>NC_081289.1:75472032-76085921 GCF_030490865.1 Poecile atricapillus
TAGTCTTCTCAGCCAGTGTATGTTACCATTGCTCTTTTGTTTTAGTCCAGATTTCATACCATCCCTCTTGTCGGATCAAACTAGTCTGCAAATAACTGGATAGTATCAAGATTCATTGCCTTTTTGGTCTGTAAGGGTTTGGCTGAAGGACTGAAACCACAACATATCAAATTGAAACCCTTCCCTAGGTCTTGAGCAAATAAAATTCCTAGTTACCTGAGTGGATTTTTGTCTTAATGAGAGTCACATCAAGATCTTGAGATTTGGCTTTGCATCAATTCAGAGAATTACAGGTACCACTAATTAAGTTCCTGGCTGTCTGAGTTTAATTAATTTGTGACATCCAGTTGCCTCTCTCTCCAATGACTCAAAAGGGGAAAGAATAACCTGCTTTCTCAGTACTAAAATACTGCAAATATAAGTTAATTTCCTGAAAGATCTATTTTCAGTTGTGAAGAGAAATGCTAAGTTGAGAATTTAAATGCACCTAGAAGCAGAGCTGTTGAAACACACCTACAAAATAAAGGGTAAGGAAGTAAACTGCAATAGCAAAAGTAATGTTACTGAAGAAACATTTATATTTATTCCAGTCGTAGTTCTTCCTCAAGTAGCAAACTCAATAGCAAAATTTTGTTTTCTTCTGTGTTCATAAAGCTTTTTTGACGCTATCTTTCTAGCAGTAAATGAAAATTGAAAATGTGCTTGAAAGATTTCCTGGCTGTGTAAGGAACTCTGTAAGCTACCAACCAGCCTGTGGAAACATTCAGGTTGGGACACCCCTGCAGGAACCTATCTTGTGGATGTGATATGCATCTTCCCAACATCTTAGATGAGTTTGAGATTCTTTTCTTTGCTTCTTAAATTAAATAAATTAGGCTGAAATAAAGAATGCAAAAGAACAACAAAACCCAGCAAGAAACAGTCCAAGATAAAAGATCTGACTGGCCCATGTTAGGCACTTTCTTTTGTCAGCTTTTATTATTTATGTTCATGTAAGTACTTCTCAAATGTATTGATCAAGGAAGATCCAACATTATCTCTTCAGAGGAAAGGTAAGCAAGTAGATACAAAAGGTGCTGTTTGGCTGGTTTCTTCCATACTATGTTGCTGAGGTGTACTTTTAGGGTATTGCTGCTAAACCTAAAACTGTCTTAAAATTGCTAATCAGGAAAATTAAAATTGTATTTAGACTACAAGCAGAATTCCACACCATAAAAGCTGCCAAAATATGATCTGTCTGAGTTTCAAACAAGGCCCTGGGGTGAGCATGTAGTTGATGGTATGGTCCTGTTTTCTAGAGCAGTCTAATGTCTAGCCTCAGGTAGACCCTGGTTTTCTTCCCTTCCTATTCACTCATGCACCCTGAAATTCTTTAGTATTCTAGTGTCATCACTCCTTTTGAAAGCTTCTTCTTATTGAATGTTTAAGTGCACCAAGAGCTGAATGGGTTTTAAATGTTATAATGATTCCTTAGAATTAGATTTACTCTGTTTAATCAAGGATGCAAAACAGTATTTCTAGCTCTCAGTGAAGCTTCTGTTGAGACAAAGCCAGTGCAAAACCAGCTAAATCTTCTTTTACACACTAGAAACAATTCTTTTAATTTCCTAATGTCCTTCTTGGTGAACAATTATTTCTAGGAATGGTTACATACCTACATACATATGTATACAAACATTTTCTAACATGATTTTCAGCTAAGAAGGATGTCAGCCTAGCAGCAAAGCTGCTGTGCACCATGAGGAGAATGATCTTTGAGCAGGCAAAGGCAGTGACAATACTGGCAAGGAGAACAGGAGCTTCTGAGAAGCTTAGAGCTGCTTCCAGCCACTGTGTTGTGCAGGATTCAGCACCTGTCACAGGGAGGACATCTAAAGCAGGATATTAGAGCACAAATTCCTGTTTCTTTTCAGGCTGCTATGGACTCGGTAAAGATCTTTTTCTTAAAACATTCATTTATCTAAAATGAATTTGTCAGTTTCAGAAACCAGTTTCCAGCTAGCTCCAGCTGAAAAACAATCTTGTTTTGATTTATGTATTTAATATTTCACACTGAAAATGTAAACTACAGCAGTTATTTTATAGTGACTGAGATCAGAAAATATAAGGGTAATTTATTATATTTATTATTTTGCTTTCTAAAACAATAAATCAACACTACTGAAAGTTAAATGTACGTTAGACTGTGAGGAACTTTTGATGTATAATGATGTTTTACATATGACCTTTGAAGACATGATGTTAATCTGAATTATTCATGGAAACCTTGGATTTTCCTTGACTTAATCAAATTAATAAAAGAATTTAATTCCTATAACCTATTAATGCTCTGCAGGAGGAAAGCAACAGTAATGAATTTATTTTCAGTGAGGTTTTTGGTTTTGTTTTGTGTAGGACTGTAAGCAAACAAGGAAAATGCAGTAATCCTAGGGCTTCTATACTTTGTAGTAGAACATGATCATAGTTTAGGATCTGAGACTGGTCTTGTTATGAGATCTATAGTTCAGGAACCATTTCAGTTGTAAAAATTGATCTGGACAGAAACTTCAACAGAGGTGTCAGACCAAGAGCAATTTTTAAAAATCAATTATTAAAAACTCACATTCATTTACAAATTAAAATATCTATTTACTAGAGTAGTGTGTCTGTTTCAAGTGTTCCATTGTTCTTTTTTTTCCCTCCTTTTAAAATATTTTTTAAAAAATTTTTAAGTTGTGGAACGTTTTTCTGTCTTAGTAGAGAAGTGATGTGAGCTACAAAACCAGCTCACCCTGTACTGCCCCAGATTTAGGTACAATACTGAAAAAATAGTTTTCAAATCTTTCCTGTAGCACTCATGCTGTTCCAGGAATAAGTTTCATATACTTGTCCTGTTATTTTTCTTACATTTACACACTACACTGAAGCCAGGTCAGGTTTGCAACTCCCTAAAATGAATCTTTATAAGATTCTGCAGATACAATCTTGCTATAGAACATTCTTATCTGCATCATGTGTTATCCTGAAAAAAAAAAAAAAAAGAAAAAGAAAAAGAAGTGTCCAGGAGGACAAGATATGACATTTTTACTTATTTCAATGTTCAAAAGATGGTCTATAATTGGGTATTCTGTATTTTCAAAATGATTAAATAATGAAAATTGTCACATATATTGTTACAGGCAAGATTTTTAAAAATATGGGCCTGTTGTTAAATTTCCAAATTTTCATGAGGACCGATACATACCTAAATAGGAGAGCTATTAGGGATTTAAATACCTATTAAAACAGGCTATTTAGATGCTTGAATATAGATTTTAGAAGATATCCTGGGACTGTGGAAAGGAATGGGAATTTGCCATAGATTTAAACAGATCTGGAATTTCTGTCTTGGTTCTAAAGAACCAGAATTTAGAAGTTTTTAGCTAAAAATGCAGACAGAGAGTAAGATTTTCTGCTGCTTATAAATGTGTAGTATCAAGGGCAAATGAATTCCCATGTGCATTTGGAAATCTCACCCCACCTCTATATACAGTATCAAGAGTCTCAATATTGTGAATATATCTGTGGAGCTAATTGTCCTGTTGATAATACAATTATGGAAATTTAAGTAGTAGTAACCACTTATTTAGAAAAAACCCAAACTCTGTTTGTGTAGAATATGAAATATGTCATCATAAGAAGTGTTTCTCCTATTACCATGTGCCCTTCCTGGTAAGAAGATGAGCAGAGGCTGGGTAGGCTCACTTGGAGAGAAACCTGTGAGGGATCTCCACTGTGCTGGACAGAGCAGATTGTGGGAACTGACAGTTATCAAATAAGAGATTTTTAGGCTTCAGGCATTAGCTTGAGCCTGTGTGAAACTAAGTCACAGAACTTTCTTGCTCTGGCCTAAGAAATCATAAAGAGGAATCCAAACAGTCCTTAGAGAAGGACAACAACCTTTGCAGGTGTTGTCTCCTTGTTTGCTTGCAAGAAACAGTCGAGGGTTGTTCCTAACTGTCCAATGATGATGATGCGTTGGTTTGATGACAAGTGAGAGTTTCACCTTTTCAGACCTTCTCAGAACTGTCAATAAAAGAAGGACCTGGAGAAAAAAAAGGGCTCTCTGTTGCAACCAAGTCTAGAATGTGTATGTGTTTACTTTGGTCATTCCCAATACAGTGCAACAGGGGATGCTGCCACAGCATGGATCTATGTCCTACAGGGACACACGTCCCTCCCTCACAGTGGCAGGAGCTTCATGTGAGGGACACCTGCCCTGGGCAAGTGGTATTTGTGCATCACCTTTCACACTGAGCAGAGGTTTGTGCGGCCTGCTGAAGCAGAGGTCCCTGGGGTGAGCTGGCATATCTGAGCTGACCGGGTGCTGCAGCCACAGCTGGGGAGCACAGCAGGCTGGGTGAGTGGTCTGGACCAGCAGCTGGCATGGGGAGATTGCACTAAATGGTGTGCTGGGAGCTCTGCCTTAGCCCTCACAATAAATTCAGAACTTGACCTGTTTTTCACTAGAGTGTGGTGGAAATCCCTTCTAGATCTTGGCTAGGATGATGTCTGATATTATTTTGTTGTGATTTGAGCTTTCTGCTTAAGTCAGGTTTGGACAAATAGTTTTGTTTCTAGGATTTTATAGACAAATGCTCTTTAATAAGTTGTCCTCCTGAGCACTTTGTTTTTTTCTTCCCTTTAGAAGGCAGCAGCACCCATGTGTGAGGGGCAATTAAGCCCCAAACCATTCCTGGTACCCCCAGAAGTGACATACCAGAGTCCAAAAGACACCAATGTTTCCTACCCTTAAAGCCTGGTCTGCAGTTTTTGGGTTTCAAAACTGCAATATGAACTAGTTTTGTGGCTGGACTGAACAAGGAATACAATCTCCAAATGCTTTCTGATGCTCTAACTGGTTTCAGTGAAGAGAAAATGTTCCTCAGAGGTAATCTGTCAGCTGTCCTTCATCACATTATCAGTTGCACTCAAATGGAGGGTTCCTTTCAGCACAGACTCCTTACTGCCATCTCTTAGCTGATAATTAAAGTTGCATTTCCAAAAAGTTTGCACTAGTTGCAACATGTTTTGTAGTTTTAAGAGACTGATTTAGACTTCTGATTTTGGCATGGCTGCTGGTAAACATAAGGAAATGGATGATTCTCTACAATATTGCCAGTAATATAGAAACATTGTTGAGCACTAGTTCAGATTGTTGATTGTAGATTGAGTATATACAATATATGCTACTTTCAATTCAAAGTAGAAAAATAATATATCTTTTAGGCTAACCATTAAGTTTCTTCTTATATAAATCATGTTTCTAATACTTGAAAGGGTTTTTATAAGAAAAGGAGACCACATAGCAGCATTGCAGTATCTGAAAGGAGGCCTACAGGGAGACTGGGAGAGAGAACCCAGGAAACAGGGAGAGGAAAAGGAGGAAACAAGGAAGGGAGTCCTTCACTGGGAACTGTAGTGATAGATCAAGGACTAATGGGTACAAATTGAAAGAGGGGGAAAATACACTAGCCACTAGGAAGAAATTTTCTTACTTTGAGGGTGGTAAGACAGGAACAGATTGCCCAGAGATGCTGGGATACCCTATCCCTGTCCGTGTTCAAAGCCAGGCTGAATAAAGCCTTGAGCAACCTGGTGTAGTAGGAGATGTCCCTGCACATGGCACATGGCAGGGGCAGGAGGGATTGAGACTAGATATTAAAAGTCCATTCCAACCCCTTAACTTTCTGTGATTTCTGGGGGGGGGGGGGGAATAATTTATATTACAATATTTAGACCAGCCTGTGTCATCCATCTCTTCAACGGTTACATAAAGTCTTGAAATGAGAACACTGATGAGCAGAATTTAATCTAGGATTGCTGGGAAGCGGGCAAAACTGAGTGCTGAAAAGGTACAATGTGTAAGGGAGTGTCTCTGCTAGAACACATGGTCCTAGGGTCAAACCATCTGGCTTTGTCTCTTCTGACTTTTTCCTTCCGGTTATAGATGGTGCCCTGCGTGCCAACTCAACTGAGTTGTGTCTGACATTTCCTGTCATTCCCACCTCCTCTGCCAGCACAAGCAAAGCAGGAAAGGGTCCATGCTTAAGCGGGGTTATCTCCCGTTTCCTGGCAACATGCTTCCAAACAACTTGTTTTTCCTGCACTTTTGCATGTCTCATTCTTCACTATTTAGTGCCATCTTAGTTGTAATGTCTTCCAGCTACTTCTGATGCAGCAAGTAACAAGTTACTCCTGGTTTATTTTTTCTTTTTTGCAGCTCACTCGGCTCCTGAACATTAACCATGCAGCTATGCCTGTCATTTGGTTCAGACTCTGAAATATTTGGGCAAAATGACTGGGGAAATAGGCAAGTCTGAAAGAGCCAGAAAAAACCTACAAGATTGAGACACCACTCAACATCCCCTGAAGATGGTAAATTTAACACAGAAAAATAATACTTCCCCTGTCTTACAGTTAGCTCTCCTTAGCATGGGCTATGTCTGCACCTAGAAATCAGAGACAATTTGGGATTAAAAAGCTAAATGTATATGTATATAAACCACAATTCAAAACCTGGAAACTTTTATAGTAACAGAAAATCTTATACTTCAGTGTTTGGGTATTAAGGGTAGAATAAAGCCTTAATTGCCAGGAGAGGGTAAAGTAGATATTGTGTCATGGGCAGAGATATTCTAACCTCAGAAGCTTCTGATGTGGCCACTGGAGACAAAATACTGAGGTAGATGGACAACATTTCTGTATTTTGTATGAAAGTTCCAAGGTTTTGTGATATGATAGATGAAAATTTGATTAAGTGCAGCTGTAGCTAGATAATTAAGCCTTCAGCATAAAAGAAACATTCACTTTTGCAGTTCTTTGGACAACATTTTTCTCCTTTTTCTTCCTCCAAACACAATAAGAGAAACAGAGCCTTTTGGTTCACCATTACAAGTAGTCACTGTTACACTTGAAAGAATTATGTGTTAGTGCCATACCCTGAAGTAAAATCATGGGTGGAGTCCCCCCTGCTTACTCTAGTAATGGTATTATCATGGTAGTAATGTCATAAAATATTATCCTGTCAAACAGTTGTAGACAAATTTTCTATGTGTTCCAAAGCTAATTCTTTGCCTTTTCCCCCACTTGAAACCAGGTGATTGGATGATGTTTGTGAATGGCTTCTGGAATTAGTCAGCATTTTTAAAGTAAGAGGAATTCACGCTTTCATCCTGCAGGGATAAAAATAAAAAGCCCCAAATTCCTTTAAAATGCTTGATGAAGCAGGAAGTGAGGAAACTCCTAATTGCCTCTCTCAGCTAGTCCAAGCATGCTTTGGTATTTCAGCATGCAGATTGCATTAAGCATGGTTCCAGGATTTCAGACACATGGAGAGATTCTCAGGCTCTTTGTGTGTACATATGCTTTACAGGCAAATACTGAGTACCTTTGTTGTGGTTTCATGCCCTCATACAGCAAGGAAAATATTTTCAAGTACACATTGGAATAGTTATAAAAACTACCAGTGGCTTGTTTTTATCATTTTGCCTACAGAATATAGTCTTTGCCTGGCTCCTTTGTTTTTAATGTAGGTGAAGGAGCAATAAGGTTTGCCTGACTGTGCTGCATTAAGACTCATAGAAGAAGAAATTCCAAGCTAGTTAGGGAGGCTGAGATTCTGTTGTAGGTCTTGTTCACTGAAGATCCTGAAATACTACTGGGGAGAGTGTTGGTGACTGTGTCCTGCAATCACATGGCTTCTGACAGAAGTTTTCCCTGCTGTGTCCTGACCTGTGCCAGCTACCCAGATATGCAATGCAAATAAGTGGAGAATGTCATTCCTGGTCTCAGACTTTACCCCAGGTTGCGGAGTTCAGATGAAACAGAGAACTTCCTACTGACTTTCTGCACTAGTTAATTTAAACTCATTAAATGTCTGAAGAGGAAAATTCACACGTGTTTCTCAAGAAACAGGCTGTGCTTTCTGACTGAAACTCCAGAGTAAACTAGTCATGGAAATGCCACTAAGACAGCAAAATGAGGCAGGCAAATCTGACTGCAGCCGAGGTGAGATATGTAGGGACTGAAGATGTCTCCTAGACAATAACCCTATGTTTGTATTATCAATTGCTCCGTTTATTTTCCCTTTATTTATATTATATGGTGCATCCCGTTGCAGTGGGCTAATGAAATCCTTATATTGACTGGTGCAAAGGAAGCATGAAAGAGCATCTAAAAATGCTCTTCACAACAGCCTCATGACAGAAAACAGAGGCTCCTACTGCTCCCCTGCAGGCTCCCTGTTGGCAGAGCATTAGGAGGAAATCTATTCACTGGAATATATCTGGTGCAAAGCAGTGCCTCTTACAACGTACTAGGTGGATTTTGCCTAATTTGGCCTGCTGCATCGATTTAATTATCTTTCTATCTTCATACGAGTCAGATAGATATAGGTTAGCAGGTCTGGAACATCTCTGTCTCCCTCTGCGATATGTTTTTTTTTTAAGGAAAATACTAAATCATGGAGAAATTTATCTTGAACTGTAATGATCAGTGCTCTACCATAAACCAATATCAAGAAGAAAAATATTATAGATCAGCTATCATGTAAAATACCAGACAATGAGTTCTTTCAAGTTAATCTGACTCTCCATTTCCTGTTCATGTGGTGCTGAATTTTTGGGACTGATCTTCAGCTGTCAGGGTGGTGAGGCACAGGCAAAATCTGCCTAGAGAAGTGGATGTCTCATCCCTGGGAGTGAGGTTACATGGAGCTTGGAGCAACCTGCTCTAGTAGAAGGTGTCCCTGTCCATAGCAAGCAGTGGGAACTAGATGATTTTTCAGGTCCCTTTCAATTCAAACTGTCCTATGATTCTATGATTCAATAGCCTGTCATCACAGTAAGCCCATGGTGATTTAAGTCAGAGCATCAGGTCATGGTCTGTATCATTTAGCCAGCAAACAACTGATATCTGGCCATCTTTCCTAAGAAATCGATGGATTTAGAGAAGGGCAGAGTGGACTGGCAGCTCTTAGAAAAGTGTTTCTAAGACAGACAGAAATTGTTTGCTAACATACAGCTTCAGTAAAGAAACATGCAGTGTTATTGATTAAAGTCCAAGTATAATATACTTGATTAGAGCTTTTGTAAATTTCACTACTCTTTTGTTTCACTATAACCTTAGGAGGCTATGCGCAAAATGCTATTTTTAAGGACACTGCTTGTTCCTTAAGGGAACAAACAGAAAGTTTTCTACTTTGACTTGATGCTATGTTTCCAGAGGGGTATAGTGTAATCTGAGCTGCCAGATTAAATGACTGATAATCCATTAATGCTATTAAGTAAGTAAACAAATACCTCACATAAAAATACCGATTGTATTTATTGCCTCCAGGGCTCAGTAAACCAGGTTTGTTTATATCATGTAGAAAAATATCTGGTCAATAAGGAAACTCTGCTAAATAATTACTTAGGAACAAGTAACATCTCAAGTTGTTATTCAAAGCCATGCTCTTTTACTTACTTACAGAATTAGTGACAAGAAAGACAGGCACATCAGAAGAATGGGTGCCTGTCACTGGCCATAACAAAGATTCTGTCAGAAAAGATACATATTTGTGAAACTTGTTCATGTAGGGCAAAGTGCTGGTTTTCTTCTGATAATGCATATTCTTCCTTTTCCTTTGTTCTCTTGAAACTCATTTTTGTCATTTTTTCTTTTCATTTATTTATTTATTAATTTATTTTACAAGTTTGATCCTTTTGGATGGCTGCAGTGGGCTGGCAAGGCAGATACCATCCTGCAGCCTGTAAGACTCAGTGCTGTTGCAGAAGGAGAAGGAGTAGGGAGGAGTCATTCTGTTTCTCTTCCATTTAGATTCGTTGCATGTTTACCAAGGTGAAAGGATTAGTGCCTTGGAGATCATTTGCTTTCATAAGCTTTAAACTAGAGCAGAAAAAGTTTCATGTCTTGATTCTTTTCCAACAGCTCTCTCTCTCTTCTCAGCAAGACACATAGGAGCAAGCTGAGACATATTGATTGCCAGCAGACTCTTCCAACAAAATTGCCCTGTCTGAATCAGTTAAACTGGGTGGGAAGAGATAACTTCTGCCAGTTTTCTACCATCATCTCTCCTAGCATGTGGTGAAACACCCAGGGCATTCCTGAGTTTTATAATCAAGACGAAATGCTCCAGATTTCTTTATTCAAATAATGTCAAAACTCTAGCCCAGATGTAGCCATACTTCACATAGCTTGTAGTCTTTTTGTGTTTTATATAGACTTACTGTGAAATATTGATTCTCTTCATGTTTAATGGAGGGAAAAAAGGGTTTTAAAACAGTCTGGAAATAGGAGCTTTCAGATTCATATTGTCCTTTTTAAAATCTAACGTGAAGGAAAAGTAATCATATCTAAATCTTTGCACTCCTGAAAAATACCTCTGTACGGATACATATCTGATAGCAATGGAAAAAAACACAATAAACACAAATATTTAAAAAAATATCTGATTCACACAAAGCTAATTCTATCCAGTACACCTGGATAAACCTTTTTCCTGGAGCAGAAAACTTGAAACTAACTAAATTTAACCTGATTGCTCTCTCTAACCAAGAGTGTCAGAAAATTACCAGAATTATTTTCATGATGATTGTTTTAAAGTAACAGTCAGTAATGAAGACTTATTTATTGTTTTGGAAAGAAAAATTGTGGAGGTACTTAAGAAAAAATAAGAGCAATCCTCCTGGTTTAGTAAAAATAATCCAATTTCCAATTCCCAAGTGGATTAACAACCAGTTTGAAGGTCAGATATTTTGCCTTAGTGAAGTTACTTGATCACTCCTGAGGCAATTAGTGCTTTTGGCACTGTGTAACAGGTCAAATTCTTCCTATTGAAAGTAAAATTGAAATTTCTTTCAACCAGAAAGAAAAAAAATAAAAAGCCTGTCCACTGCTTTTTAAATGCTCAATGAAAAACTAATTTGTTTTTTGCTCTACTGTGGCAGAGAGAAACCTGAAAACAAGGGATCTGGAGTGAGGAGCAGCCTTATAAAAGCAAGCTGATACAGAGTGCTGTTCATTAGGCTGTTTGGTCTTGGCAGAAGGGATATAGGAGTTTCCAAGTCCTGATTACAATTTCACCACTGACTTGCTGGGTTCCCTGGACAAATCATTCCTGTCTCTTGCTCCTTGTGTCTCTCTAGAATAGCAAGAACAATGTCTAACTGTCCCTCAGTAATGTTAAGTAGATTAACTAAATGCCTTGTAAATCTGTTGCCATAACTCAATCCAAAAAGTGCTTTCTTATATTGACATTCCCTATCCCAGGACTGAATCCTGGACCACTGCACTGAAAAAACATTGATCTCTATGATCTGTTATAAACCATCTGGTGGCTTCTCACAGGGATATAGGATGTCTGCCTCATACTTTCTAGAGGCAAAAAAAATAAAGAGAGTGTAAAGAAATTACTGAGTATTATTTTTCTACATCTATAGTAATGATGAAGCATCTTTTCCTATGAGGAAATTAATGACCCACACATGGCTCAAAGCCAGAACTTGAGAGGTATGCTATCTCCGTTTTGTTCCTTATTTGCTTTTTAGTGCACTCTGGTTTAAATGTGATCATGGGAGAAGTTCCACAGTTTATCAGGTCAAAGAGTGTTGACTTTTTTTTTTGGTCTGGTATGTAGTTTAGCTTCTTTGTTACTGCAGAAAACCCAGAATTAGCCAAGTGTAAAAAGACTTTTCCAAAAGCCCATGTAAATTACATTTCTGCTGAGTAAGACTAATATAGCTGAGCTAGGACAATTGCTATAGACACAATATGGTTTTATTTACAATTACTCATTTTGACAAACACTCCCCACCCACACACACTTAATTCTAACTAGATTCCGTGTATCACTGCTGCATTCTGAAAAGAGAAATACAATAGGGATTACATTATTGTTTTATGTATTAAAGTACCAGAGTCAGCAGATATTGAAACCCGGGGAGATGTTTTCCTTGCAAAGATGTTAGATGCTTCACATACTTATTTTCTCTAAGAGGATGTTAAACGGAAACTTCATGATCACAATTATTTGCATCATAGTGCAAACTGTGATAGACTCAGGTTATCCCATTACTAAGGTGACAATGTCTCTCCAGGTTTTGAAATTCCAGGGTAGTTGATTATCCAGAGTTATACAGCAAACAGTGAAGCATAGTCTTGTATTTAAATCTCCATATTTTTTCCTTCAGTGACTGAGAAGGTAGTCTTTATTCTGCAAATCAATATGCTGCGGTTTTGTTGGTTCCACAGTCAGGAGACTGAAACAAAAGGTGTGAAGTTACCCCATTCATCTAATGGGGTGTTAATGACTTCAAAGCCTGGTTGTGACTATTTAAATGTGAATGCCATTAGTCAGTGGGGGATGGGGGGGTGGTAAACACAAAGACCCATCTTGAGTTGTAGAAATGTAATTGCACAGGGCAGAGGGCTCCAATTTTGGTTTCTGAATGAAGATGCATGTTTAGAAACAGAAAAAGGGGCTCGAAATCCTTACTTCTCTGCTTTGACAAAATTGAGGGAAAAAGAACCCCTAGCTATTGCTTCACTGCAGCTCTAGAAATGTACTGCTACCACAATCACAAATTAGATAGTCTGCAGGAAATGAGTAACTCTCAGCAGTGCTGTCATTTTGATTATTGCTACAAGACAGCAACTTACAAAATTAAATTTCCTTCCAAAGAGTTCTCCTGTGTACTTTGATCGCAAAGTTCAATTTAATGGGAGAGTCCTCCACAGCCCCTCTTTTGGGATTGGTAGAGAAGATTTTACTAGCCATTTTTTCATGTGGTAATTTTTTGTGCCATACAGGTTCAGTCGTTTCAACCTGTCCTCCATTTGCAACACCATGTGATTTGGGGAGAGTAGATGAGTGATGCTTGTACTGTGTCTTGGTGGTTTTGGATAACCAGGGTGTCCCAGAGCTTACAATTCAAGAGTAACAGCTGTTGAAAGGTTTTGAGGAAGGCAGTAGGATTCAGAAACTATGCTGGTTGCTCAGTGCATTTATTGTGACTATTCCACTCTATTTTCACAGAATCACAGAGTAATTAGGGTTGGAAGGGAACTCTGGAGGTCATCTAATTCAATCTCATCAATTTTGTTCTTCTCTTACTTATGCTACTTCTTGGGCTTTCTATGCTGGGAAAGGGCCCATTCCTCTGTGGTTTCTTGGCACAGGGAGGATGGAATTGACAGTTCTCTATGAACTCCATAGTTGTGTCACTAATAAAAACCAAATTATATATTTCATCCTTTTTCCTTCCTTCCTTCTCCTCTTCTTCTGTGTAATCTTGGTTGAATCATTTAATTTCAGTGGGTGCCCTCTTAGTCCCAAACTGTCCCTTTTTGTCCTGGCTTTTCCTCAACCTCAGGATGAAGCACCCAGCATCAGAACATCTGTTCTGACATTCTTCTTCTTTCTCCCGCTGATGTACCTACCATTCCTTAATAAAGAGTTGGTATTATCTTTGGGCTGGAGGCAGGTGTATTGCATAAAGGATTTGCCTGAGGATTCTGATGTCACCCTCCTCTTTCCTGATTTCCACCATTATCAATATTTCTCTCCAATGATATGGAGGTCTAAAATCTATTCAAATGCTTTTTTTCTTTTCTGTAAACTAAATCTCATTTTCAATCTCATAAAATATTATACTAATATGTCCATTTTCCATCAATGCTTCCTACATTGATCTGCATGAGATTGGCAGGGAGTGCTTCCTTTAAATAAATGATCTGCTGAGTCCATTAGATGTTTCTGTGGGGTATATTGGACATCAGCAGCATGGCTGTCAATCCACAACAGAGGAATTTGAGGACAGATGCTATAAATTCAAGTTCAGGGGTTATGCGTTAGCAATTTTTGGACTGGCCTTAGGAAGTAGGAGAGGTTATAAGAAAATGATTTCTTTTGTTAAACAACAACAGCAAAAACAACCAAATAGAAAAATTGTTGAGTGCACTCAAAAGTCATCCATAAAAATGAATCCCTGGAGTTCTTTAATGGGAAGGCAAAAAAATTCAGTGTTCAGCTCCACAGTTCATCTGGATCCTGAATACCTGGTTTTGGGGTATTCAGCAGACCAACTTCCTTAGGTTCTTCTTTGGTTTTAACTCTCACTAGGATCTGCCAACCTTAGATGGTGGTGCTCCACTGCAGACAAGCCTTAAAAGAGGAGAACAAAGTGCATTCATGTTAGATCTTATCAGGCTGCAAAAATTAAGATGTTGTATCTTCATGAGGCTCTGCTGTCCTTCCAGCCTAGCACCACACATCCTCCCCTCATCCACATGCTCCCATCTGTCTCCTTTGCCTCCCTCTCTCAGATCCTTGTAATGTTTTTGAAAGGGTGGGGTGAGAATATAATCACCTGTTCTACTTGAGCTTGGGCTGTGGAGCAGGAGGCTGCCTTGACATTCCAGGGAGATTAATCAGTCCAGCCTCAAAGCCTTTGAACTAAAGCTCCTCTGCATGTTATTTCTGAATTTGGCCTTATGGTATTGTCAGGTAGCCTTAAGGTAAAGGACAGTCAAGCTGGTACAAGCTCTTGTTGAATTATAATCAGATGGAATTTATTATTACTCTGTTTTTGGCATTGTTGACGCATTGGCTTTGCACAACTTAAAAACATCAAAGCTGACAAATGGGCAAGAAAAGCAATGCCGACAGTACCACAGAAAGGAACAGGAAAAGGCCAAATTAAAGAAATCATGAAGAAACTGGTACCAGCAAACAAGTCAGCAAAATCCAGTGTATATGACAAGTTTCCTGCTTCAGCATTGTCTTGGAGAGCTTCCTGCTTCTTGCCAGGCAGGGAATAGGGCATTCAATGATACTACAATGATTCCTGTCTCTCCCATCTCTCTCATGGTTTCTTGTTACTGCCTTGGAGTTGGCAGCCTAAAGCTGTCAGTGAAAGAAACGTATTTTCAAAGGGAACATGGAAGTAATTTAAAAATATTTTTATCCATTATTTTTAAATGTTGTGTTAGGAGTTCAGGTAGAGGATGAGCACAGCAGTTCTGTTGTGGGCCCAAACCACAGGAAAAAAGTAAAGTGTAGTAAGTAGAATGATAAAATAAATAGAGAAGGCATAAATTGAAAATACATTTCCCCAAGAGGAACTGTTTATTTTCTTCTACAAGAAGGTTCTAGAGCAACAGTTTTTAATTTCCATGTCAGTCAGGCAGATGCTGAAAAATGGTAGCAGAGGTTGAACAATGAGTCATTTTCGCGACCGGTCTTGTGAGAGTTGCCATAAGTAGAGCTAAGACTATCAATCAGTATTACAAAATACCATCTAAACGTCACGAACATTTATTGGAGCAGATAAAGTGAAACAGGACGTTAAAGCTACAGATGCTCACCAAAGTGCACGGCATAAATGTCAGACCCTGGCCTGCCTGGCAGAAGAAACTGAGAACTCAGAATCTGGTCTTTAGATGATCCTGTGAGATAAGAATGCTTCTAATATTCAAGTTATCAGTATTTTAAGATAGATGTTAGCAATATTTTAAGTAATGAAAGTGTTAACAATGTTGGAGGCTAGGGAGTTGTATGTAGCTGGTCTACAAAATGTCCTGTATTGCAGAGAAAGAAGACAATCTATGTAGAAATCATCAGCCATCTCTGAGGTAAAAGCTGACCTTTTTTAAACACTCACCCTCTCTCACACTTGAAATGTGTAGAGTCCTGGGTTCATGTGCAGTGAGCTCATTGTGCCTCCCTATGTCTGACTCAGTGGGTTGGCAGCAAGAGTCAGTGTGTGTCCAGTGCCTCAGCTGGCACCTCCTGCAGTCTGGTGTGTAAGTCTAAACCACCTGCACCTTCAGAGTAAGTTGATATACTGAGCTGTAAGCCACAGCTGCTGAGAGTTTGGCTTATGCCTGCTTCTTGTAACTTCAGCAGGGGACCAGGACTAGCAGCTGGATTAGAGTACTAAATAAATCCACTTCCTGTGAAAGGACTTGCCTGTCACTTCCTTCGGATGTGAAACAGGGGAAAAAATATAAAGAAAGAATAAAAACTATTAATAACTAACTTTTTCCTCTTAGTTGGTATAAAAATAATAAATTAACTAAAAACTTTGAAAAAGTGGTGCCTGGATTGAAAAGAAGGCAGACACTACATTATAAAGCTCCAATGAGAGTTAAACATTCTCAGTGGCAGTCGCTGGGTTTCTTCTTTCTCAGTTCTATAACTATTTTCATATTATAACTGAAAGAAAGCACAAAATTAATGAACAAACATATTTAATAAATTTATTATGAAATCATAAGCATATTGGATCAAACTCAGGGTCCCATGATTAATCTTCAGGACCAGTAATGAACACAACCCGGAATTTCCCTGAGAGGGCCTCTCCCTTGCTGACATCTTTTAGCAATCCTGTCCCTTCAGAAACTATCAGCTTGTCAGCCTCAGGGGTGGAACTTGTGGGATCTGGAGATAGAGCTACCTTGGAACCAAGACAAGTGGTTTGGATCTCATTATCAGAGGAAATAAGAAAGACCACAAATCTTGTTGCCTTCAGAAAAACGTCTATGGCTCACTTTCCCAACTTTGATTTTCCAAAGCTGCTGCTAAAAATACTCAGGAAAAAAAGGGACAAAGGCAAAAGAAGGAAGAAAAAAGAAGATATATAAAGGGAGAGAAGAGAAAACAGCATGGTTTTGTCCCCAGCTGCTTGTGGAGAGTAGGAAGAGAATTATATACCTGTTGTTTTTCACTGTGAATTTAGAGATAATATGTTATGAGCTGTTTTAACAGTTGGCATGGATAATTTTATAAGACTTTAAACAGGAAATTGTATCTAGAACCATAGACTTTTCTCTCACTTTCAGGTCCAGTGTTAAACATCCTAATCACCCAGGTAATCAGAAGAGCGATTGGTGATTAAATATGAGAAACTAGAATTTGTATCTTAGTCAATGGAGGCTGATCAATGGCACCTTTAATTGCTGGATACTTCATAATTTTTCACTGTACACTGTAATGCTGCAGCAGGGGCATGGGCATGATAAACCATGAGACTAATTTTTGAGCAGTGTTAGTTCTACCATTCTGCCTGAAGTCTTTAAGTATTCCAAAGAACTGGCTTTGGTTGCTGATTTAGAGATATAATTCAGCTTTCATCTCTCAGATGGAGAAGTTAGTTGAGCTCCTGATCATACCTGACTCATCATACCACTGGACTTAGTTACTGTAGTTGCTTGGAATGTATTTGTGTTTCATAGTAGAACCTGGTCAGTCACACCCAAGAAAACATGATTAAACCGGGACTGCATCCAAAAGCAGTGCAGACCCCCATTAGAGTGGGATGGCACTAATGGTAATTAAATCCAATCTGCAGCAGAACTGATGAGTTTGGACATGATACCATTTAGTTTGTGCAGATTCACACCCTCAGTGGCCGTCTCTGCTAGGCCATGTACCATGCCTCTGCAGGTCTCTGCCAACATCTCCAAATACCTGGGCATCCTCCCATCTAACCCAACAGGCTCCTGAACTCCTTTACATGTAACTTTCTACGTGTTGGTGTGTGGGCACGAGAAACACCCATGTCTCAGGTCTTTATCTTTGCTTGCTCAGTCATCACTTCTCCTCATGGCATTTCCTTCTGTTCAGGAAGAGATGAGTCAGCTTTCAGACAATTGTGAACCTCATTCAATTGGGTTAGACTCAAAGACTAAAGGTTCCCAAGGCAAGAAGATAATTAGAAAAGTGATGGCACAATTTTTAAATTGATCTATTCCATCATGGGGATAAGTTTTCTTTCTTTTTGCACATCATAGGCCTTTTCTGGAACAAATATGTATCCACAATTAGCTGGGCCAGATTTAATTTTAGACACACATGTATGTTCCCTTGACTTCATAAACTTGAATATAGCTCTTAGGCCTTGTTTAATGTGAATACAGAATTGTGATTATTAATAGCTATTGGATATTGGTATACTTCTATACCTCTCCCATAAGGGAAGACAGAGAGTTAGGGCTATTCATTGTGGAGAAGAGAAGGCTCAGGGAGCTGTCATCAGTGCATATAAACTCATGAAGTGAGGGTGGGAAGAGGATGGGTCCAGGACCAGAGGTGATGGGCACACACTGAAACACAGGAGGTTCCTGCTGAGTATCAGTAAACACTTTCCCTGTGAGAGTCACTGAGCACAGCTTACCCAGGAAGGTGGAGGACTCTCCATGCTTGGAGATGTTAGAGAGCTGTCTGGATGTGGTCTTGGATAACTGACTCTGGCTGACCCTGCCGGAGCTGGATGACCTCAAGAGGACCCTTCCAATCTCAAACACTCTGTGTTACATGAATCTCACATTAAAATCACTCAGTGAAGTTCCCAAGGGCTCATACGGAAATGAACTAAAGAAAACCTCTCAAGGACTATCCGAGTGGCAAAAAATGGTGTGATTTACCTTGGAAGAGTAAGGTGTTTGTCAAGCTTTTGGCACATTTTACTGTTTTTAACCTTCTTTCTCTGAACACAACTAACTAGTATTTCTGCATTTGTAAGATGATTCCTCTAAATGGATAGTTGTCTCTGCCAAGAATAAAGTCTTTGATGTAAAATTTATGTTCTTTGGAAATATGGCACTGGTTCTGATATAAATTGCAGCTATAAGATGCAGGTAAATACATGATGAAACCAAGATGTCTTGCCATAACCTGATTTTGTTTGATAGTACTGTAAGCTGCTTAGGGCAGTATCTCCCATTTGCAACTAAGCTTAGGAAAGATGTATTATTTTTATTGTGGTAAATTTCAGGAAGTTTATCTAGAGGTTTTTTAAAGCTTCAGTCCTATAATTAAATTGTGTTTAAAAAAGACATAATTTCATGTCTTGCTCCCTTCATCTTAAATAGAAACTTTTGGCTCCTTGTGAATTGATGCGTAGTGTTTCCTCTTGAGAAGAAGCCATTAGCAGAGCAGAGAGATATTGTTGTGTGTCTATCATTGTATCTGACTCAGAAAAATGGGTGGGTCTGACATAGATGGGATGGATCCACGCACAGTTCCTTTTAGGAAATTCTACCTGGCAAGCAGGGTGGGGATCAGTGAGCTCTTTTCTCTAAACACAGAACTCAGCTGCCACCTCGTGCTGGGGTGGTTTCTCTAAGAGCCCAGTAGACCAACTAAGTTTTAGTAACAAAATGTTGTAGTCCAAATTGTCTGCAAATTTTTGAGTTACCAGAAACAGAGCACTGACAGTAAACTTGCTATTAATATTTATCTGATTCAACACAAGGAATGTCTTTCTGTCTTTACATAAGAATGTGTTTTGACATGGCAAATATTTCTCTTATTTTAACATGGACCAGTACATGAATTCTTTCTTCATTTTTAGGTATTATGTATGTAGAAATTGTCTTCTGAGGTAATAACAACACTAGTATTGCATTAATAAAAACACAATGCCACACTAAATATGTCATCCTAGATGCAGGGACACTAGCTGGAAATTGTCTCAAAGCACCTAAATTCCTTCTGTTGCTACAGCTGCAGAAATAGTAAAAGCACATTGCTAAGGCTACCTCTCTTGATGAGGTTTATAACTTTAATAGGTAAATCTAAAGCTATCAATGACAATACAAATTAATACAACTCTCTTCACAATTTTAAAAATATTAATATATTAATATTTAAAAATATTAACAAATGCCCTGTATTTTCATAGGTATAAGTATTTCTGAGCATATTTATATATTCAAAGCTTCAATCCCTTTGGAAAGATAAAATAAGTCAAAATGTACATCTGTCCCATACCATTTAAGGAGATCTTACATCAGTTTAGTGTGCAGACATGAAGTCATATCACTTAAGTTATTGATAAGCTTTCAAATATATATATATATGTGTATGTAAGTAAAACACACTTATACTCCAAAGTTGTATTTATGTTCTTAAAACCTTAATTCACTTGCTGTACACAGCATTACGATCTTTGTTGCCTGCTTTTCTTTTTTTCTGTAGTTAAAGATAGGAGAAAAAAAAGGACACTAATGTTAAAGGCCTTGGAAATTGAAACAGTATTAGAAAGACAAAATATTGAATGGTTTCATGTGGTTATAATATGGTACATTGATGTAAATTTTATGCTGATATTATCAATTCATACAGTATAAAGTTCATAATATGCTGTAGTGCTATACAAACTGAATGCAATCTTGTTTATAAATTTCACTTAAATATCTGTGGTATTAAAATCAGCACAATTGACCTATGTTTAAATTTACTATCTCAAATGAAAATGAATGCTTACTTAATTATTAACTAGTGCTATTTCAGACCACTGGATCTGATGACTTTGGATTTTTTTTAAACAGCACTAGCTGATGGGCTAGTTGCCTAGTTTAATCCTGTTTTCTTAAGAACTTATGTATCAGGAAAAGAGAACAGAATCTCTATTTTCAAAACAGTCTCAGTCTAGTTCTGGTCTAGCTCAAGTCATTGACAACTTCTCTTCCAAAGGTATTTTCATATTTTTCTTCTGTTATCAATTTCAGAGTTTCTCAAAATTATGTTCTTATTTTGAAGCAGGCGTCTGTCTGATAATTTCACTGAAAATAACTTTATTTCTCTGTCTTTCAATACACTTTTCTGAAAAAACCTAACTTTTCATCTTTTCATTTGCTCTTCTACTTTGTGCACTCTTGAGTTTCTCTGCTTTTGTCAAGGTCAGCACTCAAACGTCTTCTCTCTGAACTCCTAATTCTCCTAAACATTGCAAAAGATGGTAGTTTGGGTCTCAGGATCAGCAGCTTTGCCCTGAGAATGCTGAGCAAGATAATGCAGTAGGACATACATGATTACTTCTTGATAATTTTATTGAAGTGAGAGAAAGCAATATATTCCACTGCAAAATGACAAGGTTATTATGGGTACTTTTTTTTTTTTTTTTCTGAGCTTTTTAGACCATAAATAGTTTTAAATTACAGCTTCTGCTAACCTCTGCAGAAAAACTTGATGCCTAGATGGAGATTGAAAGATATTGTGAGGATTGTCAGCCAACGTGCGATATCCTCAGACCACCACCTACTTACACCATCCATCTGCAAAAGTCTGAGAAAGCTCAAAAGCACACAGATGTACACAGGAACTATTTCAATCATTTTCTTTGACTGCCTTTATTTCTGCTGGGGATGTTTATGCTGCACACCAGCAGCACTGAATCAGGAAAGAGCAAAGGGGAAACCAGTAATGAGATACAGCAAGAAAACCCACAATCAGCACCAGCTGTTGCCCAATTAAACTCAACAGTTCACAGGTGTTCACAAGAGGATACAGAGTTTTGTGTATGCCAAGGTACCTTTCCAAATAACCCTTATGAGAACAATACAAAATGAATTTTATTTCATTGGCCACTTTACATACTTTTAAAGCTTTACATTTTTTTATGTCGATAGTAACCATTTTGTAAACTAAACATTTCTCTCTCTCTGCTTTTGACATCTTAATCAAAAGCAAAAAATGTCAGAGCTAATAGATGAAGTGCCTTGGCTCTTGTCACTTATATTTTGTTTTCTGCTTGCATTCTGAGTTAAACCTTTCTAAGCAGGCTTTATGACCATTGCCTTGTATTTATAAGCCTAAGCCCTAAAAGCTGAAAATCTAGATGGGCATTGAATGCATGTGACTTAAAATTGATATGATTACCTATGTCCAGATACAGCTTCATTTTTGAAAGAGGAAATTCATGAACAGTACAATCCTGTCAGACCTCTGCATGTGGGCTCTACTGATGATTTAGCAAGTATGCATTGATGCTGCTTTGTGATATGCTTATTTTGTGATTACACAAGGTCTCCAGGGCTGGCACTTTAATAGTCTAAGTTAGCTTCTTAAAGCATGAAAACCAACAGCAGGAGTCAGAAAGAAATCTCATAGTTCTGCTGTATTCTAGTAATTCCTTTTCAGCAAAACCTTCAAAGTATTTTAATTTGTCTGTGGGTAGACACTGATTTGAGGGTCATAATATAAAGTCATGGGCTTTAAAATGAAGAGGTTTACAGTTGATCCACACTGTTGTATATTCACTATTGTGCATTTTTAAAGCAAAATTTAAATTAGTTAAAAACATGAAATTATTATTTGTTTCCTCTTGTAGCCCAAAATTACCCTACAAAGTTCCTTGTCAATTGCAGTATTTTGGCTGTCAAAATAACTGCAATGTTTGGGTGTTTAGGCCATGGCTGAGATGTTGGAAGGCCCAGGGGAGCCTTATCTCTGCCGTGTAAATGAGATGCATGTGATGCTGGTGCTCTAAAGGTTAAACCTGAGCTACAATGCAACAGAGACCAGTTCTCAGATTTAACCTACAGGGAAACATTTATGATGTTCTCTGCCTCCAATTTATTTTAATAACACTTAATAACACTAGTTTGCTCTTAACCAAGTAATGCCTTTCATGCAAAGATCTCTAAGCACTTTCTGCTTAGGAATTAATTTTCACCGCACCCTAATGAGAAAGACAAGCAGTAATTTACCTGTTTGGAATTTCTGTTTATTAAACTTACATTCAGTCTAATATCAAGAGCTTTAAAAGAGGATGGGAGTTTGTATTTTTACATTCTAAGTTTCACTAGCTCTGAACTGGGTATAGTCCTGATGCACCTTTGCAGCTGGAAATTAGGATAAGTCTTTTCTAGGAATAACCAGAAAAAAAATTTAAGGCAACATTGACAGAAAGAAAAACAAGCAATAATGAAATACATTAAAAAATGGATCAGAAGCATCTGGGGCTTAGAGGCTTGTAGTTTCTTTTCCTATTTTATTACTATTATTATTATTTTACTTTCAGAATAAATGGGTTTTGAAGTCTTTCCATGCTGAGCTTCAGAAGTAGCTCAGTTTTCAGTTATGCCTTTCAGTAAAAATATTCATATAATTCAAAACAGTAATTTCAAAAATACAGAACTGGATATTTAAAATCCTGGTGTGATGCATGCAGAGCACAGAGCAGTAACAGTAGGCTAGCAAAAGTGCAACCTATTTGCAAAGGTGAAAGAATAACCTTCACAGTTTAGGGAAAAATTATTGTGGCTTCTTGTCACTTTTTCTTTTTTTTTTTCTCTCTCATTTTTTGCCTCTAGTCACAGAAGGATATCATCTGTTCTCAGATCGGAGACATAAATTTGGCCTGTATTACATGTATACAAAACCCATTCATGTAGGGGGTTGGTACACCCAGGAGAAATACCTTTCCTTGAGCAGAAAATCAGAGTGCTTACAGTCAGTGTGAGGCAGACCCCTGTGTGGGGTTTTGAGGTAAAATGCAAATTCCTGAAACAGCTGCTATGTGGCCCCTCAGAGGGATTACTGTGCTCTCTTGCTGGAGTGATACCACTTACTGCTCCTCTGCTTGGTCAGGAAGCAGGACTCAGTAGACATGATTTTTAAAATTTTATCCCCACTTATGAGCAAACTTCATCCCTTGTCTATTGTGTATTTCATCAGTCTACCCTGAGCACTTCTGTAGCTGCTACATATTAAAGATGAATCACAGGTTATGGTTATAACCATGATTGTTATTCTCTGAATTAAAGGAGATTTAAGAAAGGCTGTGTTGCCAAGAAAGGAGGGGTTCAGTGTTGAAACAAAGAAGCAAAATGTTGAGGCTTGTTGTTTATTCAAGCTAAATAAAATTTCCCACATCTCTGGATTCTAGCTCGCCAATGATTCATGGTATCATAATAAAGTCATTTGTTATACATATATGCAACACACAAACTGGACAAGCAGCAGTGCAGTAATCCCCTCTTGGCTTTTCTACTCATGAAAGACGAGGCTGGTTTACAAGGCAATGGTTTCAAACTTGCTGAGAATGCAGACCAGAGAACCTAGAAAGGACATGCAGTGAAGCAAAGGCTGTGGGTAGGAGAATATCTGACCCAGCAACAGAATCAAATTGTGCTATATTCTCAGCTGGGCTGCTCATTACACAGCTTTTATCCATTTGTTGGCTTTTCACATCTATCATTTGGACCATTAATTGTTTCTGTTCTTTTATATTAAGCATTTTTTGTTTTGTTTTGTTTTCTTACCTTTGTACATGAATAAAGTCTATCAATGGCTAGTGAAATGCTTTGCTGGCTTCCCTGTAGAATATTGTTTTTAATGTGACTATGCATTGGAACTGGATAAAATTCATGACAGTGAAGAGACCCTGACCACTGCTTACATTCCGTCGTACCTTCCTGTTTCTCTTCAGGTATCCTGCATGGTAGAAAATTTCTCTTTATGGTCCTATGATGAATATAGTTAAAATGTCCATGAGAGCCTACACAGCTGGGCAGGACCAAAGGTTTTATGTGAAAATTGGCTGTACCCTAAAAGATGTTCTCCCCCTTCATGAAGTGTCAGGTTTTATTCTGATCTCATTGGCAGAAAATCATTATAACTGTGGTAGATGACAACTAATGATAATAAGTAATGATCCCTCCAGGCTTTAAAAATCTATGAATTTACAATAATACATTAAGGTTGGATACACCTGAACAGATCCTTTAGCATGATCCAGGACCCAAGAAGCATCAGTTACTGCTAAGTGCTTTCTCATGCTTTTGGCTTTATTTTATCTTCCTCATAATCTGAAAAGAAGAAGTCTGAAAAAAACATTTAATTTCCTGCTGCTTATTTCCTTTTCAGTTTGGCAGGCATTCAGTTTTTTCTTCTATTTGTTTGCATACACATATTCAGAGCTGCAAGCACTCACACAAACTAATGTCACTTAAAATGGTGGAACAAGATTACCATTAGTAATACAGTTGCTCTTTCTTAATACAACTGTAGCAGTGTTAAATGCAGGAATTACATGTTATTTGCAGCCACAATCAGATTTTTGCATTTTAATTTTATGTTTCTCATGGACAACATACAGATGGTGATCAAATGAATCTCCCTGACATAGCTAAGTATCAGTTTATCACAGGGAGTCTGCCCTTCCTTTGCTGTCAGGTTAGAAACATGGTGATTATCCAAGTGTCATCTCCGCATGCTCTGAGTAGCTGGAGGCATAGAAATCCTCTAAACTGGATGTCTGATAAAAAACTGATGCAAAGCTTTTGGTCTCTTTTGTGCTCAGCTGCAAGATCTTATTTGGCTATTGCTGCTCATGAGCCTCAAATAGTAGGAGTAAGATTGTACTTTGTGCATTCAAAATGCCAGGAAAGTGTGGTGAGTTTTTTCCTTTCCTTTTTATATTCCAGTCCTTTGGTTCTCACAATGGCACTGCACTCATTTGCTTTAATAAGAGCAGTGCTGTAGTCTACAGATCCCCAGATCTGTAGTCCTTAGTTGTGAAAGACTTGTACTTTCATGTGGGAAATAGTTAATTCAATTGCATTGCTTTTCAGTCTTCTTTTAGTTTTGTTTGTGAGTGTGTTTACTCTGAAAATATATGAAACTTACTGTGTGATGCAGGGCATAAAGAGCAAAGTGTATTTTCTTCCATCTTCTTTGCCTGTATTTGGAATGAATGTTGCCATACTCAATTCAGAAATTGGAACATGGACCAACTTTTCATAGCTTCATATAAAGGCAGTAGTGTTATGCTCTTCTGAATACTATAATAAATCTCTCTTCTCTCTTTACAGTTCTTAAGATTTTAGATGCTTTTAGAGCATATCCAATGGCCAAGACTATCCTCAGCTCCTAGCCCATTCTGGTCCTTGGTGTTCGTGGGATAATTGGATAACCCAATTAAATGAGAATCAGATGCTATAAGCCTGTTCTAATGGAACCCCTTGCACAGGTAAGGTTAAGCTGCGGAATTTTTCTATGTTTGAAGATTTTATGATTTTTACAAAGGGAATAATGGTACCCTTGATGCTTCTTTTCATCTTCCCTGCAAAAAACAATTGAACCCATCTGCAAATTAACTATAATTCAAGAGCTTTATACAGTAAATGTTTCATTGGCTTTGTAGCTTGTGCTGATGAAAAAGGTGAAACACATATAATAATGCATATATATATATATATGCATGTTTAAAAATAGTTCTGTAAGATGACAGGGAAAGTCAGGGGCTGTATTTCTCAACATCTTTTGTAGGATTTCCTGCTGTCATATGCTCCAGCATGAGTGAGGATCTTCCTAGCCAGCCTCAAGTAGTGATGTGGCAAAATGTCTCTGGAATACAGTGAAGGTCTCCCAACACTGATGGATCAAAACTAGAGACAGATGTATGCGAGAGGGTACCTGGCTGTGGTTTACAGCACCCTTCTCCCCAGCTGGCAATGATTCATACCTATGTAATGTTTATGGTTTGATCTGCCTGTGTTTTAAAAGTGGAACAGTTTTGGGGAAAGTAGCTTGATGTTTTCCACATCTCACATAATTCCTTTAAGTGTATTTGGGATTTTTGTGTTTAATTTGATGTATTAGCAGCAGAAATAACAAATATGAGACCCTTGATCTTTATTTAGACTACAGCAGCTTTCAAGAAAGCACTTATAGACACAACTGTAATGCAGAGAGAATTATAAAGATAATATTATGGGAAACCTTGATGCTTTCTGAGCATTGCCAAAAGATGCTAGCTAACCCAAACTACTTTTGCCTCAGTAAATTTATTTTTATAGATCACTTACACTGACTAACTAGCAGAAGCACACTTCACTAAGACATTTATCTGGGCTGTATCACAGTTATAGTTCCTTATGAATGGCAAAGGTGCACACCAGTGTAACAGTGGGATAAGAGTTCCAGATCTCTGAAATGCTTATAAAAAGTAAAAAATACAAGCTCACTTGGCTTATTATTTTATTTACAAATTCAGACCAGATTTTAACCAAGTTTCACATAGATTCATGACTTCTTCCAGTGAAGGTTTCATGGTTTCGGGCTTTGCATCAAAACTGAAGATAATCAAGGTGCAGGAGCATCTGAATAATGATTTTTCTGTGTGTTCTTAATCCATGCTTCATTTGTATTCCATCATACAGTCGTGGATTATCTGCAAATATGAGATTTTAGACCTTATGTATTTATCTATGTGAATCAGATGAGTAAAAGTGCTTCTTAACTCCAGACAGTAGTCTGGAGTTATACCTATGTAAGTCACTGATGGTGACTTACATAGGTATATGTGAATTTAGATTTTATGTGTATTTCAGCTATAAATTATGAATTAAAAGTTGGTAATTCCTATGAGGGAAAAATGTTGTTTTGATGAAGAACAAAAATGAAGTAAAAAAATGCCATTTTAAATTTCAAATTAAGGTATTCAAAATTCTGGTGACACTTAAAAATATAATTTTATATAACAGAGTAGGTGTGTCATAGCTCACACATTGGTGAATGCTTTCCATCTGTCAATTATATTTTACTTTCTAGTCTCTCTTTCTCTATTGTATATTTTTCTATTGGTTGAATAGGTCCCTAAAAATTTTATAGTCTTCTTTATTCATTCCTCTCTGAGTGAAAGGATTAATGTGTCAGCACTACTTATGTAAGTACAAGGAGCACTGGGCCTCTATTATCTCTTTTCTTCTTTATACAGGAGCAGGGGATTGTAATGACTTCAATATTCTTGAACATGTGTCTATTCGTATTTAATGCTTGTAAACAAATTGTTTCTCTCTGAAGAAAAGACAATAAAGGTTCAAGCATGACTTTTAATCACTGGATTATTCTGTTTGTGGAAATGCATAACCAAAATCCTTATAGTGTGCTGCAAGTGTAAAATGCCTCTGTGGTAGTTGGTGCACTTGTGCTCTTTTAGCTGCGCCTCTGTCACAGAGTGCAGGTGGAACGTGGGACTGCACTGGTTATTAGAGTGGCCACCACATTATAGTTCACTGTACACTGGGTATCTGCCTCTCATGTATTATTTTCCCTCCAAAGCATGAGAAGACCGAGGTGCAGAACCACTTAGACCTGTCAATATAGCGTAGAGCAGTACCTGACAATAAGATAATGAATGAGCTGGCCAGCCTGGCAGTTCTGCAGTGCCTTCCTTGGGATGCAGATCCTGCCCCTGGGAGCTTGTGAACCCTCATAAACCCCAGATAATGCGGCTGGACCTCTGCCAGCCTCCAGAGTGCATCCTTAGGAATAGCAGGAGTAACCTGAACTGGCACTGCAATTTGTTACATAGACACGTACCAGCCAAGAAACCATAATGCATTTCTGATCAGTCTCTCAGTTAGAAAGTAAAATCTCTTGTACCAAATCAAAATACCATTTTTGGAAATGTCTGAGACACAACTATATCTGTGATTACCCATTTTATTCCTGTGTTTATTTTTCAGAAAATCTCAGGAGTCCAGTCAGCCAAGTCATTCCACCCTGCTGAAAAGCATAAACCCAAGTAAAGGGGAGACAAAACACTGCAGAGAACCAACCCTCCTTTGTTCTGATGTACTGATAATTTTTTAAGTTTCATGTGACAAAACATAACTGTACTGTTAAAAATGGAATAATTTGACCATATGATCATCTTGTTGGCATGAAATATGGCTTATTAAAAAAAAATAAATAAAGTAACCAGAGACAGAGCTGCTGACTTTGCTAGAAAGCTACAGTGCTAATATATCTCCTCAAAACCTGTCCTTCCTAACTCAGACTCTGAAAAGAGCAGGGAAAAGTATGAGGAAAAGGAAAAACAAGGGAAGAGGAGATATTTATGCTTAATATCTGTAGGATCCCAATTTTTTCAAGAGTCTCATTTTACTATACATACAGTACTTGCATTGTGGTTAAGAACACTGATAAAAATGTCCAACATTTGGTACTGTCTGGGTTAGATCTGAAATCTTTGGGGATTTTTATGGTCCATGTAACAACAGCAAGAGTACACTTTCAGGACTTGTATCCTGTCCAATTCTTCGGGTGGCTGGAGGAGATTCAGAAGTTAAGAAGTGAGAGAGGAGTCAATCAACAAAAATTATCTGTGGCAACCCTACCAAAAGACAAAACCATTTGCTGTAGATGAGTGGAGTGGCTGTTTTTACTGTTGATGGAGTGTATGTGCATGCTTAGTGAATGTTTAAATATAATACTGGGACCTGAGGGAAAGTGCTATTAATATTATATGAGTGAAGGACTCATTGGAGAATGGGACACAGAAGATGAGAAGCTGTGGAAGCCACAACCACTGTAGGAGGCACCTCAGGCAAGGAAGGGCAGAAGGTAGGTACTTGTCACTGAAAGCATAACCTTATTCATCTTTCCTCCTGCTCCCAGCTGCTTTGTCCTTCCTTTCTACCTGTCATATTGGATCATGCACGAGCTGGGAACAAAGAAATTGTTTTTGAAATGCCTAGAGGATACACCAAGAGCAGATACTGGCTGCATGATGCCATTCTCCCCTTCCATATCCTGAATCTTCCCAGGGGCCATCCAGGCAGAGAGGAAGAACTTCCAAATAATTTAGTAAAATTTTAGGATGCTCTGAAAGCCTGATAGGTTACAAGCATGCAAGTAGAATTTATTACTTTCGAAAAAGAAAAAAATATTCATCCGAACAGCTGAGCATTGAAATTAAAAGTTAACTAACTGCTTAAACTACATGACTTTGCAAAAGTAATTTAAGTAAATATATTGGAAAAATATTTTCTCACACTGCAAATACAATTTGTTAAAAAGTAGAAAATTTGTCAAACTTAGGAGGCTTCAGTCAGAGTGGGTAATGTAACTAACTACAGGGAAGAATTCAAGAAAAACTTAGCACAATAACACATTACCTACTGTCATAATTTCATTGCTGTATCAAACAAGCCTGTTGTGACTTTTAATCTGGGGAAAACAAGTCTAGTTTTATTTTACTAGTGAAGAACGCTTTTAGATGTTGCTTCTGAATAAGGTGTGAGAATCACATCATTGTGAAGAGACTACTAATCTGTGATCCTACAGTATCAGAAGACTCAGCTATGTCAGGCTTCCTATGCTCCTTGAGTGCATTGCCACTCTACTCATATGTCCTCTTGTATGTATCATTCACTGATAGAGAAGTTTATCTAGCTACTTAATAAAAAACTTCACCCCAGGTACCAAAGAACATATAAATACATTCTTATAACGTCTCCATGGACACAATACTCAGAATCTGAGATATTCCAGGAATTATATTTTATAACTTCAGGGGGTTTTTGTGGCTTTCCTGCCTGTCTGAAAATGGAGGGACCAGTCTTGCTAGAGCAGTGAATTAGATCAGTGCAGACATCCTAATACAGATGCAATTATGTTATAATGAAGAAGATTTTATAACTTAAAGGAAGTGCATGGTAAATCCCACTGAAATTGCATTATTTCTTTTAGAAACAGGTAAGAATGTGAATAAAATGGTGAAATCTTCATTTGTACCTGGAGAAGAAAGGTAAGAAGCAGAAAGTATGGTGAAAAAAGTAGCAGCCGAGGGGAAAAAGAAGATCTTAAGAGGACAGAAAAGTCAGCCATCTAAAAATTTCCCACAGGCCCACCATGGCTCAGTCTTACAGTTCCTACTGCTCTCCCTCCTCTCCCATAGGAAATCAGCTGCTCTGCTACTGTTGAAGGTTTGCATTTCCCCTCTGATTTGGGGGAAGTAGATGCCCTAGGATGGTTCTTTGAGAGGAAGTCAGGAATGATGGCTAAACATAAGGGATTATATTAAATCTAGAAAAGTGTTTGTTTCAAATGCTGGGAGGTACTAAGGAACAATCAAACTAGGTACTGCTCAGGTTTTGGGATATTGGTAAAATCTGGAAGCAATGTTTGCATATGAGGCAGCATGTGGAACTTCTTTAAAAGTGTTCAAAATTTGCAACACTTTGTCAGACAGTTTAAATATTTGTAGGAAGCGAACGTCAACATGCAGTATAAACACAAGGAAGGATGCTTGACTTACTTCTCTTAGGTGAGTATTTCTGAATTTTTTTAAGTGTTTCCCCAGTTATGATATCAGTGGACTGGATTTATGAATGTAAAGGCAAGAGAAATGTTACTATAAAGTATGTGCAGACTTCAGTAGGTCTGAAGAGTTTATGGAGTGTAACTCCATCATCACACAATGAAAAATTATTTAGACTGCTCTACAGACAATATAGATCACAACTTTGGTCCTTCCTCTACTAAAAATCCCAAAGATGAGAACTGCAAATGCAAAATACAGCAAAATGATGGAAAAATAAGAATTGAAGCTGCAGTTTTACCAATCGGTGAATCAATCCACCTTTTATTCTTAAAGATTATACCAGCTGTTGTCTGAAATAGGAGTGGTTATTACCCAGATCTAGATTTTTCCCCCCTCTAGGGATTCCAAATGAAGTCTTGTAAAGTGAAACAAAAGGATATTCAATGCAAACCCAACTTTGATTTTTTGGAGGTGAGAATATGTCCCATTGTCTAAAACTACTTTGAAAACTAAACCAGCTGCTAGCAGGAAAGAGATGGGCTATTTTGGCTTCTTTACCTATGTGTATTATATTTTTATATGTATATTATATTATTTTTATATGTGTATTATATTATTATTACTGTATCTGGTTTGCAACACACCATGAGATCTTCTGGCTAGTTCATTGAATAGTTCCTGCATTCTTTACTTTCAGAGATCAAGCAGTAAAAACATATCTTCTTTATCATGTATTCTGGTTTATAAGGGGATTGAATATGCCAATTACCACCTTCATATGCCCACAATTTTATCATTATTGATTAGATGCAGACATGGGGCTGTTTATCTTCACATCAATTCTGTTTTCACTCCTTGGCATATAATAAATTCCTATGATGATCTGGCAGTGAAGACATCAAACTGGGCACTGCAGCTGGAAAAGTCCAAAAAGTTGACATGGAGGGATGCCAAGAAGAAAATATTTTACTGCTTAAGATCAACCTCTTCATTTCAGAGCTCCTGAAAAAATAACGTTTGGAGTATTTTCTTTTATCTTATTAGATTTAGGAAGTTGATTTATCTGTTTTGTTCACATTATCAGAAAACTACTTACAGCAAAGAGTAAAGAATCATTAACTCCACTTTTGGCAGGGACGTGGTATGGAAACACAAGAAGCAGGGCTTGCTCTGTGTGTGTTGGTTTGCAAAAATCTCAAATATATATATGTGGAGTTACTATGAGTTTAAAATGGCCACTGCATGTAATTTTGTACCTGGCTCTGTACATAATCCTTTAATTCTTCAGCCTTTTGTTGCTTTTGCTGAGCTGGGATTACTGCTGATGGTTTCCTTGGGCGTTGCTAATTGCAGACTCCACATTGGCCTCTTTTGATTTACTCCTACTTTGGCTACTCCGACTTTGGCTGGCATTGGTTAAATAGGGATGGAGCCACTCTGCTGGGTGTGCTCAGTGGACAACTCCTCAAGCTTGTAAGCACCTGCCTGGCAACTGCTGCTGCTCCAAGTAAAAGACACAGGATCACAAGTTCTGTGGTATTCTTTCTGAGAAAATAGACTGCATATGCTGGTGGAAGGGAGGGTAGTAAGAGGAGAGCTAGCCAAAGATCACACTTATTATTAAATTACAGTTTTAATTATTAATATAGATTTATTTAACATAGTAAAAATTCAGGAATCTTTTAAAAAAATATCTGAAGATGAAGCTCATTGTTATTGACCTCATGTCATGAAACTATCAATCTACTAGAAAAAGATATCTACCCATCATAGAAAAAGAGGATATAAATAATACCTGGATTTTTACAATAAATCATCGTCAATTTGTGTGTTTTTGTAACTTGGAGATGGATTGGAGAGCAGCAGTAGGTTGTTGGTGAGATTGTTTTTTCTGTAATTCAAGAAGAAATGCCACTCAGCTTTATATAAGACACAACCATGGTTAAAAAGGGCCTATGTAAACATCCTTAAGGAAAGCTCTTCCTGTACTTCCCACTTACAGCAGGTGGAAAGGGGTCAAAACAGGTCACCCAATCTGGAAATTATTTGTTTTGTTTTAAAACCTAATACATCCTGATCTGATGCACTGAAAGGACCTTAAAACAGAGTTGATATACGGAATTTTTTAATGTGAAAAGTCTAGACGTAAAATAAAATTGGATTATAGTAAAAATATATACTCAACAAGCTGTGGATTTATGAAATGTTGAAGTACAAAGACTTGTGACTGACATATAGTTTAGGAGCATTGGATTCACACTTAATCTGTTTTTCGCATATGTTTAGAAAAAATCTTCAGTTATCTGCAAAAATCTGCTTTCATAAACTCCATAATTTATCAGGGATTAAAAGAGCAATGTTTTGACAATGTAGCTGCTTTAAGTGCAACTCATTTTCTGTACATCATTAATTCAGATTGAATAGCTCCCAAGTTTTCTGACCCTGGTAAATGTATCCTTGCTGTTTACATTTGTGCAAATGATACTTTTACTATTCATGTTTAATTTCAGGGCTGTTTTATGTCAAGTCAGTATGTTTTGGAAACTGCTTTTTTCTGTGTCTTGTAAGAGTCAATATTTCATTGCTTTTCAGAACAATTACATTTGAGTGCAAATCAATCAGTGTGATGCAACAGATTTCTGAAATCAAAAAGAAACCTCCTGCAGAATGAAGTGGCTGCTTATCCTAGAATTAGAGGTCCCTAGGGGACAGAGGGGTGGTATGAAATTATTTACTCAACCAACTTACTAAATAAAAGATAGGGGCAAAAATTTCCCTCTAGATAATTTTTGTTTTCTTTGAACTTGAAACTAACAGGTAGAAAGTGGCTTTTCTGACTTCAATCTTTTGCCAATTACCACTTTCAAAAAATCCTTAGCAAAGAGATTTTCACCAGGAAGATTAACAAGATAAGCCCTTGAAGAATTGCTTATGATTTCAGCATTTTAAATTTTAAAGTTTTGGTTTAAGAGTCTAGAAAAGCTTGTTAAAGTTGTTTTGAACAATCATAGAATGTTTTTTAGTACCTTGAGTTGAACATAAAGAAACTGAAGAATTAAAACTAAGTAGTTATATTTGCTCATACAACTCACTATTGATTTATATTTATGTGGTGTTTATCCTCTTTTACTTATTCTGTCAGGAAATAAGTGCAACAGATGTGTTGTTTTATCACATGAGGTGTAAGTGTAAAATACATTAAGAAAATTGTGTCAATTAATCCTCAGTCTCAGCTGACAGATGGTTTCTGCACTGCTTCATCTTTCAACTATTTTACTGCGAATCCAAATAGATAATGTAGTTTGAGACAACAATTTTGTTGGATACTAGGAAGATAGAGTTATTTCTATTATACTTGAAAGTGTTGTAGTTTCCAATGAAAAATAGGGACCTAAGCAATATTCCATATAACTTCTGGTTACCAAACCCCCTGAAATCCACTGTTCTCCAAATTGGCAATATCATCCAAAAAGGTTGATGCAGCAGGGATCCAATTTTATAGTATCTATTTTTCCTGGGTATTCATTTAGTTGCCCTGTTCTTTCCTAATGTTTCCTACAGAGCTCTCTGTGGTTTTCAATATCCTGCTGGCACTATTTCTTCATATATGGCATACAAAATTTTAGATACTAAACCATTTCCAAAGGATCAAATCAACTTGTCTAACATATCATACCTGCTACTGCTTTTAATATGAGTGATGTGTCTGTGTTTTGTGATTTTAGAAACATTTATAAGTATGCTTTTTGGGTTTAGGCATTGCAAAGACTATTCAGACAGCAACACAAGGGCTAGATGGAAGAAAACGATGAGTGCTGTACTACAGGTTGCCATCTTTACAGTTTCTCATGTGATATGGAGAAACGAAAACATATTCCCACTTATTTTGAGTTATAATTCACTACAAGCAAGGCTTAAGGCTCTCCTTTCTTCCTGTGAGATAAATCAACCTGAAACATGCTGTATAGGATCCCCTCTGTTGATAGACAGCCAAGGAATTCCTCTATCACAAACACCTCGAACTAACTTGAGGCAGCCCCTAATTTGAGGGGTGTCTGGAGGATGGTGTTCTGTCACTGGCTGCCATAGAAGAGGCAGCTGCAGAGAGCGTGGAACCAAAGAACTATAGAATGGTTCAGGCAGGAAAAGATGCCCCAGAATCATCAGCTACAATCTTTGACTAATGACCACTTTTTAGTGAGACTAATGACAACTCTTTTAGTGAGATGATTCTGATATCCAACCTGAACCAGCCCTGGGACAGTTTGGAGCCGTTTCCTCTTGTCCTATCACTTGTTACCATGAGAAAAGAGGCCAATACTTATTTCATTCCAGCCTCCTTTCAGGTAGTTGTAGAGAGCAACAAGGTCTCCCTTGAGCTTCCTTTTCTTCAGGCTGAACAACTCCAGCTCCACCAGCTTCTCCTCAGCAGACTTGTGCTCCAGACAGTTTCCCAGCCCTGCTACCCTTCTCTGGACACCCTTCCAGGATCTCAATGTCTTCCTTGAAGTGAGGGACTCAGAACCTGATGCAGGATTCAAGGTGTGACCTCACTAGTGCTGAGTACAAGGGGACAGTCACTGCCCTGCTCCTGCTGCCCCACTGTTGCTCTCTGTTGCTGACACAGACCAGGTTCCATTGGCCTTTTTGGCCACCTGGGCACAGCTGGCTCATGTTCATCTTCTGTTGACCAGCACCCCCAGGTCTTTTTCTACCAGGCAGCTTTCCAGACACTGTGTCCCAGCCTGTAGCACTGCAGGGGCTGTTGTAGCCCAAGGGCAGGACCCAGCACTTCACTTTAGGTAACCTCACACAGTTATGTTCAGCCCATCAATCCAGTCTGTACAGGGCCCTCTGCAGAGCCCTCCTGCCCTACAGCAGATCAACACTTCCACTAATCTTGCTGTCATCAAGTGACTGAGGGGCACTCAATCCCCACATTCAGATTGTTATAAATGCAAAGGCAAATTTGGGATAAAATCAAAAAGAGAAATTTATTAATAAACAACAAAGAATGACAATGAGAGAGAAAAACCACAATAAAAATGGTCAGCGCAGCGCTGGGTGGACAGGGTCTACACTCGAGGTGTAGGGTTCCCAAATCCACGTCTGAGCGCTCTCAGGATTGGGGTTTTATAGGATTTTTAAGTCCTCAGGCTAAAATTCCAAGCAGGCTCCATTCACCAAGTGTTCTTGATTGCTCGGTGAATAGATTTCCTGGCTTGGAAGAATAGACCTAACTTGAGTCCGGACAGAGTCTCCTCATATGCAAAGAGACTCTGTATGTATTTTAATTTTGGGTTATCAAGGCTGAAGTGGTGTGATCCGGGGTTGGTGCCGATGGAAATCTCGGCGGAGTCTCCCCCTTTGTTTCCAGTGATTGTATCTCCAACACTGGTCTGACAGGTGGGCGATTCAGGACTAGCAGAGGATACTTTTCTGAGATCAGTCTTTGTCGACTTTGATTGTTTCACAACCGAGGTCTGCAGAGACGTTGGTCAGGTCCGGAGTTGGGTTCCTCCTCCGAGCTAGTCCTTTTGTTGTCCTTGATGGCTCCCATCCTGTCTATTTTCCGAGTTAATGTTTGTTATCTGGGTGTTGTCTACAATCCTTTTGCTTTTGGAGAAGAGCTCCCAGCCAGGCTTGGGAGGAAGGTTTCTTTCTTTTTATATACACATCTTTGGCTTTTTATTATTTCAACATATACATCTTATTTATATCTTTATGAATTTTTATTTGCACATAATTTATTACAAGATCATAGATAACAATATTGAACAGATTCAGTTTCCTGCACATCTAAATTTTGTATATCTCCCCCATCTCAGCTGCATCATATTTAGTTTTATGTTTTAAAGAAATTTCTAGATTAAACATTAATGACACTAATATCTAACTTAACAGCCATGCAACATGGAGGGCAAAGTATTAAATTATATAAATGTATTCCTTGTTCTCAAAAAATCCCATTTTAGTGATATAGCTGTAACATTTATTTAGAATATTTTATATTGTGGTTGAAAAGAAAGATGGAAGAGAAGCTAAAAAGTAAAGAGAGCAGAAAAAATAGTGAGACAAAAGTAGCTTGATAGCTACAATGACGTAAAGCACAATTTAAAAAGATTGTCTTTCATAATCTTTAATTTACTGTTCATTAGGGTAGATTCACTGGAAAGCTGCAGTATCATGAAAGTGACTACACAACAAAGTTATTGGAAAAAATACCTTATAGTCTTGTGGAAGAAAGAAGATGCTGAAAGATTTCAACTCTGTATTTATAGTAAGCAGAAACACAAGAATTATCAATAATCAATAATCAATTTTCAATAATTCTTTCTGGTGATGTGGTACTGATGGGAGTCAGCAACATGATAGACTAGAGTGTTAGACCTGGTATGCATCATTGTGAGATAAGTGGAAATTTCTGCTGAGGGCAGGCTATCTGACCTTCACTCTAACCATATCAAACTATATTTAAATGAAGAAGTAACTTCCATTCATTTGGCAAAGGAAGTTATGATTCACAGAAAAAAAATGCAAATGGAAAATTCTGTGCCTTAAGACATGCCTATGGGAAAAGAGTGGACAGTGACATTCACAAAAGATATTTGGCAGTGTGGGAGATCCTGTCATCTAATATTAAGCCCTGAATGGCCGGTGCTTCTGGTTGAGCCAAAGGAGGGCTGCTCCTGCAAAGTAATCCTCTAAGGCCCAGATGGCAGACAGACAGCTCCTGGCAAACTTGGAAGCACTGGACAGCAACTGGGACTCTCTTCCAATGCACTCCTTTCAGTGCAACTGTACAGAGATCTTCATAGAGTTCCTTTCACTTCACTGTTTCAGGTGAAGTAGTTGGATTTTCAGCCTCTGCCACAGCCTACTCCGTAGGCACACATAGTTTGTAAATCCTTGCAAGTGCAAACATGAAACAGAAACCAAGACTTGTCTGTTACTTACTGAGATCATTAACCGTTTCCCATTAAAAATGAAGATCCATCAGGAGAATGATGATGGAAATAGTCACTTTATCAGAAGAGTAAGGCCAGTCTGACAGGGAGACAGGATCAGTAGTGAAGGAGAAATTCAATATGTCTTTAATAAAAAGGCAAAGATTCTGTTAGTTTTATCTTTTGACACTCTTTTGTGTGATTGCAACCAGTAAGGTCACTGAACTCTCACATCTTTTCTTAAAACATTCAAAATGTGTTTTGAAGAAGTTTTCTATTATCTGTATTATCTGTACTCTGCTGAGTCTGTTTGATGTTATCTACTTGTCCTTTTCTGTGAACTGTTTGGGGTAGAGAGTCTTTTTTCCTCTGTGCTTATCCAGAGAATAGGACAATAAAATTTCTCATTCACTGTCAGCAAAATAACCTATATAGTTATTCATATTACTTTTTATAGTTTACATTATTTTGCTGGATAAATCCTGTACCTCAGGTACAGGATGGTATAGATCTCATTTGTTTAGCTCTCCTGTATGAAAAAACAGAATAAATACTTACATAAAAAAAAAAAAAAATCTGCAGAGAAATTGTTACAGTTGGTGAATCTGTACTTGGGATGTATGAATATGAGAATTACACATTTTCCATCAATTACACATTACTCCATCATTTTCCCAAGTCCACATAACCTGGAGACAAAACATAACTGTGCCTCTCTATCCACATGTGGAGAAACTGAGATCTCCATTCCTTGTATCTTTCTAGTACTGACACTTGAATATCTGTATACCTAAAATCAGTTAAAAGTTTTCAATCCTTTGAAGTCTGTTGTGGTTTCTTAGGACAACTATATACATGTTCCTGCCCTGGAGAATGGAGAGAATTTCCTGGCAGGAGTTTCTGAAAAACCTAGTTGTTGCAGAGAACTGTAAAATAATGACACAATACATGTCCCTGTATTACTTAGAGATTCCCATTCACTTTGGTAAAGGAAGTAATTTACTACAAACACTGCAGTAGGAAAACAGCAACATTTTTTTTTGTCTTCTCTCACATATGAATTGTAAAAATCAGACCTGGTGGATCCCAACAGTGGAACAATTTTCACTAATTAGAAAAGGTGGATTGGTCCAATTTTTTTTCTTAATGATGAAACAAATGAATTAAGTACTGCAGGAGTTCATGGGTTTTTAAAGGCTGGAAAGGTGTGAATAATTTTTGTTGCTTAGATATTGCTTCATAGGTAAATGCACAGGAATTTTGCTTTGCTATACATCAGCCTGAATTTGATCTCTGTTGATGTTTCAGTAAGACATCTTGCTGGACTCATTCTTTTTCCATTAGTTTTTCTTTTGAAAAAGTCTCTCAAGAACGCTTGAAAATTTAGGCATTAATGTTCCTCAGAACAAATAAGTGAAATGCTACACCTTCTCCTCTAATGCAATAGGGCCCAGGTATATCTTTAAGAAGGCAAAAATCTTATTATTTCTGCTACTCATAGCAGTGAATATATAATTAAAACTGCACAAAATTACCTTTTTAATGTTCCCAACTGTGTTTTATTAGTAGGCCCTTAAGGATTTGATGAACAAAGCATTTTAATTAATTCCCTAGCTCTTAAAATGGGCTAACAGTTATTGGATATATTTCAGCCCAGTCCTCTGCTTTTTTGTGCGAAACCTCTTGGCTGAAGCCAAAACCAGGAGCAATACCTCCTCCTGACCCCCTTGTGCTGCATTATCATTGTGATGGTGATGATGATTTCCTCGAGTTTCACTGAATGTGATGCAAATGAGGCTATACCCAAGATCACTCTGTCCTAATATCTTAATCCATGCTTTTTGTACAGCCCCAAGAGTGGATACCATGTGTCTTTAAGAAAGAAGCGCAGTCTCTGCATGATTAAGCAGTAGATGGGTGACCAGAGCATGCTGGAATACTGGACTGTGACTCTCAGCTGTACAGCAAAACTGATGCACTGAGATTGTGCATGCATCCTTGCTCACATACTATGTAACAAACCAGCACAGACTGGATTATTTTTTGCTATACCACAAATCTGAAATTTGGGAATTAATCACACTGCAAACAAATATGGGAATACAGAATTTTGGAGTTTGTTAACCTTTCCTTATAAAGGGAATTTCTCAGTACAATGTTTTTACTTGAAATTATTTTTCCATATTAATATTTTATATTATCTCTTAACCACAACCTTTGCTTTTCATTAGTGTAGTGAGATCATCTGTGTTCTGAGGAATAAGTATGTCATGCTTACTTTGAATCTACATAATTCTTATATGTGAATCAGAGGAAGCCTCAACACCTTGGAATATTTAGCTGACAAAGCAGTGACAGCAGTGACAGTCTTGCTCACTTCAGTCCTTGGGGGTGGGTAATCATTTAGCTAACTTTTTTAATCATTGGATTTCTGAAACCTCTCTTACAGTTTATCTGTAAATGCCTGGCAGCCTATCAACAGGCATGTAATGTTTTTACTTCTTAAGATCAAAATAGAAATAAACTGTGTGGTAACCAGATTTTTAAAATCCCTTCTATTCTTGTAGCAACAGCAATCTCATTTTGGTTGCTTACATACTAACTATTGGACAAGGTTGTTAAATACAGTATTTTTTAAATGTTATTTAACAGCTTAGAAATTTTATTTAACATTACTGGCTTGCAAAGGAATTTATACCAAGCCCATTAAAAAATTTATGGCAGCTTTACTTTCACCTTTTTCTTTTTCTTTTTTTATCTCACAAACGATTTAATTGTACTAAATGGCAGGGTAGTGCTCATTAATTTGCAGGTTGACCCTGTGAGTTTTGGAAGTTCTAATATTTGATTTGGTTAGCATAAACTCAGGCTGTATGAATCACAGAGCTGCACAATTTATATTGGCTTCTTTTGTTTCTAAAAGTATGTGGGAAGTGTTGCATTTTGGGTGTTTTTCATCTACTAACCCTGTCTAAAGCCACTCAGTTAAGTTTTGTGCCAGAGCTCAGAGCTGTGGCCATGTGTATCCTTGGAATATATTTTATATGTAGATGCATATTTCTTTACTCACCCATATGTCCTAAAATGCATACAAGATAGAGATTTCTTAGGCTAAAGCAAGATATTAAAAGTCCTGCCTCAGAGATTCAGCATGTACTGTACGTTTAATGTGACACTGGGTTACTGAATTTACTTTAGAGGCTCTTTTTGTAGTTCTTCCTTGGAAATTTTAAAAACAATCTTCCTTCTGCCAGCTGCATTCCTTTCTTAGTCGTAGATTTCAGAAGCTTGGGAATGTAGTGGGAAAACACAGCGGTAATGCAAGAATGTAGGGGACTTGTGGATACCAATTAAATCACCATATAATCCAATGTAAATTTTGGTTCATGAAATTGAAAAAATGAAAACCAGTCATCAGGAGTTTAGTTACTATGATGTAGATGTTCAAACTAATTCATGATTCTGTGAAGAGAAAGGCCATTCACTGCTTCATAACAATTTCACATTGTTTCTTTGGATTTCATAGGTCTATTTTCTGAAGTCTTATGAATGTCAGAAATCAGACAAAAAGTTAACCTGTTCTTTCCTTTTATGTCCTGTTACTCTATACTGTTCTGTTATTTGATGAACACATATTTGCATAGATTTGAAAGTGTCACTGTGTATATTGATACCATTTCAGAAGTGGTGATCTATTTCTCCTTTTACTGTGTTATTTGCTAATGCAATTAAGTAAGGAGATTAATAAAATTCTTTCAGCTTAGGTATGCCTTATGACTGATACAAGGCTACATTATCCACTGTCAGACACCCTGAGAACTTCCAAACTTTTTGCACATTTGATGCAAATTTTGCATATTTTTCTCTTGAAAAAATGAGTAACAAATAAACAAAAACAAGTGACAGTTTTATTATGTGTTTAAACCAATTTTCCCACTTTGATTTCAATAAATTTGTAGAACAGCATACATGACTGGTATGATTGTGACATTGGAGTTAACTCAGACAATATTAAATACAATTTATTTGGCTCCTTAGTATAGTGTAATCCATATGGTTTCAGAACAAAAATCTATATTTGTATTGATATGACTTCATAGCTTTATTATATCCGTATTGATGCAACACAACAGCAGTAGTCTGTAGCATTTTCTAACTACTGACATGCGGCCTGATTAGATTTGTGGATTGTCTGAAGCTTGATAGATACAGATCAGGACTATATCAGAAAGGCAATTATATATTTGTCTGAACTAATGTGTGAAAGCAAATAAATGTGTTCTATACTTTTTATCAGCTGTCAAAGTAAATATCAGAACAAAAGAAGTGTGGTTTATCAGCTTGTTACATACCTTCGTGTTCCATGGAGCTATGTAATGGGAAATTCTCACATTTTGCCCCTCCTAATGAATGTTAAGTTTGATTAAATCTGCTGTTAAGATACGGTAAAATATCCTTAATATAGCATGCAACATTTTTTCTGGACTGATACAGAAAGGACTATTTCCTCATCTGCCCAATATTCATTGACTTTGGTGAGGATCTGTTAGAAAACTTTGGAGTATAATGACTTTTTAAAGCTTTGCCTTTATCAGACATGAAAATAAATTCAAGTGACTATGAAAACTCATCTTTAGCATGAATTAAATCAGAGGAAAGATGAAGAAAAAATTTTGCAGTTAACAGCATGTACATTTAGTTTGTATTGGTCTGAGTGTTCATCATCCCTCTGAACCTGTACATTACTCTGAATAATATAGGGAAAATGTGAGACAAAAATTGAAAGAATGCATAAAAAAAAGAAGAGGAGGAAAGTGGTAAAAAAGACTGCACTGTACACAATAAATATTTAAAGCCCCATTTTTTCCCCAAGAATTAATATGGTTTGAGGGGCCTACATCTTTCTCTTTGTTATGTATCTTAGGTACTGCAGTGCAGTGAGAATTCTGTGCTTACACTAGTCAAAGAATCCTCAGGATTGTTCAGCAACTGTACGCATCTATAATTCAGTCTGAGGACTGGCTTGGCCTCTGTGATTTTATAAAGAAGAGCAAAAATTTTTTGAAACCACAAAACCACCTGTTGTATCTGAAGTGCTGTTGCAGTATGGTACCAGCTGGTTACTGAGGTGGAGGGAAATATTTCCTTTGTTTTCTTCTATTCCTCAGGGTCCTGTTTCACATCTTTCTTTTGTTTCTGTGACTTCCCTCTACCCATCAATTAAAGCTGTGTCACATTGCATCCCGTCGTCAAAAAAAGGCAACCAAGGATCAGAAATGAGGGACGGAGAAGGATGGAGCTTTCTCTGAATATTATCACCATTTCCTCTGCCTTACTGACATTCTGCTCCCTATATGTAGCCTTTGACCTACAGACTTGAAAGAGTTTTCTATCTCTTGAAATATATGAAAGAATTCCATAGGGGTTTTTGTTTTGTCTTTCATCCATGTTGATGCGATTTTGATAGACTCTTCTCTGTGAACTTTGTTGGGCAAATTCCATTTTCTAACAGGCTGTCACAAATGTTTTATGTCATCATCCAACAAATTGGTTCCTCATAAAACAGCACAAATGAATGCATATACTTGATGTTCCTTCTCTGTGAGTCATCCATAAAAGCCTAGGCCATAATTATAATAGGAATGGATGGATAGTGGTAGACATAAAATGTGAAGAACAAGTTTTGGATGAAGACAGTTTGCTGAACTGCCAGACAAACTAAAATATAAAGAACCCTGCCCATCTAACTGGGAAATGAAACAAGAAACAAGATTCTCTTTCAAAGGCCTATGGTGGTAGCACATTTATTGTTAATTAAATATTTCAGCCTCAGTGCCAAAGGATCTGCTTTCATGGGACTGGAACAGATGTGTCATTATTTCTGCCTGTTAAGAAGATGGCTTTGTTAAGTTTAAAATCATACAATTCACAATGGAAACTCATGGTGTCTAGAAAACATAAGACAAGTGAACCAGATCTTCATTTTCAAATTGATTAATATATCTTAATAATTAAGTCCTATGTATGGCGTTTGATAAGATCATAACTCCCTGCATGTTTAAATCATGTGTGGACTTGATGGACAAGCTTTTGCAATCTGATAAATAACATAGCGCTATATACTTCATATGAGGCAAGACTGAAGTGATTTTAAGTCTTGATTTGATTTAGAATTCACATCTTGAAGCTCATTTAGGGTGAGATTAGACTGGGAGGTTGTCACACAGATGGCCAAATATTTATATATGATTACATTGATTGACAAAGCCTCTTTTGCTTGCTGATTGCACCTAGGCAGCTTATATAAGCAGATTATATTTTGCCAGAAGGGATATCCAAAAATCACCTAGTTCAATCTCTTGCTCAAGTCAGGGCTGAGTCAAATTGGTATCTCCTAGGACTAAAATTTCTCAGCTTCTTTCAGCCTCTGCTTCAGTGTTTGATCAGACTCATTGTTATTACTCTTAATTAGCCTTACTTCTAATATCTAATCAGAATTTAATTTTTTGTAGCTGTGACTGAACATCCTTTCAATGTGCATCTCCAAGTGGTGTCTCACTCTTTTCCTCTCTGTATCCTCCCATTGTGTAGCTCCAGATGCCCTTTAGACTTCTCCTCCAAGCTAAAAACCCTACTTCTTTCAGGTCTTTTTCCGACAGCAGGGAGTCCTGGTCCTTAAACAGCTTCATGGTGGTTGTTTGCCCTAGCTCCAGTAAGTCAGTAAACTTCTCAGGCTGGGGAGTGCAGAACTGCTCACAGCACTCCAGACATGGCTTCATCCGTGACAAATAGAGGAACAACCTGGTTTTGCTAGGGCAACACTGTATGACCCATACTGTATTGTCTGGGGAGTAATTTGCACAACAAGTATGTGTCACATTTGTTATCCTTTGTGTCACAAAGGAGCTAAAAATGCTGATTGATGTTTCTATAAAATTTCCTATAGTGTAGTGGAGAAGGTGGCTGAAGTGGCTCCCACTCTGGCCATCACTCGTTAGGCACAAGGGGTCAAAGTCAAAGTACATCCATTGAAAGTATTTTGACATCTACACTCTTTATATCAGAAGGACTGCTGCAATGGTGTTAATCTAAGCTGTCTTTCTGTCTAGGTAGTCAAACTTCCTTTCTTTGTCACAGCAAAATAAATGATATTTCTCTTCTCAACACCTTTCTGTAATCACTGCTGGCCAATGTACAATTTCAATGTTTTGTGTAGAGTGTGGCTGTCCATATTGGGGAAAATAAAAGGAAAGGGGAATAAAATGCTTAATGTTTTAGTGGCTGAAGAAGGCAGCTCAGTCGCATCAGGGCTTCTACTTCAGTACATCTTCATCCCACATTCCTCTCCTAAAGAGAAAAAAAAACCCAACCAAGTAAACTCTATAAGGAACTAGTTCCAAGTGGGGAATTCCATGGCTGTTTTTGCAAATAGATTCAGATTATCTTAGGAAGTTTCCAATCTACTTTCAATTAGTTTTATTTGTCTTGTAATTTCTTTTATTTCCCTAACTTACTTCTTTAAATGGTTTTCACCATAGTGACTGTAAGCTTTTTGCAAATTCCTTCAAACTCTGTACTAAACCTGATGTATTCCTATTTCAGTCCAACCCTGCCTGATGCACATTAGACAAAAAATCTGTTCATTAAAATTTTGCTTATGAATCACAAAATCCTGAGATATTTTGTTATATTGAAAGATACATGCATCTTTACACCAGAAAAATATAAGGAAAAAATACCTCACTTAATTTGAAATGGATTAGAGTCAGCAGATTCTATGTATTTTGTTAACTTAGAGTACTCAGTGCTAACATTTAGTGCCTTGAAACTTTCAATAAATTGAAACTGTAGCAGAGGCTGAAGACATCAAAGCAGAGCAAAAAAAGAAATATATATTTCCAGCTCTTAAATTTTGTATTGTAAAAAGAATTTTATTCTTTATTTTATTTACAATTATTTATTCTTTATTTTATTTACAATTTATTCTTCAGCAACCTGACAGTAACAATAGACAAACACAGTATTTTAGGACATTGTGCCAAGGATTGTGTGAGAAACCAGGTGTCTTGGTTTAAGCTGTGCATTATTGCTGCTTGATTTTGAGGAGTGAGAAATAGTACCCTCGATACCCTTAGGATGTGGAATCTGTACACTGCTCTTATTTTGAATGACAGTATGGCCAAACTCTTCAGCCAGAAATGTGTTTGTGTAATTTTATTTTTTCAGTTGTCTTTTATTTATGATATAAAGTTGCTATTAATTTAAAAACTGTCACTCACAGAATGTGGGAGACGAAGGCTAACTGAGACAAGCACTCAGCAAAAGCTGAAATTGGTATCCTGAGACAGGTGATAATTTGGTACAGCTAATTATCATTTTTCCCATATGAAATAATGTCAGAAACATAATAAATTGTTTTTGCTTTGATAAAGCACCTTTTAAAACCTGCACTCAATGGTGACTTTGTCATATAACCCTGTTGATTGTTTAAAAGAAAGAAAACTAAACAAAAAATGCCAAAGACAGTGACTCTCTGCATTTCCTTAGTAATGATTAATTCTTGACCTAGCCCTGACCTTGTCACTAATATTTAGAAGTAGATTCTTGTATTAATGGTAAATATCTGAGTTTGCTAATCTGTACAAATTTGAACAGCTTGTTCTTATTTGAAGGAAAGAGTAGGTATATACACTTTGTTTGACAGCTCTTTCATGTATGTTTGGTCTAATGGTATCTGATTTTATACGGGTTTGCATTTAATCTGCTTCTTTGTGTGTTGCTGCTGATCACACCCCTCCTCTATAAAATCAGGATGTTTAGTGTCATGTAAATATGTTTTCCGGACAACCAGGTGTCAGGGTGAAAGAATGGCTCAGTCCTTGCCACTTTATTAGTGTGGATTCTGGAACATGAATCCTTTGCTCTTATCTAGGTGCTCAGTTCCATATGACTTCAGTACCATAATTATCTTTCCACTTTTTACTGACTGGACTGGTTTGGATGAGTTTGCACTCTAAAGTTAGTTGGTGGCAGACAGAGAGATATCATGCTTACAAACACCTCTGGAAATAATACTGAAAAAATTAAGTAGCTTCATGACTGACTTCATCTCTTTCTTCTCTAGTATGTACAGAATCCTTGGAAACCTCAAACACCCTGGATATTTGTCGTCTGTTAACTCTTCTGGCTTAAGTGTGCACATCATTTGGCTAGAAATGTTCACCTGTGTAAAATTCGGGTGTTATTTTTGTTTTTATAGGATCAAGCCTAAAAACTTCATATAATTCATGCAATCCTTAAGTTCTATGAGTTTGTTCTGCTTTCTGATATTTATGCTATTATTTTCTTAAAAATTGAAGGCAAATTGACTTGCTTTTCTCCATTTAAATATCTACCTGCTTGGCTATAAATCAGTATGGATGAATGACCAGTTTAGACTTCTGCGTCTTTGAGCTGTTCTATTTCAGGGCTTTACAGTACTTGGAAGAAGTATAACTTTATTATAATTATTCATATCATTCTATATGAGACAACAGTTTTGTAATTTATCACTGTGAAGGGAAAAGAGCCCAAACCAAAAGTTTTGTGTTCCTGGCTTAACATCCCTAAGTATCTGGGTTTATGTTATATTATGAGTAGTGTGCTCACTTGTGTACAAAAATTAATTTAATCCATTCTTGTCACAATTATGATAAACTTTATATGGTACTTGTACTCTACTGTTGTTTTTGAATTTGTGTTTGTTAAAATTTCAGAAATTAAAGGCATTATGAAGAGAGTATGTTACAGGTGTTCCACAGTGAGGTAATGCAAGGATTACATCAAAACCATTATTTTCTTCTCTACAGTAATCTTATCACACATCCTTTGGCACATTTATGCTTGATATTGCACAGCTGCAAATTTTGTATAGTTTGCAGGATAGCGTCAATTTCTGTATCTTTTCCCCCTCTTGACATTTACTAATTTGTGATTTTATGCTGTCTTGGAAACTGACCTGTTTTTATACATAGCTTTTTTGATACTCAAGAAGTCATATACATTTTGTTATCTCACAGGCTTAATACTGAATTCATTATTTTAATTTTGTGTTACAAAATGCCTCTTTTGCTATTCATTTTTTGTCTCTTAGGTAAAACAAGTATGCCTTAGGTGGTAGATGTGGGGTAGAAAGTCTTCATGACACTGGTGACATGGTACATAGTACATTTTTACAAGAATGAGATGGGACCCTGGAGCCTGGTATTTTTAACCTAGTTTCTAAAGCCTTTTGAGTCTCTTGCCTCTTTCAGAATTATCAATGTTTTTATAAGATAGCTATCATAGCTATAGCCTCCTGTAGCTAAAAAGATCTTTGCCTTACCCTGTGGTATTTTTTGAGGTATATCTCCTAGTCACAAATGTGCCAGCTTCTCTGCCTTTTCAGCAACCATACAGACAACATAACCTATGGAAAAGTTAGATTTTATGGTTTTTGCTGTGTAACTGCAAAAACCTGGATTTTTAAAAATTTGATTTGAATCCTCCAAGTGCAAAAGGAAAGTAGAAACCCAGTGTCCCAGGGGAACGTTAAAGAATGGCTGACAAATAACTCAGTGATACTCATTTACTATTTTGACATTTGAGAATTTTATCCTAGCTTTTCTCTCATGTCTCTATTTTGAGAATGATGGTGATCATTCCCAAGGAAGTTGAATAACCAGGTTAATTTTCTATTCTGTATGTAGATTTAGTTCCCAGTAGCTAACAATAGTTATGTTGCTAGTCAACACATAATCATAAAAATAAGTGACCTGAATAAGCCCTGAAGGAATTAAATTTTCCTGGTGCTTCTGTTGTTTCTTCCACACTTTTCAGCCTTTAAAAAGTTAATTGATGCCTTGTATCTCTTACATATCTAAAGTACATATCACCTAAAAGTCTGAGCTGTTCCTTTTCAGATAGAAACAGATTTTCTGCCTGTCAGGCATCTAAACTGAGTTTTAGGTTTCTAAAATTCTCTCAAGTCCATTTCTATCTCAAAGTAAAAGCACCCTCATTTAATGTATCACATAAAAATCCAGAACAGTAGTGTGAGATTAAGAGTTTATAGACCTTACCATATTTTTAGTTAAAAAAATGAGTGACAGCAGAAAGATATTGTGCAATTGCAGAGGATCTGTGAGGTGGGCTGAGGAATGGAAAACTGCAGTTTTGCTTTATCAGAAGTGTGCCTGTTGTGTTTTGCTTGGTGACTGATGGTAGCGGCAACGTGGCTGTGAATTTCTACTCATCCTTCTGTCTCTACTCATCCTTTCCATGTATGGAAATCATACACACCAAACCATGAATGTTATCATCACTCATTTTGCAATCCCATTTCAGCAATTTCCTTGTTTTCTAGTTGCATCTCTTTTTGGAGAGAAGGTGTGAGGACACTGTTACCGACCAACACATTCACAAACTGAGTGACCAGGTTTCATATTGTATTTTCCCATCCCAACCTGGAATTATAGCCCTGTAAGAAGTGAATATCTCTTGCAGTTCCTTTTCTCTCATATTTCTTTCTGCTAGTGACAAATCTCCTTTATGCTTCCTCTCTGTCATCAGGACAGATTTCAGGCTTTTCAGGTTTTGCCTTGTTACTTTGAGTTCATACAGGTGGCTCCCACAAAAATGTCATACAAAACCTGACTTATGCAATAGGTATGGGTATTGCACTGTCTTCATATCAGGTCCAGGTATGAAGCCTGTGTATTGCTAACTTGTTTCTTTTAAAAACACAGACTATTTTGAATAAAATTATTATGGAAATGTAGCATGAAAAAGGATAAAGAACTGTTTTGTCTGGATTTATTTTTCATAGTGGCACAGGTAAAAACCTTGTTATGCAAACTCACTAGTTTGTACCAAGTTGCAGGGCTGAATTTTGGTAAATAAACCTTTTGTATATAAGACCATTTTTGTTCAAGTGCATTACATTTTGATTTCCCTTTTTAAGGAGTAACTGTCAATAGTATAATTTTAAATACTCTCTCTTCCAGTTTGGCATGCTTTAATGGCTATGCTGCAGAACTTTTACTTTAATAGTTTTTACTGATTTCATGCTGTGGTTATATAGTGAACATTAGAAATTGTCTGCACAGAGAATTAGAGGGTGTAAGTGTGATTGTCTGAGTCATGTAAATGCCAAAAGCTTTTTGTGACATTTTTCAGACTTTAAAAATGGAAATATGTTATTTGCACATTGGCTCCTGATGGAATATGACACACTGCAGGCACGCAGTGAGTTTAAGTTTGAGCTTTAGGCCATTAGGGGCTCTGTATATGTATATGCTTCTGGAAATAAATGAAACAAACTGCTTTCTGCACAGACATCCCTTGCTGATGAGCCAAAGAAACTCCATCAGGTCAATGAAAGCAAATAGGATTTATGGACTTGCTGGAGCCTGTTATCCAGACTCAAATGTTATGGAATGCTTTCCTGACTTGATGAAACTTTTGTCTTTTCTACCAAATGAGTTTCAATATTCTTTTATTTGCCTCTAAATATTAATATTTTCCAACACAATCTGAGTTTAAAATCAGAAATTTAAGCTGAATTACCTTTCAAGTTGTAGAAAAGGAGCATCATTGCTTTAAATCTATGACCTTTAAGCACTTCCCATCCTCCAACAGGAATAGTTTCCCTTAAATTAGTCCCAAAGGTTTCATTTTATTTATTGTGTTATCAAATCAGCCTAGAGAGCAATCATATAAGAGATTTTTCCAGCTCTCTATTTTTCTACCTCATCCAGGCCTTTCTCAAAATCCAAATGGAAACCATAGAGGATGACACTTAAACAAAAACCTGTGCCTGGCAGTTTGCAGACAGAAGAACCCTGGTGGGACTCAGTAAAACAGTTAAACATCAGACTTACCCCACTGAACTTTTACACCAGATATATCCTTACAGAACCCAAATTTACTTGTCTCTGGACATACCACTTATGGGGTTGGCCTAAAATGTTTTTTCTATTTGTCTTTACAATTTTTCTTTTTCAGAATTGTGATATGATAAAGGCATGAGGGGAAGTGATGCATTTGTAGTTCTTCAGCCATATTAATTTTCTGACACCTGGACAGGAGGACCACTGCCTGCTCAAATACACCACCTGAGCTGATGGGTGTGTGTGGTCAAACATATATATATATATAAAATATATATACATATAGATGATGAGCCCAGTCCACCTCAGCAACTAATATTAAATGTTCTCAAGACACCTCAGGATTAGGATGTGAAAATGACTGTTACCTGGCAAAGACCACTACGATTTGGAAACAAACATAATTTGAGGTCTCCATGTGTATTAATAGATCTGTTTTTTGTCTTTTTTAATGAGTTTTTTTTCTTTTTTAATGTGGTAAAAAGGAGCTAGAATGCTGTAATCCATCAATAAGTAGTATTTAATTTTTAGTTGGTGTGATGGATGGATTTGTCCAGATGTCATATGCCCACTAAGCCACTCTACAGGTTCCACTCTTCAGCTGGGGAGGGGAGAGAAATCATCATGGAAAGGTCATGTGTTGTGATAAGGGCAAGGAGACTCACCCATTAGCATCAAAGCAGACACAACTCAGAAATAAGTTTATTAATAATCAAAGAAGAAAAATAAGAAATAAAGCCAAACTTTAAAACAGCTTTGTCCAACCCCTCACTTCTTTCCAGGCTGAACTTCATTCCTAATTCCTTTACCTTCCCTTTGCCAGTGGTCAAGGTAGATGGGGAATGGGTGGCTGTGGTAGGTGCATCACAAATTGTCTCTGCCACTCCTTCCTCCTCATACTTCTCCCCTGCTCTCCAATGGGAGACAGTCCTCCACATACTTCTCCAGAATGAGTTCTTTCCTTGGGATAGAGTTCTTTAAAAACTACATCAGTTTGAGCTCCTCTCCACTGTGTGCAATCCTTCAGGAGCCAGTTGCTCCGGTGTGGATTCCCCATGGGGTCACAAGTCCTGCAAGCAAACCTACTCTCCACAAGTCTATAGGTCTCTGACAGGAGCCTGCTCCATCCAGCATGGGCTCCAGAGTGTGAGAATATTTTGTATTCTTGCCAGGTGATCTGTGGTCATTCCTTCATTGGGTCTCAATATCATTTTAGCCACTCACTTGGATTCCATTATCATGTCTCACTGTAATTCTGATTATTGCTCATCCCAGTAAGCTGTAGTTTTCTACTATTAACTAATCATCTGCTGGCCTTGTGGGAGCCCCGAAGATTCCAGGCCTTTTTAGTGAGGCTGAATTAGATTACCTGCCCTTATTAAAACTTAGATTTAAGCCAAGTAGAAGGGAAAATTGTCCTCCTAGCGCTAATATATAAAAAAATATATCACTAGACATTTTTATGTTGCCTGAGTTGCATGGCAGACTGCACCAATCTGACTTGGTACAAATGTTCATGTTATGGATGAACTGAGTACAATGGGAAGAATTTTTGTTGCACGCTTTCTTTAAAAAAATTGAGACAATAATTCTTGAAAGTTGAATGTGAATAGCAGTGTGAAAGTTTTGAGCATGTTAGCCTGACTGCAGGTAATTATTTGTTTAATAAAAAATGGTGGATACGGTCTAATCCAAATTGCAGTAAAATCATTTGAAAGATACCTAACCCTGGTGTGCAGAAGATCCAGATAGAGATATTATAATCTGTATTTCCCAGCAACATACCTAAGATGTTGTCAGAGGTAATAACATGGGATATCACAAGACTAAAATTTTAGACTCCTTAATCTAATCCTTGTTTAAAATTGTGATTGGTTCTGAAATTTTCATCTGTGCCACACTATGTAATTAAAAGAATGCATTTTATAACTTTGAATTACTTGTGTTGTAGAAAAAGTATGTATATTAAAGAAAATATAAGTGCAAAATAGGCCTTTTCATTACATTACTTTCAAGGACTAACTGTATGGTCAAGGAATGACAGAAATCTGTCTGAAATGGTATAAAAGGGCACAGATAAATGTGGGACATAAATTCACCTAGCATTAGTTGTAAGGATGCTTGACTTGATTTTCTCTGAATGGAGCAAATTTCATGGACAATAGGAGGCTTTGTGCTCTTTACTTTTCTGTGCTTCATTTCAATTTTGTGGCCTGCATCTAAGTTCTTTCTCAGTTGTTCTGTGGCCACCTCAAAGCAGAAAGCATGCGGGAAAGTATTCTTGCAGGTCATTTTCATCTGTGTGGAGAACAGGAGAATGCAATATTAAAGCCACGGGTATCAAAGCTATGAATGAATTTTACTAAAGCTATCAGATTATGGCAGTCATGGTCCTCATGTTTTTTACCTAGCAGTGTCAATCAAAGAATAAAGAGAAGGGTCTAAGTGTTTGCAATGGACAGGGAGTGAACTCTACTCAGGTGATAAGGCAGAAATGAATTAATGCCTTGCTCTAGGTCTCAGTAAATTCTGATTTCACTCTGATACACTGCCTTTCAGAGAACTAACAGCCAGCAATTCTCATTAAAATATGCAAAAGCTTGTTATTATGCCTGATCACTGCATTTGTGTTTCCTTGTAATGCTGGCATCATTATAGCTGTAAAGTGTGTCAATTTACTTACAATGGAGATCTACAGCTCAGGCACACAACCGAGCTGTAGAGGATTAATATGTTTCTGTGCATCAGCGGTGCCATGGTAACTGCTATTAACTGCCTGTGCAGATGTTTTGTGCTTGCTCCAGTTGCAAGGCAGTGTGATTTATCTGCAGTTCTGGAAGAACTTTTCACTAGGCTGCATTAGTTTTTTTGATTGCCAAGATTCTGTGAAGCATTGTGGGGCTAAAGGATTCCTGGATAAAGATGTGAGAGTACAATTGGGCACCAGTGGATGTGGGGAGAAGGGCAGCACTGCCATGAAAACGCAGGAGGACAGGGTTGCCCATGGTGAGGACGAAGCTTGCTGAGCCATCTTTAGCTGGGTGGTCCACTGAGACACATGGAGTGGGCAGCACTCACCCTGAATGATAGGGACACCCTGTATCCTTGGTCAGCAGCCTCCTGGATGAGACCATTGCAGTCCAAAACCCCCAAGTGAAATATTGTTGAAGTTGGTTGAATATTTGGCAAATGAAGATGGTACAGCCATGCAAAAAAAAAACAACCCAAACAAAAAAGAAAACCACAAATAAACAATCCTACACCCATATCTTAGTAAAGCTGAGCTGAGAAGAGTTAATAGTAGGACCTTAAGTCCTCACAGATTTGTTGATTTCAAGAGTTAAAATGCCAAAATCAGTACTTTACTTGTAAGATTATCTGAAAAATTATTTTACTACTGTTACAATAATAAAGATTTTTCAGGAATGTTTTATTTGGCCACTGGCTTCTGGGTTTGGATGTACCCCAATAACATTTTCCAGGCAATTTGTGCTACAATGTCTTAAAAATAGAAGTTGATATTATCCTTCATATGTGTTCAGAAAATGGGTTTTTTTAAACAAAAGAGAAAACCAAAATTCCAAAGAGTAGAAGACCAGTAAATCTGACTGCAAATTACAAAGATTTTGCAAATTTTGTACTCCCTTCCCTTCCCTTCCCTTCCCTTCCCTTCCCTTCCCTTCCCTTCCCTTCCCTTCCCTTCCCTTCCCTTCCCTTCCCTTCCCTTCCCTTCCCTTCCCTTCCCTTCCCTTCCCTTCCCTTCCCTTCCCTTCCCTTCCCTTCTCTTCCCTTCCCTTCCCTTCCCGCACCTTCCCTTCCCTTCCCTTCCCGCACCTTCCCTTCCCTTCCCGCACCTTCCCTTCCCGCACCTTCCCTTCCCTTCCCGCACCTTCCCTTCCCGCACCTTCCCTTCCCTTCCCACACCTTCCCGCACCTTCCTTTTCCTGCTTAAATGCATCTTCAGGCTGCTCGTTTTTTGTGGGGGTATGAAGAGTTTCATTCATAAATCTAACCTTTTGTGTGTCTTTTGAATTTTCTTATTTTCTTTAAAATGCATCCTGAGGAAAAGCACAGAAAATTAGGTAGAATGTTTATTCTAAACAAAACATTCCATGAATGAAGTTGAACATTTCTCTGTTACATTTCATTAATTTGATCTTCAGTCTTCTGAAAATTTTGTGTACAGGAGGTGTGGAGGAATAATTTGTATCTAGACAATGCATACATTAAGCATAAATACAATTTTTTATGACATAATTTTTTTTGAGTCTCATAGAATCTATGTGCCATGTATCATAATGCAGTAGGTAGGTAATAGTAATTAATCAGTAAACCACCAGATGCAGTTTTGCATAAAGCATCATTATAGATCAAAAACCGTTATATTTCAAAATCAGTAAAAGTCTGAAGTGGTAACAAATTTCTCTTTATCTAATTAAAGTGAGATAAACTCTTGTAGAGCAAATCAATTCTGATATGCTGCATTACCATCACTTGCTCAGTACAATAATCCAATTTGAAGCAATTGATCCAAGAAGATCAGATCAGATTTGCTATCAAAGGATTTTAATTTAGATTTAGAACCAAAATGTCTTTACTGAAGTTTTGTCAGTACTCAATACTAACCTACTAATAATACGTCAGATCTTCAAAGAGGAAGCCATCTGCTGTAAATATTGCTGAATTATCCAAAGATGTCAAAGATTTCCTCATGCCAGTCTCATTAGCAGGGAGATTAAATTGAAATTATTAAAATTCTTAATCTGTAAAAGCTCTAGAAGGCTTGTCAGGAATGCAAGGAAAACTATCAGAAAAACATGTCTTGGTAAAAATGATCCTCATGAACTACCTGCCTGCCACACATTCCTGTTTCTTCAAGCTGTGATGTGTTTTTTGCCTGCTATGAGTGGTTTCGAAGTGGCAGCTTCTTTTAGCCATACCTCTGGTTGTCTGGAACATGCTGCTTATGTGTACAAGAAGTATGGACTAAATCCTACTCTGAATGGGTAATTCCAAATCTCAGGCATGTACTTCACTGGTAAAGCCAGGTTCTTTGAAATCTGAAACTATTTTTAGCTTTCAGGTATTAAAAAAACAATCTTCCTTCTGACTTGTAATAGAAAGGAATTAAAGTTTTGAATCAAATATTGAAAAATTTCCATGAGGAAAAACTAAAATTTCATGAATGGATTTGTTCCTTATTTTTCCAATAGGCAATGCCACACCTCAGGTAAACCTATATTTTGATTACAAGCTACCTAGTAACTGAGTTCAATGCATATTATACATGTCTGTGACATGCACATTATTTATCATGCTTTAATTTGGACTTCAAAAACAAAAAAGTGTTCCAATCTTATTGCGTGTCTTATTTTGAAGTATTTTAAGCCTGACTTTATCCTGCCCATCACTTCTGAGAACTGACTTTGGTTGTATCTTAGATAGGAAGCTATGAATGTTGCCTAAAGGGTATAAAATATACACCAGAATAGCTCATTGTTCTTTCAAGCCTTGAATCCCACCTCCAGAAATTATTCTATTTGGGCCAAGAAAAGGCAGAGCTGATTACTTTCTCACTAAGTTACACAGCCATATCTATTATTAGTGGGCCAAAACTTATTCATCCATTTTGCCCATCCAGTCAGTGTGGTGGTGTGTTTTTAATAAGTTTGAGATTTGTTGCACAAACGGTTTGTCCTGTTTTCCCCTTTTGATGTTGGTTTCCTCCAAGTTGTACCCTCCTCCCTACTGCCATCAATCATTGTACCCCAACCCCTTTTTCCAGCGCCTTCCCTGTCAGTCATTGTGACCCTACCTCTTTATCCAGATCCTTCCCTGTCAGTCTTGCTTAGCACCAACCCTTTGTTCTACAATCCTCCCTGTCAATCATATTGTATTTGACGTTCCATTGGATTTTGTTAACTGTTCCTGCCCCCCAAGCCTTCCCATTGGTTTATGTATTGTAGGCTCCGCCTTAAACTCCTCCCCTAAGGCTTCCCCATTGGTTCATGATTTGTATCCTCCCCTTACTCCTCCCCCATGTATAAGATGTTGCATAGTATCTCAGTTCTGCCTTTTGTCCCTGGCTCCTTTGGAGATTAAACCCATTTTCAAAACCCATACGAAAGGTCTCCTCTCATTCTTGCCTCCACACTGTGCCTGACCAGCCAAAAGTGCCGTAGAGCTTTGCTCTAAGCCGCACCTCAGGTCATCCTGCTCCCAAGGTGTGTCCCACTCCTGATGCGGAGCTTAGGGAGAGCTAGCCAGCTCCGGCGCCGCATCAAGCCAGTATCTTGTTTGTTTTGTTGAAGTCCTGTAAAAAAAGGAATGCTGGTTGGGATAATCCATGCATGTACAAATAATTTCCTTTTTAGTGTTACTGACGAAAGAGCAGCAAAGTAACTCAGAGCAGTGGGACGCTGGGAGTTGTTTACTAACCTGTAGCACTCTTTGGCTGTTGGCATTTAGATAAACTTTCACAGCAAAAATAGCAAAACCAGCAAAAATAAATGGATTTACATCAGAGTCACAGTGAGGTGGTGTCGGTTTGAGAACCGGAACCTGTGCTTCTTTACACTGCCATTTAAAGGAAACAATGACTAAATTAAAACTAATGACAATAATTGTTTGATTTAGCTAGATGGTCTCACAGCAGGAGCCTCGAGGTCTGACAGCTCTTGGTGTCATATTCCACAAAGTCTTGGACAGAGCTGGAGCCTGTCCCTGCCCCAGCCCCTGCCCTGGAGCACAGCCCTGCCACAGCACATCGGTTTTAGAGGGCCAGATCTTAGCAGGAGCGCTTAGAGAGGCACAAGTCCAAAGCTGTGCCATTTCAGGACTGGTCCAGCAATATGGATGCTCGGCACTGCTGCTAGTATGGCAGAGAATGAAAAGGTTTCCTCTAGTGCTTTGCTCTCCCTGTTGCTAGGTACTCTGAGTACTGCACAAGGAATAATTAAAGCTTACAGGCATGAAGTATTATGTTCTTCTGCAAGAATATTTATTTTGAAGTTTTTCAGGCTGAGGCACATGACATATTTAGAAATATTCTCTGTCTCCTCACTCGTCCCAAAATGAAAGGCCTTAAGACCATGGAACCAGAGAGGATGGAGGAATAGCTAACACATAAAATGTAGGTGAGGGTGTGCAAAGAAACATGAAAATTATATTCAGCCTGAAAAAAATGTGCTTTTTGTGCTCCAGCCAATTTTTACTGGCAAAAAGCAAGTCATTGAACAGTTTGTTTTAAAGAAAAGCATTAAAAGAGGAGGCGAAGGCAAATTGAATGCTCGTAGGCAGCTTTTTCTAATCATGAGAAATACTGGGACAAGTAGATGCAGAAAATGAAAGCTGGCATCCCAGCCAGACTGAAATTTAGAGTCAATATTTTGACAATGTACTGATGGGTAGTAAGTCTAGGTCAGGGAAGCCTTTGAATGTTAAAGCAGACATATTGGGTTGAGTAGAGCAGATAACAAGGAGCCAGATGGTATTCAAGAAAGTGTGCATATACAGAGAGTATTATGGTCAAAATGACAGATTGAAGTGATGAGAAAAAATGGTCACTTGGTAAGCATTGGGGGTTGATATAACAGGGGAGTGTCATGTTTGTTGAATCTAGAGAAGAGCATTTATGCAGGTATGAGAGCTTTGATGAGACTTTCAGTTTTGTGGATAGCTAAGGAGCTGTTTCTTGATGCCATTAAGCAGAAAGAATCAATAAAATGTAGAAATAGCTTAGAGAACATGTTTTAGAATGTAAAGTGTCACTCAAATTAAGTGGCTGATGTAACCATAAGAAATGACAGATTACGAAATGTATAGATTAGATTGAAGATTTCTAAAATAGGAAGACCATAGCAAAAATTTCAACAGGCATGAAAGATCCTCAATGGGAGAAGGTGCGGGAAGGGGTGGGAAGCTGTGGGAAGGGAAGGGAAGGTGTGGGAAGGTGCGGGAAGGGACGGTGTGAGAAGGGAAGGTGTGGGAAGGTGCGGGAAGGTGCGGGAAGGGAAGGTGCGGGAAGATGCGGGAAGGTGCGGGAAGGGAAGGTGTGGGAAGGAAAGGTGCGGGAAGGTGCGGGAAGGTGCGGGAAGGGGTGGGAAGGGAAGGTGCGGGAAGGTGCGGGAAGGAGTGGGAAGGGAAAGTGCGGGAAGGGAAGGTGCGGGAAGGTGCGGTGCGGCAAGGTGCGGGAAGGTGCGGGAAGGGAAGGTGCAGGAAGGGAAGGTGCAGTGCGGGAAGGTGCGGTGCGGTGCGGGAAGGTGCAGGAAGGGAAGGGAAGGTGCGGGAAGGGAAGGGAAGGTGCGGGAAGGTGCGGGAAGGGAAGGTGCGGGAAGATGCGGGAAGGTGCGGGAAGGGAAGGTGTGGGAAGGGAAGGTGCGGGAAGGGAAGGGAAGGTGCGGGAAGGGAAGGGAAGATGCGGGAAGGGAAGGGAAGGTGCGGGAAGGTGCGGGAAGGGAAGGTGCGGGAAGATGCGGGAAGGTGCGGGAAGGGAAGGTGTGGGAAGATGCGGGAAGGTGCGGGAAGGTGCGGGAAGGTGCGGGAAGGTGCGGGAAGGGAAGGGAAGGTGCGGGAAGGTGCGGGAAGGGAAGGTGCGGGAAGATGCGGGAAGGTGCGGGAAGGGAAGGTGCGGGAAGATGCGGGAAGGTGCGGGAAGGGAAGGTGCGGGAAGGGAAGGTGCGGGAAGGGAAGGTGCGGGAAGGGAAGGGAAGGGAAGGGAAGGGAAGGGAAGGGAAGGGAAGGGAAGGGAAGGGAAGGGAAGGGAAGGGAAGGGAAGGGAAGGGAAGGGAAGGGAAGGGAAGGGAAGGTGCGGGAAGGGAAGGGAAGGTGCGGGAAGGTGCGGGAAGGGAAGGTGCGGGAAGATGCGGGAAGGTGCGGGAAGATGCGGGAAGGTGCGGGAAGGGAAGGTGCGGGAAGGGAAGGTGCGGGAAGGTGCGGGAAGGGGTGGGAAGGGAAGGTGCGGGAAGGTGCGGGAAGGGAAGGGAAGGTGCGGGAAGGGAAGGGAAGGGAAGGGAAGGGAAGGTGCGGGAAGGGAAGGGAAGGTGCGGGAAGGTGCGGGAAGGTGCGGGAAGGGAAGGGAAGGGAAGGGAAGGGAAGGGAAGGGAAGGGAAGGGAAGGGAAGGGAAGGGAAGGGAAGGGAAGGGAAGGGAAGGGAAGGGAAGGGAAGGGAAGGGAAGGGAAGGGAAGGGAAGGGAAGGGAAAGTGCGGGAAGGGAAGGTGCGGGAAGGGAAGGTGCGGGAAGGGAAGGTGCGGGAAGGGAAGGTGCGGTGCGGTGCTGGAAGGTGCGGTGCGGTGCGGTGCGGGAAGGGAAGGTGCGGGAAGGTGCGGGAAGGGAAGGTGCGGGAAGGGAAGGTGCGGGAAGGGAAGGTGCGGGAAGGGAAGGTGCGGGAAGGGAAGGGAAGGTGCGGGAAGGTGCGGGAAGGGAAGGGAAGGTGCGGGAAGGGAAGGGAAGGTGCGGGAAGGGAAGGGAAGGGAAGGGAAGGTGCAGGAAGGGAAGGGAAGGGAAGGGAAGGGAAGGGAAGGGAAGGGAAGGGAAGGGAAGGGAAGGGAAGGGAAGGGAAGGGAAGGGAAGGGAAGGGAAGGGAAGGTGCGGGAAGGGAAGGTGCGGGAAGGGAAGGGATGGGAAGGGAAGGGAAGGGAAGGGAAGGGAAGGGAAGGGAAGGGAAGGGAAGGGAAGGGAAGGGAAGGGAAGGGAAGGGAAGGGAAGGGAAGGGAAGGTGCGGGAAGGGAAGGGAAGGTGCGGGAAGGGAAGGTGCGGGAAGGGAAGGTGCGGGAAGGGAAGGTGCGGGAAGGGAAGGGAAGGGAAGGGAAGGGAAGGGAAGGGAAGGGAAGGGAAGGGAAGGGAAGGGAAGGGAAGGGAAGGGAAGGGAAGGGAAGGGAAGGTGTGGGAAGGGAAGGGAAGGTGTGGGAAGGTGTGGGAAGGTGTGGGAAGGTGTGGGAAGGTGTGGGAAGGGAAGGGAAGGGAAGGGAAGGGAAGGGAAGGGAAGGGAAGGGAAGGGAAGGGAAGGGAAAGGATCCTTAATGAAAAGAATTCTAATAGAAACTGATTCTTCGTATGAAGGTCCTCTTAGAAAAAGACCACCTGATATATACCATTGTTTTAGTCTAGGCTGGAAATAGACTGAGGTTTTCCAGCCTTTTGCACCTGTAAACCAATTCAGTGGATCCAAACTTTTTTCTGTAACCCAGCTTTTTTTTCTTTTATCTTTTTGTTTTTCCTGGCCTGGTTGTTTGACGTTTATATGACTATGGGGTATCTTCTAGCTGAATAGTCTTTTTGTTACTATTAGGAGCTTGCAAAACAATATTCACAATATACACACTTTCTTCTCTTGATCAGAGAAGCATTAAACACCTGAATATGTTTTAAGTGCATAGGAATGTGTTTTACAGAATGTTTTAAGTTAGACTCCAGTTAACACAAGTTTTGAAGACTCAAAGATTTAAAAAATGTCCTTTAAAGAGATAGAAGGAATATTTCTAAGATTACAGCTTGCAACAAAGTCGTGCTTGAGTTTATTGTAGTCATCTGAAATACTACTTTCCTGCAGCAGAACTACTACATTGTCTTTAAAATAACTTCCTGATGTTTATTAATGTAATCCTCTTCTTTTTGAGAAATGTCCTGTAGTCTTGAGCATATAAGCAAAATATGGAATTAAATTTCATGACAACTCATGAAATGCAGTCTGACATTTTGCAATAGGTCTAAATATCCATCTCCTTACCATTGTCCAATTCCTTACCTGTGAAGATGCTTTAGTTCTAACTGTTGTTGGTTTTGCTGGTTATCTTTGCTGCAATTTCATTGGTTTCTTGAAAGATAAGAGCTATGGGACTTCTGATTTACATGAAGTTGAAAACTGTTTGCACACACCTCTTTCCAACTGTTTAGTGTAATATCTTCTGGCATTAAGATTCATGCTTCAATTTGAATATATGGTTGCTTTTGATATAATTTGTTTTTGCAAGCAAAATTTTAAAGTAAAGTCTAATCAAAAAACTTGAAGCAAGGACAATTGTTTTTAAAAATAATTTTCATAATATTATTTTTTCACATGCCCAAGGAATTGATTAAACTGCAGGTGCTAAGGAAGTAAGAATTTTTTTAGATAAATGATTCATAAGCAGATGCTCATCTGCTTGAGAAGGATGACACTGATGCACTCAGCAGACCACCACAGGACCATGATACTAATTTTAATAAAAGACTTCTGAAATACAAACAGTAAGTAATGTATTTCAAGAAAAAAGGTTGGTTTAGTAAAGATTATGCAAGATTTTCTTTGAAGTGTTTTAGACTTGTAAAGTCTTGGCGTGATGCTGATACCATACATATTCAGATATTAGAAGGACTGGGAAGGAATAAGTGCAAAGCGTTTATAGAAAAGTGTTATAATAGCCCTGTAAGAGCTTATAAAGGTTTGGCATAGATTGATCTATTCATACATTAAAAATGATGTTTTACTAGAATTTTGCTTTCTTAAAGGTATAGAATATCTGTATTTATTGTGAAACAGCTTAATACAGTTTGACTAATTAGTTTTTTGACTAATACCTCATCTAGGTATTAGTCAAGTGATGAAGTCTGTGCTTCTCATTAGTACACTAGTGGGAGAACATGTACTTTCAGTCTAGATTGCTTTTATTTTAAATGAAAGAGAAAAGCAAGTAAATGGAGAACAATGGAAAGATTGAAAATTCATACAGAAAAACCCATGACTATTGGTAATCTCAAATGTTCTCTATCTTGTAGTCTCTTGCTGCTGTTATATTTCACTTCTTTAAAGATGCAACTGGTAGAGAAGACGATTAAAGGAACTACAATCCTTTCCCCCCTCACACAAACTTAGCATTTTTCAGTTTGTGGTAGTGATGAGTTAACACTGTATATTGGTCATTGATCATGCTGGGCAATAATACAGAATTTCACTGACTTTTCAAGGTTGGCTTTCATGTTATGTGCTTTCAGGTTTGGGAACATTTCCAGAGCATCATCCTGGTCCTGGCCTGGGTGCTACTGAGAACAAAACCATAAACAATCAATGGCTGTCAGGTCTGCCAAAACAAGAGTTGCTAGAGGCATTCCTGGTTTCCAGGTAGTGATAAATAGCAATTTTTATAGAATTTTGTGAGACTTGCTGATGTAAGAGATGACATTATAAGAAAATTATGAGCTTAAAAAAAAATACATTCTCGTTTCTTGCCTTCTGTTTCTACAATTTCTGGGAAAACTTTAGATGCTGCTATCATTTGGAAATATTATTTTTAATTTTGTTTCATTTGTCTCAACTTTATCCTCAAGGTAAATATCAGCTGTTTAGGAAGGAAATTATACATGAGTAGTAAAGTTTTTCCTGCTTATAGCCAGATACATTTATTTTTTACAGTAGCTACCATTTTTGTATTTCCTGTTGGCAGATAGGAAAGAATGTTGATATTTTCCTACAGACATGCTCTGAGTTATGAAACACTTTTACCACCTGTTTTAATATTAGGCCCTATAGCTGTTTCTTGTTGTATTCTCATAGTAATTTCCAATAGAGTTATTGAAGTATATCACTTTTTGGATTCTTCTCCTGTTGTAAGTCTTTCAGGTAAAAGAATTTTGTACTCCTGCTCTATCTGTTCTCTTAGGATAATTGTAATCGGCAAATACAGTCTTCTGGTAATACAAGTTGATTTGTATTCCCTGTTTCCTTTGTTGAGATGTTGTTTGTTAGATCTTAATCACATTTAGTTCACAAATGTGGTCAGTAAATACCTGCTGTCATGTTAATGTTCTTTGCTGTTTGGTGCCATGGGGGAGTCTCATGTCTGCAAACTCAGGCAGGCACCTGAACAAAACAGACATTACAGAAACATCCAACAACAGCAGCAGTTGTTGCTCCAAACCACATGAATGCAGTTGTGCTACTGCCTTAATTGCGATCTTGTAGTCTTTCCACTTCTCAGCTGCCATGCTAGTTGCTATGCAATTGTCTCCAAAATTAAATTTTGAAACGAAATTGTATGTATTTAATCTTGTCTCTTGGTAACCTGACTTTCCTGACTTGAAAGAACGCTGGAATCTCCAGATTGCCTCCTGCCTCTCTGGAAAGCTGTCAGACCCACCTGCACTGGCTGGGTAGGAGGAGGAAGCCAAGGCAAGGAACAGGGGCACACACAGGACATGCCCAGCTGCTGTCAGTGCCACTGTTCTGCATCTGTCAGATAAATCGAGCACCTGGTGTAAATCCAGGCATGTGAAATCATGTCTGCCCCTGTTTGTACCACCCGTGGGAAAACAAACAGATTAAAATGTGACAAAACTGACTGCTATTAATATGTACTTCTGCTCTGTGTGCTGATAGAGGACCAAGAGAATAAATATAGTATGTCTTAAAATTACGATAAACATATTGCGTGGTGTTTGGGATAATTAATTTGACCTTTTTTTTTTAAAGGTCTCCTTGAATAAAGAAAAAGGGTAATTTTCTTCTGGTAATGAAGATATCTTTACGTTCTTTCATGCTATGCTATTTATAGTCAGTTAGAAGACTTACATTTATGCTCCAAGAGCCAAACTGGAGCTGAGGAATAGAGAGAATAACTCAGTTTTATTTGTTTTTCTCACCAGACATCTCAAACCTTTGCAATGTTGGGAAAGTGGGCTGAAAGTAACTTCCAGTTCTCAGACCTGCACCATATCTGAGTCTACCATCTTTCATGCAAGATCTCACAAAATTTCTTATTTGCCACATAGATGTAGAGAAATCAGATTAGAGCTATGTGGCTTCTTTAAATGATTTGCAAATGCAATTACCTTGCAGCAAGAAATATCTGCCAATATAGCACAGAGGCAGAAAGCAGGATCCTTCTGCCTAAATTTTTTTAAATACTTTTTTTAGGCTATGCTTTCTTTACCATATAAGTTACACAGATAAAATAAAAGTCTCTCAAATGATTTTCAATCTACTAATTCTTTGCAGATTTTCTTGGAATATTCCTACAACAAGAAAGGAAATAAAGTTGGCTGTAATAGAATTTTTAACATAGAAATACTTTAGCATCTAAAGTTTTTTATTAATGGAATTGAGTGCTTCCTAAATAGTTTCCAGTTAAATAATAACATTATCTGCTTTAATTGAAATATCTTTTTTGCTGTTCAGAAGAATAGCGTTCCTGTTTCATTTATGGACAATGCCAATTTCATGTCAATACATGGATAAGAAAGAAGGAAAATTTTTGTTCTGTTGTTGTGATTAAAATTACAATTTTTTAAAACTATCTTGAGGAATGACACTTTTTTCATTCTCTGTTGTTGTAATATTGAAGATTTATTAGAAGAACTTTCTATACCTTGATTTTCTGCAATTATTGTGTACATTAATCTGCTTTATAATCACTTCTTTATACCTGTTTTATGTTTTGAGCTTGAGCCTAGCCTGGAAATTGCCATATTGGTGTGTTAAATTAAGAATTTCCTTTCACTTGTTTCCTTTCTTGGAATACCATAAATATCCTAGTCCTATTCTATCCATCTTGATCCCCAAGCAATAAAAAACAGCTTAGTTAGACATTCCTAACCTTATCCAAATATTTTCTTAGCAGACTCCCCCACTCTACCACTTACTGTTTACAATGAGTACTATAACTCTTTCCTCACATGATTTAGGCCACATTTTTCAAGCCTGTGAGTCTTACATTAAGCATATTGGTCTATGTGCTCAGAGCAGTTGTTTAAATATTGAGCCTCAGCCCAAATGTCTAAACACAGGAAGCTGCATTTTAATGTTAAGTTCAAAAATTACACTACTGGGGACTTGTCCTTGTAGGTCATTCAGAAGTCAGTAGTAATTAATTGGGCTGTGCTAGCCTTATGTACGCACCATATTTGTCTTAGCAAAGGAGGTAGGCTGGAGTTTCAAAATTTCACCTGCAAATTTGTTTTTGTGCAGTTTAATTTGTGTTTAATGAATCTAATAGACTGTATAATGATAGGAAAAAGTCTGCATGTCTGGAAAACAGATTTTGGTCTTCTAGATCATTTTGCAGTAGAGTTTTCAACATTTGAATGATTTATGATTGTCTATAACATGTGCACTGCTTTTGAAACACAAGCCACCAAGAAAGGAATGAGCAGATTAAAGAAAAAAAAAAGTTTTCCTTATGAAAACCTTCTCACAAGCAGATTCATGCAAGCAACTTTTAAGAGAGATCCTAATTGTCATTGTGCCTGCCCCTCTTGCTATTTAATTCAGTATAGAGTTGTCTTTTTTTATCCTCAAGAAAGTTAACATCTCCATTTTCTCATTGATAGAAACAGCAACATTATTTGTACATTTTATGACACTGCAGCCTTTCCATACATCCTGGGTGTCACTGTCTGTGTTCGTGCACCATCACATAATGAGGCGTGTTTTAGAAGCTAAAATCCCTCTTTTCCCTTCATTATGCATGTGGCATGCAATGCAATTTACTACATAACAGATGTCATAGCTAAGTGCCCAGGCTCATGTCATGATTCATTCATTTCAAGACAATATGTTGCTGCAAAGTAGAGCTTTTCAAAATCTAGGAAAAAATTTGCTTGCCTGAGCACTTCAGATTTCATGCTGTACTGTGCAGAGTTGGATAAAACATCAGGTATAAATAGACTTGTGATGGGGCCTAGGACACAGATTGGAAATTTGACATCTGAGTATTCACCTACTTCTTTGACTATTTAACTTCCTCATCTAGAACAAATTATCCTATTTTGAAGTTGCAGTGCTTTTCTTTAAATTTTTATCTTGATTGAACTCTTCTACAAACTCCTATAAAAATAAATTATACAGTTCAAAATTCATCCATGCTGTTATTGGAACAGCTTTGGGGATCTGAAAAAATGAGAGTTTGATGTCTAGACAAATTTGGTGGAATATTATTATACTGCCTTTCTAAAGCTAGCAGAATTCATGACAGGCAGCTTTTTTATCTAAGATTGTCACAAAACATGACAAAAAAACATCTTTAGGGGAAAAGGCAGAAGTAATAAGTTAGACATCAATGATGATTTACCTGAATGTGGGGAGATACATTTACAAATGAGGTAACTCAAATCTTAGAGTTAGAAATATGATAGTCATATGCATAGAGCAAAATTCTAAAGGCTTTTTCTGGGCAATAACTACACAGGAAACATCCAGCATGTCTGTTGGTGCTCAGAATTTATGCTAGTTGGAACTTTAAATGTGTGCAACAAGAAGCCACCTAAGTTAATCTCACTTTTTTTCTGTGTTTATATTAGTTAGACCAAAATTATTTCTGTGCAGAGACTTAATATAAAGATGTGTCTCATATAGGTATCTCCAAATGGGATTATTCACCAGACTCCAGCGTCTTCACTTAGTGTCTGAAAATTGCATTGGCTCACTCAAGTGCATAGCAAAGCTTTGGAAAAAGTGAAAATCTAAAACCCTTTCTCCAGATTAATTTTTATTCTGATATTTAAGAAATATCCAGTAACAGAAATGGGTTGAAGTCCATAGTGAATTTGTTCATTTAATATTCCCCTGCTTCTTACAAGGAACAATGCAAAACCGTTCGAATTTCTCACTGGGAGTTGTTTGAAATACTCTTCTGAGAACATAGATATTGATTTTCCATCTGCATTTGAGGATGCCTGATGGGAGATACTTTGCTTTTGATTGTGCTGTCAACTGCTTTCTAAAAGTGTCTCTAATAACAGGTTATAGTGCCCACCAATAGAGTCTGAATGAGAAGGGTTCCAAATTCTACAAAAAATCTTGTGTATCAGATATGGTTCCAGTTATGTACACCTTATTCCTATGAATAAAGATTTTCAATATTCTTCAGGAAACAACTGGAATGATGCTCAGCATAGAATTTTCACACTCTGTATACAGCATTGTCTAGAAAGACCTTTTTTATCAGTATTATTGATCTGCTGAACCTCCAAATTCCTTCATGAAAAATTGCTATCCTGTTTCAATAGTTTTGATGCTGTGTTCAAGACAGATTAGGAGGATACCTTGAGGGCCTGTTTTTTTCAGCATTTGTATTATAATATTTCCAAATAGATTCCTGACATGCTCACTCCATGATTTTCTACTTTGCTTTATCTGTACTTAAGGTAAAACATGTCCAGGGAATGTGACAATAATGAAAGTCTGCTGATAACACAGGAGGAAAAAAATTATCTCTTCTCACCTTTTCCATTCAAGCTGTAGTGGAGATTTTAAGCACGGCTGATAAAGAAGTGAATTTCAGCTTGTGGGAAGCTCCAGACTGCAGTACTGTGCACCAGGAAGTAGCATAAAGATGCAGAATTCCCCAGCAGCACAGGATGATTTCCTTTGGAAAGCGGGGGATATGGGTACATGGGGTTGGCAGCAGCCTGGCCAGAGGGGCAGGTGGATGTGGGCAGTGGCTGGAGCCTGCCCAGGGACCGAGCAGCCCTGCACTGCCAGCCAGCTCACCCAAAGGCCATGGAAGGGCAGCGGGAGAGGGCGTTTCAATTCCACCAAAATGTTTGGATTTCTTTCTCTGGGAAGAACCTAAGCAGAGCTTACTGCTCAAAGCATTATTTCCATACCCACTTTAGAATTCCATCTGAGGCAATCCTTGAAATAGATTGATGTCCTTAGTTCTAGGGTATTCAAAAAGGAGTTTCTTCTCTGCTAGTTGACTTTTTCTGTTAAAGACTTGGTGTTTTACTGCAAAGGTAGAGTACAAATTACAGTTCCCAATCTTCATTAGTATCTTCAGTCCTGATTTTAGCAACCTCTCCTAATCATACAGGTAAATCAATCCTTCTAAGTGGTGTGTAACACTAATACTGAAAGAATTTTTCATCCTTTAGTAGTTATAAATAGACAAGTTTGTTGCATTTCAGGGCTGCATGATCATGTCAAGGGAGGCTACAGTTACCAGTGACCAACAAGGGACTCCAACGAGATGAGCTCTGCTCAGGAAACCATTTATTCAGCACAGGAACAAACTCAGATCCAGAGACAGAGATCCCTGAACAGAGGCAGGGTGATGGGTTTTATGGGACAGAACCAGGATGTGGTTTAAGGTTGGGGACTAATAGGGACACAGCAAGGGAGAAACCCCAGGGGCTCAAACCCAATCATAACTCCCTGGGCTGCCACTTTTAGAGGGTCCGGGGTGGGGCAACTCTTCTTGGGCTCACCGGGCTCATCCCCTGAGGTAGAGGAATAGAATTCAGACTTCCCAGGCTTTAAAGCCACACCTCTCATTTTAACTATGCTTATATGAAACTAAATCTTTGCCTTCCTGTGTGTGGGGGGGATTGGTTTCACATCACAGGTTAAATAAGGTGATAGACTTTTTTGTTTTGTTTTGGGATTTTTTGTGGGGTTTTTTTTGTTTGGTTGTTTGTTTGTTTGGTTGTTTGTTTTCTTTTTGTGATAGAGAAATTTATCTCCCTTCAGGCTGTGCTCCAATTATTCTGTATGTATCAGGCAAGAAATATTAGTCCAGATGGAGTCATATGTCTGCATATGTCCATTTGTAACACTCTCAAAAGAAGCTAGATGGCCAAAATACATTTAGAATTTAATTTAGTTCAGCAAACAGCATGAACAAAATTTGGAAGATTTCTGTTATCTTTTTTGTGACCTAACTTTGACTGTAGTTTAAATGGAAGAGTTTCAAAACGTAGGTTGGGGTTAGTTTCCTCATAATGGTGACTCACTCCTTCGGTAAAAGAAGGCACATTTATTTTATTTGAAAATAATTGTGTAAAAGAAGACAATCTAGTCCAGAAACAAATTAAAAACTTATCAGATTACCCTAAAGGGATCTATTTATGCCTTATTTTAGTCTTAATAACTTTTGTTAAAGGAAAACTCCTTTTTTGGTGTAAAATCTTGGTGGCACATGAAGACCCTTGTCTTTCACTCCAGGTTTTTGCCAAGGAAGAAACAGAGTTGTGGGTAAGAAAAACACAGGAGAAGAACAGTGTACTGAGATTATAATTTATTTTTTTTTAATGTATTCTAAAGCAGCACTGCAAAGCTGTGCCAAATGTTGTCACCAGACATGGAATGTAGGAAGAAACTTCCCTCTTTAGATATCCCCAATGTGCTTTTGCAGTACAAATAAAACATCAGAATCTCAGAACTGGAATATTTCAAAAGTATTTTGTTGGTTTTCACATGTTATTTGTTACTCTCAGTTACCCATCACTTCAGGCTATCCATCACACTGTTGGTGTATCTTCTTTTAAAACAGGGAAATTGCAAAAGCAGCATATGAGAGTATACCCAGCTGTATGATAACATATGGTTGTAATCTTTGATGGAACATCATTCAACTGCACATGCAGGGTTGCTGCATTAAAAGGGGGATGTCTTGAGAGGTAATTGAGTCTCATTTATACATGCTTCTTGCTGGATTTTATATTTTGGGCATGTAGACAGTGCCTCTGACTCTGTGGCCTTTGTTGCCTTTAATTTTTCTGGCAATTACTGCCATTTCACTAACCGTGTAACAATTCCTTAATTTGTTACTCCATTTCTGGGCACAGACTCTGCAGCAGGATGACCTGCAAGCTCAGGGGTGAGGAGAAGCACAGTGCAACAGCACTGAGCTGCCTTTGGTGGACAGTTTGACAAGGTGGAGGAGAAAGGTCTTTGATGGCTGTAGCTGCCTGACATCCTGCTTGGAGCTGTTCTATGCACCTCCAAGAATCCCACATGTCTGCCATGGGAAGCGAATTGTTACCATTATCCTATGAAAACTGTGTGGCCATGGCGTAGCAGGGGTGTGAGTGCATGAGGGTGAGGAGGGTGTAGAAGCATGGTGAAGGAATTACAGAGTCATGAATTTTATGGCTACATAATCCTTTCTCTGTGTGGATTTATTAGCCTCACCAGAGAGTACCCACATATAGATCCTGTTTTTTTGTTTCCCTCTCCTGCTTCCACAGGAGCAAGAGATCCACAATCTGTGCTAGACATGGAAATGTGAGCATTTTCTGATCACTGTCTGAGGGCAGGCAGCAGCACACTGCAAATAAAAGCATTACATATTTGTAAAATAAAAGCTCACAGTTCTTTTGTGTATGATAGATGACTAAGTTATAAACAAAAGAGTGGAACAATTCCTAATCAAGAAATTCTGTTTTCCATATCAAGTTAATATTAAATTGAATTTCTAATTAATCAATATAAATTTTTGCAAAAATGGGCATATTTTAAAACTGACTCTAAAAAAACTTACTGCATTTAGCCCTTTTAAAATCAGATTACATACTTCAGAAAACCATATTTTCTTTAGAAAATTAATATGTAATAGTAAAGCCTGCTAAGGTACTTCCTTTGTAACTTTACACTAGGACTGAATGCAATATTATATGATCATTTTGCTTACCATGTTGGTTAAGTTCCCATTGTTTTTGGATGGCTTTTTTCTTTGTTAGTTGAGATGATAAGATCCTGTATGCAAGGATACATATATATATATATATCTCCTGTATTTATACTACAAGATGAAAATTAAAAAAAAATATTTACAAAGGAAACTTCTCTCCTAAAGGAAGAGGAAGTCAGTGGATTATCAATAGCATGGAATATATGGCAGTTATGACATCTGAATGTGTAGGATTTGTTTTGTTTTGTTTATTTTAATTTCTATTTTTGTCTGTCTTGTTTTTAATGGAAGATAATACTGTTGCTGCTTGTAGCAGATATTTTCAGTACAGTGTAAAGACAGTTACTCCATAAAATCTGCATCAAATAAATACATTCAGGGTGTTTTTTAATTGAAAAAATACAGAGATGCTCCTTTGTGAAACTCACAATTTTATGTGTGTGAGGGAAGAAAAGAAAAATGTCTCTGCAAGACCCTTCTGGTTCCCTGAAGAGCCAACTTATTCAGAAATACATAAATCAGAGAAACACTGTATACTTACAGGAATAGTATGGTTTTGAAAATAATGAGGCATTGTTACTTCCTTTATTAATAATTGAAAATCAACACATGATTTTAAACTCAAACATGATTTTAAACTCATGTTTTTGTCCGTGTATGTGCATTTGTATAAAAATGTAGACACAAAGAAAAAAACATGTGCATTCACATATATAGCTGTATTAAAAGATATTTCACATTTGAGTACAATAAACAATAAATTAGTATGTGGCATGTAATACAAGAATGTGCTGTTCATGAAGTCATAAATCTCTATCCCATTTCTCCTGCACCATCAAAGAGAATGATGTGACAGTATTGGACAAAATCTCTGTATTTGCAGTCCATTTGTTTCTCATGAATGAAAAAAAACCAAAACCCTACACTTCCAAACCCTAAGAAAACCCACATTAAAAATTCTAACAAACAAAAACTCCAGACAAAAAGCAAACCCTAGATTACAGTGAATTTCTTTTCATTAAGACTGCAGTTTTCTAGCTGTTGCAGATATCATGCTTCCCATGCTGTCCTAGTGGGTAGAGTCCCTCCTGTCTGTATCACAGGTTCCATAACTTGTGGTTTAGATGTAGACTGAAAATTACATCAGTGATATTTTCAGTTGTTTAACTCCAGTGCAATTGGGTATTATCATCATAAGTGTCAAGATGATAGTGTATCTTCATCTATCCATGGATTTGGCTCTCTCAGTCTCTCTGATTCAGGGTTGGTCCTCTGTGGTTTTGTTTGTGTCTGTGTGGGTGTGTATGCAGGCATATGAATAGTAGTCTCCACACATTACATGTTTATGTAAGCACAAGATAATCTCTGTAACAGGGAAATTCATATGTTTTAACAATAAAAAGGATATCCATTTACATGGAAAGATAAACTGAGAAGTTACTGATATGCATGAGGAAAGGTCTGTGAGACAACAAATGAGAAAACTTCCTTTTGGAAAGTAAGAATGATATTAATTTCCTTAAATAAACTAAAGAGGGTGAATGTATGTTCTGCTTTAAAGCAGTCTGTTTAATCTTTTGTTGAGATGCTCCCTGATGAAGAGCTTGATAGAGTAAGTACATCAAACATTTAACCTTCTTTCTGCTAACTAACTAATCATAAACACTTTGTAAAAGAACAGGGCTTTCCTAGCCTCATACTAACAGACAAAATCATCTCATTACTTCTCTCTCTCATATTTTTTTCTTTTTTCCTTTTTTTTTTTTCTTTTTATTTTTTCCTTTTCCTGTTTAATTTTCTGTTTCTTTCTCTGCCCTTCTCTTCCTGCAAATCTGCTCTCCAACACAGCTGCTGGCAACATGTTAGGTGCTTTTGGGGAGTAACCTGTCATCTGCTGATGATTTAATTCCTTAAAAGGAAAAAGAGAGAAACTTACAGAACAAAAATTGTAAATCTCTATAAAACCTAGACCCTCCCCCCTACACTAATTTCCCTCCCTCCCTCCCTCCCTCCTTCCTTCCCTCCTTCCCTCCTCCCCTCCTCCCTCCCTTTCCCTCTCCCTTTCTCTCTCCCTTTCTCTCTCCCTTTCTCTCTCCCTTCCTCCCTTCCTCCTTTCACCCTTTCCCTTTCCCTTCTCTTTCCCTTCCCCTAAAAATCCCACCCAAAACAAAAAAAGGAAATAAACCCTCAACAAATGAAATTACTCCAACTCTGTCAACTCACCGCCCCCCCCCAAACCTAAACTTATTTTAATATTGCATCTTAAATTCAGAAAACACTGAATTCAAGTTTAATCATTATCTAACCTTTTGTCTACAGTTGTTTGACGACAATCTGACAATATCTACTTGATCTCATACATGTTTAGTAGTAGTCACATTCAATTCATTGAGTGGAGAATCATACTAAGCTATGTAGCTATGATCTGGGAAAAATCTGAACTCTGTGTGTTGAAAAAAAAAAGATGGGAAACACTCATGAGCAGCTGCAATAACTAATTTCTCATCTTCAGGTAGGAAAAAAATAAACATATATTGATTATCACTTCTGTTTTTACCTTTTTCTCCACTTCATTCTGGAATTACCTCCACTCACCTAATTTTCTCCTATTAAAAAGCAGACAGGAAAATATGGTAAATAAAAGCATGAAGAAAAGAAGCAGGAAAAGGACAAGTGATTAAAAACATAGAGGAAATGAAAGAAGGTTCTAATATATATTTTCACATATGACAGAAAATCTGCTGGTAAAAGTCAGAATCTACTAATAAAGATTCAGAAAGAGTTTTTTTCTGAAAAGAGAGTTCCACTGAAAGTCCTGCAGCCATACATCGGCTGAATGCAACAGACAGGTTTGTGAGACTGTAATGTGATAAGGCAATTTTAACTGACTGCCATCTGTCTTCTTGTGAACTTTTTTGAACTGCTAATTCATCTGATTGAATATCAGAATGCTCCATGCAGAGCAGGGTTTGTTAATGTGGATTCCCCTCTGTTGCACAGTTAGGAAGATATTTATGATTGTTAAGTCTTACATAAGCAATTGGCTGCAAGTTGTTAACAAAATCTTGTTTGCAAAATGATGGATTGGGAAAATGTGCCTAAAATTTATGACCTGGCAGTATGAAATGCAATACTTTCAGGTAACACTGTTCAATACTGTTTTCTGGTCTATGGACTTTGCTTGATTCAACATGAAAATACTCTATTGCTCTTACCACAATTGCTGTAGGTAAGCAAATCTATTTTCAAGTGCATCCAAGCTCTTTTTAATCATACGTAGAGGTGGTAGGTGTGGTTCAGCAGGACTTTCAAATGCCATGAGGTCTAATGTAACTGCCTTGCAGCCAAAACTCTAAGCTTAGTTTTCCACAGTGAGCTGAAACTTGCTCATCTAGGAAAAAACATGAAAGTAATAGTTGCTAGATTGCCTCTCAGCTCATCATGACCTGCAGGTTTACTTGATTTGGGAAATGAAGGGTGGCCATGCCCTCACTAGAGAGATAATCCACAGAGGGCACAAAATATCTGTGCTGCCAGCAGATGGCTTGGATGGTCTGTGTCTAAACTCCCTTTCTTGATACATTTGCCACAATCAGAGACAGTGCTGCTGATTCTCCACTAGCACAAGTGACAAGGGGTGGTAGGCAGGGCTGCCTAATGCCCTCCATCCTTGCTCTGAAATAGCCTGGGTTTAATAACAGGTCACAGATGCATAGGTGTCTTCACATAGGCTTGGAAAAGAGGAAAGTGAGATGAAAAACTGACAGTTGTATAGTTTTTGTTTTTACAAATTTTTTTGGAGGGAAAATAATGAAGTTGATGAAATTTCCATTTCAATTTGTAATTCTGCTTAAGTGGCAGATACTGACATAATTTTATTTTCTTCTTCTGAAATTGGACAAAATTAGCAAAGGTATTAAAATGAAGTTGAAGATCAGGTTGGGTGCCTAAGATTGTGTCTTATCTACTTTTATTGATGCGTAATGGTGATGAATTGATTTTGGCTGGCTAACAGATGCCCCCACCCAGATGTTTTTTCCTCCCCCCTCCTCAGCAGGACGGGGTGAAACAGTAAGATGGAAAAGTTTGTGTGTAAAGACAGGGAGGTCATTCATCAGTTATTGTCATGGGCAAACTAGGCAACTTCTCCAAACTTGGAGAAAATTAATTTAATTTATCACTGATTAAAAGAGATTTAGATGGTAAAAAAGAAAAAGGGGGGATATGGGATGTGGGGGAAGGGGGTTGTAGTCCATCCATAACATATCATCTCTAGTCCTTCTTTGCCTCATTGTTTCTCTGCTCCAGCATGGGTCCTCCCCATGGACTACAGGCGAATCACTGCCTGAAGCACCTTCTCTCCTCCTTTTTTTCTCTGACCTTAGTGTCTGCAGTGTTGTTTCTCACACTTGTTTTCTTGTTTTGTCACCCCGTGCACATTTTTTCTCTGTGCTAAATGCACTTTCCCAGAGACAGCATCGCCTTGGCTGCGAGGCTCAGCTGTGCCCTGTGGTGGGTCAGCTGGAGCTGCTGGAATACGCTGGGTCCAGCCCAGGGCAGGCACAGCCTCTCCCATAAAGGTGCCTCTGCAGTCACTGCACCTGCACCCAGCACAATAACACACATCAAGTTTGCATTGAAATGTGCTGGCCCTGGAGTATAAGTATCATTGTTTGACATTTGCCTTGAATTAATAACAATGATCAAAACCCTCCAAAACTGATGAAATATGTTTGCTCATGGATAAAGAAAATTGCTTTCTGAGGAGTGAACAGCTGAGATTTTTTCAAATCATACGTAGGCATTTCTGCAGAAGTGCAAGTGTTCTTTCACAGAGTAGAGACAGATTGTGCTGAGATACTGAAGAGGCATGAAGTAACTCTAAGAAAAACCTCAGCTGCAAAGAATGATACACTTTGCAGCTTTTACAGAGCAAGGACAAAGTATTGGCGTTCAGTCTTAAAATGGGGAAAGACAATGAATTTTTTTGAAAAATACTGTTTTCAGTGAAAAGTGATTGAAAGACTGGAATTTCATGCTATTTGGAAAGCTGGTGTACCATTAAAGTTAAGGTTAAAAAAAAGTCAATTTGTATTCTCAGAATACTCTGTAGTGAATCAGGAAGAAATCAGTTATGTTGCATATTACTGTTTGCTAGCAAATCAAATTTTCTTTTTAATTAGAAACTTAAGACTAAAATTTTTTTAGTGACAAAAGCAGGAAATTTACAAGTAAGATCAGCATTTTGATTCAGGACCTTAGTTCTTGCTTGCTCTTCTGCATATGTAAGAAGGGAAGTACTTGCACTCTTTTCAATGACACACACAAATGAGTATTGTTTGCAGAGCTGATGGTCATATGTTCTTTGTATTCCTTACAGCCATAGTTTTATTCCTTTTGGACACTGCAGGTTTTTCATATGATGGAGTAGACTGCATGGCAGATTAGCATTTTACAATCTTTGACTCATACCCTGCTTCAGCTGCTGCCATTGGCAAAACGTTTGTTGAATGAAATGAGACTAGTATCTGATTTTTTTTTTGATTGATTTGTGAACATTATGCCCTTAACAGATTGTTTTTCTTTAAAGTCTCTGCTAGAATGAGTTAAGGGGAGGAAATTACAGAGAGAATGATATTATTTCCCGCTCTCAGAAAGAGCAGAAGACCAGCTTCCAGCTCCACAGAGTATACAGGTAAACGAAACCATTCATATATTGGTGGTTCCTGTTTTCATCAGCTCACAGTTCCTTGTGAGTCTATGCATTTTGATGGCAGAGTTTACATAAAAAGCATTCCAGTACAGTTGAGCTTTTGGACAATTTCCCTGCTGCTGTGCACATTTTTAAAATCGAGCCATAGAAAATAAAAGTATAGGAGTGCTTGGCTTTTATAAATATCTCTAAGAAAGAGATATGCACATCATTTCAGTAATCCTTTATGTGGAGCATCAAATGCTTCATTCTCTGTCACATACCTCACCTATCATCATTAAATAAAAAACAAAAAAACCAAACCACTGCACTGAAGTGATAAGATATTTCTAAAATAAAGAATCATGCATGAATAGAAATGTATGGTTTGTATAATTTAAAGTGCACTTTTACATATTCCCCTTCATGGATGATTTGTAGTAGCTGTCATACATCAGGTATCGGTCAAATGATATGCAAATATCAAAGTATGAAAACAGACCTTGGCTTGTAGTTTATGCCAGGATATTTCCTTTTTTTTCCTTGGGAAAGAAATTACCCAGTTGCTCCTTCTGGGAATTATAATGCACTGATGCAGCAGAACTGGCAGAATTACAACCGTAATTCCTACTGGAATTACTACTGTAATCTCTATTACCTTGTCTTTGCTGATAGTGCTCACGATTTATCAGGTACTGTGCAACATAAAGGTACTTTTTCCATCCAGCCCAAAATTTGAATACTGGGGAAACATACAATTAAATAGAAAATCTCCCTGTAATGATACAATAATTTTGCATATTGTCAATTTGTGTATATGTTTACATGTGGCTTTGACTTTATGTAGAAGGATAGGTGTGCAGATCAATATGCATAACAAAAATATTCTTACCTATTCCTGTAGGTAGCTCTTCAGAGCTTTGAGAGATGAATGTCTTACAAAAGTCACTCCATAAATGTTCAGAACAGAAGTTGTTCATTTATTGAGCCAGAAATATAGTATAACAGCCCTAAAAGATGGAAAACAAGAGGAGTGGATTTTCAGACTAAATTTTTGGCAAAATTACTTTTCCATAAACTTACAGATGATGCAAAAAAATGGTTGGCTGTTGCTACTGATAAGCAATAATTGCTGGAAAATACATATTTAAATAGCTCATATTTTAGAACAATTTAGAGATCAGAGGACTTTAAACAGCTTCCACTTCAGATTAAGATGTCAGCAGTAGCAAAGCTAGCAACGTGTGATGTGAAATATTCCATATGCTACACTGAAATAATCACAATTGAAAGCCATTACATAACCAGAGCCGCTTTGGCTGAGGTTGACTGACAGTGCTTACTATTCAATTAAGAAGCATGTTATTGGGTTTAGATGGTGATGCAAATCTAAAAGAAAGCTTGATTTGTTTGACCTTTGTAACCTACCAGCTTTGACTTTATTTGAAACTGTGCCTAATGCATTTTATGTATCCAAGTATCACATTATTTCATCGTAAGAAGGAGAATTCAAGTTGCTGCTCTAAAACCCTTCTTAAGTTTTGTTAGCATAATGATTTATTAATAATAATAATAAAAAAATGAAACAAGCTTAGAGAACCTTTAACCTTCATTTAATCTTTTTTTTATTTGCTAACCCGAACAGGAACTAATCATTGGTGCAAGGGATTAACAGACACAGGAGACCAGATTATACATTTTTAAGTTCTGCTTTTGAGTCTTGAGGGAATCCTATAGTGTGGAATTGGATTAACCTTTCTGACACATTTTATAATAACCCAAAAGCTAGAGTATAAGGCCAATTCCCTTGACTATAAGCATGGTTGCTTTGCTTACTGTGTAGAGTCTATATTCGTCTGTGTCAAGATGTATGTTACCAAACACAAAGTGAACAACGAGGAATATTCACAGTTTGCAGTGAATATTCATTCTGTCTCTATAAATTAGTCACAGTGTTTGTAACTGATGTGCAGGTACCAAAAGATGATGGTAGCAGCAATATTGATAGGATTTGAGTGATCTCTCATGCACTGACAATGAACTTTGTTTAATCAGCTTTGTGACTGACCTATCTGAGTGAATATGGTTGCTTATAAATTTCATTCTTTCTCTTGTGGGTCCAGATATCCTCACTGTTCCCCAAAGCAAATGGCATTAATTTATCTTTAACTTATATTTGAAACTTAGATTTGAAAAGTGAACACTTGTGATGCATCTGAAGTCTGGGATGTGAGTTTATATAGGCTGTGTGAAAAGTAACACCCTTGTTATGATACTTTCATCCATTAACTCAGTAGAACAAAGAGGGACAGAAGTAAGATTGAAAATTGCATTCCAATGGGTAATTGAAATCACATGTGCATCAGATTTTGGTAATGTAATTAAAACTGCTGTGTATCAAATTTACCCTAGACATACAATTTCCTTTTCCTTCTGGAAATCTTACTTGGATAAAAAAAAGGGGAATTTCAGAGTTCCTGAAACCTAGACAAATTTGGCATAGTTTTAATGCCTTTGATGGTTCAAACTTTGAGTGTAATCTATCTTGTCCTGAGTGGGAGAATATCAAAAAGGCTTGCAAGTAAGCTGCTTATGCTCAGATAGGCTGAGACCATAATTTTCCATCCCTCTCTGCTATAGAGGGGTGCAAAGAGTTTAGAACATAACCATATTCTCATTGAGTATTCACCTCCAGTTTAAAACAATATGAACAGCTTGCATTTTTAAGCTCCTTTTTAAAACAAAAACAATCCTGAAGGAAAAGAACAAAAAAAGGTTTTTAATAGTGCATAATTGTAGTATATTCATATATTTGCACCATTGATAAAATCTGTGAATCCTGCACAGAGCAGTACTGTAAATTTTCAAGCTGATTTTTCGTATTTAGAGTGTAATTTGTGCCTATGCATGACCAGTATAGAAAAGTTAAGCTCAACTCTTCCATTAGACCATCCTAGGAATTAATGCAGTAGAAAGCAGAAATACAAATATTTTCCTTAGAGGTGGAAAGGGGTTCATATGCTCTTTCTCACTATTTTCCTCTATCATTCATTTGCCATTTGTTTTTCATATTTCCTTAGTCTCTTGCTCTTCTCTCTGTCTCAGACACAGTTAAGTTTTGTGGGGTGTTTTGCCAAAAAATACTGCCTATAAATGCCCCTTGCATGATCAGTAATCTGATTTTTGGGGATAACCAATGGCTTTGAAATAGTTATAGCATCATATGCTAAAATTTTTCCCCCTTCCACTTTGTCTTGCCTACATGTTATCAGCACCAGGACTTGACCTAGGAGGTAGAATAAGGCCTACTAAAGGTCTGGATATTATGTATTTATTTTTCCTTGTCACTGTGCAGCTTTGTATTGCATTTATTTATTACTCAATTAACACATTTTCTAGCTTTTTCATACGATTTCTATATTTTTTCAATTTTTTGGTGTGTGGCATAATTTCTCATGTTTGTTAAAGACTGTATTTTTCAGAAGTGGATGGAAAAATTATATAAAAAGAGCTGTGGTTTCATAACAGTGAAACTAATATTTCAAACTATTTTCAGAAAGCTCTAATTGTGTAGATAAAGGAAATGGTTACATGGGAATCACTGACAATTAACTAGGTAATGCCTAAAATAATTTTTTGCTAAATCTCTCAGTATAAGCATCTCCTGGTGACATTTTATAAATCCACAATTCATAAAGAAATTTAAAATATCTTTTTATCCAAAAATAGCACTTGGGTCTCTGTGACATGAAAAAAATGCATTGAGATGACAGAAGCCTGTTTATCAGTTTACTTTTGTGTGCCATTAATTGCACAGTGTCTGGTGGAAGGCTGCAATATTAGCCCTGAAAAACCATTCTCATTCTGAGGCAGACATTTCAAACGACATTTAACAGAATCTCCCAGTACACTTACTAAACTTGGCTAAAAAGCATGCTTAGTGTATTATGTTTCTTTGTGCGTGGAAACAGGAAAAAGTGTTCCATTTTAGTGAACTCTGAAAGGCTACTTTCTTCTGTCAGAAAGTGGGTTAAAATGTACTTAGATTGACATCTTAATGGATAAATTAACTTAAATTAACAGTTCTTTCTATACCTTCTGATAGTGACAGTGTCAAGATAAACCACAGCATTTGCTTCCAAAAGGAGATTCTATCTTCAGATTGCTCTTGAAGTGACATAAAAATATGTAAAAGAAAGGTCTGCTAAGACCAGCAAGATCCTAATAAAAGTGTTGCATAACGTTATCTGTACAAGTTCTAAGTTCAGTGAGTTTTATTTATAAAATATTTATGAAGAAATGAAAGAAGAAAAATCACTAGCAGCTTCCAAGGGGAATTTATGCAGGCAGAACTCCCAGTTTTCTGTAGGGATTTTCCCTGCTTGTGGCCTTATCTAATAGCCATTGATTTAAATGGGCTTTGGACCATGGATTTTTGTTTTAATAGGGCCTGGCTGTATTTAGAATAGTCAGACATGTTTTATATGGGAATAAATATTCAGACAAATTTGTGTACCGACTAATTTTCATTTATCAGTCTTCGTAACAGCTGCCTGTGCTTAAGCACACTGTTAGGTAAGTGAAAGAACTCTTCCCCTCCATCTCTTGTTGATTTTGGGAAAATGCAGTAACAAAATATGTTAGCATTTTGTAGGTCTCTCTTTCTGGAAACTTTTTTTACTAATTTTCTCTAATTCACCAGAGTTTACATAGAGATAACCGTAGCAGAATTCAGTGGGATTTACTGTAGCTTTAATGAATTAGAAATGGATCAAAAAGCTCCTATGATCTGTTAGATAGTCTACTGACTACTGATTTATAGAGGTTTTCATTACTTTCTCAACTAATCCACTAAGTTGACTTTCCATTTCAAGCAGAATCCAGGTGGATTTCAGTCCATAACAAAGCTATTCTGAACACACCAAAGCATTCAAATACTGTATTAGCTTTTGTATGAAGAGAAATTAAATACAAAGTGAGTGCTCCCGGCCCAACACCAACAACAAATTGACTTAGTGAAAATCCCTCACCAATACTTTGTAAAAAATAAAGATTTTTAGGGGTTTTGTTCCAGTTGGGGAGTTTAGAAAAATTTTAAAGTTTTCATACTAATTTGAAATATTTCGCTGCATCACCAGCTCTCTTGAGTTAGGCATGAGTAGTACTTCATGAATATATGAATATCTGATACACTGAAGACTCCTGAAAAAGAAAGTAACTTTGACATGTGCAAAGCCTTTCTCTAAGAGTCCATGTGACTAGTCTGCATATGCTGCCAGGTGACAATCAGACTGCAATTCTCATGACAACCAGCAACTCTCCTCTCTGTGAGGTTCATGGAAAACTGTTAACTGTCGATCAGCATTAACATGAAATGCCAAGGGCACCCCTTTGTCTTGTGTCATGTTAGGAAGCACTTTTTGCAGAAATAAAAATGTGAGCCAGATACTTAGTCCATTCTGTTTCAGAATTGAGAGCAGTTGAATGCTTGGCATATAAGCCAGGGATATTTTAACAGCACGTGTCCATAAAATTGCTCGGCATTTGGTCTCAGGTGTCTCTAAGGCAATTTCATTTGCCTTGTAGCATTTAGCCATGCATTAAAAAACCCCCTAAAACTACTATATTATTATGATTTGGTGGCTAAGATAGTTTCTAGTTGTTTGAAAATTATCTTATGGGAAATAGAAATAGCTGAGAATAGATATATTTTAAGGAAGAATCTTCTGTCATTACTTCTGAATTTCATTATATCTGATATTTGCTAGTGCCGGACCATGTGCTTAGAAAAATCTAGTAGCTCCTTTCATATATTTTTGTATTTGTATCAAGATGGTAAATTATTGGTCTCACAATATAACAGGCATAATAACACCAGAGAAATTTGTTCTTCTGAGAAGGAGTGTGTAGGGTTTAGAATGCAGTAACACCTTTTAGAATACACTTTTTATGGCTTGTCCAAGGCTTTGCTTTCATTATATAATCAAGCCTGTGAGCTTGATTGGTGCTATTAACAGTTCTTGACTACTCTTCCACCTGTCATAAAGCACAGAAGAATCCTAAAATGTATCCCCCTTTTCCTGTGGTGCATTGACAAGTTTATTTTCTCAGGTGCTTGCAAAACGTACTGGTAGTTCTGGAAAAATGTATTTTAAAGTTTTAATAATTACGTAAAATAGTGATGAAAGAGTTTGTGTCTCTCAAAATGTTCACAAAACAAGAAGGGACTCTTATGCTTCTCTAGCACATTGAAAACTGTGATAAAATGCTATATAGTTTAGGACTAGGAAAAGTGACAATGTCAACTACTATCCAACCAAGATCTGCCGAGATACAGAACAGACGTGGGAAAGCAGGCCAGCTGGGACCATAAGGAAATACTGCTAGTGTGTTCCAGACTTCTCAGTTTGACTAGCAAAGTGGAAAAATCAAATGAATAACAATCTGCGATTTTATCCTTAGTTCTCAGTAGAAAACCCTATTACAGATGAAAACTCAGCTTATTTGGAGCAAGACTAAGACTTTGTATTGGCAGAAAGAGAAATGATTATGTGGGTATGATTCAAATGAGAGTTGACTACTGTGTCTGCAGTTCTCAATGTTAAAAAAGGACAGTGTCATGCAGGTTCATTTTGATCAAAAAAAGAAACTGTAAAATTGGTGGATTTTCCCATTCTCCTAGCTTCATTGGTTTGCAAGGAAAGCAGCATGGGTGATCTGAGAATAACCTTGTTTCAACCAAAATGTTTGCTTCTCTGGGATGGTTCAGGCTTTCACATGACACAGAAAATGGTCCTTAGCCTTCCTGTATTTTAATTTCATCATATATAAAATGCAAATAACAACTGCTTAAAATGTTACGACATGAAAGAAGCTATATAAAGTAAAATACAGGGAAGATATACTCATGTTGTTAATGGAAAGGAAACTTGTGTAAAGAAGTGGAGAACTTGATTTTCGTTGTAAAAATAATGAATTGAGTATGTATTAGGAGAAATCAAAAGAATCCGTGAGTTTTCTTTCATCATACAGACCTTGCTGGTTACCATCTCCTGTTCACAGCCATACTAAAAGCCTGTTCAAAGGATACAGTGATAGAGCAAATTCACTTTGACAGCTGAAAACCTCTTTTGAATTTGTGAGTCTGACTTTCTTCTCTCCACCAGAAATTGTTGAAGTGATGGAAAGAAATTGATGCTCATTGTGAATTTTGCCCACTACCTTCTCAGTCTCCTTGATGAATCCCATTATCTGGAAAGCGACCTTTACAGTTCGTATCTCTTTTGCACCTAATGCAGTTATTCTCCATTCCATTATAATGAAAGTATTACATTGATAACTATTGAGCATTATCTTCCAGAAGAGAACTAATTTGGGAAAGAAATTAAGTACTTTAACATGAAACCCTTTTTTTTTTTTTTAACCTTGCAGGTACAAGAGAGTTAGTGCTTAGGAAGTGCACAGACGCAGTGAATACACTGAACTACTTACTTACTATAACAGGTATTTTCCATTTCATAATTTACAGGCAGCTGAATCAATTCCTGTCATAAATTATGGTACTTGGATGAATAGTTTGTGCTGCTGTCTGAAAATAGATCTATTTGACTTTTTGAGGTATATAACTGGAGGTTATATCTATATACACATTTTCCTCAGCTCGGTGCCCCTTGACAAGCCATTTTGCGAACATCGTCAAATAAATTAGGTCCTCCTTTAATTAATTAACTCTATATCCATTTTATTTTCAGATTGCTTTGAAGTAGCTATGCAGTATGTTATTTGATCCATAAAGAGCAGGTAAAACTTGTGCAGGTTTTTGCTATTAGAGCTGCTAAGATTTAATTTGACTTCAGCTGGTTGGCTTAGGACAGATGAGTTCATATCTTTCTTCCCTTATGATTTACTCCTATGTGATGATAATTAATAATGTCCAGTAAATTCTAGGGAGGGACGAGCCATTTCCAATTGACATAAATATACATGATAGTGAGAACATGCAATTATGTTGAATCAGATGACATGAGATCTCATGTAGTGAATGATACAGATCATAATTTGCTGAATAATCATTTTCCCATTCTTTTTATTCTGGAATAGAACTTGGGAAAAGGCAAAATAATGCTGTGTCAGATTTCAGCATTTAAGAAGAAAGTCTAAGCATTTTTTGCCTCCCTTGTGATTTTCCCATCTTAAGTACTTTAAATTGCTAAAATGGTGGCTTTACCCACCCAGAAGTTTGGGTTTCTCAGAAAGAAATGAAAGAAGACAAGAAATTAATGCCAATAGGCAATAAGTTAATGTAGACTCTGCTCTTTTTTTCCTGTTAGCATGGTATGATAAGTAAGGAAACAAAAATAATGGTTCCAATTTGATAGAAATAAACTGGTTAGTGTGGATTGCCACTCAATAGCAGACAAGGCTGTGTAACACACTACATGTTTGGAAGTTTTTATTTCTCTGTAGTTTGTAAAAGGCAGAAGCATAATCAAATTGGATATACTGACATCTCTCCATGGAAAAAATGCTGAATTTTGGCAGGTTTCTGCTTATAATCTTCTTTAGAAAATCACTTTCTTTGTTGATGAAGCATGTTGAATCTTCCAATATGCTGCCATGGCTAATTTGAAAAGCTGGAAAAGATTCATCAATCCTTCTGTGAGACTGTCAAACTTTTGCTTTCAGTATCAAAATGATACAAGAAAAGAAGCAACACATCTAGTTGATATTAGTGTAGTACCTATAAATGGTATTTTCTGAATTGCAAGGCTGTGTAAGTAATTAAAGTTTTTGTAATTTTGGCAACTAAACCAAGAATTATAATAAAATTGGGTTTGTCTCATCAAATTGTTCTATTCAATATGAAAGCAAACACTTCATTTGTGGATATTTGAAAAGAAAAGAAATGAAAGAGTTTTAAAATACTATTAGAGAATTCAGGATAATTTCTTGTGGAAACCCTGTCTTTAGGGCTTTTAGCCAGATTGTTGGAGAGCCAAGTTCCTTCTGTCTGAGCAGATTTTAACTCCCTAAAGAATGCCCTAGAAGTCAGGCCATTGCATAGTCTATGCCAAGGGTGCTCTCCATCTCTTGTTGATTTTCTCTTTGGCATAAACAATAAATCCATGAGATATCAGCAATCCTCTCTGAAGCGATATTTTTTCTCACAGGAAAAACAGTAGGAGAGGAGTGACTGAAAGAGATGTTCTCTTAGTGGTAAATTATGTCCCAAGAAGGACAGTCACTTCAGAAAGTGTAGAGAAGAGATGAGCACTACTCCAGCAGCTCAGACACTTTTCAGCGCAGTAGGAAGCTTGGACCTTGTCACCACAGGTCAGTGAAAGGAATGAATTTTGGTAGTGCCCCAGCAGCAAAGATCTAAAACACTGAACTACTCTGTTGATGAGGCAGTACTTCTTTTTCTTCTGGCTGCTTTTTTCCCTGGTCACTTTTTTTATTCTGAACAGGTTGATGAATTTATACAGACAATATCTCTGAAACATTTCTTTAGTGCCTAACTGACTCGGAAAAAGAACAAAAAATAATGTTCTAGCACACCAACTTATTAGGGCTCAGGTGAGATCACAGGGTGTTCTGCAGTGCTTGTGTCTTCCAATTGTTTCCTTGACTCCATAACAAGGAAAGTGGAAGAAAGCAGAGCTGGGAACTCAAGTGTCATCATCTCTGCAGCCTTTTGCTACATCCTACTGCCTGTCACAGGATATGACTTTTGCCCTCACAGATTAGGTCTATGATGGGAAGAGAATGACAGTAGTTACCTTCCTCCCATTCCCACCACACTTGCGTCTCCCCTCTGGTGTGTTGTTACAGTCCCAGATTTTGAAGTAGTAGACAGGAGGAACTATGCCAGTACTCTGGGCAGAATAAGAAGAAATGAGAAAGATGCTGCATATTCTTGTTGAGGCAGCAATTTTCAGACACTTCTGGACATCTGTTTTCATTGGAGGTAAATTGACCCTTAAGTGTAACTCAGTTACATAATAAAGGATTATCTTTAATTCTCCTTTTCAGTCAAGTTAAGTTTCGGTTAGTTCTGGCACATACTTTGCCTTCTGTTCTACTTCATACATAAAATGAAGGAAATGATAGAAAGACAAATATTGGGGTGATTGAAAGAAGACCCTGAAAAGTTCTTTTGCAACTTCTTTCTTCCTTCCAAAGCAAAGAATGAAAATTTTGTTTGGTAGGTATTTTAGTGGAACAGGGACATTTTGTTTTATATGTTAACTTCCACATTTTCAAGAACCCTGAATAATTTAATGATCCTAAGAATATTTTTAAAATTATCTGTCTCCTTTGTATGATAACCTTTTGTTTCTTTCCATTTTCATTCACTTTCTCATTCTTCTTTTCTTGCCCTTTTATTCTTCAGAGAAAAAACTAATTGTGCAGTCTGCAGGAAGAAACTGTCTTCCAAAGTGTGCATTAAGAGTCTCCAGCATTTAGTTAGGAGTCAGCATTTTGGTTCACCTAAGTGCCTACAAGTATGCTTGGTAGAACTGTCATTTCCTATGCACTGCCCCCTGCCTTCAAAGCAACTCAATCCACTAAGAATAAAGAGCTTGAAAAATATATAAAATAGAGGTTGTCCTGTTGCACCAGTTAATTTTTTCATATTAGTATAGTACTCTGTGACCCTGTCAATAATGTCTCATATATTCTCTCAGTTCTGTGTATTGCCTTGTCTTCAAAGCTTTTCCTTGCCTTTTCCCCAAAAGGTTAACTTGCACATCTCTTTTGCCTTACTGCTCTTAGGATTCTCTATGCTTAAGGAAAGAAAACAGGTTGTTTTGCTGTCTGTTTCTAATTTGGTCTGATTATGGGCTACATGAGGTGCTCCAGATCAACTGTGTTTTTAATCTCTTTTTTCTGTTCAAAAAGTGAGGGTTCTAAGCAGAGAAATAGTAGCTGCGAAATAGTTGAGGTATTGATGTTATTTTCATGAGGTCCAAAACAGATTGTACAGGCTTGATAAAAATAGGAAAATGTCTTTGTGGTAGGAATTAGGCCTGCTACCATTCACAAAACGTATCTGGAGCTGTAGAAGTGGCAAAAAAAACCCTTTTCTTTCTTTGTTTTTGTCTTTTGGGTTGTATTGGTTTGGTTTTGGGTTTGTCCCCGGGGCACAGCAATTCGTAAAATTATTTTAAAAAGCAAGTAGCAAATTTTCTCACAAATATCTACATTAAACTACTACAGATATTGACCTAGAAACTGTGACATGAAATTGAAACCTGGTTGAAGCGGTTATATGATGCAACCTGATACTTTTCAACAGAAAATTATCTGATATTGTTCTTTTTGTTGCTGATGTAGTTTAATACTTACTAGAAAAGGTTTTACTATTTTTATTATGGTGAATCTGATGATGAATTTTCCCATTTACAAGATCATAGAGAAGTTTCTTAGATGGACAGAAGTGTTTTAACTCTGTTAAAAGTGACAATTTGTGGAAAATGAGAAACTGGACCAATAAGTTAATCAGGTTTTCAGAAAAAATAAATACCTAACCCAGAGCTTCATCAAAAAACTGCCTTTTAAAGGATCTTTACAGTAATAAAACTTTCTTAAGGTGGACAAAATGACCCAAAAGAGTTACGAAGCCATCAATTGCACCTGAGATAGACCCTTGAAAAGCAAACGTTTGGAATGAAATGATAAGTTAACTAAATGACCTCTGAATGATTTTTAAATGAGGCCTAGGGCTTCTACATTGGAATTAGGATGAAGGATCTGACCTGTTGGATCATTGGGTAACATTAAAAAAAAACTAAGAAGTGCTTTTGCTGGGTAATAATGGTTATTTCTGGCCACAAGATTGGGTAGATTTTTTAGAATCAAAACTGTTTGAACTCAAGGTACCAAACTTGTAACAAACCAGTGACCATCAAAAATGCTGTACTATGTATTTGGAAAGTTGATGTTGCCCAAGTACATATTAGCATATGCCAAGGGGAAAAAAGAAAGTTTGATCTGTGTGTGGAGGAACCTATGAGGTAAACTAGACAAGATACAGCATAATACACAGGTGAAATTTGCATTACCTACTGCAAGGTCTGAAATGTAACACAAGAAAGCTTTTTCATGTGGCTTTTTTCAATGTCTCGATCAAATAGATGCTCTAGTTGCCCAAATTTCTGCTAAGATTCTAGTAGGGATCAGCTCTAAAATGAAATTAAACCCATTTATCAGTTTCTTTAATTGGAAGAAGGTACAAAGACTCTGCATCTTCTTCAGCAACAGGGAGAAAAAGGCTAGAAGCTTGGAAGCCAGCAAAGTATGAATATAATAAAACACAAAGTAAATATAGAAAAGTAGGAAGGCATATTGAAACTTACTAGACAAATCCTTCCTTTCCAGCTACCTGAGAAATGACATTTTCTGAGGTTTGAAGGTCTGTGATGACATAGTGTAGTCACAGAATCTCATATCTGAACTGTCTTGGGGTTTGCTTGCTAAGATTAGTTTGGAGCTCTGTGTTTTATAGAAAAAAAAATAAAAATTGAAAAATATAGAATTCTTAGATAGAATGAAGTTTGAGACTAAGTAAAACCTAGTAAGTAAATCTGTAAATCTAAGTAAATTAAGTAAGTAAATCTGTAATCTAAGTAAAATCTGTCGCAGTTTCAGTCAGCCTCCCCCCAGCAGAATTTATCTGCGTGTATACCAGCTAGAAAAGGAAATACTGAGGAACAAACTGCTTACCTATTGAGTGACAGAGAGATAAGACTCAGGATTGATGCCTGATAGCTTCTGCTATTTGATGTCTGTAATGAGAAAGTGAGTAGTACAGAGTAAGTTTTGTAAGGGGTAGCAAGATAGTCTGTGGCAAGAGACAGTGACACATCTGACCAATTTTTATGTATTTTCTCACTTCCAACATGTTCCTGCTTTTTTATTGAAGTGAAATAGTCAGTCCAGGCACTGAAAGAAGCAAATGGAGACTGAAAAGGAGGCAGGCATGGTAAAAAGGTATGTTGATGCTTACAATGAAGAAGACTATTTTAAGTGAAATTTTATTGGTGAAAAGAACTGTTTGAAGTCTGCCCTTCTGTTTCTTGGGTCTACCTTATTCTCACTTTGAAGACCTGGTTCTTAACTCAGATTAATGTAATGTTCTTAGTCTTTGCGTTGTGGATGTTTTCTCCTTTTTGTGGGTATTTTTTTGTTTGTGGTTTTGTTTGTTTGTTTTGTTTTGTTTTCTTAGCAAATAACTGTAGGTTACTTTAGAAATAGTCAAAATATCAAAATGGTGTGGTTTTATTTTTTTTTACCAGAGCAACTTGAATGTAATGTGTTTATAAAATGTTTCATGCTGTTCAAACTGTTTTAAAGGGAAAGGATACCGGTAATCACTGATTCCACTGTAGAAGGCAAAATTATTATTTTTTTAATGCCTTTTCCATCCGAAAGGTTTGGACTCCTCTTGGCTGAAGGAGCAAAGTAATTGCAACATGTTGGGTAGGGTAAAGGTTAGAAGAACATACATGAATGAAAGCAAACTCTGGAAGTGCTAGTAGGATTTACTCTTGCTAGCATAATGATTAACTACACTTCCACACTTGTACACTAGCAGTTGGATCATATATTTTTTGTGAAAATTATTTAATTATTTGAGCATTAATATTCCTAAATCTTTCCTTATGCTATTTCATTAATTTTGGGTCCAGTATTTCCGATCTAAAAGCAAAAAAGCAATATTAGTTGTAGCCTTATATAACAAGGGACACAGCTGGAACTCATGACTCCTGAATCCCTCTACCCTGAAGGTTTATTAAAGCTCAGTGCAGAACTTTGCATCTTACTGACTCCCCTGGGCTAACAGTTTAAATAATAAACTCTTATTATGGGAGATGCAGTCAGAATGATCTGTAATATCTAGGAAAAAGTAATATAATTTTTTTTTGTTGTTAGAAATGGTTGTCTAAATAGCCAGATGATAAATATTTTAGATAAGTATAAGCACCAGGACTGCTGTCCTTTTCTGAGTTTTATTTTACTTGACAGTTACACAGAGTAATGGTTAATGAAAATGTTGACGGTCTACCTAGCCTAAATAGAATTTGTGTGGAACTTTTGCTCTACTGGCATCTTCAGCTTTATGATGAAAAATGAAGATTCACGGAAACCTTGGCAAAATCAGTGTGTTAAAATCTATTATAACTGTAAAGAACAAAGCTGGGGGTAAACCACAACTCTTTCATAATTTGTTATATCCTTCTGCCTGAGAGCTTTGAATTTGTCACTGCATAATTCTTTTATAAACACAGGAGAAGTAGTAGTGAGCTAATATTTCTTGCACTTTTTAGGGCAAAAGTATTTTAAAAGTTTTTTTGGATTAATGGCATATTGTCTGTAGTGTAATCAAACAAGCATCTTTCTCACCTTAATTTAAAAATTCAGTTCCTTTGTTCCACGTTGTTATAATAGAGACATCCAAGTTCAAACAGTAGAGAGAGAAATTACTATAAAATTCACAGCAAATAACTGTGTCTTATTGCTCACTAAAATCTGTGGAGAAGTTTGAGATGCTAACTTGAAAAGCTAGCTAAAAAACACTGTAAATGTTTAAATACTAGAGAATTCTTATCCCAAGTCTGCTTCCTGTTTGGAAAATTTACAAAGCTTATTCCTTATGTCAGAAAAGGTTTTCAATAACCTTTCAAGTGTACTCACAACTTCCTCGAAATGTTTCCTGGATATGAAAATCTTAGTACTAGGTCTTTAGAAGAAAACTGAGCTTAGAGAGTAATATCATTGATTTGTTTAAAACCACTGAAAATCCTCGCTACAACTAGTGGCTTGCTGACAATAGTTGCACTTGTACTTGTGTGAACATCTCCAGCTTTGTATATCCATCAATTTACTAGGCTGGTCATCTGGAAGGGAAAGATTCCTTTGTCTGTGTAGAGCTGGTTTCTGTCCTTCAAGAGATATTTTGGGTATTTGTGTGTGAATGGAACACACAGGATGAATTAAATATTTGAAAAACCCTAAACCAGCTCTCACTTTCAGTCACCTGCTATGGAAGCTGGACATAAAATGTTATTCACCTTATATTTGAGTTAGGCCAGGTGTGACTTCCTCTTTGAAGAGTAGGTTAATGCTGGAGGAAGAGTTCAAAACATCAGCAAGAAATTAGGTGTTTGCAGGCAAGGCCTACGACAGCAAAGGAAGGAGTGAGAAAGGACCTAATAAAAGCAAATTTTACTTCCCAGGTCTAGCTGTTCAGCAAACTACAGAAGACCTTAAGGGGCTAGGGGTACAGACTGAGAAACTCCAAGGACGAAGCTGAGAGAAATCTCTATTTAGTGCCAAGAATGTTTTATACTTTTGGATCTTTGGCCCAGATCTCCATCTGGTGTTAATTCCACTGAAATCAAAGGAATTATGCAAGGATCTGGGACTGCATGTGAGAAAGATTTATAATTGTAGTTTTGAAAATGAGCATGAGTTCACAGAACCAGGGCATGTCTAGACAAATGGATAACTACAAGAAACTAGCTATTGTATTGTACTGTAATGTTTACTGTTGCTTGATGTTGTCAGGGTAACTGCTTTAAAGTACCTCTGAATTCCCTCTAATCTTTACCTTATTCTCATCTGGGTGAAGATAAACCTTTTATTGTTGCATATGTGTCAATCCTTGAAGGCATACAAGAGAAGAAACTGTTACCTAAAGCATTTATGAGTGTATCAGAAGTTTCAGTTTTAGAGCTAGGCTAGGTCTTAGAAAATGGCTGTTAATTTAGCTAAAGAAATGTGAAAAATACTTTACAGCATTAAACTGCTGAAACAAAACCATACAACCAAACTTCCTGAATTCGTGTTATTTGATGCATATTTTAAAGTTTTTGTTGTATCTTTTCCCTCCTGCTGGGTTTTTCCTACCACACATAGTTAACAGAGCACACTCTGTTACCTTGATAACAAGAATCTGTCTCATTTTTATGCTCTACAAACAACTTTGGTGGTGGGTTATTTTTGCTGTGGTACCATCTCCCCTGCCTCTGTTGCAGCTAATTAAATAAATTTTGTTTTCCGCATTAATAGCATTACATTTTGACTAACCCATGCTGTGGGTGCCTTGTGGGACTTTGGATCCTTACTTTGCCTTGCCTTTTACCCTTTTTTTAACATGCTCTTTCCCTTTTCCTACTCTCTGAATAACATATTCAAATGTATTCTTGATTTATATTAGACAAGTCAAAATGTTTATATGCAGGACAACTTCACCTTCTGGTACAGATTAAATTTATTTACTAAAAATGTAGCAGTTAATTTTTTCCAATGTGTTCTACTAAATTACTTTAATTTTTGACTGAATGAAAGTTGTAAATAGAAGTTATCTACTAGTATTAAATTTTTGTAAAAGCATGTTTTATAGGATAGAAAGCTATCAGGAAGGGAATTACACTATCCTTCAAAAGCAATTGTCAAACTTAATATTTTCCTTAACCTATTGTTAATAGATCACTAATGTCTCCATTCTTCTCATCTTGCATCACAGAGTAAAAATGAGATGAGACCTGTACTATGGTCCGAAAATGGGGAAGCTTGACTTACTGAAAATTGTCTTCACTTCTAGACTCATTGATAAAGCTGTGAAATAAAAAATGGTAGTTACATTCCCAAGATGGATGCAGTATTGAAATATTTTTCTGCTCTAGGCATTTCTAGTGTTTGTGATGAAATGATGTGCTCTTAGTGATGAGCAAACAAGCACTCTTATTAATTTTATCTAGACTTTTAAACTTGCACAGCGTGATTGATTGAAGTGTCAGTCAGAGATATCTGTGTGCTTGTGACAGCTGAGAATAGCAGAAACTCCTATGATATTCATTAATGTAGGTGAAAATCAGAAGTTATGTGGTCCTTCAAAGGAGCAGAGGCTGTGACAGCTACATGGATTTCCTAGGGGCTGCCAGCTAAACGGACTGAAAACTTGACTGAAAACCTGGAAATTCTGAAGAAACACACCTGGCGGTGATTCCTGTGATTGTGCCAGGGCTGCACTGCGGACGTGGCAGAGACAGATTCTGCGTGAGAAGCAGAGCAGGTTATACACCCTGAAGGACCTGTGCTGCCTCTTGTTGCAGAACTTTTGAGCAGCTCTATAAACAACAGACAACATCACTGTACTTTTTACACTTTACAGCAATGATATTTCTGTTGCACCTTGGAATGCCAGTTCATGAGGGTCAGAAGGTAGATAATCAGTCTGGGCTGTCAGTCTTTGAACAGAAAATAGTCAGGTTTCGACTTTCAGGACATAATACTGGAGAAGGTCACCTTGGGCACTGTGGAGCCAAAGGACTAGCTAGCTTCCTAGCTCTTTTACGTGCTGATATCTCTCCATTCTTCCATTCTTAACACTGCAGTTTGATAAAAACTTAACAGCAAAAGGAATTGAAGAAAAATGCAATGAACTTTTTGTACAGTTTAAAAGAAGAAAAACAAAGCGCATTTGTAATATTAATCATTGAAAAAAATCTTAGTCCATATATCTGGATTTTTTTTATTTTGAGTGTGTTAATTAAGAACTATTTAGATCAAAAAGTGATCTTAAAAATTAAATGGGGAAGTAGTGGAGATCTTTAAGATTAGAAAAATTCCTCTTCTCTATATAATCATGCACATTTATTTATTTGATAATCTTCAGTAAGAACTAGGTTTTTTAGACCTTTAGAATTAGTATCATTAGTGTTTCACTGGGCAGGGTATAAGATATCATGTGTTTCAAATAACAAAAAATTTGCATGGGAATTAATATCTGACTACATAACCTTTATTTTCTCGTGCTAAAAACATTTTCTCATGCTCAAAACATATACTCCTACCACCAAAATTGAACTTGACTATATGAGAAGATAATTTCTTTAAGTGCAGTATCACTATACAAACATTCACATAAATACATGCTCATGGACTGAAGGTTTCAGAATATTCAGCTGACAATTACACTTGCAGGTCTAGAACAGCAAACAGAGGTAAACAGTGAAAGCTTTTTATTGTTTCAGGTTGAGATTATGCAAGTTAGTCTTGTTGTGATAGACCAAGCCACTAACTGTCTGACTATCTGAGGAATTTTATTATTACAAGTAAAAAAAACCTAAATAAATGTATAAGACATTAGCTAGAATGACCAGCTTTTTTCTATATCTTTTGTCCCTCAGCAGCAATACAAAAATTACAGAGAAAAGACTCACACTACAGCCTATGCTCTGTCTTCACAAAGCAGTCTGAAATTTCTAATTTTGAAAGTACTATTATTATTATAATCTGAAGGATTTACATTACAAAATGTGGAAGATATCTGAAAACTCAGTTAAGTGATACTGAAACTTTTCTTTAAAATAAGAAATTACAATGGCATATGCAAATATTCTAAGGAGCTGAGCATGTTTAAAAACAACCCCTTTAGTGCTGTGTTTGATATTTTAAATGTGAAAAATTGATATATTCACACCAATGTTTGGGTTTGTTTTTTGGTGTTTTATGCCAGTGTTCTAAAGTATCCTGAGGTTCAGAGAATGCCCAAAAGCACAATTTTCTCAGGCACTGCAGAGCAGAGGAACAAACTGGTAACTTTTCTCCCTATGTTGACAATATTCAATAATATTTTTTAATGTAAGTTACTTTATAAAGTAACAAACACCATGAATATTATAACTCAAAGCAGACTTAGAAAATTGAAACAAGAGAGTAGTTACTTTCTTACACTACAGCTTTCTGAAACATTACAAAAAGAGAAGATGTTTACATAGCTTTCTCCAAATGAAGGTCATTCTAAAAGAAGCATCATCGCTAGATAATCTAGCAGAACTGTAGCGTACTACCTGTCTAGAGGTCTTTCTGATAAAGTAGAATTTCAAGAAAAGACTTCAAATCTCAGCAAAATTTTTGCAAAACTTCTAACAGTTCTTTTTCCCCTGACCCTTTTCCATTCTATCAACTAATATTTGTAAATAATATAGTCTGGCATTATTCTTGCTGTTCAGTTTTGCACCCTCTGTGGAATTAGCAATGCTGTTAAAAACAAATGTAAAGGGTTGTGTAGTCATTTGGGCAGAACTTAGATATATTTCTTTAGACTCAACGTAGTTATTCTGATGATGTCAGTACCACCAAAAATATAAGGGCAAGTGTTTGTGAGTGATTGTGATCTTCCAGAAGTACAGCCTTTCATACACCACTGCTCAGGCTGGAATAGTTTTATGCTGTATTCATATACAGTACAGATAAATAATGCTATGGAAATACAATCACTGCAGACATGGCTAGACATCTGGGGATATACTGGTGCTGAGGGCACTGACATTGTTCTGGTTTTCTTTGCTTACTTTTTGAAATCTCTGGATTTTTCCAGTACCCATTCACTTATTTAGACCACTGCAACAAACTTGTGGCTCCTTCTTCCAGAATAGCAGAAAGGAATGTTTGCAGCTGCTATGTCTTGCTTTCTATTAGTTACAATGCTGTCTGAAAAGTCTACCTCACAAGAACAAATCAGGTTAATTATGATTTTCAGGTGTAGTGGTAGTGTGTAGACAAGGAAAGGAGAATTGGAAAAGGCAGATGAAAGAGAAAGGTCAGGGAGTGAAAGATGGGACAACAACTGCAATGGAAGCTATGCTGGCTGTGGTAATAAGTGCCATTGACACAGAACAAGGAACACTGGCCCTAGGTAAGCTTAGGCTGGAAATATGTAGAAAAGGTCCATAATTTAAAGGATTAAACTCCTTGAATAGCCTTCTGGTAAAAATAGCTGGGGCAATGGGTGAATTCTAAGATGAGGTTCAGCAAGCCTATGAAAGGGATTAGGTGATGATAGGGGAGTGGAGTTGATGACCCGAGAGATTAATTCATTCCCATAGCCCCTCACACTTTTTTCAAGGGATAGTTTTACTGAAGATTTAGTGCATCACTGAGTCTCATTTTATTTTGAAGACTAAATGTCATGTTCAGCCATTAGCACAGTAGAATTTCTTAGAAATACTCTTAGAAGAAGTGGTTTATATGCTTTAAAGTTCTTGCTATAGTGCAGATTAATTTGATACTGATTAATCTCACATCTTTTGCACTTGCTAGAAAGTTAGCACAGGGAAGGAAAGCATGGATAAATTGAAAGAGCTACTTTCACCAATGATGTCCCACATCCATGGAGAAATTAGCTGTATGCACAGGCCTCAGGAGGTCAGAATAAAGCAATCCTATAAATTATAAAATAATAGAGTATAGTTTGTTCCCTTGTTGTGGCATCATTTTGAACAGTTTCAGACTCTTTCTTGCTGGCAATGAGAGACAAGCAGTCCTCTGATGTAGTATTACTTCATCTTTGATGTGGGAAATCACACTCAAGGTAAATTTGAGAAGTCTGTGAAGCTCCATACGTCTCAAATTGTTTTGTCTACTCAGGAGATACAAAAATGTGTGTTTAAATAGTTTGCAATTATATTGATACTTGCAATTGTCAAGAATAATTGGGAAATTTGATGGTCTGTCATCCAATTTTTGATTCCTTGCATTTTGCAAAGATTACATCAGCCCATTACCCCACCTCTTTCCTTATGACTCTTCACATAATATCTGAGGGGTCTTAATCAAATGCAGTTCTTAATTTAGAGAAACAAGAATGTAACCCTTTCATGCCACTAGACTCCACAAAGAGATGCAGAATAAGGAGATTTCTAGAGCAAAATGTGCAGTAACAAATTCTCATATTAATCGGCCACCTCAGTCTCTCTGGCTGGAGCAATGACACACTTGTAGTTGATTGGAAGCTGTAGATCTGTATCACAGTCTGCATTATAAAAGCAAGTAATATTCCTGGTTCTGTGGGGTACTTATTTTTATAATAACAACACAAGTAGCATAAAACCACACGTAATGTTAAAGTATTCTTATCTTCTGCTACACCTTTTTACTCTGTGGTTACCCATTTTTTGTGTAGACTGAATTAAAGTAGGAATTTCATGTGTTGCTGTTTTTTATTTCCATTGCATGTTAATTTACTTCTCAGTTATTTGCAGTTAACTGCAAACCTATTGAGATTTGGGCACACATACCCAACAATTGGAGTGGAATGTGGATTTTTCTCCTAGTCTGTATATTTTTACTGTGACTGTTAGACAGGGAAGACAATGAGCAGGGTCCCAGAGGAGAGGACTACTTTTAAAATTGATTACAACCCAGAAGATGAATACATTATAACAAAGTTGGTACATATCTAACTAACTAAAATAGTGTGGTTTTGTCAGCGAACTTCTTTCCAAACGGATCTATTCACACACACACACACACAAACACATAGAGGAAGGGGGTGGGAATTGATGAGTTTTAACTGCCTTCAATTTGTTAGAAATTACTAACTTGATTTACATTAATGGAGAGAAAAATCCAGAAATGTCTGTCTGACTGGGGTTTTGCATAATTTAGATTTTCTAGTTAATTGTTTCTGCCAACTGTTTATGGGGTAACATTTTTGTCATTTTGAACAACTGACTTTGTACAGGCTGTCTTTTTGAGAACTTGAAGGTCATTTAATCTTTGCTGCAGCTCAGTTTATGCCATAAAGATGATTTATTTTGTTTTTCATTTTAAAACAAACACACAGACACAGACACACATGCTACCTTGCACACTACGAGCTAGGAAACTTTTTTGATAATTCATATGTTGATAATTTCATAAGAAGATCTTCAGAATTTATAGTCTTCCTTGACATTCTGCTGATTTTTCCCTAGGTCTTTTCATCTCTTGTTTCTGAAACTTGATTTACTACCATCTTGTTTGTGTCACTGTATGTTTTTCTTTCTGTTTAAAGATGCTGACCCAGCTGAGCTGTCTATGAATGAGCTACTTGTTAACCAGAGCAATAAAGGGCTTGGTTAAAGCTGGTGAGCCTTAATTTCTTTGGTTAAACACAATACATCATCCTAGTGCACTTCAGTGAACAGACTTTCACAGTGTATTATTATTGTAACATAAGGCAGTAATGGTTAGAAGTTATAGAGGGATTTTGAACAGTTTTGACTGGTTCTCCTCTTCTCCTCACTTCCTGGTTCTGAGTAACAAGTCCGAAAAGTCTGTGGGAAGGACAGCATCTCTCTGTACTGTTTTTGTCCCTGCAAGCCTTCCCCTTCTAGTATGACATGCTTTGAGGAAGGTGATGAGGAAATCAGTCATGGTCTCTCTGTACCTAGAGACAGCCCAGATAGGACTGGCCATCTGGGTCTAGAAACCAGTGTGGCAGTGTAAATGCAGCTGTCCACAAGGCAGGCCAACACAGCCTGCTTGCAGTACCTATGAAATGATATTGCTGCCATTGTCAGTTATCTCTAATTCTGCTTTAACAGAGATAGGTGTGTTCTCTTATTCTGGGTTTGCCTGGACTTGCACTACTATGTCCTATTTAGCCATCTGAGGTACAAGAAGCATTCCACTTTTTCTGTAAGAGGTGAAATTATGAAGCCTAACCCAACAGCCCAATGGCTTCAGCTTTGTGTCCCCTGGGTCAGCCAGCAGTGAAGCTGAAAATACCCTCCCACCAGGTGCATCCACACAGAACAATTGTGCACATCACACATATACAGATATGCATGCCTGGCCACACATGTGATAGGGGTACACACTCTGTGCTCACATGAACAGCACCAGGGCCCTCATCCTGCTCCCGTCTCTGGCTGATGAGGATGGTGAGAGTGTACATAGACACAATGTGGTTCCCCCCCACTAGCTGACCCTGGATCTGTCTTCCCAGCTGCTGGCCCCTGGGTGTAGAGGACACTGAGGCCACAGGTCCTCTCCTGTTAATGACCATTGTGGTTTGACACTGGCCCAACGCCAGGCACCCATGAAAGCGCTGGCTCACCCTCCCCAGCCACCACTGGGAAGAGGAGGAAAAAAAAAATAAAATACTGTAGGGTTCATGAGGTGAGATAAGGACCAGGAAATAACACTCCAAGGGCAAAAGAGGCTCAATTTAAAATTGCAAAGTGAATTTATTATTAACAGAATCAGAGGAGGAGAATGAGAAGTAAAATAAGCCCTTAAAACACCATTTCCTCCCAGGCCCTCCCTCCTTCCCACGCACAGTGCAGAGAGACCGGGCACGGGGGTTTGGTCAGTTCATCACCGAGATTTTCTTCCGCTGCTCCGGGAGAGGAATCCTTCCCCTGTGAGGCCGAGGGGTCCCTCCCAGAGGAGACAGCTCTCCGGGAACTTCCCTGGCGTGGGGCCGCTCTCAGAGCAGCAGCCAAAGCGCACCTGCTGCAGCGGGAGCTGCCCCCACGGGCGCACAGCGCTCCCCAAACTGCTGTGGCGTGGCTCTCTCTTCCACGGGCTGCATCTCCAAGGACAGGCTGCTCCGCCCTGGAAGCAGGGCCCTCGCTCTCCTCCGGGTCTCCCACTGCATCACGGCCTCCTCCAGGCACCCACCGCCCCAGTGTGGGCACCTCCCCCAGGGGCTGTGGGTGGATCTCTGCGTTCCCCAGGGACCCCCATGGGCTGCGGGGCACGGCTGCTTCACCATGGCCATCAGCACGGCCTGCAGGGGAACCTCGGCTCCAGCGCCTGGAGCACCTCCTGCCCCTGCTTCTCCACTGACTGCGGTGTCTCCACGTTGTTTCCCTCTCGTGTTCCTCCTCTTTAGCTGGAATTAACACTGCACCCCTTTGGTTTGATTTTCTTCTTAAATAAGTTTAAGATTTGCACTTTGGTTTGATTTTCTTCTTAAATAAGTTATCGCAGAGGCATTACCAGCCTCTCTATCTGGGCCAGCAGCATGTTCATCTTTAGAGCCATCAAGGATTGGCTCTGCCAGACATGGTGGAAGCTTCTGGCAGCTTCTCACAGATGGCACCTCTTTGGAGCCCCTGCTATGACAAACCAGGCTGTGCAAAACCAATCCACTGGTACAGATTACCTTAGTCACTGCCTTGCCCCAAGGTGCTCAGGACTCCCTCTGTCCACACGAGTGGGTTTCTCTCTTGGAACAATCATGGGAGGAATCTGGCCAGGGTGTCCATCCTTCTGCAACCTGTGGGTTGCCACTTGTCTTTATAGCTCTGCACTCCTCTGGGCTTGTGCAGACAGTGAAGGGACTGATGATTTCCATGCAGATGTGCCTGGGAGTAACCTGGCAGGATACTGCTGGAGATCCCACTCCTGCCTTTGTGTTACTTGAAGCTATGTAGACCCAAATTTATCACATAACTTCATTAGTCTGTCCTGTTAGTTTCCCCACAGATTGTCCAGCCCCAAGCAATCTCTAAGTCCTACACTTTATTAACCACTGTATTCTCAGTCAGAAATTGAGCCCAAATTAGTTAAACACAACAAATACTGAGAGTAACAGCTTAAGATATGGACTATGTGCAGCTTAGCTCCTGCTTTGGAAACAGGAAGCTCTAGGGTGGAAAGTGACAGGCACTGTGGCTGAATGTGACCACATGTGAAGTTACATGTGTGCATGATTGAATTAATTACTCATTGAGGAGTGTTGGTAAGGGACCAGGAAAAAAAGCCAAAGTAGGTTTGTTCTCACACAGATATAAGGCCACTTGAGCCTCCATCCAGCCAGGGACCACTATCTCCACTGCAACAGTTTTGAAAACACACATGAGCATTGGAAGCATTTTTTTGAGTAGGGAGGAGTAACTGGTGAGAAAAATTGTCCCACAACAATGTGAGGTTGCAAGGCATACCAAACCTTTCTAATGGGACCTCTGGATGCTAATCATAGTAGTCTCATAAATGAGTGGAGTTGACAGTAGATTATGTGCTGTCAGTGCAATTTCTGGCTGTGATCACTTGGTCTACCATATCCCCTCTCCTTGTCCACTTGTGTGCTTTGTATTTAAATACTCCCCTTCAGGGTATGGCATTCACTGTGTTTACTAATGTCTAGTCAGATTAAATTGATTCAAAAAACTAATGCCAACTAAACTGTTTGATTGTGGCTACATATTTTTTCTTTTCCTTTTCTTTTTTCTTTTTTTTTTTTTTTTCCTTTTGGTTAACTTAAAACTCTGTCTTTAAGCAAAAAAAAAACAAAAAAAAACTCCAAACCCCAACTGCTGTCACTGTTAAAGCTACCCTTTTCTAGCATCTGTGGCTCTTAGCTTATGTAATCCTGTTTGTGCTCTGCCTCTCCTGCCTCATCTTTTTGCTTTTTGCCAAAAGCCTGCCACTTTTTTTCTTCAAAGGCAGAATAGTGTCTGTAACTTGTGTCAAGCTCCCCTCTGGGTGGCTGAAGCAGGAAACGCTCTGGGAAGATTTCACAACAAATTTATGTTGCAGTACCTGGTCCTGGATGCAACCTTTCACTTTACATACCTGCTCTTGAGAAACACTTACTCACTTCCTGTAACACATTTATGTGTTGCTTGTTGACTTTTGTGTCTTTACTGTTACTTGTCATATACATTGTGTAACATGAAACACAACCATATCTGATTCATATATGTATTTCAGAGGAAAAAAATCTACATTGCTTTTTAAATTTGGATTCTTTTGCCATATCTTTTTATTGAATAATGACCTCAAGCCTTTCAGCTCAATTAGAGGCATACAATTTATGTCTTCTCTATAACAGCAAACAGCAAATAAAAGATATATTAAAACCAAATAAATTTACCTCTTACACTTTTCTGTAATCCCGTGAAAGGCTGTCTTTTTTCTTTGTTAGTCATGTTTTGGAGACCTATTTTATTTTCCATATCGTGCCAGAGAAAGGCAACATAATACTATCTCTTAATGGGATTCCAGTGCATTAGTCTGCCTCCCTTAACAGCTTTATAGCTGTACAGAAACATTACATTTCACAATGATGGAGCTACCCCCAAATTCACAAAAGTCAAAAGAAACACACAGATAAAGCCATCATTCCATGAGGGATCTGAGCAAGAAGGTGTTCATGGGGGATCAAAGAGGATTCACTGTGAAAAGTGAGATTAAATCATTACAGCCTTTCAAACAATAAGACAAGAATGTTTGGACTTCCTGATAATTCTGAATTCCATGGACAATTTTTAGAGCTTAACCTGGTTTCCCTAGTCATGAATAAAACCACAGAAGGTGAGGAATTCTTGCAAGATAAACAGACTTCAACTCACTGTCTTGCTCTGTCATTTTACATGAAAGGTAGAGAACGTGATTAACTTCATGGCAAAAACCCCCAAAATTAAAATCAAAACAAACCAAAAAACCCTAATTGCCCTTTTGATAGCAGCAAGCAAGATTTTTTTATTCAATTTCCCCCATGAAAGCAGCACTTATGACTAGGTATAAAGGAAATCTGGAAATGCACTTTTGAATATGTACTAATAAAGGTGTTATTCTAGCAGTAAAATTGCTTTTGCTCTGAAGAGTGGCATATAATAAGGAAAACATTTTTGCATATTTCCAGGGACACACATATGACTAAAGCTGATTATGAAAATAAAATTACATTTTTTTTTAATCAGAAACTCTTATTCAAATTTTTGTACAGACTTCTTAATTTCTTCCCTTATAGCTGAAGATGATTTTCTCATCATCCTCACATGACACAGATCAGCAGGGAATTGAGCCCTATTAAAGGAGATCTTTAGAATGAAATCAGCTGTGGAATGTTTTACAAATTTGGTTCAGTAAACTCCATATAATTTTGAAAATAAAATGGTGCATAGAGGAGTATCTGGGGAATTACATAAATACTTGGATTCATATAAGAAGCACCTCTGGGAGAGTAAGACATTTTTCAAATAACCTATGAAGAAAACTTATCTTTTCCTGGAGTCCTAAAGCGCAAAATTTGCATATTAATAGAAGATTAAAATGCCCATCAAGTATTCTTTAGCTGTTGCTTTCTCTTTTGTATTTTGCTCTTCACATAAACATTCTTCATAATGAAAAGAAACTCCTTAAACTCTGTTTATTAGATTGAGTCACTAAAGTTTCATATTACAATAGCACAGAGTATTTTTGTATTTTACTCCTTTTGAGAAGATGCTCCCTGATTTTTCCCTTTATTTGTACTTCATTCCTCTTCAAGACATACCTGTCTTTTTATGCAGGGTCTAAGCATTTTATAAAGGCTAATTTCTAAGTGGGTTTTGTGTCCCAACAAAATCATGCCTTAGAAATGGATCTCACAAGTCTATTAATTTTTAAATTTTAGAATCTACAATTAAAAACACCTGAAGTGATAACCTGTTGTTTGGCTATATGCCCAAAAGTGTCTTCTTACCTGGAGTGCCCAGCCAGCAATAAAAAACACTGTTTAAGCTAGCTAAGGTAAGGAAATAGGGAGCAGATAAGTAGAACTTGAAACTTGGTCATGGAAAGGTACAGCAGATAATATTTTCAAAGTATACTGAATTTTGGAGTGCTGCTAATGTTATTGTGCACTTCACTGTGAACAAGAAAATGATATAAAAATGCACTTTGAAAGTTATTTACCATAATCACTAAAGGCTTAGGTGCTGCTACAATTGAAATCTTTTACTAAAGAAATATGTCAGTGAGAAAGAGGCCATGGTAGTGTTGTTCATGGACCTCTACACAGGATGAGTCAGCTGTTCAGGCCTATCTTTTCTCAGTGCAGATGTTGACTAAAAAGCCAGTAAAGAAGCTGAAACAAACCCAAAAATTACCAAAATTTTGAGATCTAAGTGACATGGTTGATAATTCCTTAAATGAGCATACTTATGGTAACCTTATAATCTGTTTATTGTGTATTTCTTGTTAGCAAATCAGAATAAATCTGAGTATCTTTAAGCAAGAATGTCTGTTTGTGTGCTTAAAGTTCTTTGTTGTCCCAAATGACACCTTATTCTGTTTCATGGGTATCTCTCTTTAACTGCACCCTGTTAAAATGATCTCTGAGGTGTCAGGAAAGCCTTCATTTTAAGTAAACACAAAATACAGTGCAGCTCCCAAAATTTGAGCCTCATTAGAGGATCAAAATATTTCCCAGTCTTGGCCAGAGCTGTGTCATCCCTTACAGGTGACAGTTTTGTGCATTAGCTGCACTTTCATTCCCACAATCAGTATATTTTTCCTTAGCCCTTGTAGTTGGCTCAATCCTGTTTACAGCTGTTCCTAGGGACTCTGAGGCACTTCTTGATCTCCATTTGCCTTTGCATTGACCCTTCCTCTAGGTGAGAAAGGAGCTTTTATTTTTGCAGTTTGCATCTTTTCCTGAGCACACCTGGATAACTTTCCTATCAAAGGAGCCACAGTACACATGGTATACGGGCAGAAATTGTTTCCAGTAACTCTCACAGCCCCATGAGTGTTGTTGCAGGCATGATAGATGAATGGAAGCACAAAGTCAGAGGTTTTACAGCAAGACTAGGATGGTTTGTTCTCGAGGGACTGTGTCTGTGATGAAGGGCATTATGCAACTGTAGCTATGTGGTGAGATTTTGGATGTCATCAGTGCAATTTCTGTCACATTGATGCCTGTTCTGCAAATTAGATAGTAAAGGAACAGCACACCAAGCAAAGGCAGCACCAGTTGTTCTTTTGCTAGTCATTCTTCATTGTCTAAATTAAATTGCGGTCAACACCTCAGAGAAAGAATGTGAAGAAAATTTCCAATAACAATCTCTTGAATTTAATGACAACAGAGATTCTTGAAATAAATTACAATAAAGCCACATCTGAGCCCTCCACTTTACAGCTGTACTTTTAGGGGAAGTTGAGTATCCTTATAAGTGTTTGGTGGAGTCCTTTTTGCTTTGAAGGAGATGGAAGTTTTATGATAGGCTAATGTACACTTAATTGGCATGTGCATGCCAGCAGAATGTGCTAGAGGGCAGACTGTGTTCTGCCAAGACAGCTATTTATGTTGTAGGCTTGGCTCGATGTGAAAATGTGTGATCAGTCATCAGATCTGTGGGTACAGGATGTATTCATTTAATGTTTCTTTTTTTCCTTTTTCTGAATGGATTTGCAAACTGGACTTTATCTTCTCAGCCGATGAAATTGTGGTCTCCCATGAAATGTGTTATGGCTAATGTGGTGACATTGGCTAAATTAAGTGGCTATGAACTTCTACAACAATGAAAGGGCCTTTGTTCCTCATTCAAATATTGAAAGTTTATTGCTTTAATTAATATAAAATTCTGTTGATACCAGTCACTGAGAGGGCATCAATCTGATTTTTGGCAAAATACGCACATTGGTACCATATTACACTGAAAAGCATCCATGAGAAACATCAGCTGTAAGAAAAATCCCAAAAGTGCTTTATCAGAAAAGTTGCACGTGATTGCTGTGTTGATATATGATAAAGAATCAGAGAACTTTCTACCACTATTTTGTTTCTCTTTGAAACATGTTTATACTCCAAAGTGGAGTGCTGAAAACTTCTGATAGAAAAGTATTTCCAAATTTCAAAATGAAGTCCACTCATTCAAGCTAAGACAGACTGCCTGACACATCAGTGCAGCCTGTCTCAATAGGTCTCTGTGCTGCTTGCAATCTGCAGTGTATTTAGGTGAATTCCTACTCCTATCAAAAAGCATCCCTTCCACTTGTTGCTGATGTACTTATGTGACAACATTATTTTTACTCAAATCCCATAGGTTTTGTAGGAAAGTGTCTCACTTGCCAGACCAGAAAAGAACCACTGCCCCATGGAGCTGCCAGTCTGACTGCTTTTTTGTGTAAAGATGTTGACATAAATGTTTTAGAGAAGTCAATACAAATGAAGGTCTATTATTGGGCTTTTAATCAGGAAATTAGTACATCAGTCAACAAAAGGAAAAAATAAAGACAGTATGACATAATGAAAGCTACATTATTCATACATATACAAAGGAATTTTGTTTCTGTGTTTGTTTGGTCTTCTAAATACATAGTAGTTTTTATACTGAATGAGTAATTTTTACTAGCATGTATTTTATCATGTCAGCTTTCTCTAAATAGTATGGCTGAGACCAAAAGAGAAAGGGAATACCTGAATTCATAATGGCAATTGTAATAGTAAACTACCTAGTACTACCTTGACGTAAGGGCAGCCTGTATTTTAATAAGGTTGTCATACAAAAAATAAATTCCCTGGAGTTTGTCAAGTGAATGGTTCTGCTAAATTAAAATGATTTCTTTTTTTTTTGTGGCGAAGGTCTTTTTTGTGACGACAATATTTTCTCTTAGATGATCACAATTGGAAAGAGGCTTATCTTGTCTGTTGTCACTTCTGACCTGAGCATGATCACACCATTTGCATGCCTTGAAAATTGCCCTGTCCTGCCCCTGAGAATGGTAACCTCTGAGCTAAGCTGGAGTATTTGGCTGCTGACAAGAAAGCATCATTAATTTTCATTTATTTATTCCTCTAGTAGTGGAGGTGTTCCATCTTTGCCAGTGAGTATGCCAGAAATTAAAAGATATTTAAAAACATAATGTTGGGTGTGACATTTCCTTTAAGCAGGCTTGCTTTTCATTTTAAGCTTTTCATTTTACATCTTGATTTTAGGCAACCACTTAATCCATTTGTAGGCTCTTGCTGTCAGAATCTGTTGTTATGAGATATTCTGAGGTCTCTAAGCACAGGCTTTAGCAAAAATGTAGAGGAAGATCTGATGTGAATGAGTGGTCCCTTAGGCGGGAGTACTGCTGTGACCACTCTGCTTGATACACATGCATGAGTCAAAGCAGCTGGTGGTAATGGGAGAGAAGGTAACTAGAGCCCACCCATTGGCCTCAGGTAATTCACTTTTGCATTATTCTGAAGACTGAGAGTTTCAATTTGCACATCCTCAGTGAAAAAATGATAGTGATATATCCTTACCTCTATACAAGGTACCAATGAACTCCCATGTTACCTGTATCACATGAGGAATTGTTGTTTAGTCAGGCTTTGAAAAGTCAGAATTTTAAATTTCTCATTAAATGCTGGTGAATGCTAAAAACCACTATATTATAATAATTATTTTAATTCACAACAATGACCAAACTCTTGAAATCAAAAATAATTTTATATCAGAACTTATATGACATGCAGATTTTTGAGAAAATTACTGTGCTATTTTATTCAAGAGTATTAAACTGGTAGATTTAGCTCTTTGTCTCAGAAAACTGTACAAATAAGGGTCAGACCAGAAGTCAGACTCCTGTCAACTTTTACCTGTATGTGCTAAATATAACTAGACCTGTTGTTATTAATGTTGAAATAGAAAGAAATCTTGCCTAAGCTCAATTCATGAGTTCATTAGCTTGGAGTACCTTGTAAGCCTTGTTTAATTAAGCTTTACAACATCCTTAAGATAAAGAATAAGCTGAATTTTTATCATCTATACAACCACCTTAAACTGTATAGAATGGCCTTCATACTTTCTTTTCATGTTAAACAGCACCTAACCTTACAAGCAATTGCTGGAGGCATGATCCATGTTTACAGTCACTTTGGCAGTGGATTCTTATGGAGTGTCTTGAAACAACTAGAGAACAAATATATACAAATATACTGCAAAAGAATTTTATTGTAGCTAGAATACAAATATTTTCTTTAAAATCTTTCTGTAGAATCAACAGTATAATCATGCTCTTGACTGCCAGGAAAAAATTTAGCATCTCCTTTCCTTTACTGAAGTGCAGCATATATTGGGTAAAGATAGAACACTTCTAAGTCTTTGATTAAAGTAACTTAACTACTTAAGTAGCTGCTTACTTAAATAGAAAATAGTAAAGATTCATCATGGTATCTAAAGATGCACCATTAATCTAATACTGCTGAAATCTTCACCTATCAGCAGGATGCAGGCAGAGTGAAAATGAGGAATAATACTGACTGCTCTAATGCACTAAAAGAAAAGGATACAATTAATTGGTTAGAATTTTTTTCCAGAAAGGATTCCAGGTGAGATTTAAATTTTTTATCAGTGTATGCTACAAAGATCTACCAGAAAATATCTAATTTTATCACCTGAGGGAACAAAGACATTCTCTTTAGATGTTGATCACTTTCCTATCAAAGTTGTTATTTTTGATTTATACAGCCTCTGATTGCAGCTGTTATAGGTTCCAAGTGACCTAATGGAGGTTATATATACAGTGCACTTTACATTTTCTTCTGAAGTTGTATATGGAGGTCCTTATTTACAACTCAGGAAATGGACTAAAAGGTTCTTTGATTCACCTGTGTTCACAAAATTTGTTCTGTGATATTAATAGCCTAACGCATTTTAATAATCTGAGCAGTAAATCTAAAGCCATACCCTAATGATTTCTGTGAGTCCAGAAGAGCTTCCCCCCAGAACTCTCTTTGAAGCCATCTTCAATCCTAGATTATTCTTTAGATAACAAGCCATTTGTGATATGTTCTGACTAAGCTACCACAGTAATGAATATTAGTGTTTGAGATAGCTTATTTTTATTTAAAATGAAATACTGAAAGTTCAAGGGTATAAAACATATAGAAAAGATTCACTTTAGATGAGTATTTGCTGAAATGCATATTATGCTGCTTAGTAGTTTCACAGATCTGTATGGATTTATTTGTATTTATTTTTTTGACAATAATTTTGCTTACTAGTTCTTCCTTAACAAGTTTTCACTGCAAAGATTTTAAAATTTTAATTTTTGGAAAATGCTCTACTGCAGTCTTAGTAGACCATAAAGACTCTGTGTGTATAATGTACACATTTCACATTGCAAACTCAGAAATGAGAAAGTAAAATTTTGTGCCATATGAAACAGCAAAACCAGAGAACCTTGTACTAATTGTACTCTTCTCAGTTTTACTTTCCCCCTCTCCCTAACAAGCTAATCACTAATATAGCACACAATGCAGTGACACTGCATTAGCAAATACCTCAGAGGGAGGCCATCTATTTTTGCACGTATAAAATCCATTCAATATTGATGTAACAAGGTGTAACAAGAGAGCAAGTCTGAGTAATAAAAGAGACTTTCACCACAGAGATATAAATTTGAATTTAGCAGAAGCACTTGACAGCTCCAGGGATTTTTTTCTTTTTTTGACCATAGTCTTTCTTCCCTGGAAAAAAAGGAGTTTCTAAGTTTAAAAATTTCTGATGGATGCAATGAGCAAAGACTGATTTCAAAATGTAAATGTAGGTTAACTGTTGTCTGATACCTACTCAGCTTCGCTGTGCATGAGCCTTCTCAACTGGGATATATTGTGGACCTCATTTTTCTGAGTCTGAGAGAGTTCCAGCCTGTCAGTGGCTGATCTGTTCTCCAGAGATTTTCCCTTGGGAACAGATCAGCCACTGACAGACTGGAATTCTCTCAGACTCAGAAAAATCAGGTCCACAATATATGTCTCATTCTCTGTTGCAACTTAAATGCATTCATGCTAAAAGCAAAATTATTCTGCCTTTGGAATTAACTCTCTCTCTGAAATAGTTGTTTATGGTACAATCCCTTATATTTCTGCAATAATCATGCATTATGAGGAGTGCATCAACCCTGCAGGTGTATCTGATTTAAGAAACACCTGATTCTTCTGTTTTAAGAATATTTTCCAGCGGAAGTTTAATTTATTAAGGAGATACAAATTATAACTTCCAGGCCCTTTGAATTTTCATCATTTTGTTAAAATTAGTAGCAAACTGACAGTGTGTGATATATAGGTAACCACATAGTTACCTATTTATCATACACTGTTAATAACCACAACTCCACATAGTCATGCATGCTACTTCATCTGTTGGGACCAGCAACTTGATGTCTTAGGAAAAAATATAATTTAATATATTGGGATTCCTTTAATGAAGAGAATAATAGAAATCTGACAAAACAACTTGTGAATTATCTTTTGTGACTATTCTCACAAACTAGTAGTAGAAAGGGGATACAATAATATGCAAGCTAAAAAGTGAAAGACAGTTGTCTGTAAAGAAGTTTCAAGATAAACTTAATAATGACTTTTTATATCAGATGATTTGAGGAGATCTATGAAGTGAGACAATCTGTGAGATTAACATATGTAAGTCACCTTGTGGCTCTCTTCAAAGGCCATGGGTAAACTGATACCAGTAAAATATTGCAGCAAATGTAATTTTTCTATTTCTTAAGACACTGGGTAAATCGGCAAAGGTTTTGAGGGAAAGTAGCTTTTATGAAAGCTTTGTAATGAATTGTAGGATTTATAGAGGTAAGATAAACTGCAGGGTGCTGGGTTATGTTGAACTGTAAAATAAATCAGATATTATGAGTAACAAAAAAAGAATCCTTCTCCTTGCTTTCTGTATATACTTAAAGGAACTTTATCTTATTTAGTACTTTCTAGGTCTCTTTTGCAAATGAACACTTAAAAAATGTACTATTATGCCTTAAGCAGTAGGTCATAGGAGATCAATCAACTTTTGGACTGCTAATCCAAGGTAGTTTATCGATTTTGAAAGATCAACAAGAAAAAAAAAAAGAAAAAAAGTTGTATATATTTTTATGCTTCTCAGTGCCACTTTTTAGGCATTGCTGAATCTAGACATTTTGTTTTCCCTAGTTTGATTTGTTCACTGACCCATTTAATGGCTAATATGGAAATTCTAGGGAAGTGGTTGAACGTATCCAAAGATGATAGAAAGGAATAGATTGTTGGAATTTTGCCTGGGAATAGCATACTTAGTGGTGGTAAAGTTCTCTGGGCCATCTAATGATACCAAGCTCCACCGAAGTTATACACTCCTTCTTTCCTCTCTGCCTCTCTCATCCTCTTACCAGCACTGGACCAGAAACTATATAAAATTGTTTGTCTGGATGTAGAGTCATCTTGAAGTTACTGCTTTGTGTTTGCAGAGTATCATGTTTCAACATAATCTCTCTGTGAAAAAGACTTTTCCCAAATTAAAACATTATAAGGACTTACTGAACACTCTGCAATAGCAAAACCATGCAATTTGAACAGAAAATTGATAAAAGATTCAGAGGAGGAACACTAAATGTTCGGATTGTGACGTGTTCAATTGTGGCAACGGGTTTGCCAACCTTATAGGCAACACTGAGAAAGTTCTAGGGAACTGCATAGAAGTGTTAATATTCCAAAAAATAAACAAGGATAGGTTGCATGGCAAAACAAGTTTTCTTATAGAGAAATCATTGCACAAAAGATAAATGTGCTTTCAAAAAAATATTTGGGTTGTGTTGCAAAGTGTGAGACACTAACCTGGACTGCTGTCCATGAAGCAGAGGTAGAATTAAAGACAGGCTGAACTACTGAAGTCCTAATATAAGGTTCAAAGAAGTGAAAATGTAAAAATATAGTATATAGTAAGAAAGAGTAGTACATCTGAATATGACATTTCAAAAAATATGAATTAAACTCCTTGTCCATTCTTGATGCCAGATTTCAGAAGAAGTGTCAGCCATGAGCTATGGAAGATCAATCTATTTGGCTTAATTGAGAAATTAATAACCTACAAGAAACTAGAGAATACATATCGGATAATGGAAAACTATTTCACCTTGCCGAAAAAAGCAGCAGGGACATTCAACAAGTGGAATGACTTAGCTGAAAATATAGTGGTCCCCAGTTAATGAAAATATGCTCAACATAACAGGAAGTTAAGATTTAATGGTAAAAATTGCCACATACGTTTTTGTATCTTTTGTTTGGAAGGACATCAGGTAGTTTGATTTTTCTTGTAGCTTGAAAAATGTATGAACCTAAATAGGGACAAGAAATTTCCACTCATAAACCAAACTTTTTAATATAACAACATGTTCTCCCATTTACTTTTTCAATTAAAGTTTCTGGAAGTCTTTGGAAGCATTAACAGTTCTCCACAGGAAAAGCTCATTTTGCCCTTTTTCCACAGAATAAAACACTTTCTGTTCAAAACCAAAAGAAGGATTAAAAAAAAAATCCCTCTTAACTGGTTTAAAAACCTTTTCATTCCCTCTGTAAAAATCCATTGTTGAGATACATAACAACTTTAGTGCTACTTTAATTGCCATAATTACTAACAACCTAGATTTAACTTAGTCTTTTTCTAGGTAAAATCTCCTTAAAGGTGTATTTAAAAAATTCCCTCCTGCTAGCTTGCCTTCAATGCTGTTTAGAGAAACTGGCACACTGCTTTTGTAAAAGATCTCCAGTGTATTTATAGAGACTGTGCTACAAATAGGGTTTGGGAAAGAGAGAGAAAGGCACATGTGCGATTGCAGTGGTTCTATCTAAAATAGGATGAATGTAATAGAAATGTTGGCTCTAAGGATTATTATGGTACATGTGTCTACACAGAAACAGGTAAGTAGGCTGACATTTTTAACTTCTGAGCAGAAAAACTTAAATGCTAAGTTCTGCCTTGAAATGAATTTATGTTGAAAATCTATGCTGCTACTAACTACAGATTGCCTAGAATCTTACCAGTTTTATTTGGAAGCTGGCAGATGTGAGGCCTTGGGAAACCAGTTTTCAGAATACAGTGGTCAAAAGTTGCCCTTACACTGTAGGGTATTTGCCAAGTGTTTATGCTTCATACATAAGGCCAAATGGCCAGCTTGGACGCAGTAACCAACATTTCACATACAGGTTCCTACAGGTCTATTAAGAAAAAGAAGTCTACTTCTGAAAACATAATTTTTAATTTTTAATTTTTAATTTTTAAAATTTTTAATTTTTTAAATTAAAATGTCAAATTTTTTTTGCACATACCTTTGAGAATGAGAAAGCAGACTTTTCTGAATCCATCTGGCTGAGCTAGAATATGCTTTAGCAGTTCAGTTATTTGAGCCAAAATTAACCTAAAGATCTTTCATATAAGGGCCCATTTCTATGGCAACTAGAGAGGTATTGTGTGAACAATATTATCAAGTGTCTAAAGAAAAAGATAGCAAACAATCTTGGGCTCCATAACACTAGAGTTAAATATAGTCTTCCAATTGAATTAGGGGGAATTAGATCAGGCTTTTCATTTTCTTGTGCATAAATTTTAGGCGTAATCTGAAAAAATGTTTTAAATTCATATGGAAGTTTTAACATTTGAGATTTTAAGCAGTTAGCAGCAAATTAGAAGACATTTACCTAGGTAGGGAAGTCAATATTTTCCTAGGTGCCTTTTTAAAACTGTTAATGAGCTCTCAAAAAGGAGTGGTGTCTCTAAATGCAAAAATCCAAACTGAAAAATAGAAGCAGAACCGTAGGAAAAGATCATATTCATTGTATGAGGAAATATTAAATAAACAGTTCAGTCAGTTAGTTGAATGTATAATGAACAAAGAACAAATTGGTGGAATTAAAACCTTGACTGGCAGAGGAAAAATATCCTTTGTTAGTTTTGCTATGTACTGGATGATAGGTCTGACTTCAGAATGCAGAGCCAAGGGATATTCTGGAAGACTAAAATAAGATGGGGCAACACATATATCAAGGGAAATTTAGAGGTTAAGGAATTGAAACTGTCAATGGCTAAGAAATATAGTGAATCATTCTTTACTGAGCCAGAGGCTAGAAGGCCTAATGAGCTAATAATAGCACACATTTCATACCCCCAGGAAAAGGGAGACATCAGAATGACATAGCAAGATAAAGAGGATTGGAAGAGCAACATGATTGGGATCATATGTGATTAAAGCATCATCGTTGATTGTGGGAAATGATAGAAAGGTTTTCCATGATGGAAACAATAACAGAACGTGACTGTGTTCCAAAACACTCTATGCCCAGATATGGATCGTAAAAAAGATTTAATCACTTTGTTTTGGTGCCCTTTTCATTTTTCTTTTCAGAAAGGGAAAATTGCAGGAAGAAATGCTTCCTGAATACAAATAAATAACTTAGTACCACCCTTCAATATAGAATAGTCCTATGTGATGAAACTTTAAATTGATTAACACAAAAAGTGGTAGCAAACTATGAGGGAAGAACACTGAATAAACACTGGGGGTCATGCAAAGACATCTGCTTCTATATTTAATAAAAAAATTTTGACACATAATATTAATTATATTGAAGTCAGACTCGGCAGATGTAAACTGGCTTTTGACTTTATTGAGACCTATATAAAGTAAACATTGCAACATCAGGTCTGTGTTTCAGTGGTATCTGTTTCAAATCCCCTTATGAGGCATTAATCTCTATGGGAAATCTTGGCTGAGGTGTGAAGAGCAGCAATGGCATTATAAATTTTCAGCCTTGCAGCTGACCCACAGGCTGAAAGGTATTGACCAACTTTTCTTGCCTTGTATAAAGTCACTGAGGGGAGGCCATGCCCTCAGATGGGCTGCGGGCAGAGGAGGGTCAGAATAACCAAAATTCACCTGTTTCTTGGGGATGGACAAGTAAACAGTAGAAAATGTTGCTTTGGGATTGTTTTTCATTCAATAACATGAGAAAAGTGAAGGCATGTGAATCTGAAGGCATGTGAAAAATATGTTTCTTATCAGGTAGTAATTTTTCTGTCTGTTCTTTCCACTCACACCTCATGCTGTATAAGCCATATCAGTTCTTGTTAAACTTCCTAACTAGAGGAGGTATGTGGTATTCTCATCATAATTATTTTCACTTCAGAACGATGGAACTAGATAATGCATTTAGGACCTGTAAAGTGTAGTAACAGGTAGTATCATTGGACTCATGAAAGTGTTAAATATTTTAATCATAAGACTTTATATGTTCTTTAGATGTTGAAAACTATTTACAGCAAAATAATATAAAACCATTTCACATAAGAAACACCTATATTATCTATGTCCAATCCCTCATTTTAAAGCTTATGAAGCACCAGTTTTCACAAAGTTGGTTAACAGTTTTCTAAAATATTCAGAATATCCTATCCCCATCACCCTCTGTGTATCTATTCTATAAACTGGCATCAGACAGATTCAAATTAGGAAAACAGTCTCACTTATTGCTGATTTGCCTGGTGACATTTTGTTACCAAATCTCTCCAGCTTGTAATGTTGCTCATCTCATAGATGCTTTTACACCAGAGATCTATGTGTGATTTTTGTTTTGCTTTGTTTTCTTTTTAATTTTCTGCAAACTGATTTTTCTGTCAATGAGAAATGAGGAGTACAATTGTTTGATTAGTGGTATGAAATGCAGGAAGGCTAGGTATTCCCAGCAAGAGAAACTGTAATACTGAAAAGCATACAGGAACCCTTAGTGACATGCTCTCACATTACTTTCTGAAAATCTGTTTTATTGGGTAACTTTGCAGCAGCGTCTTTAGAAAAATATTTATAATGAGGTGATGAAACTGAGATTCCCATGGGCAGTTAAGCCAATTGTCAATTTGCCAATCTAATTTTTATGTGCATGTTGTTTTTCTGTTGTTATCCTGCCACTGATGCTATTCCCAGTTTGTATTTTCATATTATATGTCCTTGTTGTTTGTCTAAAAATAAAAGAAGTTTCTATATACTGTTACAGTGTATTTTATTTAATAATGTTTTGTTGGTATGTTCCTTTTTCCCCAGTTAAATGTATCGGTATCTCCTTGTTATCCCTCCTACATCCTACATATTGTCAAGCAAAACCCTCCCTTCCTTCTAGAAAGTTCCTTGTCTGTCACCCCAGCCCTGCCCTTGCTCCCTTATTCATCATTGTAAACCCCACCCTGTCTTCCAGATCCTTCCCTGTCAATCATTTGTCCCTCCAGGCCCCACTGGTTAGTGTATCTTGCTTCCTCCCCCTGTGTATCCCTGAATTTGTGATTCCCCCTCCCCTCATTCCTCCCCTCAGGATTCCCTATTGGTCCACTGTTTGTACCCTCCCGTGGAGATCAGGCTGTATTTAATCCCCCGCACAGCAGGGTTTCGGGTTCTCTGGGACCTGACTCCTTCCAGTGTAGATCCCGCATTTCCCCATCCTAATAAACTATTGCTGGGAACTCTACTCTGGAGAGACTCCTCTGCTTTATTACCTCTGTCCCTGACACCGTGCACCACAGAGCTTGGGGTGGCCCAAGTCTCTGGAGTTTCACTGAGGGAAAAGCAAATTCCCCAGTGACTTCCCACGCTTGGCGCCCAGCTGTGCCAGAGGGAGAGAAGTCACACTGTAGAGCTAGCCAGAGCTCTGGTGCAGTGCAGCATCAATACATGATTCTCACAAATTCTGTTTGTTTGAGGGGTCCCCTGCTGCTTTTTCCCAGTTGAGTGATGTCCAGTACTTTAGTTTTTGGTTTTTTATGGGAATACATAAGAAAACTAATCTTCTTTCTCTCCTTCTCTCTCTTTCTCCTTTCTTTCTTTCTTTCCTTTCCTTCCTTTTCCTCAACTTTTTGTAATCTAAAAACACTTTTCATCCAACACAACAAATTCTATTTAGTCTGATTATTAATTCATGAAATTTTAGTCTAAGGTAGGCAAAATAAAGGGTGGTGTGGTCCTATATGAATTAATTCAGCACTCAGCCCCAGACAACAGAAATCTGTACTTGATTGCTTTCCTTGTTTGCTGGATTTTTCAACTTACATTTTCACCTCAGCAACATTACCTTAACCAACAGACTCTTGGAGGACAGGAAATACCATTCAGACATTGATCTACTTTCTATAAACATGTCAACAGTTTGCAGAGCAACTAACTCTTGAGCACTCCATTTTGTAGAACAAATAGTCCTAGACCAGACTACTAATCAATCTTCCCTTACCTTTGCCTTTTATGAACAATAAAACTGCTTTAGCAAAAACACCCCCACAGATGAAAGCCTATCTTAGAGTGTCCTCTTCTCCTGTGGTTGAATAATCCCTTAGAGATGACTAAACTAAAATGATCATCCATACTCCAAGAAAAGAAATATATAATTCTCTGTTTATTCTGTGTGGATCTAGCTCTGATATATTCATTTTATTGTCAGAACTACCCCCCTCAGAATATGTTGCTATTTTTTTCATGAGGTTTTAGTGTGTGCTTGTTTTTCAGATAATTTTCACTGGAAATTTTTGATAAACTATCCATGGTCATGTTTAGAAGAAAAAGTCACTGGTGTGCTGAGAAAGAGCTTGCAGTTACAGGGTAACTTGTCAGAGAAGGAAGACTACTGAGGCAAAGACTGAAGCAAAGTCCCATTGACATACGTACTACACGTTGTTTCAGGTTCACTAATAATGAATTCCATTAAAACCAGATTTTGTTACTTGTATTTAACATGCATAAATGGAGAAAGTGAACTTCTGATTTAAAAATTAGATCATGAGAGTAGTCTATCAACACAAAAATCAGTGTCTCAAAACAGGCAGACAGCTAATGGGTTGCCTTGAAGTGCTGAATATAGAGAAACAGAGTTTGGTGAGAATCCGCTGGCTGGAGTATGGGACCTTCTTATATTACTGTGTAATAAATAATGCATATTCCTCTTTGCTCAAGGAAATATATGATAGTATGATAGATGAGAGTCTGTCAGGATCATCTAGGTATAATGTCTGAGAGCAAAGAGGGGGAAAAAGTGATCTCTTAAAATTCTTCATATGACATGCTCACCTTTTTTAAACATAATGATTTCACCCTTATGTCCAGTGTTTGGCCCTGATTTCCTAGTTGGACCATATGCACACAAACTTTCCTGACTATGTAGGCAGTCCAGCTGGTATTCATTCTCTTTTAAAAGTATTTGTACAGGTCCTGCATTTGTACATCTTTAAGCAGTCTCCTTAATAGTATTTTTCTTTGGAGAAAAGAAGAAGGTTCAACCTTTTAATTTCAAAGTTACTAGAATATTTCTATATAGAAATATACTACTGTATATTTTTACATTTTTGTAAGAAGCAATAAACAAACAAAAACCAGATTTGGCTTCTTTCTGTCCCTGTAAACCAACCAGCCTCACTTGCTGTGAAGAATTCCTCTGACACTTTACTGGACCAAGGTGCGAAGTAGATTCCAGTGCCAAAGTTGTGAATTTGTTTCTGGAGGTAGAAAAGGACCACAGTACCTATCCAAAATAATTCTGAAATAATTACTTGAGGAAACAAGCACTGTATAATTTCCAAAGTGTTTATAATATAAATTAAAGGTTTCTTAGTACAGTTTCTATTAGTGTTCAAATGTTCTGGGCATCATTCTGAGTCCAGACTTTGTGTGGAGCTGTTTCACCAAAACTAATGGAGTAATGTTGGACTCTTGCTCAATGAAAACATGGAGAACTTGACCTATAGTTTTTTCTTTCTAATTCTCTACAGGACTTGATTGACTATATTAATATAAAAATAAATTGTTTGCAATTTAATTCTGCAGTGTGTGATTGGTCAGGGAATTTAGAGAGCTCATGGGAGAACAATTTATATTTCCAGTCCTCTTTATAGACAGTTCATTCTTTGTACAATTGCTATAATTTTTCATGGTAGAAAGACATTTTTTGCAGATCACATATTCATTTTAGTAGACAAATAATGTATTTCAATTGATAATTTTAGTAAGTTTGAGGCCAGTTTTTGTAATGTGCTTGAAAAACACACAAAACAATCAGATTTTGGATTTACAGTGGAAGCTGTTTGGCTGCTAACAGCAGCAGTATTGTGAAGGCCAAGACCTCTCTTAATAAGGTCAGGTCTTGGTGCTGTACCTGGGTCAGGGCAATCCCTGGTGCCAGCCCAGGCTGGGGATGAACAGATCCAGAGCAGCCCTGCCCAGAAGGACTTGGGGGTGCTGGGGGTGAGAGCTGGACATGAGCCAGCCATGGGCACTCCCAGCGGTTGGTGGTTGGGTTTCTTTCTTTCGTACTTACGGAATTTTTTCCCATAAATTGCTAGGAAACTAACTATTAGGTACTTACGGGTACTTAAGAAAAACAAAAAGATGTAGCCAAAACTCAGAAGAGAGGAGAGAAGATACCTGGCGATTTCAGCAGGCAAAAGACAGGGCTGAGGGGCTGCTAGGGCTCTCTCTCTGGGTTTCAGAGAAGGATGGTCAAGCTGTTGTTTACTGGGAAGAGAATTCACTGTCACTACTTGAGCCCAGTCCAGTACTGCCTCACCTTTCTGTGGGTGAGCCTTTGCTCATCAGAGCAGCCATTTGACTGGGACCTTATTAACACCTTCCTCACTGAAAGAGGGACCTACCCCCATCTGCTCCTCTGCCGGGAATCTTGGGCTCGCCCCTCTCTGCCCTGCTGGGAGCCAGGCTGCTGCTGTCCTGTCCCCGCTGCTTCTTCAGCTCTGCTCTGAGCTTTCGCTGCACTGCAGCTCCGCATCCCCTGCCAGGACGTCTTGCGGCTCCAGCCACAGCTCCGGAGCTTCTGATACATCTCATCCACCACCCCCGGGGAGTTTTGCTCATTCCTGCTGGCCCAGCTTGCTGTTTCCGTAAGTCCTGCTGGGCACCGGGACGGGCTGCCCCAGGATTTGTGCAGCAAAGCATCTCTCCCATCCCTTCCCGTCTGGGCTGAGCCAGCATTACCGCGAGCTCTCCGTGCCACAGCGCCCTGTGCAGCCATGGCAGAATCACCGCCCCCGCCCAGCCCGCCAGGAGCAGCAGCTGCCAGCTGTGCCCGCAGCTGGACTGAGGGGAGAGTGCCTGCGGCCAAGCAGGCGGTTACTGGGTCCTGGTTCTTGTTAATGATGGGTTTGTTGGTTTGCCTGGTTATACATTCTACTAAAGAACTGTTGTTCCTATTCTCGTATCTTTGCCTGACAGCCCCTTTATTTAAAAAATAATAATAGTTCAGAGAAAAGAGATTTATGTTTTCCATTCCAAGACAAGGGCCTACATTCCCTAGCAGACACCTTTCAAACCAAGACACTAGTTTGGAAAGCACAAGAAAGATGAAAAGAGACTGTTTATAGGGGCATGCAGAGACAGGACAAGGGAGAAAGGCTTAAAGCTGAGAGTAGGTTCAGATCAGATATTAGGAAGAAGTTCTTTGCTGGGAGGGCGGGCCAGAGAAACTGTGGATGCCCCATCCCTGGAAATGTCCAAGGCAAGACTGGATGCAGCTTTGAGCTGCCTGGTCTGTGAATGGCATCTCCACCCAGGGGGACTGGAACTGGGTGATCTTTAAGGTCCCTTCCAACTCAGGCCATTCTATAATTTTATATTTCTATGTTTAGCTACTGTCACAAGTGACAGATTCAAACTGGAGTCAAAACAGCCCTTAGCTGATCTAGCACGATTAATTTTGAGTAACTTTGGAAGATAAGTTACTAGACCTAGGCCAAACCTCAAACTGTGATAGCATTACACTGAAAAGATGCAGCTACTAAACACAACCTCCTGCAATAATTTTCCATAAAGGAAGTTGGAAACTTGGGTGAATATATAATAAGAGGAAAATATAGAAGGTAAAAAGGAGTAGCTTTACATATACAAATTTGCATGTAAAGTATGTACCTGTGGATATTTATTTTTGGTAAAAAACCCTATATGTCTATTTTATACTTACAACTGTCACCATCTTTTTTTGCTACATTTCAGGCACTAATGATTTTAATGCAAAATTGAACAACTTAATGGGTTTGAGATGTTTAATGAAATCACTTTAATTGTGACTTTCACTATGTCTCCCATAGACATTGAAGACTGTATAAAACCAGTAATATTTCACAGAAAATAATGATGTAAATTCTTACACCTGCTTGCAAGACACTTGAAAAATATTTTTCTGCATATTTTTTGAAAAAAAGCAGTCAAACAAAGAATTTTGTGGCTGGAGGTAAGAAAGGTGAAGTGAAACCTCCAAGAATTGATAGAAACTTTCCAGTTAATATGTCAACCTACCTCAGTCTGCTTCAAATCACAGGAAAAAATCCACTCACTTTGATTTTTCTTCCAAAGCATTGCTTTTTACCCTTTATTATTGGGAGAAAAACATGGAGATACTATGTAAATTTAACAGTATTAAGATAGTGCTAGTAATTTACTGATCCATAAGCTGGTGATTGATTATTCAGCACAATACAGATTATATTTACTATTCAAATAAGAATGGATTGTATAATAGGCTGTTATGTATGTATTTCATTTTCAGCTTCTTATTTATTTCTAGCACTGGGCAGTCCAGTTAGATACATAAGGGCTTGCAGGCAGGAAAATAGAAACAATTAGTATCTATTGATGACTGTAATGTTGGTGATAGACAATCTTTGATGGTGGGCAACACAAATAATTTGAAAGTGCCCATATGAAAATAAGAAGTTGAAAACCTGGAAAAAAAGAAAGGAATTGCTGGAGAAGGAAAATCGCATATTTAAGGAAAATTTCTTAGAGTGTAGTCATGTTTTCTTAATTTCACTTAAGGTGGATTTTATAGGATAAATTAATATGTGATTATATGAAGAAATTAGATGTGGTTTTTTTCTGTAGTTTTTTTCTAACAACTGTAACAGTATATTTAAGGAAAAATGTGTTGAGGGTTCACTGATGGTCTAAAAAAATTCCTTTTCATATTTAGATTATTTTGTCACATAATGAGAACAATTCGAATAGAACTGATGCATTCTTTAAGCATTGAAAATGGCTCTCATGGATTTTTTAATGTAACATGGAAAGAAAGAAATGAAACTTTCTAAGAGTATCCTTGATCAAGATAACTGTGAAAAAATTCATCAGTTGTATTTGTATAAATATGTCTGAAAAACTCCATTGTTTTTGAATGTGTCAGCCCTGAAATGAAGCTAATACTTCTTAAATATCTTACAGCTCAATGTTAATTCTTGCCTCTAAGCTCTCGTTCTGTTGAAGGCATTGACTTCAATCTAGAGCCCTGTACTATTAAAAAATGCATTACTTCCTAATATAGGACATTTAGTACCACATAAAGAAATGGGAAGATGTGTTTAATAACTCCATCTTGTGATAATGAGTTTGTTCTCTAACTGGAGGATTCTCTCTGGCATTTTCTCTGAATGATCTGCTATGACCCCTAAAGCTGGTCAGTGTTCATCTTTGTACAGAAGAGCTGTCTGACATGTCAGTTCAGCCTATGAACATGCAGTTTCAGCAACAAAGAAAGAAATCTCCCTTTTCTTCTGAGATTCTTTTATAAGAGAGGAGACAGAAGTAGACTGATTTTTTATGCTTACCATTTATATGTCAACTAAATGCACAAAAATTTTTCACTTTACCCTAAGAAAGTGTTTGAAAGCAACTAGGCGAAATGTAAGAAAGGAAGAAGTTACTCTGTAATTTCTTTTGAAACATTAGAACAACAAAGAAGTGCTGTACAGTATTCCATTAACAGACTTATTTTCACATGGCATGATCATTAAGTACTCAACTTCAATATGTGAACCAAGGATTTTTTATGTTTTTGCAGGCTAATATGGGTCTGTGGTCTAGTGAAATATTTATTCATAGCAAGACAAGGAATTCACATGATAATTGGCTCACAAATTTAAGTAACTCTCCAATACTGAACAGTGGTGGTTATCAGTGCATATAATCTAAATATTTCTCATCTTTTCTATTGTCCAGTGTAAAAAAAAATAAAAATAAAAATTCTTCAATTACATCTAGACTATTTTTTTTTCCGTCCTTAAGTTGTAAATTTATGACTGCTTGGTCCTGTAAATAATTCAGTACCAGAATTACCACCTGAATTATTCTTAGAAATGATAGGTTGTTTTCAAAGTCTTTCATGCCACCATAAATTGTTCTAGCAAACTAAACTAATATTCTTTAATGGTAAAATAAGATAAATATGATTGGGAAAACAGCATTTTATTTTAGTGCAAATATAGGGTACATCCCAAGCAGGAGATATTCTCTTCTATTTCTCAAATATCAACACTACATTTGATGAAGGAATAAGATGGAAATGTTCATGATGCAATTATGCTTATGAAATCCTTCAAATATAAGCCTTGTTTTATGTGCAACATAATTTTTTTTTTTTTTTTAATTCTGGAGACATACTGAAGTGCTGGTACTAAAAACATATAAAACTCTGCATGAAAAAGATTTTAACATCATGTTTTCATTGATCTAAATCTTCATCGAGGAATTAATGCAGCTTTGCTGCCTAGAATAGAATCAGGAATTCTCTGCAGCTGAGGTTAAGCAAAGATTGTGATATTACAAATTAGAACTAAATAGGAGACTGATATTGAGAAACTGGAACCTTGTTAGCTATACTAATAATGAATCAAGTCTCTGAGACAAAGGGTCCCCAAAGGTGAGATAGCTGGAGTTTGAATAAATGGCTGGATTATTATTAACACATCCATTCATGAAAGCAGGTTTGTAATACATATTTGAAACTGAGCTCTCATGGAGATTAAGCAAAGTCTATGTAGATAAAGTATATAGGGAGGCTGAGATGTATTTCTTTGGTTATTACTTTTATAAAATGACCTGACAGAAATATATTTCTCCATTAAAAAAATCATATTAAAAGAAGATTGTTAAAGTTTCAAAGTCGAATGCTGAAAAACTAGGAAAAGCATAAAAATAATATCACACTAATAAATTTATACAGTGGAGCATTTCCTTGTTATCTTAAATACAACTTCTGTGCAAATTGTGTGTGATATCACTCAATGGTCAGCTATTAAACTTTTTATCCACAAATGTGATGCAAAACCATGTGTTCTCCAGTTCTGCTTTGTAGACAGAGTTTTTACCTCACTTTTTCTATTGTGCTAATTATTAAATTAACAGAAGACTTCAGAAGTATGTTTGTGCACTTTGGCTTATATTTCTTCTGAAAGATTTTTCCATTTCTGAATGAGAAGCAGAGACACAGAGACACTAAGAAAAATGTTATCTTCTCATTTTAGAGCATTTGAAAGGAGGGTTTGAAAGGAGTTTGTTGGTTTGTTTGTTGGTTAATTTGTTTTTCCTTCCCTTAGTATTGTCATCTTCAGTACCACCCAGCACTCCAGGTATTTAACACACAGTTCCCAGTGACTTCACTTGCAGCTCTGAAAATTTCTGAGGAATGGCATTGTGATTTGTGTACTTGTTCTGGATTCCAGAGAAAGGTGCTCAAGTAATCACAGAAGAAGGGTACATATGTGTTTCCTGGACTACTTTTTATTCCCCTATTTTTGTTTTTTTCTACATCTCGGTGTTGAAAGAACTTTCTCCAATTTTATCCTCTCTATCTGTTTCCTTCCTGAACTATTTCAAAAGCTGATTAATGGATCTAAGTTTGCTCTTTAGGACATTTTTAGTTCTTCTCTAAATTCTTTTTTCATCCAGTTAAGTGTGGGTTCTAGTGTCCCACTTTTTGTTCACATACCTCATGTATTCTACAGCAACTTCTATCTGAATCAATACAATAAATATCTGTTTTCTAAACAGTAGATAAGATGGTTGTCTCAAGTACAAAACTACACCTCAAACATTTGACCTTCAAGACTTGACTTTAAGTTAATGTTTGTGACTATTGTTATTGTTGTTGGTACTACCTAAGTCCTATTCCACAAAAAGTTTTCTTCTGTTCCTGCTTTTTTCAGACTTTGCCTGTTGGTTTAAATGCATAAAAAGACAATCAGCCCTGGAGCACAGGGAAACATACAGGTGTAAAGTTGGACCCACCTGAGCAGTACCTTTGGTACTTTATCCCTCCCACAGCTCACAAATAAACATTGCTGATTACAAAGGGACACTTAAAATCCCTCTCAAGTTCCTAATTTCAGCCTCATGAAAATGCACTTGTCTAAAGAAAGGAATACAAATTTCACTGGGTGAGAAAAAGACTAGGACATGAAATTGTAGGATGTATTTCCCCCAGGTGACATAATCCTGTACTCTTAGAGCCTTCCTGGGGCAGAAATATTATCATCTTTTCTTCGTCCTTTAAAATAATTTGCTGGCCCTTTGCTCAAATTTGTGTGAAGTTTTCATGTACTGTTAAGGACAGTGTATATACCGGCCTATGTACTGTCCTACAGGTATAATAGACTTAATCTTCAGTTTTGTCACAGTAAAGCAGATCTTTTGGAATAGATTTCCGAGAGGAGTAATGTGACATGATATTGATGCTTTGTGATAGAGACTAGTGCATGCCTGTGATAGGAGGAGATTTAATTCAGTGGCTGCAAATTCTGTGCCAATCTATGCTCTTCTAACCAGAATGCTTTGTAAATATTTCCTAGAGGAAGGACTTCAATGAAGAGGTTCTGACAGCATCTTCTTTTTAGGAACTGAACTGATGAAACTGAAACACAAAGAAGGGTTGAATTGATCAGGATATGGTATGTAGGGGCTTCCAATGCAAAGAAGTTTTTATCTGTAGATTTTTCTTCTCAATTTTTTGCCTTTAATGTTTGTAATGTAATGTTTGTAATGTTTTTTGCCATTAATGTCTGTCTGGAACGAAGATGCAAAATTAGCTTTCCTCATGGTAGCTTGTCTGGTGCTGTGCTTTGCATTTGTGGCTGAAGCAGTGTTGATAGTACACCAGTATTTGTCTACTGGTGGAGAGCTTAATGTCAAGGCTTTTCATTCTCTGTTCAGCGCAAACAGGAACAGGCTGGATGCGAGAAGTGGCTGAGACAGGCCACAGTCAGAACAGCTGACACAAGCTGACCAAAGGAGCATTCTATACCATTTTGCATCATGCCCAAGCTATACAGGTGAAGAAAGTGCGGTATTGGTTGTGGTGTTTGTCTTCCTATTTTGTGTGCTGAGGTGCTGATCTCCTGGAATTGGGCAAACATCTGCCTGTCAATGGAAAGTAATTAATTAATTTCTCTTTATTTGGCTCTACTTGCATGCATGGCTTTTTTCCTCCTTATCAAACTGTCATTATTTTCACTGATGGTTTTTTTTTGTTTGCTTTCTATTTTCCCCCCCATCCCCTGGTGGAAGGGGACTTGAGTAAAAGGAAGAAAGATTGGCTACCATCCGGACTTAATCCACTGCTATATTTAAGATAAAGCTTTGGTAAAAGTTAGGCATCATAATAAATTTTGATATTGTTTTGGAGATTAAGTCTTTAACTATAGTGTCAGCTTCTCACTTTTTGTCATTTAGGTAGAAGATCTAATCAGTGTAGGTTAGATCTCTGGATTCCATTCAAAATTAGATCTGTAAATTGCAAACTTTATTTTTGAGTTTTACATTGCCTGAAGTGAATCTTGCCATGGCCACAGGTTGAAGACCAACAATTCCCTCCACACTTGTGAACTTTTTTTCAAATGAAGAGAGTGAAAGTGAGAATGAGATTATATGATGGCATCAATATAAAATCTCAACAAGTGGGAGGGAGAAAGTGTTTCACTGGAGAGAAAAATAATTTATGCATGCTTGAAGCAAAAGGTGATATGAGTCTGTGAGCATGTATATTTTAACAAAGGTTCTGTCCTTACAGGCTGTGTAGGCAATCTCTCTTCAAATCCTTGTGGAACTGTTTAATCACAAAACCAACCTTATTATGATGTGTTCTCAACTTACTTGACCTAGATATTGTAAATAACTGAGTACTTTAATATATTTTAAATAGTTTCACTTTATATTATTGTTGTCTTAACCAAGGGTACTTATGTTTCAAGAGATCAAGATTTTCTCTGAATGGCAGTGTGAAAATATTTCTCCCAATAATGCATATTATTAAAATATGACTTTCAGTATACTATATTTGATTTCTTTAATAATTTAATACTGTCAATGCTGTGATTCAAGTAAACTGACTAATTCAAATTTCTAACAATATTCTGCTTTATTTATCACTATTTAAAACATGCATCCATTAACTCTTCCTCCAAACATTCATTTATTTCTTTAGGCGTGCTTTATCAAATGATCTGTGATATTTGCATGAATTATAATCTTATTATTTATCAAAAACTTTTTCATTGTTTTTACTCAGAAAATATTACAAACCCTCACAATACGTTGTTTAGTTGGTGTGGGATGCTCAGATTCTATACGGTGCATGCTCTGGTCTTAGACCTTGGGTGGCCTTATGCAATCTGGAATAAAAGTTGCATTGTCATTCTGCTCACTGGACTACCAGAAAACGTTTTTCATGCAAGTTGCGCAGTGTCTCCTAGGTTTGCTCAAAACAGATGTTTTTAAAGGGATTGCACAGCTTTGTTCTTGGGTATTTTGGTCCAGTTTGGTGTGAGAATGAGGAGACGTGCAGGGATAATGGATATGCTATGTTGGGCTTTTTGCCTTCATTAGTTTTGTTTTGTTTTTCTTTGCTACTCCACTGCCCTTACAGTCTCTCCAGAGTAGAAGCCAAGTATTAACTTACCTTTTCACAGTTTACTAGTGTAGTTTACAGGTGACTAGAGAGAGTATACTAATGAGTAGGGATCATTTTACATCTCTCACAATGAGATTCATTCACCATGAATCTGCTACTGCAGACACACAAGACACATCAAACTACAAGCTCTGCTCTATTTATGTGTGGTAGGAATAAATATCAAAGCAATTCACCTTGCATTTTTTATATATCCTTTTATTAAATAATTTTCTTTGGATGGAAGGAGATACTTGTCTTCAAATACTTGATTGCTCCATGCATTTTCTTCTGTAGTTTACCTGTTATTCTGGTATTAACATGCATAATTTTGTCAGTAAATTACTATTATAGGTATTATAGTATTCTAGTAAGAAAATTAATTGCATCCTGCCCTATTTTTAGTGTAAAAACAGTTGAGGGAAAACCTAAAAATAGGTTTCAATATTTATTTCTTTCTCTATAAAAACAACTTCACATCCCTAAAGTGGTTTACTGTATATGCATTTTCTATATATATGAGAGAAATGTTAAGTCAGACAAAATTTGTATAATTTTTTAATTATGAATCAGATACAGGAAGATAATTTTGGTTTTAAATTAAGTTTCTAGATGCAGTCTATTGCCAAATAAATCTCAAAAATACATACAAAAATTTTGACATCCATTGCTGCAGGTTTTTTAAGGTGTTCTAGCAATTAATGTCCCAAGTGTAGTTGAAAACAGCCCAGTCATACATTTACATTGGGAAATTACAGTGACATGAAGGTTATAGGTTGATTCAAAATTGCATAGTCTGAAATCGTTCCTTTTTCAAATGAAGTATGACTCAGCTTTCAAGTCCAGTAATTTATTACAAGTTTGTATCTGGCTGAGACCACAGGTCAGATCTAAAATGTGTTAGGCTAAAATGGGCATAGAAAAGCTAGGTCTGCATTTTCACTGGTGCATGGAAAATGTACCCAGAATGAATGCAGTATCAACAATTCTAATTGTTGTCAGACTTATCTCAGTCACTTTGCTGTGACTGTGAAAGATGCAGAAAACCTGGCATATTTGTTAAAAAATGAAGGTTGTTTCACTGGGGATAAACATAAATGAGACTGGATTTGTGTGTAAAGCAGCTGTAGCTGAGGAATACTATTAGAGTGGACCTGGGTGTAAATGGATTGTGTATATTTTCATTATTTTCTATTTGTTTGCTACATTAGGTGACTAATATATGGAAAATGCACAACAAAATTACTTCTGTATCTGTTCTGTGCAATCTTCTGTCATCTTTCTTTACTGCCTTTGACTTAATCCCAATGCTTCTTGGCAGCAGTGGGCATTTTCCAGGATAAAATGCTAGATGATGTACTTGTATTCCCTGGGTTGTGGCTGTAGATAAGATTTCATGACAGAATTCAGTTAAAGAGTTTTAGTAGTTCTTCCTTCTGCTTTTTTATACTGGAAAACTTTTTGATCTTGTGTTTTGTTTTCTTTGGAATATTTTGTTCCCATTTTCTTCACTTCAGATTTGAAGAACTGCACAACGAGAAGTTCATAGAGTTTTAGGATCACCATTTTGATGGGATGAAGTCATTAGTACCTACATGTTCCTGAATCAAGAAATATAAGTTGCAGTCTGGTATCAAATTATTTATTAGATGTTTTAAAATCAAAAGCTAAAACATACAAAATGCTTTGCATCTGCTGTTTGAGCTATTTCTGTAGCTGGCATCATTAGAATATAATTTTGTGCCCATTTTAAGTTGTGGGGATGTTAGAATTTAATTGTAGTGGGGAGCATATCATTAGTCTTGAGCATCTGCCAGACATTAAGTTCTTTAGTGGCCAACATTCTTACACAGCTTTGAAACACAGTCTTTGAGTTCACTAATGATTTGATATCATTTGACTGCAGAAGCCTGGAAAGGAAAATATTTGCAAACATGGATGTTTGTTTTATGTTAGCAAAGCATTCTGAGTGAAATATGGGCAAATAGGCATCAAGGCAAAGAGGTTTCCCTGTTTACTTTTTTAATTCTGTCTTTCATAGATTTAATTTTCTCTTTCATATATTACAAGCAAATGGATTTCTGTAGGTTATGTGTATATGTATAAATCTTGTATATTATTCATGTTAATTCTAATGGAGGAAACACCATATGGAAAATTAGTAAGCGCATTTTTGTCTTTCAATTATATCAACATGATACATTTCCTGGTGCCATAGAAGACATGATATCACAGATGGAGATGCACAAAATTTATATTGAAAGCTCAGCTACTCACACTTTTAGAAGAAGAACATGTATCAAGTCTCCATTTGAGAGAGTTTGTTCACTTCAGCAGAGGAACTTCCAAACAGCAAAAATCCAAAACAGTCTATGTCACAGACTTCTCATAGACTGATTTTGGGCCATGTGCAGAAGCATATTCTGTACAATTCTCCTGTAAACAACAGTCAAAAAAAAGAAAAACTACATGTGAAATGACTCATGTAATAGGACAAACCCAAGATACTGCTTCTTGTGTTATATTTAATTTTGGGCTATGATATATTACCCAAAAGGTCAGGGAATATATATGTCTAGCGTTTTCAGAAAAAAAGAAACTAATCTTTCAAAAAGCAATTCTAATTCTACATGATGTAATTAAGTTGTAGCAACTTAAAGGCAATGATTTTCTTACTTTGAGGGCAAAATATATTTTATAATAAAGTATTCATTCTCTGCACAAATGAATGAAATTACTGTGTTCAGATATTCTGGTGTTGATTTAACTATTTCAAAATCATTTAAAACCGTATTTATTTAAAATAAGTGTGAAAAATTTGGCTCCTCTTTCATTTTCAGGTTGCCTTGCATTACACTTCTCACTTACTGTGGTTTGTAAAATCAGAGTTATTGAAAGGCTTGTATTGACATGGACATCAAAGATTATCTAGGTCTTCCCCTCCTCTTCCATGGACAGGAGATTTCCACCAGACTAGGTTGTGCAATGCCCCATCTGACCTGGCCTTGCAAACTTGGGACTGTCACAGCCTCTCTGGGCAACATATTACATACCTCACCATCCCCACTCTAAAGAATTTCATTCTAATATCTAATCTAAATAATCTTCCAATTTACAACCATTTCTCTTTGTCCCGTCACTATCTACCCATTTAAAAAGTTGTTTTCCCTCTCTTTTATGGTCCTATCTGAAGGCCAGAATGGGATGTCCCCAAAACTTTCTCTTGCCAGCTCTCTCAGCCTCTCATTATAGATGTGTTCCATCACTCTCACCAACTTCATGGCCCTCCACTTGACCCGCTGTAGCAGGTTCATATTTTTCTTACGCTGGAAAAAACAGAGCTAAACACAATACTCCAGGAGGAATGTCATAAGGGCCAAGCAGAGGGCCAGAATCCCTTCCCTCAACTGCTGCCCATGGTACTTTGGATGAAGCCCAGGATACACTTGGTTATCTGGGCTGGGAGTGCCCATGGCTGGCTCATGTCCAGGTTTTCATCCACAAGAAACCTTAAGACCTTCTCTGCAGGGCTGTTTTAAATGTTTTCTACCATTCTGTGCTTATTTCTGGGATGGTCATGATGCAACTGAAGGATATTGCACTTTGTATTGTACTATTGTATTGGACTTGTTGAACTTCATGAGGTTCACATCCCCCTCTCAAGCCTATCCAGATGTTCTCCAGTTGACATCCTTCCCTCCTATGTCATCTGCTCATAAACTTTGCATTTTCTGTGGAAGTCAGGAAATTGCCCATGGAAGCACATTATATACAATAAACCAAAAAATTTCTCCAGGAGTTGACTGTTCAGAATTTTCTGCTTCTATGCTCTAATAACCCAAAGTATTTCAAGTATCAAACTAAGAAATAAACAGAAACACTATTGTACTATTCAGGTAAAAATCCCTGCCATTTTGCTCTTACTGTGCTGTAATTAGCATAACCTCTTGCCATGCTATGTATAATATATAAGGTAGAAAATTCTACCTGGCAATAAAATTAGTGATGGGATGACTCCCTTTTATCCAAGGACAAAGACATTCTTACCCCAACTAATGATTTGGGGAGAGATATCACAGAATCCTATTTTTTATTTTTGGAAATAGGAAAATCTTTTAACTATTGCAGCAAACTTCTTCAGTCAAATGTTTTCCAGTTATTGCAAAAGTTTTAAGTACTTGTCTTGAGGACTCCTTCATTTAGAAGGAGTTTAGACCAGGAACCAAAATGAAGCTGACCGAACTGCTGTGACTCATTGCCCAGTCATCTTGCAGTCTTCACTTTCTCTACTACTTCCTAGGATGTCCTGGCCTTCCTCCTCTCAAATTACTTTCTATAGAATATGCAAATTTATGGTTGTGTTTGTGTTTCTAGTTCTTATTCGTCTCCTTGTGACAGGTTTATACCCATCCTGAAGTGTAATGCCAAAATTGAAATGTGCATGCCAAATGAACCCTAACTACACTCAATTGCCATAGAACCCAAATAGTATTTCACATGTTTCATGCATGTTTTTGCAGCTTTCATATGAAAATTATATAATAAATTAGTTTTGAGTTTTTTCTTCATTAAACAATAGCACAGCTGTTGTTCATGCTCAGGCTGTGATGCCCTCTAATTTCCAGGTTAGCTTTTGTAGAACTGAGTCCAAGTCTGCTAACTGGTTGCTGTTCAACTAAGTTCATCAGTGCTCATGAAACTACATAACTGTGGTTACTTCAGACTATTTTTTAAATATTTCAAGGTGATTATAAAATTAGTTTGTTCTGTAAGTAGTTATATCCAGCACAGTATGCCTGCAAATATAGTATGGGAATACCATATTTTATCACCCATTTTGGTATAAAAAAATTAAGATAGGCCTGCATTGAGAACCTATCCCAAGTGAATCTTTACTCTATTTAACCTTGTACATTAAAAAACCCCAAAACCCTAAACACTAAAGGGTTTTTGAATCTAGTTCTTCACTTACCTCACACTGTAGTTAATACTTCCTCATCATTTTTTCAGTTACTAATGAAACCTTTAAACAATGCTAGACTTTTTATTGACTGCTCAAGTAACTTTCTTAGCCCCTCTTTGTTTATATTGAAATTGTAATTTCAGTTATATAGACAACTGTAATCCTAGAGTTTTGTACTCCACTCTAGAATATTATTTCTCATCTTACAGAAAATCATGTGAGATCATAAAAAATTAAGATTAGTAATGTATAATTAATAATTCCCTTTAGTATTTTTCATAAGATATGCACTATTGATTTACTCTATGCTATAAATTAGGTATGTTTGGGCAGAACTACCTTCCTTGCCTTATCAGTAGAGAGGGATATTATATCAGGCAGAAACCTTGGACTATCTGAGTTAGATAACTGAATTTAATTTATGAGTGAACATTTTTTTTCTCCCTTATTTTCCTTCATTTTATTTTACTTCATTGCCTTTTCCCAGCTTCCAGGTTCCTAGCCAGCATCAAAGGTAATAATGCCACAGGCAATTTTAGGAGAATTTCATTAGACACAGGTAGGTGGAGAACAGTGAAAATCTTTCTAGTTCTGTTTTCCTTCTTGCTGCCTTCTGTCATTGATAATTAATTGTCTGATTAAAGTTAACCTTTCCAGTGAAAACTGAAACAAAAGAGGGCATTAAACATGTCAGACTTCTCGACGTTGTTTGTCATTAGCCTCCAGTATCTGTATGGCATGGACTGATTCTTTGCTTGGGTTTCCTCCTAATCTAATTGTAATATGGCTTGTTCTTGCCCTTTACGTTCCCTGCTAGTTGTATCTCATTTTGAGGCTTGACCTTTCTAATTTTGGACCTATGTTCTACTGGGGTTTCTTCTGCCTGTCCTTAAATATTTACTGTTTTTGCTACTCTCTTGGTGCTTCATACTTGAGTGTGAGGACACTGAAGAGTTTACTAGGGAAATTTGATGCACTTTCCAGCTTCTTTTGCCGTAGGAAAATTTACATTTAATACTGAATATAGAGACTTTTAAACACCTGCCAACCTCTTTTAAGGAATGTCTTCTTCTTCCTTTTTTTCCCTTCCCCTGTTAGATTTATGTCTCTTGAGATCCTTCATTGAGGTTCTCCTGTTTTAAGGTCTAATTTTAATTAGTTAGTCTAGACTCATTTCTTGCTTTTAACTTAATAATTCCTAGGAAACACCACACTTGAAGGAAGTCTTCCCTCAATCTTTTTCTCAATTTTTCTTTTGCTCTAGAGAACACATACAAAAATACTCCTGGCCTATTCACATCTGTGTTTCCCAACAAATATATAAATAAGTTTTTGATGTTAAAACACTTGCTATAATTCTGATCTTTTTCATAGTTATCAGGCTTCTAGTTTTAAAATTATTAATAATTAATATTTTCTCATTTGGTGGCCTGCAGAAGACATTCTAAAATGTTGTTCTTTGCTTGTATCATCACATAGACTATTAATACTTATTGTCTATGGCAGTTCGGACTTAGAACTGTCCTGTTTGTTCCTCCTGAATGCTTAGCTTTCCATTCTTCACCTACAACCCCCTGATGAGAGAGGGGATTAAGTAAGGTCTAATAAAAGTCATTACACATATACTTGATGGCCATATTCTTATGAATGGAACATATTCAGGTTCTGGACCTTTTCTGTTCGTGTTACAGTTTATCAGTTTATAAGACTGCATCTCAGACAATGGGAATAGACATAAATCATCAGCCCAGTGCAGGATGACTGCAGCTCAATGCACACCTTTGTCATTTTTTTTTGCATTAACTAACTTACTCTGCTTCACTCTTCTCTTACAGTCCTCAGGTTCTAAAAGACTTCATTCAGGTGTCTATAGCAATTCAGCTGTTTTCTTCTCTGTCACCCTATTTAACTTTTTGACCTTGTTTCTCTTCAAGTAACAATTCCTTTTGATATAAAAGCAGAATTATAAATTACGTATCTGACATTTATAATCTCTGAAAGCACATTATTGAAATATCTGAAAATTCCATGGTGCTTGTTTGTTTGAGATATATGATAAAGTGAAATAATCAGCTTCAGCACAGTAACTATTATACAGTAGATATGTCATTACTGACATATTACTGAGTAGTAATAACAGTAGTAGTGGCTGGATGAAAGCATTCAGAGACTTAAATAACTGACAAATGAGTTAGCAGTTGCCAGACAGAGACTGTACAGTACCACTGAGTCCTGAGTAACTGATACAATTCTAAGTTCAGAACAGCTATTAGTAGGTGTAGTCTCATAACACCATGGTAAATTTGACTGAAATCTTTCAAACACAGAAAAATGAAGCAGAACTCCACAGATTGGAAGTTAGCATCAAGTTAGCTTTGCTTCTCCTTCCTTTTCCCCTTCCCCTTTCCCTTTCCCCTTCCCCTTTCCCTTCCCTATCCCTTTCCCCATTTCAGAAAGATTCTTTGGATGAAACTTGCATAGCTTGGATTTCAAGATAAAAAGACTAAATTTTATTTCTTTTTCAGTATGTCATGAAACATTAATAGTCTAACTTACGAATTCAACTACCATTTGCAGTAGAATTCCCCCTAAACTGGCATTTGTTTTAGATACCAGATTGCGAGAACTTGATATTTTTGTCTTCTGTTTTTCATTGGAATTCATAAAATATGGACTCCCAAGAAATGATGATGGACTGTATATTCTTGCACAAGCAGTAGACAGCAGCTCCCTAGAGGAAGTGGATGCTTACAAATGAGCCATTTGCACTCCATTTTTGTTTTCTTACTTTGAAAGAACCAAGCAGCTATCAGCCTGGGAAAACTTAACTGCTTCCTTTATTGTCATAAATAGGCACAACCAGAATTCAGAAATAAATCATAATTTAGATATTAGTTCAATTATTTACAAACATTCTATTAAGAAAAGGGTTGGGATTTTGATAAAAGAATCTCAAGATTAGAAACATGAATCTCTCTATATGTGGAAAGCAAATATTCCTTTAAAAAAATTTAGAAGGCTTCATTATTATCTGAAATTTTCTCATACGCTCTTTTATATCATATTACCTTTTATTAGTTTCTTTAAACACTGCAATGAGATGCAACAAAAATTTAACAACTAATCTCAAAAAAAAATACAGTCTCCTTTTGCAGTACTGCAGTCTTACTAGCTGACACATTTACTTGAACTTCTAATATGCATTTGAAATTATGTTGGAGAATAGAAAACACAAGGAAGTGTCATTTGCTTATAAAAATGTGTTATACACTGAAGCCACTTTAAACACGGCAGGAGGCATTAATGTCTTGCAATCATTACAATGATACTGAAAGCACAAGACAACTATTAGGGAGAGAAACTGCTGGGTCCATTATAAAATGAAATTATGATATTATTATAGTCTGTTGCCAATGAAAGAAAGAATATACCAAAACCAGAAAGAGTCTTTTAGTTCCTATGTAACTGGAAATGCAAAATAGATTGTTTTGCAATGGTTTTCTATTTTCCCTGATGAATTAACATAGTCCTTCATCCTGGAAAATCAAGTGAGCTTTATATTCTGCATTAATATCTGAACAACAAATGCAGAAAAATTGCATTTACTTTTGTGATTCTTCTGCAAACATCTAGAATAACATTATGAACTTCTGAATTCCTCGTTAGTTTTCATCATAAAACTGTTTAACTTCTATGCAATTAAGAGCACACAGAGGGATAATTGGAAAAATTACTGAATTTTTTAAAATTTTGTATCTGTTGCTAAAATACTTCACAGTTAACTACTTTTATATCACTGGGTAAATTTCTTTAGTGATTCAAAAGGGAGGAGACATAGCATGGTAATAATATAATATGCACATCAATATGCAAACCTACAAATCAATATGTCAGATTATGGACCAAAAATTTTGCATGTGTAGTCAAATATCTTGACTTAAATAAGTACTAGAAATTTCACAACAGAAATGAGTTTATTACACTAGAAAGCCTTAGAATGAATTAAACATTTTTTCCAGTGCCCATGATTTACTTAAACCCTGAGGTTTATTAGTCCTCACTCATTTTTATTTAAAGTGTATCTAAAATGTAGATTTTTTTTTTGTCAATAATAACCTTCTGAATCATACTGAGTTGCTTGCTAGGTGATATATTTTGTTGGGAGTGGTACACATGTGAAAGAGCTCATCTTGGACTATTTTAATCATACTGATATAATTTCCCAGGCCTTAAGGTATCACATAAAGCAATATTTGGAATCTCTTTAGAAAGAAAAAACCAAAAAGATAAAAGAAATAATTATTCCATGAAGTTTAATTTATAATAAGAAGGTGCCTTAGGAACTGTTTCCACATGGAAATATATTATAATCATATTAATATAACTTTACTGTGGGAGTTACCTTGAAACAGATATCTTCTCATCAAGATATCCTTATATTGAAATGAAAGTACCTTTTCCAAGTTAAGGAAAGATACCTTCCACCTGGACAAATAGTTGTGCATTTTTCCTGTCAAGGCTCTTAATTTTTACTTACATCTTAGTTAGAAATGTTGTTAGGACAAAATTGATGTTAATGGTAAGATTGTAATTGATTTATAGATGCTTCTGTTTTCATAGTTTTAAATATTTTGTAGGTCTCTATAGCAGCACTTCCTACTTAATTTTAAAAATACCAAGTGTGCTCTGAAGAACTGAATGTGAAGTGTCTACAGGTGTGAAAACAAATACCTGATCTTATCTGACCCAATCTATCTCTTCTTGTTCAAGTACAGATAGGTCAGTGAAAGATTTTCTCTGAGCATACATAAGTTTTAAAGGATTTTTTCCGACATGATATATTTAAACTTGGGTTTTTTGCATGGTTAAATGGATTAGTATGCTATAATAACATATTTTGTAACAGAAGTTATGGTTCTTGTCAGAAAAGGGGGGTACTGTCAGAATTCAAATCCTAAATGACACATGGAACAGAGTAAAAAATTTGATGTGGCAGGAGTTTTATGTATGCTTCAATATAATGAAAATCACTTATTGGGAAAATGTCATGTACTTATAGCTTGCTCTTCATACTGCATCTAATCTTATTTGTACAAGTATGTGAAAAATCCACTAACAGTACAGATTGTCTTCTCTGTTGTTAAGCTGTGGCACTAATCTCTGCAACTTAAGGTTGATATTGAAATATGTCATGGCTTTAGACACAAGTATACAAAAATAATTGGTCAAATGATCAACAGAGTACTGAGCTGTTTATGTCCTTTTAATATTGCAGTGGAACAACATTATGAATGAGAGTGCAATATATAATGGGGTCAATGAAAATTGTTACAAATAAGTCCTGAGTTTTAAATATTTCAATTTTATTTTCATGTTCTTTCCATGTTTTTAAAAACAAAAATATTGTGAGTTTCTATGTTATGTTTCTGTACATAGAAAAGGATTCTTTATGCTGTTGCTGTTCATTAGAGTAAAGTAATTTGAGTTCTCATTTCATTTGTTGTCAAAGGGACTACTTGCCCAAGAAGCATGGAAAAATACTACAAAAGTTTTATTGATGGTTGACTTCTTCCAAAAAATTAGAAAAATGAAAAGGTTGAGTTAAACCACAGATCTTTTGCGTAAGTATGAGAATCTTTGTTTAAGATAAAAATAGTTGTACTCTGAGATAGCTTTTATATTCTTAAATACTTAGGGGTTAAAAAACCATCTCTGAGTCAACAGAATCTGAAACTTGTCACTCAGCAAAAGGTGGAAAAGTTCAGAAGTTATTCTGAGTAAGATGGTCTTGGCTATATTCTGAGGCAAGTTAACTGTCAGCAAAAAGTCCTTAATAGGATAATAGCTATAGGAAAATGTAAATGTGTAATTCAAAGACATTAACTTACATTTGAAATAGCAAAGTTTTAAAATTTTATGCAACTTGTACTCATTCAGTTCTAATTATTTGTTCTCAAATGAAGGAAATCCCAGAGGAAAAGTGGTGTGTTTTCCTTACAAAGAGAAGATGAAGCACAAATAGACTTGTGTCTTCTTTCATGCAACTTGTTTTTAATTAAAAAATAAATAAGAATCAGGAGAGACAAAGAAAAGCAAGTACAAAAAGCAAAAAGATATCAAAGTCAAATGCAGGACTAGCACTTTGAGTTTATTGCACAGAACAGGATAGGAAGTTTATAGATATGCACATGTTGAAGGCAGCAAATGGTTGTTAGAGAATTTACAGTGTGAGACAAAAAAAGATGGTGAAGCCTATTCCACAGAAGTAGTAGAATGTCCCAATTATCACAATTAGACAAGTTAGAAGAGTCTAGTAATAAAATTGTAAACACAAATGGAAGAAGCTCTTTTTGACTTAGTCCACCGGTCGTGAGTAATGTATATAGCTCACCTCAAAATGTTACAAATCAAGAACTGTTCTAGAACTGCTCCAAATACCTGAAATCATAGAATCTTATAATATCCTGAGCTGGAAGGCACACACAAGAGTAATTTAGTCTGACTCCTGGCCCTGCACAGGACACCCCAAGAATTCCACCATGTACCTGAGACAACTGTCCAAAATTTGAACTCTGTCACACTTGGTGCTCTGATAACGTGGGCTGCCTGTTCCAGTGTCCAAACACCCTCTAAGTGAAGTAACTTCTCCTGATATCTAATCTGAACTTCCCCTGGCACACCTTCACGCTATGCCCTTGGGTCCTATTGTTGGTCACTAGGCAGAAGAGGTGCTGCTGATTGTTAGTTGTTAAAACTTTATAGATTTGGTAATTATCCTGCCCTTTAATTCTTTGAGGTCTTTCTGCAGGGTCTCATTTCCTGTGAGAGACTCAATAGTTCCTCCCAATTAATGTCATCAGCAAACATTATACTTTCAACTCCTGTGTCTAAATCATTTATGAAGACCTTGAAGAGCATATAATCAAATTCAATATGCATCAATGAAAAAAAAATTAAGACAATGCATGGAATAATGTTGAGCTGTGAAAAGGAAAGCTATTTGAAAAAAATTGTTAAATTAAAACACACAGCAAAAACCAGTTAATTCATTGCAAGTACTAAAACGGCAACATTACAGTTTGCAGGCAATAAGGATTATGCAGTAAATAATGGGCTAAGAGACCTTCTACTCCTTCTTCAAGCCTTTATTGAAGAGGAAAGGGCCTAGAGGTGGGGGCTCAGGGTGCGTGCCGCCTCTGCTGCTCCCAATGGTCGATGTCCAGGAGGAGGATCGCACAGGTCCGTTGTCATCAGCCATTGGCAGGACTGGAGTCTCTATCCTTGCAGGGATCATCCAGAGACCTCGCTTTTGGCTCAGTAATCCAGGGGAGTCCTTGCTCGAGTGCTGCTAGGTCATGGTGACCGGTTTGTTGGACTGAGACTGGTGTATCCAGCCTCTTCGGGTCCTTGCTGCCTCCATAGAGTGGTTTCTAAGTGTTCTTTGAGAGTGGCTCATTGTCCAGGACTGTCTTTATTCACAGGTGGTAATATGATTTTAATATACGCATGTGTGCAAGTCCTTATGGGGAATGCGGAAATCTGTTCTGGGGGGCAGTGGCTAAATTACCCAACGAGTTGGAATGGAACAAGGAAGTGGGGGGAGGTAAAAATGACAAATGACTAAGGACAGGGATAAAACAAGTAAAAACTTTTAACAATGAGCCTTTGAGCTGACAACACCAAGCACCTTAACCAGGGACATAAACTGGGATTGGAATAGGAACAAGGGTAAACAAACATATAATTTGAATTCTGCTCCTTTATTTATAACAGATTATATATAGTAGCAAAAAGATTCCACCTCAAAAGAATCAAGATTTAGCAATGTAGTAAAAACTATTGGAAAATCTTCAAAAAGTGGTAGTAATTTTCAGAGCAAAAAGGGCATATAATTTGGCAAGTCAAATGTTAAACTATTTCTAGACATAATGAAAGTTATAAAGTTGATGAGCAACTTGGTAAACCATGAAGACTAGTGATGAAATCATTTTAACACAGTGGAGTCAAGACACTTGCCAAAGGATATGGAAATTATATATGGCCAATGAAAGTTTTTACCTTAAAGTTAAGAGAATTCTTTGATTCACTGATTAGTTTGAAGGAGATTTAGGAATCCCAATGCTGCAGCATTTTATTATAGGACAGCAGTTGGAAAGGATTTTGTGCAGTGTCAGTAGAAGAGGATTTAGAACACGACCTTGTAAGGAGGAGGAACAAACTGCTGTCTTACAATATTTATTTAAAATTTGAAAAATAATCACACTTAATTCCATTAAAATCTATGAAATCAGGTGTCCTGGGGTGTTTCTCTACATAGGCTGATGTAAAGACTATAGCAAGAATTGCGACTGTTGTAAACACCAAAGTTTTTTTGTCTCTATGTTGTGTGAACAATGGAATGATTGGGTAGTGGAGGAAAAAGTGTTTTCTGGAGGTTTATTCTGTTTTTCTTATTCTTTTAGTTTTGTTAAAAAACTTTCTTTATTCCTTTTAAGTTTTAAGCCTTTTTTGCTCTTGTTCTAATCCATATCTCACAGCAAGAAATAAGTACGTTTTCTAGTGATTTTTTAGTTGCTGCTTTAAAACCACAACATCAGGGTATGTTGTAACAGAGCTATCAGCATAAAAAACAAACAAACAAACAAATTATCTTAAAAAAATTTTCAGAAACCCAAATGAGTTCCTGCCAACTTTAGGAAAAGGAACACTCAATGAAGTCTGCATGCTGTACCAGAGATATTTGTAAAAAAAAAAAAATATATATATATATATATATGATGTAGAAAACCATTAGTAGACATTAGGATAAAAATAACGGGGAAGAATCAGTATAGCTATTTCATAGGGAACTCGTGGTCAGCCTTCAGAAGAATCAATGAAACTGCAGAGGTGTTGTGCTGTGGACCTTGTCGAAAAAAGCAGGGTATTCCCTACGTAGTCCCTAACAGCTGGTAGGGAATTGCCGTGGTTTGACACTGGCCCAAGGCCAGGCACCAACAAAAGCCGCTCGCTCACCCTCCCCAGCCACAGCTGGGCAGAGAGAGAAATTAACAAAGGGTTCATGAGGTGAGATAAGGACCGGGAGAAAACATTCTCAAACAGTGAGAGTGGGGCAAACAGGCTCAACTTAGAGGAAGAGAGTGAGTTTATTATTAGAATCAGAGGAGGAGAATGAGAAATAAAATAAGCCCTTAAAACACCGTTTTCCCCCCAGGCCCTCCCTCCTTCCCACGCACAGTGCAGAGAGACCGGGCACGGGGGTTTGGTCAGTTCATCACCGAGATTTTCTTCCGCTGCTCCGGGAGAGGAATCCTTCCCCTGTGAGGCCGAGGGGTCCCTCCCAGAGGAGACAGCTCTCCGGGAACTTCCCTGGCGTGGGGCCGCTCTCAGAGCAGCAGCCAAAGCGCACCTGCTGCAGCGGGAGCTGCCCCCACGGGCGCACAGCGCTCCCCAAACTGCTGTGGCGTGGCTCTCTCTTCCACGGGCTGCATCTCCAAGGACAGGCTGCTCCGCCCTGGAAGCAGGGCCCTCGCTCTCCTCCGGGTCTCCCACTGCATCACGGCCTCCTCCAGGCACCCACCGCCCCAGTGTGGGCACCTCCCCCAGGGGCTGTGGGTGGATCTCTGCGTTCCCCAGGGACCCCCATGGGCTGCGGGGCACGGCTGCTTCACCATGGCCATCAGCACGGCCTGCAGGGGAACCTCGGCTCCAGCGCCTGGAGCACCTCCTGCCCCTGCTTCTCCACTGACTGCGGTGTCTCCACGTTGTTTCCCTCTCGTGTTCCTCCTCTTTAGCTGGAATTAACACTGCTCCCCACTTTGGTTTGATTTTCTTCTTAAATAAGTTATCACAGAGGTTAGCCATCATCTCAGATGGGCCCAGCTTTGGCCAGCAGCATGTCCACCTTCAGAGCCATCAGGGGTTGGCTCTGACGGACACGGTGGAAGCTTCTGGCAGCTTCTCACAGACACCGCCTCTGTGACCCCGCTGCTACCAAACACCAGGCCGTGCAAAACCAACGCAGGAATGTAAAGCTCCAGATCTGTTGTGAGTGCATTGAGCATAAAATAATGGAGTTAAAGATCCCCAGGACAGAGAGAAGGATAGCAAGGACAGGAGCCTCACTTCCATGAAAAAGTTAGCAGGGGAATTATCCTGGAAGGCCAGGTTGGATGGGGCTTTGAGCCACCTGGCCTAGTGGAAAGTGTTCCTATCCATGGCAGTGGGTTGGAAATGGATAATAATTAGTACTGCTTTCATCTCAAACCTTTCTATGATTCTATGACCACTTAGAAATAGAGACCTGATTGCTAGTCTGAAACTATTATCAAATTTTCTCATGACAGAAGGTCCACTACCAGGTAGTTGAAAGAGAAGGGCAATGCTTTTCTAATTTAAATCACTAGCTAAAAATTAGAAAGTGTCATATATGTTTGTCATGTATGGAGTCAGGATTACATCATTTTCAGCTGATGAAAACATGATATGACTCTAAAAGGCTATGAACCTGGACCATTGTAAGTAGACATATCCAGAACCTTGAAAGTTGATGTAAGTGCATGTAATTGCGCAGGTCTCAGTGTGATCTATCTTGAAGATATTAACATAGGTAGGGATAGAGTTACCCCAAATGTTGCTCTGCTCTTGAAGTCAATGCTTCCAAGGGACAAACTGTTCAAGAGGCCAAATATCACAGTAAGAAGGATGCATTAGTGGCTGGCTGCTCAAGGCTTTTCCCTTATGGAATCTTCTTTGTGTTCCCATAATCAGGTGATGTTGTTGGTTATAATGAGGCTGGTAGAAGATTGTGACAGAACAGCCAGTCCTGCACAGCACGTAAAGATGGTCAAAGAAATGCAGGGCATTTAATAGCAATTTAAAGAAGTGTGGTTAAATATTTCACACTAAATTGGTGAGCAAAGGTTGAAGTCCATTAGGGCAAAGGATTGGCAAGAGACTTTGCCCCAGGCCCTTCAAAGAAGGATCACCTTTAGTTGGGGTGAGCAAAAGCTCACCCACAATGCCCCCTGGAAAGTTATATGTTAATAGTACCAGAAAGTTCAATAGTTTCTCTGTTATTATCGGTTATAATTTGGTGCAATGTTTTACAAATTCCTAATCCCTGTTTTTTATTGGACCCTTTCCCTCAGACTCTGCCCCTAACCTACTTTACATAAATTTGTAATCTACCCTGGCCCTCGCCTTTTTGGAGCACCCTATACTGTTGTTTGGCTTATGGATTTGCTGGTTTTGCTATTAAACTACTCTTTTTTGGGTCACTTAACTGTGCCTGTCCCTCATTTTATTTGCCATCATTTTGAGGACCTCTCACTGAGGATTCTGACGTGACACCAGGCCAGACCATCTGGGCCTGATGTGTTACAAGGTAACTTGACAACAAAATGAAATTTAAGTGTGTGTCGTATAATTGAAACTTAGGCTAGGCCATCAAAGATAAAACAAATGCAACTTCATCAGTAACTACCAGACTAGTTTCATAGCTCGTATGAAAACTTAGCATAGAAGTTTCTGTTAAAACTTTGTCGGTATTGAATAAATAAAAACAAGTTTCTGCTGAAAAATTCTGAAATGTGTGGAAGCTTTTTTGCTTAATATCACTAATAAGCTATGGCATTAGAGAGAGAGGAGAGGAGAGGAGAGGAGAGGAGAGGAGAGGAGAGGAGAGGAGAGGAGAGGAGAGGAGAGGAGAGGAGAGGAGAGGAGAGGAGAGGAGAGGAGAGGAGAGGAGAGGAGAGGAGAGGAGAGGAGAGGAGAGGAGAGGAGAGGAGAGGAGAGGAGAGGAGAGGAGAGGAGAGGAGAGGAGAGGAGAGGAGAGGAGAGGAGAGGAGAGGAGAGGAGAGGAGAGGAGAGGAGAGGAGATTAATACTTTTTGCTTATAAAAGGACACATAACATATCAAATGTTTTAGGATTTTCCAAGTTAAGGCAAAAGGAAAAGTGCAAAACAGAGTAGCATTAAGGCTTTCACAATGGGGAGGAAAAGATATGGAACTTCTGCTGGGGAAATGGGTGGAGCCGGTGGAAAAACCAGTGAAGGAATCAGAGGTAGAAGTCTGCAGTTTCTGCTGTCTTTCAAAAGAGAGGGCACAAATTCCTTGCCCCAAAGAAAAGGGCCAACCCCTCCCCTTGTAGTGGTCACTTTCCTGATGCTTTGAGAAAGTCACAACACTCCTTCAAGTAAGAAACTGCAATTGACTATCTCCTTAATATAGCATAGAAAGATGGGGCAGTTTCTTTATCTATATCTGGCCATGTCAAATATTTTTCAAAATATGGCAACATGAGAAAAACTCTAGTTTAATCCTTTTAAATTAGATATCAACTTCATTAATGCCGATACCTGAAATGGACAAAAATTGTTTACAGATTTAGCAATGTTTACATCAAAAAATGAAAATATGTGACAAATCATCTCATAAGGAACATATAATATTACATAAAGTGTTAAGCAAAATATAAATGACAAAACACAAGCAGGTTTCTTTGAAACAAAATATACTTTATTCACCAAAATATTATAATCTGAAAGTAGTTGTGCAGAAAAATAACAGTAAATTGCAATAGCTTTCCTCATTAGTAGTATTTGACCAAATGCAAAAAACCAGTTGTGTGTGAACTGGATAAGAGATATTGGCATGTATACAATTTTGGCTTATAGAGGTATTTACAATTTACTTATTAGTGGACTATCTTCAGGCATTGAGGTTGTGTGTACACTGTTAAACAACACCTAGGAATGCTTTGGTCTCTGGAACTTGCATATTTATTCTATTGAATCAGCTAAAAGAGAGAACTGAAGCTGTTGAAATCAAAGCCTAATCATGGAGGTAGAGATAATATATACTTAAAATAATGTGAATTAAAAAGACAATCCCCAACATAAATTTGTGTGCTTTGGGCTTATACATTAGATAAGTAAAGAACCTAGAGCTGTTGCATAAAAACACATATTTTAAGGAAAATTTCTATTCATCCTATGAAGGTACAATTTCAGTAAAGGTCTATCTTGCTAGTATGAAAAATATAGAAATTTAGAGATGAGTGGTCTAGGTGACTGTACAATTTTAAGATTTTGGCATTACTTATATTTTTGAACCATACCTGAGTAAATAAACATTTTTAATTTAAAGGACTGAAGAAGACATTAATTCTAAATTATACAGATTCTTTCTCAAGGAGACACTCCTAATTTTAAGCCTTTCATTCCTTATTTGTGGTAAGAAAATGCTGAAATACTTTTATAAGAAACTAGTTTCTATTCAGCTATGCATATTTTTTTTGTACACTTCTATTTATCTCCTGAATTTATGGTTGAATTTTAAAGTTTTGATAAACATTTATTCTGGTAAAGAAGATAATTTCCATCATTTCCATAATGTGATGAGATTGATCAGAATAGAATATGTCAAACAATAAAATGATTATTGACAGATAGACAACAAAGGAGACAAAAATAGTAATTTCTATTCTACCACAACATATTTGTTGGGCTTTTAGTTGTTCCTTCATTACCATTATTTCTCATTTACACTTCTGTGAAATAAGTATCAGACTTTTTGTATCTTAATTTGAACATCGTCTTGTTTCTTCACAAAAATCTGTATTGTTATCTGAAGAACTAAACCCAGTGAAATTTACTTGTGTGTGTAATGAGATTGATGTAATTATTTTATATGGTTCCTTGTGATGAGGTAAAAAAACCTAAAGAAGTCAAATTTGCTGAAGTTTGCATCACTTTACAAGTTGTATATTCTATAAACTGGATAGTTTTAGGTGTTACTAAAAAACTAGATGAGAAATATGGATTTAAAAAGAGCTTCAACTAAAATGCAAAAGGAAATTTTAAAATATAATGAAAAAGTAGTTATTACCTTTATGAATTCAAGTAACCTCAGAAAAAAAATATGTTCTGAAAGGAGAAAAGGCTTTAGCAATGTATTTAGTTAAATATAAAAGCCTTTAGCAAGACCAAAAACTGCATCAGAAATGGAATTATTGCTTTAAGGAGGCACATTTCTAATTAATTGTCACCTAGCATACTTTTTTTGGTGTTTCTCATGACAGAGGTTGTATATAAATGTGCACTGATGATTAAAACAGCAGTTAAGGAACAATCTGAATTTGTATTTTAAAGGACTGAATGGCAGTATTCTAGTCATAAGTCTGTAAATTTATTTATCTGATGTAACAATTACTAAGTAGCAGCAGAATAAATTTAGAATATAATTATTATGTTTATCTAACCTATTAAGGATACAGTGGAATACTGTTCGTATGTCAGGTCACTAGTTAAAGGACATGTCCATCTGACTTCATTGAGAAATTCAGAGAAGATTGAATTATATCATATGATATAATAATTAACTACTACATTTTATATGTAGAGGGAGGAAAACATTCTACATTATTCAGTGAGTCCATTTAACAGGCTTTCTTTAAGATTCTTGATTTTTAAAGTTAATTTGTTGATTATCCCTTTCTCTTTTTTTTTTAAATATATATATGTATTTCAATATATACTCTGCATTTTTTTTCAGTGTCCCAAGCTTATTATCTTGTACAATGCTTCAAAATTTTAGTTGATTCAATTAACATGTTTAACCAATCAGCCTTCACTGCTCTACACACGTGGTCCATATTGTAGAAGAGTGCAATGGAACTAAGAACACCTTCTTGCCTGACCATGCCAAATGCTGTATATGTTTCATAAACTGTATGAGCTGAATATGTGGGCTTATAACAGGAGGAACATCAAGCTGCATTCCCTGTTAACTGCTTTAGATAAAAATCATATCAACTGGTTAATGAGAATTCAGTTATTAAATAAGGAAGAATTTTCAGTTCCTTTTTCATTTGCCAGTTGATAGCCAGGATTGTAATAGGATAATGCTGCTGCAGAGTGGGGGGTTAGCTTTGGCCCAAATATTAGGATAATTTTTCAAGGATTTATAAATGTTATTAAATCAAGTTTCAAAACATCTGAAACAGGTATGAGTGCAAATTAAATTTCAAACAACCACTAACCATTACAATTCTTCTTCTAGTGGAATGTAAAAGTGGATTGCAAAAGAGCCCAAGGAAAAATCGGTCCTTCTTCAAATAACGGAGTGTAAATACAGGTATTTTTAAAAACTTGAATGTGGAAGTCTGGATTTTGTGAAAGGAAATGTATTGAAGCCAAAATCTACACAAACTGCTTCTGCTGTGAAATCCTGAAAGATCTCTTGGATACTGTCCCCTTTGTGATCTCATTCTCTTCAATTGGATCCATGTTACATAAAGCAATTAAATCCATAAGAATAAATAGCCTCCACTTTAGTTTTTCATCCCAAGTTCAATGTATTAACCAACACTCTAGATGAATATGTGGAAAGTCTGCCAGTCAATCTAGTGAGTCCAAAATGTAGCTGTAATTTGGATACAGAATGTATAATCAGAGGAAAGCATAATTCTGTAGATTATATATCTAAATATCATATCATTTCATATTTGTAACCAAAGGGGCTATATAGCCTAAAACTTTTCAGCCTGAAAATATTATTTTAGTTTTTTGACAATAGTCCAGAGTTCTGTTTTCATATTGGCAAAGAAACCCCTAGAGATAATCCCTGTCAACCTCTGTAATTCCTTACTTGTTTAAAAAAAAATCTCCCCTTAAACCTTCAGATCCAGCCACAAATCAACATCACAAATCCTATGTAATGATCCAGGGAAGATCCTGAAACCTCTACTGAGCTGTGGGCAAGGATAAATAGAGACCATAAATTTAGATAGATTTCAGTTGACCATGAAAGTTTAGATAATGAGTTTCCCATTTATTAATCTTCTCCCAGAGAATTTTATGCTGGAATGTATTCATAAGCTATTTAAAAAAACCAAAACACATTCTTGCCCTTATTTTTGAGGGCGTAAGGAAAAGAACAGAAATTATTCAAAATGGAACTATTATGTCATGTTTGTACAAATCTGCTTATGTGCTAGGAACAAGGATTTAACAGATACACCTTGGTGGAAAGTCAAAACAGGCATCTAATAATCATAATTTAAACGTCAATATTGTTAATAATCTCACTGCAGACTTTATTTTTTGAGGACCCAAATTTACTTGAACAAATTATTGAGATAGGATGGGATACTTCATTGCCAAACTACATTACACTTAGATTTAAGATACTTATTCACAGTCGTAGAAGGGAAAGGATACTTTCCTGTAGCAGCTGGTTTAATAATAGCAATATTTTTCGCAACATAATCTTGTTCTTATTGGTTTTGATTTTTTCTGTTAGAGTGCTTGCTACTACAAAGCTCTTCCTGTATTCTGCTCTCTTGAAGTGCTGCGTGTATCCCAGGTACTTGTGAAGGAGCTGTCGCTTCTGTAGCATTTCTGGTCTGCTGCAGCAGCCATGAGATTTAGATGACAGACTGAATTTCTGCTTGAATATGATTTTTAGATCCTTGCCTGATCAACTCAGAAGCAATACAGAAAACTGCCAGTTCAAAATGAAAGGCTTGGGAGGGAAGCTATTCGAAGTCAACCAGGATGTCACATTGTTTTTTCAGGAAATCCAGGTGGGGAAAAAACCAATCTCCCTCTCCTCTCTCTCTTTGTTGTTGTGGTTGTTGTTTTGTTTTGCTTTGCTTCCAGATTTCAGAGGAGATAATAGTACTATGTACACATGGCACAAACACCATCAACTGCTGGGCAGATTATCACCTCAGTATTGTGAGAATCACACAATTTTTTAGTTAGCTTTAACTTCTCCATGGGTACCTGTGTAAACTTAAAATTCATGAAGATCTCTTTAGATTCTAAACAGAAGACCTAAATATTTTTACACTGGTAGGAGTTACCCACATACTGTGGGTAACTCCTAAATATTTATCACAAAAGTTTCATGACTATGAAAGGGTAAATCTTGCATTTTTGGTTTAAAGAAGACTTATATTTTCAGTACCTGGCATTCTTACATATTTTTGTTCTTTATTTGAACATATTATCCCTCACATTTTGTAGTACCTGGCATGGATCTATATCTTGGAAGTGCTAGAAACAAGTTATTTTGAGATCTCTGCATGTTTGCTCCTTTTTGGATAGATAGGATTCAGTTAGGGTCAGTTTCCAGGCAGAACAGTTCATCAGTCAATAATTACTCTCATTATTACAGCAGCCAGCTTGATATTGGAATTTGATTAATAACAATATGTCCCTCAGTTACATTATTCCATTGAGTGCTACTAATTACACTGCAACTTCTGTTCAAAACTGAGCAAACTGTATCTACAATGTCATTTAATGAAACTAGATTTGACTAAAATATTACTTCATTGATGCCTGTATAAGGGCCTTGAGTCAGTGCCAGTGTGAAGTAACTTCTGTGTCTCTTTTCATGGTCTTTGAGAAGCCTGTCTTACAATATTCTAGGAAAATCAATGAAATAGCAAAACAGGATTTTTAGGATGGTGGAGGAAAATACATAACTGGTAGAAGTTCAGTTTCGTCAAAACCTCTGAATTTCAGAAGCTAATTTGGAGTGTTAAGAATTTACCATGAATCAAATTTATAAATTAGAAAATCAAAATTTTAAAATAAAAGTCAGAATATTTATTACTTGATTACAGAACTATGTAACCTGATAGGGAATACCTGCTTTTAATGATTTTCACAGGACCTTACCTTATAAAATGTAATCAATCTGAAACAAGTCTATGTAAGTGTCCTTCCACAGCATATAATAATTTTTGTTGGCTTTTAGAATTGGAGAGAGAACATTCATTTGCTGAAATACAGCAAAAACACTTGAAAATGTTTTTCAATGAACTTGATCCTAGTCCTGAATAGTGACGTGTTCTCAAATCTTCACTGATTAGCTGTACATAAAAGTTTTCAAGGCTTGGATCTTTGACTAGTGATTGCAGTTTTCAAAAAGGCTTAGATATTGCTTCATTTATATTCCTACATTTAGTTACTGGGCTTATTGAAAACATTTAGTTGTTTTGGGAGTTACTTTGGGAATCTGTATGCTTCACCTTTTGCTGTATGATACCTGTAATAGTCTGTTGTACCTTGGAACAGATACAGTACAACACTGATGTAACTGACATAGCCTATCCTGCTGTTTCTTACAATGAATAATTTACTGCGAAAACTGGCTTTTAAAAAGCAAAATATCTGTTTTGGCCCTGTGTATTTCATTTATATTCATTGGGTAAAATTACTCAGTCTTTATGGGTAGTTACCTCTCTGGAGGAATGCAAATGGAATTAAGACTGTTCCATTGCCATGGGTAGCAAAATGTATGAGTGAACATCCATGTTAAACAGATGTGGTACTAAATATATTTTTTGTTTTAATATGAATAATGAATGTTCCTCTTTCTTTTCAAAGACCCTATCATGTAGCATATTTTCCTCATTTTTATTTAAACATCTAAGAATTGTTTTTGATTGTAATCTTTGTGCATTTCTTTGGAATATTAGTGTCAATCGTTAATACATTAGAGAACCTTACTTGCATTTAAAATTCCTAAATCATTTAAAAATTAAGACACATAGCATATTATGCACCGTATATTAATACTTTATGTAAAACACTGCTAAGATGAATCAGTGAGTCTAGGATGACTAATTCTTTGCTAATTATGCTCTGTTCTTCCTGACTGAACAGAATAGAATTACTTTGAGTATATATGCATGCCAAATTAGAGACATCAGATCAAATTCTCCTTCTGTTAAATGTAAGTATTTATATACCATGTTGAATTCTACAATCCATTAGGGCATTTTGTTGTTTCTGTCAAACTCCAGTGTATTGAATACACCTTTGTTTGGAATTGAAAACAATTATCTTTTTAAAAAATGCAAGGAGCATATCCTACAAACATTAAGTGACTTAAAGAGCAGATTTAATGCTATAACATTCATACAGGAATGAACTTTTCTACTGTCTGTATGGGAGATGAATTTCAGCCCAACTTTTGCATGGATAGGGCTTCACCTTGCAAGATGGTGTATGGCTCAAATGTGGCTTTTTCATAGAGTGATGATGTGGCTCAGCTTCTTACACTTGATACTAAACTGGATGCCCAGTTTTTCAGTATTGTCTCTGCCCTTGTGTAACCATAGCAGCAAAACAGTGTGAATAATTTGTGACATCTGATAGTCTAACTTGTCCAAAACCTGTAATGGCTGTATAATTCCTACATTACTTCCACTTCAATTGCTTTTTATTCTGCCAAAGAATTTATACAGCTTGACTACCTAACTACTTTTTTGTTGTTGTTATTTATGCCTATCTTTTTCTTTCATTTCAGTGGTACTAAATTTGATGTGTTTTTCTTTCTGGGGGTTCCTGTTTCTTTGATTTGTTTAACATCACTGTTTAAAGATCCCTCTAGTCTTGTGAATTTTGAATTTCTATAAAGAGCTCAGGGATACCACTTCTGTTGCCTTTACATATATGCTTTCTCAAAATATGTTGCAATTTTAAAGCTCTTGAAGTATATGCCCGAATGTCATTTATGGACCTGTGTAGGTACAAACTTGAGAAAACATTTACTAGCAGGGTGCCATTAAGATGAGCTTTTGGCACTGTTTTGCTCTGTTTCAGCAAGCTCACTAACTGCAGAAATCACATGTAAATAAAGTGTTGTAACCATTTTGGAAGATGAGGAAATGATTACCTAGGAATGACACTATTTTGCTGGTGTTTCTACCTGTTGGAGGGAAATGTTGGAGCCTGGTGTTTTGAATGACTACTTTCATCATATGACAATTTCTTGAGAAGTGTCTTAAATCTTTCTTTTGTAATATTATACTTCGCATTTATGTTCAGAAGGGATAGAAGAAAAGAATGTCTTCACAGTTCTGTTATGATATCCCCAATTTTCTACAACTAGACATTCAAGACTTCAAGATTTTTCAGCATCTTCATTTTCTTCCCACAACGTAGATTTTGTTCTTATTGCCTTTAGTATGGCAATTGCAGAATCATTTTCAAGCAATATATCTGTTATAAATGCATGAATCCATGCATTTCTCCTGCCTTCTCTGTGCCTTTATTTGGCTGGTAAAATAACAGTGTTACAGGACAGCCCTTCATTCTCTGGCCAATTGTACTGAAGAATGAATGAGTGAGAGTCTTGATTACCTTACAGATAAATTTGGTTAACTGTTATATTAATTAAAACATGTGGGTTTGAGGCTATTCTGAACTATTTATATGTGATTTAACTCATATCAGCAGCTAATTTGTATTTAATGCAAACTAATGGGTTTTATGTAAATGGAGCATGTGGCAGTCTATTTAAAAAACAAATTATCTGTAGTTCCATTTCAGTTATTTTAATTAAATTTAGAGCGTGTGTGCAGTGGGAAGGGATAAAGGATGTGTTATATATGAAATGTTGATGATTAGAACCAATTTAAATATATAGAATAAGAAACAAGTGATTCTCTTAGCAGAAACACCTATTCATTTTCTGACATTTGCATTTACTAAAAGAGTAGATACAAGATCAGGCAAGGGCATATGCCTAGTGGGTTTTGAACTGAAGAGTACAAATAATTATTTGAGTGATTAATAACAATACTGTGAAGATTAGCTTCACATTTATAAATGCTTTGAGAATTATTGGTGAATTACATTCTGAGCAAATGTCAATATTGGATGAGAGAAATTGGAAATTATTTACTGATTTTGTTCCTAAAGTACTGTGTAAATCCCAGGCACTGTCTCAGAGTGAGTGGAGCCAGCTATGCAATATGATGGCTGCATTGGTTGTTCTAACACCAGAAAATACATGATTTCAAGATTTTTAGCACATACACAAATACTATTTACTGGTTTTGAAATATGAAGTATCACTATCACATGCCTTCTTTGCTTGAATTTCCTGAACCTGGCTGAATAAACTTGAATAAATTCCTTTTTTTTTTTACTATTCTGAGTAAATTTTGCTCACAGTATCAGCTCAGCTTCTCTGTGATTCTGTGTCACCCAACACCAACTGGTCTGACAGATTTTGAGAAGAAATTCTGTAATAGATGAAAATATTTTCCAAATACTTCTCATCTTCATGAGAGGCTTTGGCAGGACATTGTTATTATTATAACTCACCACAGAGTTATTATTGTTCATATTAACTGTTGCCTGTGGAGAAAAGCTGTAAAGGTTAGAATATCTTTTCAGAAGCTTAAACTGAGTCTTCATCAACAATTCTGGTATATCCCCAACATCTTGTATACAACATGTCAGTCAGCTGCTAAACTGAATTAATGTTATAGTGTCATCACTGATGGAAAGGTCATCTAAAAACAACTGCTTGCTAATGTTAATCCTACTTCCACTGATTGTCTGACAGTTTCTCTAATTTCAAAAGCTTCAATGGGAGCCTTTGTTTTTTCCCTTGGTCCCACTGCAAATACCGTGACTTTTGTTAATTCCTCAACATTACAGGGTTTCTTCAGTTGAAATGAAAACTCATACTTGGAGGTATAAATGCTCTGATTTTGCTACAAACTTGAAAATCAAGTAAAACCTCCTAAGGTATGTTTTATCCCCCAAAAAATTTGCTCTTGAAATAGGTTATTCTAATAAAAAGGTACTTAATCCAGAGGAAAAAAGTAGATCAGCACATTTTTTGCCTATGTTTACATCTGAAGATATGTACCTAGATTTGCACACACAGACCTTATCAACATGCAGTGTTGGTCATTTTCAATAGATAGGAAGACTCTTCTGTTCCCTTAATGAAACAAATAAACATACAATTTTAAAATACTGAAAGTTCGCACACGTTTTTAAAATTCAGCAACTGCCTGTATGATGTACCGAATAAAGATGAAAATATTTTAAACACTGGCTACGATGTTATGAAATAAAAATAACTTTCATATTAAAAGAGTTATTTGCAAAAGGCAATTTTCATTTTCCGTCTCTCCAGTGTCAGCAGAAGCTTTGCTTTGCCCGTAGAGGGTGGGCTCATTTAAGCACAATGCCACAGTATTTGCCCAGCTGACCTGGCTGAGAAACAGGACAAAACTATTTGGTTGCTTTTAACATATAGGACACAATTTTGGGGGAAAAAAAAAAAAAAGAACAAAAAGTAATATACAGAACATATTATGTTGTCCAATGAAAGTTAAAGCACTGACCACTGAGATCTTCTTTCTATCCTCTCTGCACCTCCCACTATAAAATACAGTTTGCCAGACTGCTCCTCATGCAGAACTCTCAGGTTTTATTTTTATATAAAAAATAGTCATAAAGCAATGTATGTGACCAAATCTCCAAATGCAAGAAATAATATTAGAAACTGAGAAAAATTCTCTTATCTAATAATATATCTATGGCTCATGGGGCTTCTGCTGGTCAGAGATATTTGCCTTGATTGATTATTTTCTTATCTCACTGACCATTTCTCACTAACTTTTGCCGGTTTGTGAGTATTTTTATTTTTTTGATGGGTTGGAATATTGGATTGGCTGTGTTGCAAAAACCCTGATCTGTTGGTCACAAATTGATACCATATTCAAATGTTTATTTTGGATGATGGGATTTGCTGAAATCATGCATTATTCCATGGATTTGCTGGTCATACTGAGTTGGACTCTGCAGTTATATTTTGGGATTATTTTGTGCTGTCTCTGCTGTCTCGGTTTCAGACTAGATATTTAGTCATGGATGAGAAATAATTTACTTTTTTCTTGGATTATGTGTGCTATGATATTATCAGTTTATGAGCATGTAGGACAAATCCTTACATACCGTTTTGCCAGTGAGATAACTGGTTTTACAGCTGGTGTCCCTCTGTATACCACTGTAGAAATACCCCTGTATACCTGCAATGCCCCTTAACCCTTAGGTTTTGTTTATCTATATTAAGATATTGTCCTCAGAAAGACATCTAAGAATTAGATTTTTACTTGTGTGTGTTGGCCCTAGTGAAACCATATGGTCAACCCATCTGTATTTTTTATTTTTATGTTTAAAGCATCTAATATGTACTGCAAATATATCAAACATATGCTTATAGTCTTTCTATTTTTTTATTATTTTGTATGCTTCAAGGTGTTTACATATGCCTTTATATCTCTAGCAGTCCATATAATGAATAAGAGGTGGCAGTCTTACACAAATATTTTGAGGCTTCTTACTTAATATATTTCAAATGTCCTCATTTCTGATATAAGGGAAAACTGCTTTTATCCAGAGAGATATTTAAGAAACTCTGGAGCTTTCCTTTCCTTACCTTACATTAGACAGTATAAAAGAATTTCTGTTATAGGTAGCTGTCATTCTGTCACACTGAAATAATATCAATTAGAGACGTTAAAATTACCTGAATTGTAACCCAGATGATGTATTTTTAACAATAATATTTTTGGTAACAAATGTATGTCAGAATCATGACTCACAAAGGTTCATTTAGGTTAGAAAAATCATTAAGATCATTGAGTACAAACATTAATCTACCACTGACAAGTCCACCACTAAACCATGTCCATAAACATCACACATACATGCCAGTAAATTCTTTCTGGGATGGTGACCCAACCACTTCCCTTGCCAGCCTGTTCCAACACTTGATGACCCTTTTGGTGAAGAAATTTTTCCTGATATCTAATCTAAACCTCCTGAGGAACAACTTGACACCATGTGCTCTTGCGCTGTCATTTGCTGCCTGGGAGAAGAGAGCAATTCTGTCAAGTGGTTTCGGACAGCAATAAAGTCTATCCTGAATGGACTCCAGGTTGAACACCCCCAAGTCTCTTTCAGACTTGTGCTCCAGACACTTCCCAACTCTGTTGTCCTTTCCTGCCCCTCAATGCCCTTCCTGTAGTGAGAGGTCCAGAGCTGGACACAAGGTTTGAGGTGCAGCCTCAGCAGTTCTGAGAATGGGGGAAGGTCATTGCCCTGGTCCTGCTGGCCACACTGTTCCCCATACAGGCCAGGGGCCACTGCTCCTTGGGCACCATGACATAGTTGGCTCATGTTCAGCTGCTGTCAAGCAGTGGCAGCTTTCCAGTCCCAAGGCTGTAGTGCTCTGTGGGGTTGTTGTGATTCAAGGGCAGAACATGACATTTGGTCTTGTTCCACTGGCCTTGGAACATTGATCCATTCTGTCAGGATCCTTCTGCAGAGCCCCCATACCCTCAGATAGATCAACACTTCCACGCAACTTGGTGCCATCTGCAAACTGTTTGAGGATGTACTTGACCCCTCATCCAGATGGGACAAGAAGGACTGACCCCAGCACTGACCCTGGGGAACCCCACTGGTGCCTGGCCACCATCTGGATGTGTGTCCATTCAGCACCTCTCTCAGGGCCTGGCCATCAATGTTTTATTTTGTGATACTGGAATATGTGAAGGCTAGTTATGAGTCTGGTCAATTTAAAGGTCCAGGTACAGAGGAAATGGATCCACACAGTGATAGTTATTTCCAATCTGAAGGCATTGCCAAGATAATTCCATGGCTGGCATTCTCCTTCTGTCGCTACAGACTTAAGACTTCCAGCCCAAACTGTGAGCAGAGATCAGCAGAGGAGGTGAAAAAATTTGTGTCTGCAGATTATGTTTGCTTGTTTGTTTGTTTTTTTTTAATAAGCAAACTGGACTGAACTTTTGAAAAAATTACCACTTGAGATTTACTGAAAAGCGGTACAATCATGTTTTGTACCTTCTCTCTTATGAGTTTAACTGTCACAGTGATTGAATTCCTTCTTCTACACAATTTTCTTTCACATACTTTTGATTTTATTATGTAATTAATGATTTCCACTAAATCAACAGGCAATCCAAACTACTAATAATTCAACAAACTTTCATTGTGCTTAAAAATAAGTGTACAATAGTCACTTAGCTCTGAAATGAGAGGGGAAAAAATACAGAGATTTTTTTCTGTAAATTTTGTCTACACCATTTATAATGAAAATGTTTTTCTTCCACTATACAAATAATTTATATTGAAAATTGGGTTGAAAGCACAGTATAATAATAACAACAATTTGTTAAAAAAACCTCTTTGTCTAATGTATATACTCCATTTATTTTATGATTGTTCTGTGCTAATGCAAGATGCATGGCATTTTTTGGTTTTAGTTAAAATATATTAGATCACAGATGAGCTCCCTTTGTACCAAAAATTATGAGCCATATTCCAATCACAGTCTTCAGTGTGATTCAATGTGGAATTTTGTTAATATCTGCTATTCAGATTTGTCAGTCATAAAGATGGGAAATAAGAGAAATTATTTCTGTTGCTGCATTCTTTTAATTTGCATGCTTATTCCCTAGTGAAAACATCCAAATTCTCTGAGTTCTCTCACTTACATTCCAAAGAAGTTTATGTTTCTATACTTTCTATATTTTTTGAAGATATACATTAAAGCTCTGTTAAAGTGGGTAAAGCTCCCTCTGTTTTGTTGCAGTGTATTTCTCAAGGACTTTCAGCACTAAAAATAGTTATCATTTGCAGAAAGAGGGGCAGGATGTGATTGCTTTCCTTGATGTATAATGAGCATTTCTACACAAAGTAAAGCCATTGTCTTGTCGCACAAACTGAGTAGTACATATGTGAATACCTTTGCATTGCCTTTGAAGCAATGCTTGCCTGAAGGCCTTGCCTGTTGGTATCAAACAAGATACAAGAGACTGGATCTAAGTTTTCTTTCACAGATAAGGGCATTGACAATAGTGTATTCCAGTCTTGTATAAAATAAATATCTCTTATCTTTATTTCAATCTGATTACCTCTCTTCATTTAATCATTACCTTCTATTGACAAAGAACCGAATATGCTCATTAGGTGTGGTGAGACAGAGTAGAATCAATTTACACATTAAATTAAAGTGTAGAGTGTCTAAGTATTTATACTAAAGATAAACTAGAAACCTATTAAATGCAAAGTCTTATTGATAAAGAATGGCAATTCATTCTAGCACGCATATTCTTTTAACAGATTTTATATTCTTTTAACAGATTTTCATTTATTGTGGTGTCATTGTTTCATGGAGCAGTGTTTAGTTTAGCTAGAATATTGGATTCTCTCAGAGCTGACAAAGAATAACAAAGAATATTTATAAATAATATATTGAATTTAATAGAAAATTTATTTCTTAGTCAAACCTTGTCAAATCTGTTTTATTGTATGTGTAAGGCTTAATACACAATTGTAAGTATGCTGGTAGTTACTTATAACGGGATTATAGAATGTGTTTTGGGAGGTGGATAACGAAGAGTTTGAAGCGGATGGAAAACATGAACTTAAGAGTCAAATTGTGATGTGAGGATGTGGTTTACATTTGGGGTCATACTGGTTTCTGAGACCAAAACATTCTGGTGGTTTGAAAGGTGTGTAAAAGCACCAAGTACTTGGAAATGATTAAAAAAATGTCATTTTAAAACTGTGTTACAGTCCTTGAAACATTTGGGCCTTGGTTATATTTGGCATATCTAATTGATGCTGAGCTGAATACTGCTTCATGATATGCTGCTACAATGCCATGGTATTTATGCAATTGGTGTATAAGAAATATCTTTTTTTTCCACTTGACTCTTTCATGTTATACCTCCAGTGATGCTTGTGTATTACTTTCCCCCCAAAACTGTCCAGAAGCAGAGGGAAATCTAAAGGCCTTAGTGGACATAAATGTCTGTGATGTAACTCCTGTCAGTTAGCCTTCATTATTTTCAAGGTCAATACTGTGATGGTGGTAATTTTAAAACAACTGCAGCTTTTCTATATACTTAAATTGTTTTGACATTTGACATTTTGCTGTCAATCAGTTTCAGTTTTCAAGCCAACAGCCAACCACTAAGTAGTTTTCGCAAAGGTTTTGGCAAGACCACCAGTAGATAAATGCCTACAGCTGTAATGTGAGGACGACCTTCCATGAAAAGAATGAGAAGGATGCTGAGAAACTTCTTAAATTGGTTTCTTGTATTGTTTTTTCTTGGTGCAGCAATGTTTGTGGGCTCACAAAACATGCATTGAACAGGGCAAAAGGTTGTGTTATGAAGCAGAAATATGGACAACATTTTGAAATGGCTAGTGGAATATTTTTTGAGGAATTTGCATTGGTTCTTTCACATTGTTCTGATGCACAAGAACACATTAGCCCGAAAGCCCTAACCTGTTATCCTGTGAAATCTGCCACCTTCCACTGAAGTGGATTATAGATCAACTACTGTGGGCAGATAAAGATGGATCTATTATTATTATTTTTAATTCCACAGCCATATTTCAGTGGACATATGATTTTTTGTGTGTTGTAAGTAATATTTACATAATGCCTGGAAATATAAAAAAAAATATTCCATGATCTGGCATAAGAGCTAGTAGTGTGATTTCTCTGTATGCAATAAAATTTAATCATCCTTTCCACAACTTTTTTTTGTTGTTGAAAATGCTGTTTCTAAGGATTGTCATACTTATACCACATGGAATATGGATATCTTATTGCTGGATTAATCATGAAAATTGTAAACTATGAGTGCTGTTCATCAGAGTTTATTAGAATAATTCTTTTCATTAAAACACGAATAAGATAACGTAAAAAGTCTTAGTAATTGAAGGAAGAGTAACCCTGAATATGAGACAGTTTTTAAAGCAGTGAAAACAGCAATTTGAAAAGCAGCATTCCAAATTATCAGCTTCAACTACCTTATTTTAATTATTTTAATATGAAATGTTAATCATACTGAGAGCAATAGAGCCATTGAGAAAACAAGACTAGCCCATTAAAAAACGTTTTCTAAAGGTTTTTTTTCAAATTTTTTTTTCAAAACTTTTTTCTTGTAGGAAGAAGCTATTTTTAGGTTTTTCATAGAAGGTACAGCTGGGAGGCTCTGGGAGGTAGCTCTTGCTATGACAAAGCAATTCATGGTCCAATGATAAATTTTAGTTTGGTGTGTGCCACACTGATGAGAGTTCCACCTTCTGGAATATTTTTTTCCTTCTAGAACTCTTTATTAAAACATCTATCCTTGGGAGAGAAGATCTTCAAGGTCATTGAAGTCTGTTATAAGAGATGTTTGACAATGTTATCCTTCGTGAGTGGGGAAAGAGTATGTCTTAGAGGAGATTTTCTGGGTAATTTTAGAAAACCTGCTGGCTGCTTTTTAGATTTTTCTATGATCTTGAACCTCACAGATATGTAAACTCCATGGCTGTTCTGGAAACTTTATTAACTTTAAGACTTATGCTTGTCTCTCTATGTCTTCCCTGAGAAATTTCGTTCATTGCTAAGTTTGGCCTTGACTACTCATGTGTCTAAATAAGGGTGTGCAAAACTGTGTGTGACTTATACATACAGCTCCTGGAATGTCTGAAATAGACTCAGGACATTCACCGAGTTTGCGTTTTGTGCCTATGAAACAGGGCTGGTTTTGGTACCTGATCTAGTGTCTCTGCAGCTGGCTCCAATTAAGGGTGGATATGGCTAAATGTGCATTGAAAGGCATGGACACCTTCATCTAACATTTAATAATTCACCATGCAAAAGCTTTTCTTTCCTCTTCCCCTTCCTCTTTCCCTTCCCCTTCCTTCCTTTCCCCTCCAAGTTGCCTGACACCAATACAAGCAGATAGCATGCATATTTAGAAAGGCTAAATGGGATCCTGCAAGATGCTCATTGATATTACTCAGCTGAATGGTCCCAGCTGGCATTCTACATGCCTCACAAGGCATCAACACTGATCTTGGAATGAGCAGCCACCATTTCTTCCTTCCAGTGTCTGAGCTATAAAAGTGAGATATACTCAGAAACTGTGTCAAAGGAGATGGAATTTTCTGATCACTCTTTGGGCCATCTGGGATAAAACATATATTGCATCTCTTTGGTCTTGATAATTGACAAAGATTTCTGGATTTCTGCGTATTTGTTAAAGTGATTTAATTAAAAAATTTCCTATAAATTAGTTGAAATTACTCTGTCCTTTTAAGATGTATGGAATATATGGAGTGTTACGTGTTTGAAATGTATTTTAAAAAAATTTAAGAGAACTAAACTCTCAGAAAAAGATGGAAAAGGACCCATAGGTATGTATGAAAATACTGTGATGTGTATGCAAACAGATACAGTACCTTCTGTTCGTTACACTCAGGTATTAAATATATAGGATCAGATTTTTCTTTGTCAATTCTAATTACTGTACAAGGGAGTTCCTGTGCTGTGCTTGCCAAGGAATGAAGGCTGTTTGTATGTCAGGATAGGAGAGGTAATGTGAAAAGGGAAATGGGGATTGCAGGTGGGAGAGTTACCACTGAACTAAAATGTCTAAATGTACATAACAACTGTGACTGCTAGCAGGTTCCCACCTACTGAAAGGAACTCTGCCAGGAAGTGCTCGCTACAAGCCTGTCTCACAACAATTACCATCAACTGTTGCTGAGCAAGTAGGAATGGTCCAGTTCAGGATGGCTCCCATTACAAAGAGCAGGAAAAAGAGAGATCTAGAGGGTTCTGGCAACAAGCAGAAGATGGCTGGCATCTTCTCCTTGTTTGTACAGTATGGCAGTAGTCACAAGTGATGAGAAAAAGTGTTGTGACAGCTCTCTTTCCCCCATCAATTCCTTTCTAAAAGAACAAGCAGGAAAAGCATGAAGCAAAAGTATGAAAATAAGTATCAAAAAGTGGAAAGCAGAGCTGAACTGTTTAGGCAAGGGGATTTTTATTTATTAATTTATTTCTCTCCTTCCCCCCTTTGTTATAATCATCAGCTGCAAGGAAAGAATGGATAAAACACAGAATACGGTCACATCAGATGAAACGCACTGTATTAGTATTCAGAAATACCCATATTAACGAAATCTAATCCAGGCCAACTCATCACTGTGTAACAGCATTACAGTGTAGCTTGACACTCTCTGGAAACAGCATGGAAATATGTAGAAGAGTCTAAGGGTCTTAGGGTGCTAAACAGTAGAGGATACTAAATTAAGGACTGTCAACAAATATGCACAGTAAAGGTACTTGCTTTTCTTGTAAACAGAAACTAAAAAACTTGCAAATGAGAACAGTCATTATTCTGCTTATTTGCTTTACCTTGAGCAATTTGGCATGAACACAGTGAAAATCTGAGATTTTGCTCTGAGAGATTAGGGAAACCATTCTTGCAGATTGTCAGAACTTGAATGAACATGAGTGAACAGTCTGCTCTAGACTTCTGGACTAGAACCAAAGTAGATAACTTTTGGAAGTCACTTCTAACTTACGTGGTTCTGCGATTCTACTAAGAAATGTATCACATGAATGCTGTCTTGTGGGAAGGCATAGCATTTGAGTTAGCCAAATGCTAAAGGATAGGGAAAATACAGTACACTAGTTGTGTGATGCTTCTCCCCCTAGGGCTTGACAGGACTGTATACACCTATTAAAAGAAGCTAAGTCATAGATTGAATTTGGCACGTCAGTGCATAGTCCTCACAAGATTTTGTTACCCCTAAAAATGAATTATGAAAATAAGGAAAGTTTGGCCTCTGTACACAGGATTTGTAGAATCATGAAGCTAATAGAGAGAGGCAGTTTCTAACCACAGAAGAGTTTTGGGGGTTGAGCTGGGTCCACTGGACACTGCATTCGAAACAAGTAGGAGGTTCTGAGAACCACATGCACATTCAAGCTTAGGATTACCCTGTGATCAGTCTGACAGCAGCAGGACCTGGTTATTTTGACAGACGGATGTTCCTGGAATCTGAACAATCAAGAATTGTTTAATGTGGGATGTAACTGAAGGAACATATTATTCCATGTGTAGATGTATCCTTAACTGAACATCTGTAGTTACATATGAGCAGTCTTTGAGATCCACTTTCCTTACTTCGTTTATAAAAGGTACAGATTTTTCACTTTATTAGTTGATATGTTAAAGATTGAAAGTTTTTCCTAGTTGTATTTTAAAGCTATTATTACTGATTAGATAACAAATTTTTGGTCAATTAATTACAATTAAATTACATAACTAGTGTTACAAAAATACAAATCAGCGAACAGTGAAAGATAGTATGTTAACTTGTCAGTGATTAAGGGAGAAGGGATGGGAGATCAGACAGATTTCCTCACTTTTTACTTCTCCTAACTGTTAAATTCAAAGAATCAGTTTTCCTCCTCTGTGATGTCGTGCCCTTCCCTGTGTTGCTTAACACTTTCTCCACCCTCATCCCTGTTCATGGCACAACATATATTCACAGTGTTACCATACAATGTATTGAAATGTGGGTGGTTTCTTCTTATTTCTTATTTTTTCCCCCTCTATCTGCCTCCAACTCCCCCAGCTGAAATCTTTTTGCCTTATCCCATGCATCCTTTTTTTTTCTGAAATAAAGCATTCTTTGACTTCATGAAAATTCTGTGATATTCAAGAAGGAATATGGAAACTTGATTCTGACTCTAGGAATTGCTTGGGCTGCTTCATGTGAAGGAACGAAATATTAAGGATGACAATGTTAACACAAAGACAGCAGTAGGACATTATTTTAGGCATTAAATTACATTTCAATTTACTTGTGTCACTTCACAACTGAATGCATTTTGAATTTCCAAGACTAAAATAAAAAGATGGACAGAAACAGGCAAGAGACTCCGCTCCCATCCTTTCAATCTTGTTGTGGATACTCATCAGCATTCCATGTGGAACCTCACAAGTCATATAGCATTCACAAAATTGAATTACCTCTCAAATTACCATTTTGCCTATTTTAATGCTTTCCTCTCCTTTCAGAAGCTGTCGTCTAAAGCAATACCACTTGCCTAATCAGGTTTCCTATTGTCACACCTGTCTTCAAAGTAAAATGCATTACAGGTGCATCCCTTCATCTATTTACACAAATTAATGTAATGAGTACTTCAAGTATATTCTAAATGACAGGCTTTTTGCTATGGCCAAGTGACAGACTGTTCCCTGGCCAATCAGAGACTGCTTTGCTGTCCAGTACAATTGGTCAGTATGATGTAATTTGGCTTTCTTTAACAAGATGGAATCATCTTCTCATTCCCTCTGAGAATTTTAATCTAGAGCAACAGACCATCTGTCACTTAGTACAATTCCTCTTTTTCTTATCCAGCTAGACTGCAATATAATTTTGTTACTCTTTATGAAAAACAAGGTTGTCCTCTAGAATAATGATAGAGGAAAGAGTATATTTGGGGGCAACTATCTTTAGCAAATCATGTTTAATGGCTTTGGTAGCCAAACAGAGGTAATTTGAAACACCATGTGTGTTTTCTCTATATTTTATTTCCAGTTAAATGCTTATTTTATTATATTCCTTCTCTGCAACACATATTCCTTATGAGTACAATATATGGATATTAGTAATAGCTCAAAGTTTCTGGGGTTTTTCCTCTCCTGTCTTTATAGATTATATGCTTCACTATTCAGGAAATGTGGTTGAAAATAAAGACATGCAGGGTGTTTTAAGTGGTAGAAAGTAATCTTATAAATAAAAAATTTAGAGGGGTTCTCCTTGCACACTTTTATTTTTTTATTGTTTGTTGTTTCACTGTCTTCAAAGTATGCTAAATCATACTAGCTAGGGCACATTATTGTACAACTGACAGCTCTGTGCAAACCTGTGCTACTTGGCGATTTATGAAGTCCTTTTTCAATTGTGTGTGTACGGAAAGTGAGATTACTGAAGGAATCTGATTTCGCAAAACTGTTGAAATGCTAAGAGCTGGCCTCAGACATTCACTGAACATGACTATGGCTTTCACCACATATGAAAACTTCCTGGAACTGCAGATAAAATGGATAAAGACCATGAGACCCTGAAAGTCTGGAATACTGGGGAAAAATTATTTACAATTCCATAAACAAAGAACCCAATAGGAGGAAAAACAAAGTCTGCTATTGCAACTATGGGAAGAAAGTAGAAAACTGTGTAGAGTAGTTAATGCCATTTAAAATTTATATAATATAATAGAAACAAAAAAGAAGTACATTCAGGCAATAAACTTCACTGAACTTGAAGGTGATAGGGAGGAAGATGAAAGCAAGTGTTTAATACTGTTTTGTTCTCCCATGTTAAAACTCCAGGTCATTCACCATGTCACTAATTTAGGACTTCTTTCTGTGCTTGTACTTTCCCATTTGATGCCTTAGGCCCTAAACCAGAAAACATCAAATGTTCTGTGTTTCTTTTACAAGCATTTAACAAGCATTGCTTTTCTGCTTGCGTGCACAGTGTATTTCTTTTGAATGCAATTCAAAAGCTGTGCCTGTGTACAGTCTTTACTCTTTTTGCTATAACCAAAGCAGAGGCAGGAGTACAGCATCCAGTATGTTTTGGACTGACTGATGCTGGATGAAGGGTCATGTCACCTTCCCTGGGAGTAAGCATCAGACCAAAATGTTTCTTACAGCTGAGTGTCATTTGATTCTGGTTCTTTCAAGAAAGATAAAATTTGCCAGTCCTTTTGGACTCTTCATGTTGTGAATAAAATACTAGCATTTTTTGGCAAAACCGCCCATTCTCCACCTTATTTGCTCATGGTACTTCAGACATTTGCATGTTGCCCTGACACTAATGGAACTGAGCTGAGAATACTCATGTTTGTATTAATCTAAGGCCTAAGGTAATAAAAATTGGAAAAATGTCTCTATTTTGTAGGACTGAAGAAGTAAAACCAGGTTTGCATTACTAACATTAAATGTAAGATTTATCCTTCATTTCAATTTTGTCTTCTGTTACTACAGAATTTGCATACTGATATGTGAAACATGTCAGGGTGTTGTGATTTACTTATGAAAAGGCATAAGATACAAGATACGCTGTAGGTCATGGGTAACTTAGATGTCATAAATAATGGACTGAGCTGAATAAAGGTGCTTAGGTTTAACAAAGGAGGACAGAACAGATTCTAGTTTAGATATAAGAAGGACTATCCCACAGACCAGGGGAAATATCCAAAGGATCTCTGTATCCCCCATATCTGCCTCCATATCTGCTGCCTTGCTGAAAGAGAATGGTAAGAGAACCAGAGTGGTGTCAATATTCATTTATTCAGTGTTGAAATACTGGCAGCAGGAGCAGAACAGACAGTAAAAATTATAGACTGATCTTTTTTATGAGTAAACTGAAGGCTGTGATTTGGCCTTCACCTATCTGATGATTTAATTTAGATATTTCATTAGTTGAAATGTAATCCTAATAAGAGAGCTTCTAAACCCTCCCCTCGTTTCCCTACTATTTCCCCCTCCTCTCCTTTCCCTACTATTTTCCTCTCCTTTTTTTATCTAATTACATTTACCAGTGTGATAAAATAGAGAGTAGGCATCTTAAATGTTATTATTATACTATAAATATGTTTGAAGTCATTAACTCATAAAGTGAGATACGTAAGAAAATAGCAGTATGAGATCTGTGACAAGTAGAATGAAAAGCAGAGAATAGAAATAGTACCCAAAACCACAACCAAACAATACTGTATGAAAATGTACTATAAATCTAGCACTCTGTCCTGAAGTGCCTTAGGCTGAAAATGAGAAGTGTAAAAAGTTTGGGAACAAAGAATGCTATATAGCTTTTCTTTCAAAATATATTAGCATGACCTCTTATGGAAAACAGAAATAATAGATTAAGAATCTAGTTGTCTTTTGTCACACATAAAACTGTACTTGGGCTTAGTTTTCCATATGGAATAGTATTCTGTAGATAAGCAAGGCTTGCTCTTCAATGGTATTTGGAATCATTTTTTGACATTGTCAGATGAGAACTGTTTTAGTGAGAAATATTTTATGCAGGTTTAAATAAATGATATAAGGTGATAAAAAACATGGAAGACACTGAGCTCCATAAATCAGCTGATCTTGCAGAAATCAATGGGACTTAAAATTAACCATGAGTTTATCTCTTTGCAGAATCAAGACCTTTAGGTGAAAGCAGCCCTAACAGACTTTTTCTTTGTCTTCTCCATGTAAGTCTGTGAAAATTTAAATAAACTTTATATTTTTTATATAGGACTCTTGCTGGCCCAAAACACAAGGTAAAAAGTTAGCATCTGCTAGTTATGCAAATCCAGCATTCACAGCAGTTACTCGTGGGACATTCCTATTTATGAACAAATCTATACTTATGCTGTAATTTCTCTGCTGGGCTGAGTGACTGGTTACACAGAAGCATCTTAGGTAGCTGTTTGTAGGCTATTTTAGTGGTTCCCTGTTTTTGTGCAAATCCATAAATAAAATAGCTTTTAGGGTGAGAGTTCTTTTAAAAACATAAATCCATTTGAAATCCATTAAAAACATAATGACTATGGAGAGATGTGTAAAAACACTTGATGGTCAGCCTTTTGCTGGTGCTATGATCTACTTACCTAGTTCTATGCATAAATTTTCATGTTTATAAGATTATTTATTATTAATAATTGTGAGAGTAATGAAGTTAATTATGTCATTGCAGGTGGTGTTCATTTGAAGTGCTGCCTATGAGTGCAAGCTATGTTGCTTGCTTTTAGAGAACCAGACACTACTACACTAATAGTGTAGAATGAGCTATTGACTTACTATCTTTCTTCCATTTAATTGTAATTTATTAATACCTGTTAAACAGAGCAGTAATTAAAAATTACATTGCTACTGCTGACCTGTAGGAACTCCAATTTCTGCAAAGCACTTCTGTCACCAGCAATATGTGGAGCAACTTTTTGTCACCAAAAAAGCAATATGTGGAGCAACTTTTTGTCACCTCCACCAGGGGAGGGGCTATGTTAGATCTGTTGTTTGCAAATAGAGATGGGCTGGTGGGAGATGTGGTGGTTGGAGACCACTTGGGGCACATTGATCATGAAATTATGGAATTCTTGATATTTGGTGAAATCAGGAGGAAGATCAATTAGACTCTTACACTGGGCTTCCAGAGGGCAGACTTTGGCCTATTTGGGAAGCTTATTCAGAGAGTACCTTGGGAAACAGCCCTTAAAAATAAAGGAATCTAGGAAAAGTGGGCATGCTTCAAAACAGAGATCTTGAGGGCACAGGAACAGACTGTCCCTGTATGCTGAAGGACAAGCTGACAAGGGAAATGTCCAGCCTGGATAGGCAAGGAGGTTTCGCAGGAACTTAGGAATAAAAAGAGGATGTTCAATCTTTGGAAGGATGGTGATGTCTCAGGAGCTATTTAAGGAGGTTGCTAGGACATGCAGGAAAAATTTTAGAGAGTCCAAAGCTCAGTTTGAACTTAAATTGGTAACTTTTGTAAAGGATAATAAATTTTTTTTACAAATATATTAATGGCCAAAGGAAGGGTAAAACCAACCTTTGTTCTCTACTGGGTGCAGGACAGAACTTAGTTAAGGAGAAGGCAAGACATGCTTAATGCCTTCTTTGCCTCACTTTAGTGGGAAAGCAGCTTGCCTTCAGGACAGCTGTCTTCCTGGGTTGGTAGATGGTGGCAGGGAGCAGAATGGTCCCCCTGTTATCCAGGCAGTCAGAGAATTGCAGAGATGCTTGGATGTTCATAAATCTGTGGGCCCAGATGGGATCCATCCCAGGGTGATGAGGGAGCTGGCAGATGAACTTGTAAAGCCACTCTCCATCATTTACCAACAGTCCTGGCTCTCTGGTGAGGTTCCAGATGACTGGAAGCTGGCCAATGTGAGGCCCATTCACAAAAAAGGTGGGAAGGAGGATTCTGGTAATTATAGGCCAGTTAGGCTGACCTCAGTACCCAGTAAGGTAATGGAGCAGTTTATACTGAGTGTCATCATGCAGCACTTACAGGATGGCCAAGGCAGCAGACCCAGCCAGCATGGGTTTAGGAGAGGTAGGCCATGTGTGACCAACCTGGTCTCCTTTTATGACCAGGTGACCTACCTGGTGGATGCAGGAAAGGCTGTGGATGTGTCTATTTGGACTTCAGCAAGGCCTTTGACACTGTCTCCCACAGCACACTCCTGGAGAAGCTGGCAGCCCACGGCTTGGACAGGAGCACTCTGTGCTGGGTTAGGAACTGGCTGGGTGGCCAGGCCCAGAGAGTGGTGGTGAGTGGGGCTGCATCCAGCTGGCAGCCAGTCACCAGTGGTGTCCCTCAGGGGTCTGTGCTGGGGCCAGTCCTGTTCAATATTTTTATTGATGGCATGAATGAGGTATTGAGTCCTTCATTAGTAAATTTGCAGATAACATAAGCTGGGAGCATGTGTCCATCTGTTGGAAGGGAGGAGGGCTCTGCAGAGAGACCTGGAATGTTTAGATGAATGGGCAAAGTCCAGTGGGATGAAGTTTAATAAGGCCAAGTGCTGAGTCCTGCAGTTTGGCCACAATAACCCCATGCAACACACACACCCCATGGCTGAGGATGGGGTGGCTGGACAGTGCCCAGGCAGAAAGGGACCTGGGGCCACTGGTGACAGACGGCTGAACATGAGCCAGCCCTGTGCCCTGGGGGCCAAGAAGGCCAATGGCCCCTGTCCTGGATCAGGAATAGTGTGGCCAGCAGGAGCAGAGAGGTCATTCTTCCCCTGCACTCGGCACTGGTGAGGTCACACCTTGAGTGCTGTGTCCAGTTCTGGCACATCAGTTTAGGAAGGACATTGAGATGCTTGAGCACATCCAGAGGAGGCAACGAGGCTGGTGAGGGGCTTGGAACACAAACCCTGTGAGGAACAACTGAGGGAGCTGGAGTTGTTTAGCCTGGAGAAAAGGAGACTCAGGGGTGACCTTATCACTCTCTACAATTTCCCAAAAGGTGGTTCTAATCAGGTGGGGGTTTGGTCTGTTCTCCCAGGCAACAACTGACAGAACAAGAGGACACAGACTTAAGCTGTGCCAAGGGAAATATGGGCTGGATATTAGGAAAAGGTTTTTTATGGAAAGAGTGATAAAGTACTGGAATGGTCTGCCTGGGGAGGTGGTGGAGTCGCCATCTCTGGATGTGTTTAAAAAAGACTGGATGTGGCACTCGGTGCCATGATTTACTTGTGGTGTTAGCACTGGGTTGGACTTGATGATCTTGAAGGTCTCTTCCAATCTAGTCATTCTGTGATTCTGTGATTTCGTGATTAGAAAGTTAAGTTGGACAGATGAATAAAGGACAACAGAGCACAGCCTCAAAAAGCAACAAATAAATTATTTGAGTGAATATGGAACTCACTTTATTTTTTCAGAAATGTTGATCTATTGTCTGACAATAGGCTTGTCAGAAGAAACTTTTCAGCAGTCTTCTTTTGTTTTTGCCGTCTCTGGATTTTGCATGGTTATAAGGTAGTCCTCCAGCTCTAAGTTATAAGGTAGATTCTGTAGACTCTATTTCATAGCAACACAGGTTTGAATTAGCATCCCAAATATACCAACACACTTCTATTCCTTCCCCTTTCAAATGCTCAGGTTAGCTTACAGCACCTTTTTTTCCTCCTCAGTGCAAAAATTGTCATATTCCTTTTCCTTCCAAAAATTGCTTGAGACTGAAAAAATGGCTTGAAAAGATTATGGTTTGGGGTTTTTTTTGTGCTCTTCCCCACTTCACAGGGAGATAGCCAACACATAGGAACAGTTAATGTTTGTATATCACATAGGCTTAGGACCTGAGACCAGGGGTGAGTCTATGTGCACAATTTGTCTTTTAATTCATGCACATCTTGTAATGTTCCTTTGATTTGTCCCATTTTGAGATCCATCTGGATATTTTTTTCTAAATATTTTAATAGCATAGCCTGTCAAATTTTCTGCAGTTTTAGTCATTTTATCTTGCTTATTTCTTTTGAAGGGTATCTACACTATAGTGGAGTTTAAAGTACAGAAGACACATCTCTATACCTGGTGTTTTCAAAAACTTGTAAATTTTCAGGTTTCTTCACAGCTAACTTATTTTTCACCACCATAAAATAATACATCATGGGTATAGTTCTTGCAAACTCAGCATCCTCAGCAGTTACTGGTATGGGTTCTGTATGTGTTGCAAGGCCCAGATATCTAGTAATAAACCATATTTCACACTGGCGAGAGAAGTTAACAATTATATAAAGCATATACCTAATATCTATCCCCATGGGCCAAGAAATGTACATAGCTTGTCACTGTTGAAGTCAAACTGGGCATATGTTCTGCAAATCGCTATGAAAGAATGGACGGTGTTAAAAGAGTTGTATTTGTGAGTCATATTGTCTGAGTAGGGCATACCAAATATATAGAAAGTAACTATGCTTACTGGCAGAAAAAGCCCTTCTAGCATGTGCAGAAAAACCCGCATGCCTCTTGGGAATGTCAAGTACTGTTTAGAATATAGAGCTACAAAATATCTGCAATCTTTTTTGAAATTGCAGCATTTTAGATAAGAATCATATAAACCTTTATAATTCTTAGAGATAGTTGGAATAATTATAACTTTAGAAACTACCCCAATACATTATTGAAGGTAATTAGATGATGTTCATGATCCTTCAATACTTGGGGAAGTTTTGTTTTCAACAGGGAGAAAAAAAAGTCTACATTCCAAAGCAAATTGGTATTTGTTGCTAACTTTCTCCTTGGTGCCTTAAGTGACAGTGAAAATTCACAAAGAAGTAGTTTCCTGTCATCTTCAATTAGACTTGGAAAGTTTCATCTCATCCAGTAGTCATTACTTGTTCATTTATCTGATAAATGTATGAATTGGTATTCTTTTTCTTGAAGCATCAACTGCATGGAAAAATGGGAACCATTTAAGATTTGAGAGCCAATGCAAAGTACTGACAACTTGTGAGGTGCAAGAATGCACAAATAACACAAATGAAGAGAGAACTATTCTAGTAAAGTGACTTTACCAGTGCACCATACAATTTTTGCTAGTAACTCTAGCCAACTCTATTTATAACTAAACAATGAGAGGAAACAACAATACATTTTTGAAATCTTAACAGCCCAGAACTCTTGTTTTCTGGTCTCAAGAGAGTGACCTGATGCTCCTAGGCCTTGTTTCAGCTCCCAGCCTGTCTGCATGTATGCTGCTGTCACTGGCATGACTCTCTTGCTTCCTGAGGTGCTTCCACTTGCCGTTGAGACCAACATTTAGAAAGACAGGTGTTCAACACTGTGAAAACTTGAGATTTGTTCTTGAAATTTACTTTATAAGGACTTTAATTGGATTCTTGTTCTCCACTGCTTCAGAATGTGGGTGCATTTCTAACAGTCTCTGAAAACTTGCAAGTCATAACACTGATATAACCAGTAGTTTTGTCGTTGGGATGACTGTAAAAGTACTACTTATAATGAGTTGGAAATAAATATAGCAAAGAGACAGTTTGCCAGAGATCTAAATTAGGACTTTGGTACAACAAGAAGAGTGCATTGAGATTCATGAATTCTTTAGAGAACCATATTGCTCCATCTGTGCACAACTGAAAATGAAATCTGTGTAAAGCTGTTTTTACTGTTTTTAGCTCATTTGGTGGTTTTTGTAACACTCTCATTCTTCATTTATATCAAGTTATATCAGCTGACATTGACCTAGGAATATTTCTGATTTAGAAACTCTTTCTGTGTTTGGTGTTCGTAAGTATTTTAAATGTTTCAGTTTGTCACAGTATTATTCCTATTGTGCACAGGCACCAATGCAATTTAGTTTCCAGTTTATTAGGTCAAAAGCCAGTCGTGCTAATGTATATTACTTGCACTTTGCATGTAAACAGTAGTCAGAAATTTTCTCTTCACTTTTATATCAGTCAAAATTCAATGACTAGAGAGATTATACTTTTCTTCAACTTTCCTTGGTCACAGTAATTTTGCTAACAGAATATTTTTTTCCTTCTTTCATATCTAATTTAGATGAATAGTCTCAAATGATAAATAGATAAATTCCGTGTAAAAATGGAATTAATGTGTTGAGATACCTATTGGTATCTTTAATGTACAAGATCAGTTACATTTTAAATGATTAAAGGTTTAAATAAGACAAAGATTTGGGGAAGTTAACTCATGAAAAAGGTAATTTAAAAAAAAAAAAGTTTGCACAGACTAAAAACATGCACAGTAGGGTGTAAGTTTAAACCTGTGAATCTGGCATGTTTATACATGCATTCTGAACCAGAAAAGCTTTTTGTTAAAAGAATGAGGATAACAGCTTTAAAATTTCAGCTTTGCTTCAGAGCTCTAGCCTTAGTAATGCTGCAAGAATCCAAAGATCAAAACAAACAATATTGTGTGAATTGGACATTCAGCTGACATAAATCAGCTCTGATCTATTTAAAACAAGAAGACTACTGAGCTACACCAGCTGTGGATGTGGCCTAATGTTTTTAATGCCATAGAACAAGTTACTCTGTGCAACATTCTAAATTGCAAGCAGTGTATTTATTGATGGCATGCTTGTCTGCAAGGCCAGAGTTTTCCTGCTGGGCAGGCTGCTTTCTAAGCAGAGACAGCAGGAGCCAAGCTGGGAGCAGGCAGAGTACTCTCCTGTCCCTGTCATGATCTGGACTCAACATGCTTTCCAGCTGACACAGGCAAACAGCAGCTATATTGCTGTGGTTTTGTCCTCATCTTGTTCTCTCTCTGTGCCTGAGTGGTGTCTGGCAAAAGGGGATGGGGAAAGAGCACTGCCAGCTTGACAGAAATTCACAACGGCCATCATAATCTCCCCAGATCCATGAGGGAAAAATGTTGATGTCTTTATGGATCAGCTTCTTATCTTCCCTTGACCATTCTCCTTTCCTATGACTGCACATACACACATTATAAAATGGAAAGTGAGTCATGACAATTTTTTAAAAATAATATAAATGAAAGTAGACTTTTTTTTCCAAAGTGATTTGGAAATATCTAGGGGGACAAAAGATAGTAAACTGCTTTGGCATTCTCCGTATAGCTCTCTGGCCATCTGCTGCTCACACTACCAGGGATGATGAAGATACACAAAAACATGCTGACAGGGTTCTCAAGAGCTGCCTAATCTGTCCTTTTCTGAAGCAAGATGGATATTGTCAGCTGGGGAGAGGAGACATGTTATCTTTAGCTTTTTTTATAAAGAAATACAAATGCGAAGGCTGCTGTCTTTTAGGAGATATGAGAAAATAATTTGCAGCTCTTGATGACAGAAGGTCTTTGTTAATGGCCAGCCTAAATTTCATTATGAAAATACCTTCACCACCATAGAGAACAAGCTTTTGCCTTTCCTATTAGTCTGCTCCTTTCCCATCGTCAATACTTTCTTCCTGAGGATGAACAAAGCTTAATTCTCATATTTTCATCGCAAGACAAGGAAAACCTGATAATTTTCCTTGGTGTCCATTACATTGGTGTCTTTTGCTAAAGACATCTTTTCAGACAGGGCACAGAAATATATATGGGAGATTACTTCATAAATTCAGCAAGATTGTACATAGACATTTCCCATTTCCCTTTTTTTCAAAGAAGTTACTTTACTGAGGTATTTTGCTTGTGATTCACAGCCTCTCTAAAATCCTTTATTTAAAACAGCAGCCTACAAGTTTGTTTTACTCATTGCAATTATCCCCACTGATTTAATTTTTTAATTTATCAGTTTTCCAGTTAGATAGGGCAGAATTGAATTTTGTTCTTGTCTTAAAACTTACTTACAATCCTTTATATGTTGCTACTGCAAATGTAGTAAGAGTAGTGAGGAATTTTTGATACAGAAGGAAAACTTCAAGATTTGAGGCTGTAGGAAAGTGAAATTAGATTTCTTAGAAACAAATTGTTTCAGAGGGAAATTACCTGAGGCTGTGAGAGTCTTTTGCTTTTTTTTTTTTTTTTTTAATTTTAAATGAATAAAGCTGTCATCAACCAAAAACCTATTCTTAGAAGGGGATCTAGAGCTTATTTCAAGATGAAAAATATGGCAAAGTACTTTGGAACTGACTAGCATAAGAGATTTGATAATCAGGATGCCTTGGCAAAAACAAACAGAGCTTTGAAGATTGGAAGAGGATTGAATCAGTCTGGAGACAGAGAAGATTAAATCAAGTAGAAGAGATGCTACAAAACTGTATAAGCTTGTATGTTTATATGATGTTTAACCCAATCATTGGAGTAAAAAAATTGCTATCTTCCTAAGTGGTATATAAGCATATGCAACCCACAGTAAAATCTGATTCTGATCACCACTCAGTTGTCCTTGTCTCTCTCCATCACCGATAGGAAAACGTTTGGTTTCTTAAATCTTAAATCACAAATAAGTATGTATTCTGAGAAATTACTGCTTTCTATGTTACACCAACACTTTTACTCAATTATCAAGATTTCATATGTTGACTCTATATGGATATAGGGGCATATAGTTCTATAGTCATAGTCCATTTTGTACATTTTGCGCTTGTTTTTAAGTTTGGTTTTGTGTTTGTAAATTTGTGACAGTGACATGCATAGATTGGTATACTTCTTGGAAAGGTAACAGTTAAGGTATAACTGTTGCAAATTTTTTTTAATAATGCTTGAAAATAGAAATGGAAAATAATTTTCTTCCAAGTAAGGTGATAGAGTGAAAATTAATCATTCTGAAAGGGAAATTTTAGAATTCTGAATTTAGATTTTTTAAAAACTTTTACTATATTTCTGTTAAATAACTTAAATGTCAGCAATACCAATAACTGGGGCTTTTTACAGGTTTTGCATCTATATGGACCATAGGTATCAGGATAACAGCCTGAAAACAAAAACAATTTTACTTAATAGGCTTCATGTTTATGAAAAAACTCTTTAATTTTGTAGAATTTCATTATATATAAAAAACTAATAAATTAATTTCATTACAAGCTTAAAGGAAGAGAAAAAATATGAAACTTCTTTAGGTAGATAACTATTCATCTTCCTCCCTATTTGTTATATGAGTCAGAGCTAAATACAAACATCTGCCTTTTCTTCATTAAGCTCAAAGCTAAATTTGAAATAGAATGTTTTCACTACAGAAGGTCTATTTTCTTTATTCTGTTGTTTACTAAAATGAAAGGGTGGGAGAACCAGATGCTATTAGTACTGCTAAAATGCTCTAAAAGCTTCCAGGGAAGCAGATAGCAGTTTACAAATATGACATTCTTCATACTGCTGAAATAATGGAAGAGGAAGTTGAGAAGCTTTAACTTTATGAGTCCTTGTGGCAGTGCACAAAGAATAATTCCTATAAATAAGACATATAATGTTTCTCAACATGCATCCTGATCTGCAGCTATTATGTTAATAAACATAGCTAATCAGTTTAATGTGCTCAGGATGAGACAAGCAGTGAATACCAATACAGACATAACAAAAAAGGAATATTTTTCCCATTTTTTCTATGTTAGGACAAACCTGAGGTCCATCTGTGGTTAATGAATACAGCTTCAGAAAAAAATTTCAAGAGAGACTTTTCTCACTTTAAGTAATACATCATATAATTTTTGACAGAAATTTTATATTTTTAAAAAAGAATGTGATATCTTCATTATGTTAAGTGTAAGATGCTAATGTCTCTTTTCACATTAAGCCTTTTTTACTGAAACTTGTTTAATAAAGAACAGCAAGAATTTGACTTTGTCAGAGGAAATTTAGAAGAAGCTGGGGTAATTTTACCTTACACTGAGCTCTTACTTCCTTGTACTTCCTTGTACATATGAAAATATGTCCTCAGTCTTTGACCTCTTCATTTTCTACTTTTAGTTTATCTTTTCCTGAGAACTATTATATCACTGGAATTTTGAAATGACCTTCAGTGGACTGATGACTGGGAAAGCTGACCACAAATGAGAAGGGATATTGTTACTGAAAAAGCTTATACTACTTTTAAATTTTTTTTTAAAATTTAAATCTTCAACTTTTTTTAAATCTCATTACCTGGGCTACTCCACATTCAGCTTAGGGGATAAAGCATGTATAAACATCATCATCAGATCATGACAAACACTGCTGTGTTTTCTCTCTTGTACACTGAAATGAACTTCAGTACATTGAATTTCTGTACTGTTTGAACAGAAAACCTTAATTTTGACATCTTCGTTCGTAAAAACAACATACTTTCCAGCATGTTAAAGACAGAAATATGCCTTTAATAATGAGATGTGATCTATTGAAAGGCTACAGGACCAATTTTAATTTGTTTACTTCAAATACATTTCATTCGGTTTTGTAGTCTTGCAGAGCTATGTTAAAACTGAGAAGAGAGAAATGCAAAACACCAATTAGGTCACCTAGTCTGTCCCTCAAGGGACCAGTAAAGGATTGTTCCCTACACTGTTAAATAATCATTTTATCTAATTACTCAACCCCAAAGAATGACCAATCAATTCAATCTCTCAATTAACCAAGAATTCTGTGAGTCTTATTTAATAAAAAGGAAGGATTTCTTTTTGAAGTAATTGTGATATTACAATTCAATGAAGGAAAAAGAAAAACTTAAGTGCATTAAAATAAAACCTTTAAATGAAGTTCTGACAAAAATCAGACCTCTACCATTCCTTGAAGATTCCAGGACAGAGTTGCAGGAAGCACTGCAGTATGAACAAATCCAGTGTATTATAGTAAAGGGTTTTGAATCAATTAGGCCCTTGAGAACTGGCATTTTCTTTCCACCTCTCTGATGGGCTTTGTGAACTGTATCTCTATTGAAAAGAATCCTCAGTTCTGGGTAGGCTGGGTTGATTTTTAGACTCTCCAAGCTGTCATTTCACACAAGTTTTGTATTTCTCAGTTTGTACTTTTAATAAATACTTCCAAGCAGGTTGAAGGACAATATGATTTATGTAAGTGCACTTCGTGCCAATCATGAAATCATTTTTTGTCCTAACAGAATTTTGTTAACTGTTCTGTTGGGTTACTGTGATCTAAGAGCACCGCCTGCTTATATTTCATCCAGCAACTTTGTTTTCCTGCTGTTTTTTCTCTACCTTGAATATGCAGTTCTCAGTTAAATCATCATACTGAAGAAGTTAGCTTGGGAGAAGCTATGTTATCTTTATTATCTGAGGGTGAAGTATATATGACAGCATAGATGTATTCCTGCAACTAACTGAGATTCTGTTCAGCTTATTTTTTTAGTTTTAGATGTCACTTTAACAAACTCTCTTGCTTTACCAACTTTTTGTTGTGACTTGATGAAGGTTTCTTTTCTAATCAGATCTACCTGCTTGCTTTCTCTTTTAATGTAAGCTGTGTTGAAAGTAAGTTTCCCACACATCTGGGCAGATAATCTTTATCCTCAGTCCTTAAATACACCTGTATGTTCTTTCCCACTAATGTAATTGGGAATTTTGTCTAAGTAAAAATGAAAAAAATTGTTGTTTCAATATTTACATTATTTCCCCAATGAATCCCCTTTGTATATATGTAGTCTACTAATGTTTATAATGTAACTTTATAAGCAGTAGCACAAGTCCGGGTAATACTTTAACATATGGAATCTCAGGAGATCCTTCACTCTTGGCAACTGATATTGTATCTGCTTCTGAGAGCTTTAGTCTGTGTTTTACCCTTTATCTGTTAGCTTACCTATGAAAAGATTAGCTTCTATAATCTTTTCAATTCACTATATCTTGTATGTAGAAGGCTGAAGAATTCCTGTCAGTAAACAAGGACTCAGCATGTCAAATGGTGGTGAATTAAATAGACTTCAGACTTGTCTGTCATTTTGAAGGTCATGATAGCATGGAAATTTAGAAAATGAAGAATCTAGTTGCATCTTCCTCGTTAGTAGTACTGAAGATTGTGAGGGGGACTTTTTGGGTGTGTTAGTTTTGTTTTGTGTTTTGTTGGGGTTTTTTTTGTTTGTTTTTGTGGGTTTTTTTTTAATGTGGAGTAATATTGCTTCAAAAATCTTCTGGGCTTGTCAATGGATAAGCTGTTGCAACTAGTTGCCACTGATGTGAACAACCTTCACCACTAGTTTAACAATTACAAAATTGTTGCATTGTTGCATGTATTGATAGATTCCTAGTTGATTATGAAACTATTTTTTTCTTTTCTTTTTCCTCACTACAAAGAAGGTTCTGATTGGTTAAATAATAGTAAGAATCTAACTAGGAATACTCAATTATAAATGAATATTTTAGACAATTATCTGGCTGATGCAATTTGGAATAGCCTTCAGGCTTATTTATGTTGCATATTTCAAAGTGACAGATATGTTGGAATGCTGAAGATGATTAAAACTCCATCAATCTTTGCAGAGTTACACAGTCTGAAGACTAGGAGGCTATGAGTCTCTGGCTTACAACATTCATGGAATTTTCTTCTTTGCCTATTCAATAAAGCAAAGAAAGTTCCAGAACCCTTTTCTTCTAGGCATATCAATTTTACAAATTTTTCCTATTAACCATTGCTTTTGACTGAAGCTATCTGAACCTTGTAGTCTATCTTTTTTTCTTCTGGTTGCTTTAATTTGGAGAAAATGATAAGAAATGAGTTCATTACTGTAATGGCTTTTGCTATAACTGTGTTGTTAAATTGTTGTGATAGCATGTTCGTGGGCACTGGGTCACTTTTAACAATCATTTATATGGCTTACAAAAAAACCACTTTCACAAGCAACTTTCAGGCATGATTCAGGAAAGAGCATAAGGCAGGGACATTTCCAACAGAAAAACTGAATGAAGTCACACAGTTTGGAAAGCTACTACAGTCAGGTGGCATGATGAATGTGCAGAAATATGGCAGAATTAGGGTGGTTTTTACCTACCAAGGAAAATCTTGTAAGAATGTTCTTTATGAAGATGAGAGCACTTATTTTTAATATAAACATTTTCATCTATGACCATCACTTCTTTTGATTTCCTATTGTTAAAAGCCTGATCTCTCCCAACAAATCCAATATAATCTCTTTTCTAAGTAGTTTCTTAACTACTGTAGATTCAATTTTTAATATATTTTTAAAGTGGGCCTATGATCTGTAGGATTAAGATGTCAAACATATTCACAAATGTCCTTTTTATTCTGGCTGATACTTTTATTGTCAACAAAACTGTTGTTTGGTTCTGTATTCCTAAATGGATGGATAAGGGTCAATTTGAAGAGTGGGATTTGAACTGTATGAGTGAAACAAAAATAATTACATCCTCAAAGACTCATTATATTTTCATCATAAGATTAAGTTTTCATAAATTATGCAAATTTTTTATTGGATACGTGTGTTACATGTCAGTCACTCTTCTATGATTTTAATACTCAGATTTTAGTACAGTATTATGTACTATAATATACATTTTGTTTACAGCTGGCAATATTTCTAATGCAATATCCTTTTATCTATGGCACTTTTAAATGCTCTCAAAGTCCTTGAAATTAATGGGAAAATGCAGTAATCACACTGATCAGAACTCTTTCCAAACTAAAGGAAATGTCTCCAGTGCACAAATAATAAAATTTGCGTACCATCTGTAGTACAAATGCTATAACAAGGAGTCTTTTGTTCATTTGGAGTGTCTGTTATGATAAGTGTTCATTATTTGCACAGATCATTTAAGATCTATGCTAAAATTTAAATTTCTTGCTCCCCAAGCACATATACATCCAATTTGAAAGAAAAGTGCAGAAATGAAGAATCTGCACAGAAATCCAAGTGCAAAGAAAGACTATTGGATTCTGCAGTTGTTCTCCAGTTTAAACAACTCAGCTTGATTAGCTGGTAAAATATTAGTTATACTAGATTATAGGAACTGACTACTGTTTTGCTAATTAAGAGATTCAATTAAGAAGATTTGTTCAGCTGTAGCTTGCAGATATGTCTTATTTTCAGGGACACAATTGTTAAATGTCAAACAATTAAATTTTGTTGAATCTCTAGTATCCATATTCAACATCTTGTTAACATATATAATTTCCTATAGGTGTTTCTACTTAAACACAGCACCATAAGAAAGAAGAAAATTATTTTTCTTCTTTTAAGGCCAATTGATGCTTTGTTAGTTTTTTTGTTCTGTAGGTGAAATAACTTAATTTATGAATTAAAGTAAATTAGGCCATCAAAAACAGTCCCCTCTGCCCTTAAAAAACATATTTAAAGTGGAAGAAATATATGGGGGTTTTGGGGCAGGGTTTCAGTTTTCTTACCTTAGCTGAATTTTGTTTTAAGAAAGGAAATTCAGCAGTGAGTAAGTGCTGACAAAACTCTGAAGGCTCGAAGTGAGTTTTTGACAGTAAGACCAAAATGAAGCATAAGAGGGAAGGACACAAAGTACGACGTCAAGTACATCTCAGTATATGCAGGCTACACCTTCTTTCCTTTGAAGTCATCTCTTTTTCAAACTCTTTTTCTTACAAGAATTAGAAAAGTAGCTGAATTGTGACTTTTGATGTTTTGAAGTAAAAAGCTGGTGGAAAAGTAGAAAAAAATGATAGATTAGAATTCTGGTTGGGAAACTCTTACCCATGATGTTGACTACTAAAGATGTAATTCTTTCAAGTCTCTGAGGCACGTTTACATGTCAGTCAACTAATAAACTTTATTTGATTTTAGTGTTATTGTTTATAAATTCCGAAAGCTCCAGAGCACCTGAAATAGAACTGTTTTGTTGAACAAATAGAAATATTTTTAGGGGGATTTAGAGATGAAAAATCCCGTATTAAATAGATATTAAAAATATGTTCTCACAAAGCTGGAACAAATATTTACTTTCTCTTAAATTCTGTCTGAAATTAAAAAGGTCCAATTTTTTTTTTTTTTCATTTTTGCCTTTTTTTTTTTTTTTTTTTTTGTTTAAATAATTGCACACTACCTCAATTCAGCAGCTGGTGCAGGTATGAAGAAATGTAGTCATTTACAACTCCAAGTCCAAATATAAACAATAAGGAGGCAAATGTCCTGGTTTGAAAGACAGGTGCCTGAAAAGGAAGGTGGGAACTTCCCCTGGAATGGAGAATATGACCCACCTCCCTCCAAATTATTGTAACTTTGAAAGTAACAGTTCTGTACTAGTATGTATGAGTACAGCAAGGCAAAGAAACAACGGCAGCAACAATGGACAAAAAAGCAGAAAACCTAATGAAGTCTCTGCCCGCTCTCCAAGCGCTTCCCTCGGTGCAGTTCCGGGCACGGCCGGCAGGGGCGCTGCTGGCTCCCGGCTGGCAGCACGTGTGTGGTGATTCCGCCGCGCCAGCAGGGGGCGCTGTGGCGCGGGCTCAGGGATGGTGGCCCGGCCAAGACTGGAAGGGATGGAAAAAGGGCTTTGCTTCACAAACCCGAGGGCATGGCAGTCTTGGTGCCCCAGCAGGACTCTCGGAAGCAGCAGGCTGGAACGGCAGGGAGGGGCGTAGTCCCGGAGTGGCAGATGAGTTGTATCAGGAACTCCCGAGCTGTAGCAGGAACTGGGACTGGCAGGCAGGGGCTGAAGGGCTACAGTGTGGCAAACAGCCCCTCAGCAGTGGCACGGGCGCGGGGAGGGCCAGCAGGAGCAGCCCGGCTTCTAATGAAGGGAGAGACTCCCTGGAAGTGGCGAAGGGCTGGTTTCTCTTGAGGGGAAAGGCTTCCCCTGAGGCACCTGAGCAGGATGTGAAGAGTCCTTTGTTTGGTAGGAAAGGTGTTAAAGACGGCCCAGCGCAAAGGCACTCTCAGGAGCAGAGCTCCACTCACAGTAGAAGAAAGGCAGCAGGAGAAAGAATCCTGCAAGGGTGATGAATCTCTCCACAGTGACTGCAGCCTCCTTCCCCTCCGAATGTTGACAGCACAAGAGAGCAAGAAGCTGCCCCAGCACCTTTTTTCCCATCCCAATTCTTGCAGTATCTCTGCCCCTCCAAGAGAAACCCTCAGATGAGTGCAGCCAAGTGCTTTCCTCCTCGAGTGTGGCGACTTATTTTGTCTCCTAAGCACCGGGTCGTTATTTTCTCCTCGGGAGAGAATTCCCTAAGAGAAAGAAACAAAAGGAAGAATCTTAAACCCCGACAATAAAAATTAATGGTTCCCTGGGAAAAATATTTCTACTCTGGAAGTTCAAGAAGAATAATCAGAAAAGTATTCCTTGATACTAATATGTTGCCTGCTCTCAGGATATTAGAGTGAAACTTTATTATCTTGGACTGGACAGCTGGCTTCTTCTCCAATATGATTTGGAGTCGTAAAAGGGAAAAAAGAAATGGGGAAAAAAAATGGAAAAAAAGAAGTTCAGGCTTTTAAAAGCCAAACCAGGGGCATAAAGCAGGAGTTTACAATAGAAAAATAATTTCAAATATTGTTTTGTTCCAGCTCACTTAAGAACAGCTTGTTCATAATTAAAAGTGTTTCCGAGGAATATTTTTAAAGCACAGAGATTTATTATTTTAATGCTAACAAGTTTTCAATGAATCAGGATATTTTTCTACAATACAGTATCCATACAGATTATACAGTGGAAAGGAAGCTGATTGGGATGTAGTTCTGTCATGAATAAAATCTCTCAAGACATCCACCCCGGTTAAAGTACTGTGTTTAGTTATGTACAGTTAATGTTCTTATCCCATTTGTAAACCTTGTACCCCTTGTTTACTCCGATGGTTATTAGTAATGTTAATTACTTACCAGTTTCTGAAGTGTTTTAAAGGTTTTTATGAGACATTCCTGTACCCTTTCCCTTACTTCCCTGCTACTATGTAACAGAGCTGCTCCCATGGGGGTTGGGTCACACTAACAAAAGCAACCCATTAGAAAGGTATGCCATAGAAGGAGGCAACTCCCATGGACACTGTGCCACACTAGAACAAAGAAAGTCCCAGGAAGCTGTGCAACCAAGTAATAGGCAAACTAAGGCACCAGGACACCAAAACAACGAGCTAACAGAGGAGTAAAAGGACAAGGAGACCTATTCTACCAAGCTATGATGAAAGGCTATCTTCCTGCATCACCTAAGCCTGCTTAGAAACCATCTTCCTATATCACCATGACCTAAAGAGGACTGGAAAGGACTGGCACCCCTAGACAGCGAACCAGAACGACAGGCTTCCTGGCTACTCTCGTGAGGATGGAAGCTCCAGCTCTGCAGTGTGTGCTGCAAAGCTGAATTGGAGCTGTCGGTGTGGGAACGGCCGTGGTGCAAGCAACCCCCAAGAGCTGAATCCTAATAAAGGCATCAAACAGGAGTCTTGTCTCCTGGCCAATTTCTTTCAGTTCTATTCCATAAGTGTGACTATTTGTAATATGTGTGTTTTTGATATAATTTGCGTGTATAGTGCACAAAGTTAACTCGAGCACAATGCATAAAACTTGAGCAACCGAAGGATTGTCACAACGACAGAGAGCTCAGGGCTGTTTGCGAAAGGACAAAGGGGGCGCCAGGAGAGAGACAGATCCACTCAGAGGAGATGAGCCACTAATGATTCAGTGATCAGCATGTGATACCCATTTGGTTGACCGTTCCTCTTAATGTCGGTCTCCCGAAAGGAAAAAAACCAAAAAACCAGAAACCACTCAGACTCCATCCCTTTCTGGGAAAATCTCAGAAAAATTCTACATTTCAAGGACTACGTCCCAAAAAATCCACTCAGACCTAATCCCCTTCCCAGAAACCTCTTCAGCAGTTCAACATCTAAATTCTGAATATGTAACAACACATCACAGATAAAAAAAATCGAGACTGCATGGCCTCAGGCTGAAAAAACTGTATAAAACTCGGCACTCCAATAGACAGTTTGTGAACTTGGGGGAATCAGTGCGGCAGAGACTGGTTCAGGGTTCACCCAGTGCCGATCCCGGGCTCGACATTGCCTTTAATTGTGGCTGTCCCCAAATCTACTTTTTGCAAATTTTTTTGCGAATTTTTTATTTTTTTGCAATAAAAATTGTTATTGATAAAATTTTATTAATTTATTTATAGCACTTTTAGTTTAGACTTTTTACATTTGAAACTAATGCTAACTCTCATTATTAGGTTGCTGCCTTTTGAACCAGGTTGGAGAAAGACCACTTTTACCTTACAAAAATGTTCTGTTAATTGACTTCATAGTTTGGTCAAGGATTTCCACAGTCCAATGAATTGTGTTCCCAAACTATGACAAAATGTGTAGAAATACTGAAATAATACTCCCAAAAGAAAATAAACTCCATGTTGTATATAGTGCTAATATTAGCATATTATTTCCCATACTTTCTTGTCCTTGTGTAATTCATTAATGATTTATTTTGCCAATGTCATCCTTTTCCAGCAAACACTATCTTGATTTGATATAGTCTGTGGCATTCAAGTTACAGGAAAATCCCCCAGGAGAATTGGCACACCAAGGATTCGTGTCAGAGAAGTCACAAATGTGACTCAGTGCAGTTACTTCAGTACTAAACTCCTTTTAGAGTTGAGATTCCACCAAGTGTAACTTGGAAGACAGGAAAAAAGAGGAGAAAAAAAGGAGAAAATATAGAAGATCTGCAAAGAAGTGTATTGTTTTGGAACAGAATTTAATCTATTTAAACATATCAAGTGAAGAAATATGTGAATTAATATTCTAATATTATTCTCAGCATTATTAAAGTCAGGAAGAAGAAAATACATAAATAAACTCTGGAGTAGTCCATGCAGATAAATAGTGTTGAAAATGGGTAGATAATACCAAGTTTGTAAAATTCTCTGTGAAAGTTGCACAACAAACTTATCTTACTGGTGATTAACAGAATTCTCATATACTGATGGCTACCAAGCTTTTCAGCAAGAAATATAAATTATTCTGATGTAAAACTAATCAGTTCTAATAGGGAAAAACATGATTTGGATTCTGTTATGCTGAACTGAAATTATATTTATAGACATGTTGTTGGAAATTTAAGAAAATCATCTAAATCTTTAATTTTTCAAAGATAGTAGCATTAAGCTTCTGTTGCCCAATGCTTAATTAAGCAAAGAGCAGATTGACTGGCACAGAAAAAAACCCCCAAAACTGGTAAGCCATCTTTGTTTTATGCATAGACTTTCATACATTTGATAAATTTATTTTTATGATTTTAGATGGCAGAGACTCATTTTCATTAAATTTGTTTACCATAATTATGGAAGGACTGTCACAATAACCATTAAGTTTGATACATTTGTGTGTGTTCCTACTTCTCTCTGCCTCCCAGAATTTTCATTCCAGCCATGAGTGCTGGTGTTCCTTAGTTGTACATCTGGTACAGTGTTTCTGACAGCAACATCACTCCACAGGGACTGAATGTGCCATCTGTATGACACACTCAGTATCTAATGGTTTAAGAGCTAGAGACACATAAACGCCTGAAAAAGTACATTTTCCTGGTTGCTATGTTTTTGGTCTCTCTCTTTACATTTTACCAACAAAGTATTTATTGCGCAATGTTGCAGCTCTGTGCTCCTGTATTTGTAAGTATGGGAAAGGGGGAGTGGACTTTAGCATCCAGTACGTCCTGGTTATATCTACCTGAAGGCAAAAGAAAAGAAGAGAAAGTTAAAAACCCCTCACAAAACAGGACCACTAGAGGTAAAAATCTCCTCAGCAGAAGAATTGATTCTAATAGAAATGTAATGTGAAATCATTTTGTGAAAGCGTACAAACAGATATTTAGCACACATATATATATGTATAAATTAAATATAATAAAATAAATAAATATATGTATATATAAAACCTACAGCTGTTGCCCTAAGCAAAATAGTTGGCATGAGCCAACATTTCCCAAACAAAAACCATTAGATTCCTAATGAAAATCACAATAAAATATGGGTTTTTTAGACATTTCTTATGCCTAAAATCAAGAGTTCTGCAAGATTTTGCACTTGCTTGAATTTCACTGTGATTATGAATTACTGAAGATGTAGAGAAACGTAAGTCAAACTGAGCTTAGTGAAACTGTATGGGAAAGATTTTCTTCATCAATCTATTTTTTATTTATTTTTTTTAATAAGGAGAAAACATAATTTATGAACTTCTAGCCTTATAAAAGGGAAAAGACTTGAATTCTAAGCAAAAAAGAAAAATGTTGCTGGAAGGTAGAAAGCTTTCAGAGGGCCTTTCTGGGTTTTTGCTTTTTTTTTTCTCTTTTAAATTTCCACTGTTCATGAAGAACCAGTTTTTATTCATTGTTTGCATTGAGGTTTATAGATACATACTTGCTCTATAAAAAGGCATATGCTCAAAGTGCCCATCATTTTTCCTAATATTCAAGATGAAAACTTCTAGTTAGAAATTCAGTTTGCATAGCAGTAGCAGCAGCAGCAGTCCTGGGCTATTTCATTTTTCTAATGACCCTGCCTGTGGCTTTTTTTCTCCTTCAGTCTTTATAGGCAATAAACCAAGGAACACTTCTTTTAAAAATGTGTGGCTCATATACTTTTGACTTTGACAGAGAGCAAAAAAAAATAACAAAGAACTGAGAAATTTCTTTAAAAACAGCTAGTGGAAAAGTTGCTTATGTGATTATTTGGTAGCCAATATTATTATTATTGCCCAGATATTCATAATGCATGGAAAACAGTAAAAGAAAAATATAATTAAGTTGACACATTCTATGCCAAAATTGTCAGTTCAGGATTTAAATATTTATTGAAATATTTAATTATATAAATAAATATTTAAGTATTCAAATAAATATAAATATTTATTTAAATATTGTTAATATTACTCAGGGTAAAATTTAAGAGTTTTAGAGCTTTTTCTAGATTTTGCCCACATGGAGATAAATCTATTTAAGGAATTACATACTGCAGCACTTGTATAGGTAAACTATTTTGAATATGACTACTAATGTAAGATCTGTATTAAAATTTGGCATTAGCATAGCAACTGTTGTTACTCTTTGTCCAGCTCATTTGTTTTGCTTTTCAAATTTTATGTCAGATTGCTTTTGTTCTTTGGTATATTTATTCTGTGGTATAATGGCGAAATGGATTTTGAAAACCAAGGAGTGATTCTGAGTACCATGCTCTTTTTGGCGACACACTTTAACACATCATGAAGGCTGAAGAACTTTGGTATTCAATGTTTAGTCTGCCTGCAATAAAAGGCTTATTTAAAGTTTCTTAAACACCTGAAAATGAAAGCGAATAAATAACATTTGAGAATTTTTTTTTTTTTTTTTTTTTTTTTTTTGCTTTTGCATGTACTTCAAAAACATTGAGCTCACCACAAGGTCTACTAGAAACAAAATTGTAACTACTAATTAGAACAGTTTATTTATCCTTCTTTAGCAGAGACCTTATAAAGGTGAGTGCTTGAGAGGGACATGTATATCTGATAAACTGTTAGATTAGTTTCTTCAGTGGCAAACATTCATGTTGATGCTGTGATCCTAACTTCTTTCTTCCCATCCCTCTTCTTTTCTCCAAAATGAAGGACAAATGTGTATTGCACTGGTGTGGAGGGTAAATCATTCCTATTTGGAATGAGCTGATGTTCTCATTAGAAGTTTATTGTTGCTCTCCTATGTCATTTGTGCTTGTGCTGCCATCCAAGGGAACTGGAGACATAGAAGTATAACTGTTACCAGAGAAATGAAATTACTGTGTTGGCTGAGCAAAGGCAGAACTGTTCATTCACCCTTTTAATGTGAAGGACAGACTAGAAGTCATGGTCTAGCTGTCTTTCTGTTGCATATATAAAGTGTCAGTATGTCATAGAGCTTTTTGCAAATGCAGAAAGACTGGCTTTTGTAATGTCAGGAGTAGAAGGAAAATTGCTTACCTTGTAATTTGATGAGGTTAATATTAGCATGAATGCACTCTCATTGGTCTAGAACAGAATAAAACATGAGGTTATCCAACTAGGTTATTTTTTGTGTGAGCATTCCAATGCAGGACAGCCAATAGCAAAGAAATGACAGAAATGTGTCAAAGTCACAGAATAAATTGCTTCTGATTCCAAACATCATCTCAGAATCTAAACAGAGCCTTATCTTCAAAAACAGCCAGCATGAGTTTTGATGCAGAAGAATTGTTCACTATTTATCACAGCTAATGATCATTGTATAGCATTCTCCAGTATAGCAGGTGGCCTGGGACTGAGTTGATTACAAAACAGAAGCCACACAGAGCTGACACTGCATGCCAGAACCAGGAGAGATACCCTTAGATGAAATGCTGTCATGTTGAAACGAAACTGTCCCCAAGGCTTGATCTAGCACTGGTCACTGGCAGTGACCACTGTGTCAGCTCTGACTTGGTCCTGTGCCACTGTGCCATACACAGACCCAAGGAAATACTGAAGCTGAAAACCATCAGAAAAAAATCAAGGTCTTTGGAAGTTGATTCCAGCCATACCCATATCCCCTCTGTTTTCTGGGATCTGTTGAAATAGTTAGTAGACTTCCAGAAAGTTTTTCCTTCATGTTGCTTGAAATTGGCAGTCCAGGTATTTGTGTTTGGTTAATGAAACACTCTTCTAAAAGTATTTGATGTTTAGGATTTGAGTATCATTACAAATCCTTCTGAAAATAGTATTCCTGTTAGAAGTTTCATCATTGTGTTCAAAAATCACTAACTTACTAGTTACTCAACATCAAATTACATATTTCATGTATCATATGCATGAAATAGTGCTAAAGAGAGAAACAAAAAAGGATAGTCAATGTGGAAGGGTGAAAGTGTGGGTAAGAAAAAAATATGTACATCCTGCAATTTCAGTATTTAATTAAGCTTATCTTGCTGTATCTGAATGTTGGTATTTTTGTTTGTCTTTTTTGAGTTAAAAACATATCAGAATATTTAATTTATTGGGTTTTTAGCAAGTTGCTTATGAATGTCTCCAAATTTGACTCCTACATGCAATGAAATTAATCCCAAAACTCTTGTGTGGGATTGTTGAATGAAAAGCAGAAAGTTTTCAAAATGAAGTCTTTTTGAAGTGATTGTACCACACAAGCCTGCCCTCTATCTCAGAATGGCAGATCTTGAGGGCGGCAAAATGTTGACAATCAGTGGTTTGAGATTCAATCCATTAAAACTGAAAATAAAAAAGAGACTTAATGTGAGTGGCAAAGTAGTTTGATCTTAATGGTCAGCCTAGAACCATATGTTGTTATATTTGGAAATTCTTATTTAGGGATGGCATGTTCTTGGATTGTTTTTTCTTTGTGATCAGGACAATCATGATATGGAAGAACACTGACTATGCAAATTGCGGGTAGTATAATAAGAATGAATTTGATTCTCCTTAATCTGTGCTCACGAAATTTTTTTCTTGTCTTCTCAATATGTAAGGGGAACAGATAAAATTTCAATCAAACACCATTTCTTATATAAACCAGTGTCAACAGTTGAGTATATTCACCCTAAAATACCGACACCAAGAAATTGTATAAAACTTGTTTTTCTGAATTAATACTAATCAGCATGCCTCTGTAAACATATATATGTGTGTGCCAGCAGTCCAGTGATTCTGCATATATATCTGTGAAAATGAGTCCATCATTATTTATGTTACCTTTGTTTGAAAATCGCCTCTATACTGTTTTACCAGGAGAAAATGGCTCACAAGCAGCATGATCTTTATCAGTTGCTGAAGGCCTTGTGATATGCCTGCTTAACCTTACAACCTATACAGCTGGTAGGACAAAATTTAACCCCAGACTGAACTACCAGGGGTGGTTCTTCCTATAGAGAGGGAGTAAAAGTTTGGAGCAAGAGTGGCCAATATGTATCTTAGAAAGAAATAAATTAACCCAGAGGAATCTGTATGACTACTCTAGAGACAAAATATCTGTCCTTTTGCTGGTTACTTTACCTGCTTCATATTGTAGGATTATAGGTATTTAACATCCAACATCCCAGACAGGCCAGGACAGAGTACAGTGTGCTCCTGAGAAAAAATCAGTTATTCCTGAGAAAACAATTCATCCAAGCTCCAGGCGTGGTCACTTTAAAATGGCCTTCCAGTGCTTTGATAAAACAAAGTGTATTAAATAATATTAAAGTGTATTAAATACCTGTCAGTATATTTCAACAAATTTTAAATTTAGCGGGGATAATGGGAATAATTGAAGCTATTAATTTCACTGCAATTCATTATTCATGAGGAAAAGTCTAGGGCACATGGAAAGTTGCAGTCATGTTCTAATAAAGACAATTATCATTAGAATTGCATATATCTGACAATTACTTAGATTTAAAAAAATCTGGTACTTGCATATTACACTTGGAAAAGTCAATTCCTTTCATCTGTTGAAGTTCAATATTTTTCTGCAGAATACCGTCAAAATTTTTTGCAAAAAATTGCAAAAGTTCATTGAGTTGCTGAGCTCTTATGTATACCTGCTTCTTTCAGGTTTTTATTAATAGACATACTAGAATTAAAGGGAATTTTATCCAGGTGAGTGTTCACCCTCTGGTGCTATGTACAATCTGGAGTAATCTTAGTTGAGACATTACTGTTTCTTGGAGGTAATCAGAATTAAAGATTAAAGTAGTAACAAGAGAAGGTGGATTTACATACTTCTCATTAAAAATTCCATATCAAAATAAAACCTTCAAACTTACAAAACATTGGTAGTACAAAAAAAAAAACAAACCAAAAACCAAAACAACACCTTGTTAGGTGTCCTTTCCATTTTCTCCTTTCTGAGCTATTTTTCTCATACTGATTTAGCATGAGACAAGCTGGATTGAAAAAGTGGAACCGTGGAAAAACTGGGCTACAAACAAGGTAAAGTAACATTTTATCTTCCTGTTATTAAAACTATAATTATAACCATTAGTAAATACCATTCAGTGAAATATCAGACACTGTCACTGAATTAATTTGTCAGGACGAGATTTAAATCACTTATGTTTGCCTTTCATGTGTGCATACATGAATTCTACGTGCTACTACAAATTGCAGCTGATTGTTTTAGGAGTGTAGAATCTGTAGTTTTCACAAATTTAATATTGGGAAACTCACAACAGGACTGGTGAAGTTATATCTGTCCCCAGATATGCCCCTTTAAGAATGGTTTCTTTTTTAATCGAAGAAGGAAGATATCAAGATGATCTATCGAATTGTCATCTGGTGTGCCTGTCCTGATACATGCAGCAACATGGCCCAAAGTGATATTACAATCACAAGGTCAGCATGTCAGAAACATAGCCTGAAGAACACTGTTTCCCTTGTGATTGAAACACTAGATAACTAATTAATTTGCTGCCTATTATGCATTAAATTTTGGACAATTAGCTATGGTGTTCTCTAACAATATCTGATAGTGTAATTACAACGGCAAACAGTCAGGAAACACCTTTTATCTTTACAGTTCAATGTACAGAGGACTGCTGTCTGAAATGAGGTCCCTACCAACACAGTATCTTACACATCTGGCTTTAATTTCTAAGGCATTTTTTACTCAAGCTTTCCACAGGAATGTTGATTACCTGTAAATGTCCACCAGAGCACAAAAAGAACCAGTTCAACAATACAACACCTATGTATAATGCTAATAATTTAGGTTAATGAATCTCATTTTCTTAGTATTTTGTTTGTTTTGGACAGTTTTATAAAATTTTGCAGAGTGATAAAAATGGAAACAACTAAGAAAATTTCTTTCTGATGTCCAACACGATTTCATACAACATATTTCAGTATTTGAAAAAAAATTGCTTGGAAAACACCATTAATTTTTTATCTGTAGATCAATAAATTAATGTTCCCTATTGTTTTGAGGCTCTTAAGGATATCTGGACTGACAAATACTTACAGTGCAAAGAGATCTGTCAGACTGGTACTTAAACACAAATTTTTACAGTGGCATTTACAGTTTGCTTGCAAGGATTTTTATTTTTTTTATTTTAGCAGAATAGAATAAAAAAAATCCTCCTTATTGTATTTCTTTGAGAAAAGCAATTTAGAGTTTACTGTTCCTATTCTTGAATTCAGTTTGCAAGGTCTACTTGCAAAGAGTTTCTGAATGAAAGTTCATCTGCAGTACTAGTTAAAGAACAAGAAGCAAGCCAGTACATCTAGGTTCAGCACATGAAAATCATGACATAATTAATTTCTCTGAGAATACCATGTTACAAAAAACAGTACATAACCAGAGACTACTGCACATAACAGAAAATGAACAAAATGATTGATACAGTTGCATACCAGATCCTTTGCTGGTCATAGATTTATATCATAATTTTCATTCAGTTTTGATAAAAAATAAAGCTGAGTTTTATCTAATATCCTCATGTATTTTTGTCCTCTTTCATGCTATGAAGGACCTGTCACTTCACTGCTGTTTGGTGTGGACTCAAGTTTGCAGCAAGGAGTGTGAGTGTACTTTGAAGGACTATCGTGCAGCTGTGATAAACCAGAAACAAAACAAGTGATCCAGTAAAGAGTGTCAAAGACTGAAGTTTATCATTTATGACTTAAATATCTTCATGAAGAATTCTTGCCTATTATGGCAAAACTGTATTGCAAAAGCTGCAGAGAAACCTCCACACCATAAACAAACCCTCTGACTGAGACCGTGAACTGCTCACTGATGGAGATAAGATAAAATGACTCAGGTCTGGACTGGGGAAGAAGAATACTTTCCCAGAGGGATCAAGCTTAGCACCTTTGGGGTGGAGACCACAGCCCCAGGGCTGTCACCTGCCAGGCTCCAACAGACCCTCACACCAGAGGGTGGGGGGGGGAAGGAGAGTTTTTGGGTGTGTGGTAAAAAAGCCTCTGGTCCCAGACAGTTCACACCCATGCTCTGCTGTGCAGACCAGCTCAGCTGTGAGGTCCCTTCCCCCTGGGAAAAGCCACATCCATGTGAAGGACAGTGGAGGGGGTGTCATGGCCCATCAAAGGCCAGCCCCCGCTAAGGGGTCCCCAGAGCCAGCACCAGAGCACTGCAAATGATGAACAGATTCACAGGGTTGCAAGGGACAGTGCCAAACTTGCCCATCCCAAAGGAGGTACCTGGTCCACTAGCCCAAATGTGTATTAATCCGCAGGATTTTCAGTGCAGTGGGCTGCGGGGGACCCTCACCACCAAGAAGGGCAGATGGAGGGGAACAATGACACGTCTTTGGGATCCCCAGCAGGGTGATATGCTCCCACCTAATGCCTGTCACTCTCTCCCTGTGCCCCCACCTCTCATGCACACCTCTTTTTCATTTTTTCTTTTTTCTTTTTCTTTTTATGTTTTTATTTTTCTTCCTTTTATTTTTCTTTTTTTTTCTCTACTTTTTCTCTTTCTCATTTTCATTGTCATTCTCTTTCTCCTTCTCTCTCTCTCTTTCTCTTTCTTTCTGTCTTCGTTTAGGGAGTCACCCCAGGACACTTTCTCTTTGCCTCTTTTACTATTAAATAAAAAATATCTTTTTTTTTTTTTTTTGCAGCAACATCTAATCTCATTTGGTTTTAATTATGTTTGTTGGGTATATTTGAAACTTTTCTGGGTCCAATCCATTTTATTCATGGAGGCTTAGTTTCTTCGTGTCTTCTGTGTTAAACCAGTTCATAACAAAGAGGAAGAGCAGGATGCATTGTCTACCATCCCTTGTCTGTGTCAATGGAGATTCTTTATTTGTCAATGCAAGACAGAGGTGCTTAGTCTTTTTTGGTGTCCAATCAGGTCTTCACAAAGCCTCTGCTAGAGGTCTATACATCTGGAAGTGAAGACATTCCAAGCTTTGCACTGTTCCCCTATTCAGAATTAGTTGTTAGGCCATAGGAAAGAGGCAGAGAAACAGAGAGTAGAAAACTGACTTTGGTCTTAAGAACACTAGTATGTTTTAAATCAAACAGTTTAAGTATGCTAACTTAAATGGAAAGGATGCTTACATAAATATGCAGACTTACAGGATTATGGTCTTTCTTGGAGATAGTGATGGTGCTTATCTTTATTTGAAAAAGCCAGCACTATTTAAATAAAAAATTAAACACTTTCTCTCATTCACCAGGGGTAAATGTGACCAGGGAGGTCCCAAGTAACTGGAAGTTTGCAAATGTTACACCCATCTATAAGAATGACTTGGAAGGATGATCTGGGGAATTTGAAGCCTGTCAGACTGACCTCGGTGCCAAAGAACTTCATGGAGTAGATCACTCAGGTCCCATCATGCAACATGTACAGGACAATCAGGAGGATCAGGCCCGGCCAATATGATTTTAGGAAGGGCAGGTCTTGCTTGACCAACCAAGCAATGACACAATGACCTGCTTACTGGATGAGAGAAAGGGTGTGGATGTTGTTTTGACTGTGAACTTTCGTGAAGTCTTTGACACCATTTCCCCCATTATTCTGCTGGAGAAACTGGCTGTTCATGGTGTGGACAGATGTACACTTTGCAGGTAAAGAACTGGCAGGATGGTCAGGCCCAGAGAGTGATGGTGGCTGTACTTACAGTCAGCTGTTGGCTGGCCTCCAGTGGTGTTTCCCAGGGCTCAGTGTTCCTCAATGGCTGAGTGGCCGATCCTGTTTAATATGCATTCTCTGGACAAGGGAATTGAGTGTACATGCAGTAAGTTTGCAAATTACACCAAGCTGGCTGGGTATACTGATCTGCTGGAGGACAGGAAGGCTCTGCAGAGGAATGTGGACAAATTACCTGTGTGGTCCAAGGCCAAAGGAGTGAGGTTCAACAAGGCCAAGTGCCAGGACTTGTCCTTTATTACAACCCCTGCAGTGCTACAGGCTGGGGCAGAGTGGCTGAAAAGCTGCCTGCAGGAAAAGCACCTAGGGGTGCTGGTCAATGCCAGCTGAACCTGAGCCAGCTGTGCCCAGGTGGCCAAGAAGGCCTGGGGCATGCTGGCCATGTGCCAGCAATAGTGGGGCAGCAGGAGCAGGGCAGTGAGCGTCCCCCTGTGCTGGGCACTGATAAAGCCACACCTTAAATCCTGTGTCAGGTTCTGGCAATTCAATTCAATTCAATTAATTCAATTCAATTCAATTCAATTCAATTCAATTCAATTCAATTCAATTCAATTCAATTCAATTCAATTCAATTCAATTCAATTCAATTCAATTCAATTCAATTCAATTCAATTCAATTCAATTCAATTCAATTCAATTCAATTCAATTCCATTCCATTCCATTCCATTCCATTCCGGAAGGACATTGAGGGGCTGGAGCATGTCCAGAGAAGGGAACAGAGCTGGAGAAGGGTCTGGAGCACAAGTCAAATGCAGAGCAGCTGAGGGAGCTGTGGATGTTCAGCCTGGAGAAAAGGAGGCTCGGGCCCTGTTGAGGGTTAGGTGTCTTTTTTTTTGGCTTGGTTTGGTTTGGGTTTTTTTTTTTTGTTTTGTTTTGTCCTTCTGGTCTGCCCATGAAATTTTTACCCATTAGCTGCGGAGACAACCTAACTGTGGGTATTTAGTGGGTGATTGATAAAGGACAAAGAGTGGCCAGGCCCAGGGGGGGAAGGGGGCAGGAAAGGAGGGTGGGGACAGTTTTTGGCTGGCTTTTCTTAGGCTTTGGGGAGAGACATTCGTTTGCTGGGTCTTGGAGCTGCTGCGGTCAGGAGAGGGGAATTTTCGCCATCACCCAGACAGAGTTGCTGCTTCTTCTCCTTCTTCCCTCTTCGTTGGTGGCCTTGCACCCCCTGTCCTGCTGAGACATGTGGCAGTGCCAGGCACCGTCACAGAGCTGCTGATCCACCTCAGCCACCAGCCCAGGATCTCTGCTCATCCCTGCTGTTCCAGCTGACAGTTCCTCAGAGCCCCGCAAGAGCACCGGGACTGCCCACCCGAGGGGGGTTTGTGAAACAAAGCCTCTCCTCCATCCCATCTCAGCCGAGAAGGCTGTCCCGGAGCCCCTGGTTCTGTTTTCTTGTTGATGCTGTAGTTATTGTTGTTTGTTTGCCTGGTTATACTAGTCATGAACTGTTATTCCTATCCCCAGATCTCTGCCTAAAGGCCCCTTGATTTCAAAATTATAATAATTCAGAGGGAGGGGGTTTACATTCTTTCATCCCAAGGGAGGCTCCTGCTCTCCCTAGCAGACACCTGTCTTCTAGAACCAAGACAAATTTTGGCGCCCAACATGGGGCACTGAGAGAAAAAGGGCAAAAAAAGAATAACAGTTCTTAAATAACCTAACTTTTGCGTGCTGGATTTAGAAACCTTGTTAGGTAGAACCATGTTGTTTAGCTTACCCAGGTTCGTGGGCCATGTGGTCACGGCTATATTTCTCCCATTTGCTGCACCTTACTTAAATATGGGTCCTATAACTAAGGCTACTGTGGCTATTATCCAGTTTGTTTTGTGGGTTGATAAGGTGAAGAATTCATTTTAACATCCTCTGGATGGCGGGCTCATGGATTCAGAGCTGTCACACACTAACTGGATGGTTTTCGGGTTACTTTAATAATGGTACCTACTGGGAGAAAAAGACAGCTGGGGAAATTTTCTCCCAACCTTTCACCCAGTTCCTTGGGCCTACCCCACCAGTTTTCGAAGGGTTAAAATCTTCTCTGAATGCTAATGACATGTTACAGTGGCTGGTGGTACTGATAGGCCTGTTCTACTTAGCCTTCAGAGACAAAAGGAAAGAGACCGGAGATGCTACTCCAGAACCTGGCACAGCCCCAGAGACAGAGAGTGCTGCCCCAGAGCCTGGCACAGCCCCAGAGACAGGGGGTGCTGCCCCAGAGCCTGGCACAGCGCCAGAGACAGGGAGTGCTGCTCCAGAGCCTGCCCCTGTCCCACAGCCCACCTCAGAAATGAACTACCCAGACTGAGTGGGGGTTCTGGTGAAGGAGATAAGAGAGATGAGCCAGAAGATAGAGTGCATTTCCTCAGCTGCTGGGAAACCCTCTCCCTGCCTTGAAGAGGGAGAGTCTGATGGTGCAGCAGTGGAACGCACAGACGTTACAACTGTCCAGGTTCCAGCTGAACCACAAGGACAGTCACAGCCAGCAGCTGTTGCCCCTTTAGAAACGAGGAAGTCTAAGATGAAATCACAGCACCCTGCTGATAAGAAAGGAGGGCCCTCACAACCCACAGGGGAGCTGGAAGTTGAAATCATTACTGAGTCTCTGACATATGACAGTCTCCGTAATTTGCAAAAAGACATTGTGAGGCGGGGGCGTGAGCCTTATACCACCTGGTTACTTCGGGTCTGGGACCTTATGGGTACAGGCGTGCAGCTGAATGGTGGTGAGGCAAGGAATGTGGGACCCTTGACCCAGGACTCAGGTGTGAATCAGGTATTCGTCAGGGAGCCAGGGCCCCTTTCCCTCTGGGAGCAGCTTTTGATGAGTGTAAGAGAGAGGTTTGTCCACAGAGAGAGAACGGAAGAGCACTATCATAGAAGGGAATGGAAAACCATTGAGGAAGAGATCCAACAGCTGAGAGAAGTGGCGATATTAGAGGTCCTTTTTGGAAGGGGTGGACAGCATGATAATGACCCCGACAAAGTCAGGTGCACTGGGCAGATGTTGTGGAGTCTGGCAAATCTAGGGCCACGTGAATACACCACCTATATTGCAACAATTAATGCCGATAACAGCCGAGAGACGGTAGGTTCTGTCGCCACCAGGCTTAGACATTTCGACAGTATGGTCCATGGCCCACAGCAGGCTAAGATTTCTGCTGTGATTAAGGAACTCAAAGAGGAGATGAGGGAAATGAGGGAAGAGATGAGGAAGAGCAGTTCCCATATAGCACCAGTGCGGGTCACAAGCCCAAAACTCCAAGCCCAGCATCCCCCAGCTAGAGAGAGAGGGTACACCTCATGAACTGAGCTGTGGTTCTTTCTACGTGACCATGGGGAAGACATGGGAAAGTGGGATGGGAAACCCACTTCTGCCCTGGCAGCACGAGTGCGTCAACTCAGGCAGGGAACCAGTAACCAGAAAGGTTCCACTAAAGTGAAGGTAGCCTCAACCTCCCGTGACGAAACTGCCAGATATTACAGAAAAGAGGATGATCCCCTTGAAGGAACCTCTAGCATGTATGCCCAGGGAGGAGAGGATGACCAGTGCTAGAGGGGCCCTGCCTCTAGCCAGGAAGAGGCATGGGAAAACCGGGTCTTTTGGACAGTGTGGATCCGATGGCCTGGCACATCAGAGCCACAAAAATACGAAGCTTTAGTTGATACTGGTGCACAGTGTACCCTAATGCCATCAGGACATGTGGGGGCAGAACCTGTTTCCATTGCTGGGGTGACGGGGGGATCGCAGCAGTTGACTCTGTTGGAAGCTGAGGTGAGCCTGACTGGGAGAGAGTGGCAGAAACATCCCATTGCGACTGGCCCAGAGGCCCCGTGTGTTCTGGGCATAGACTTCCTTCGGAATGGCTATTACAAAGACCCAAAGGGACTCAGGTGGGCTTTTGGAATAGCTGCTGTGGAGGCAGAGGACATTAAGCAATTGAACACCTTGCCTGGACTATCAGAGAACCCATCTGCAGTAGAGCTCCTGAAGGTGGAAGAACAGCGAGTGCCAATTGCCACCTCGACGGTGCACCGCCGGCAGTATCGGACAAATCGAGATGCTGTGATCCCCATCCACAAGATGATCTGAGAACTGGAGAGCCAAGGAGTGGTCAGCAAAACCCACTCACCCTTCAACAGCCCCATCTGGCCTGTGCGCAAGTCTGACAGAGAATGGAGACTGACTGTGGACTATCGTGCATTGAATGAAGTGACTCCACCGCTGAGCGCTGCCGTGCCGGACATGCTGGAGCTCCAGTACGAGCTGGAGTCCAAGGCAGTGAAGTGGTACGCCACTATTGACATTGCCAATGCATTTTTCTCCATTCCCCTGGCAGCAGAATGCAGGCCTCAGTTTGCCTTCACGTGGAGGGGAGTGCAGTACACCTGGAACCGACTGCCCCAGGGGTGGAAGCACAGCCCCACCATCTGCCATGGACTGATCCAGGCTGCCCTGGAAAAGGGTGAGGCTCCAGAACATCTGCAGTACATTGACGACATCATTGTGTGGGGGAACACAGCAGTGGAAGTATTTGAGAAAGGAGAAAAGATCATCCAGATTCTGCTAAAAGCCAGCTTTGCCATCAAGAAGAACAAAGTCAAAGGACCTGCTCGAGAGATCCAGTTCCTGAGAGTAAAGTGGCAAGATGGATGGCATCAGATTCCCACTAAGGTTGTCAATAAGATCACTGCAATGTCTCCACCCACCAGCAAGAAGGAAACACAAGCTTTCCTAGGTGCCATAGGTTTTTGGAGGATGCACATTCCTGAGTACAGATCGTGAGCCCTCTCTACCTGGTTACCCAAAAAAAGAATGATTTCCACTGGGCCCTGAACAGCAACAAGCCTTTGCTCAGATCAAACAGGAGATTGCTCATGCAGTAGCCCTTGGCCCAGTCAGAACAGGACCAGACGTGAAGAACGTGCTCTACTCTGCAGCCGGGAACAATGGCTTGTCCTGGAGCCTTTGGCAGAAAGTGCCTGGGGAGACTCGAGGCCGACCACTGGGATTCTGGAGCAGAAGCTACAGAGGGTCCGAAGCCAACTACATTCCCACTGAGAAGGAAATCTTAGCTGCCTATGAAGGAGTTCAGGCCTCCTCAGAAGTGATTGGCACAGAAGCACAACTCCTCCTGGCACCACGACTACCAGTGCTGGGGTGGATGTTTAAAGGAAAGGTTCCTGCTACCCACCACGGCACCGACGCTACATGGAGCAAGTGGATCGCCCTCATCATGCAGCACGCCCGTATTGGAAACCCAAATCGCCCTGGGATTTTGGAGATAATTACAAACTGACCAGAAGGAGAAAACTTTGGTCTCACTGATGAAGAAGAGCAGGAACAAGTGACACGGGCTGAAGAAGCTCCACCGTACAACCAACTGCCAGCAGAAGAAACACGCTACGCTCTGTTCACTGATGGTTCCTGTCGCATCGTAGGGATGAACCGGAAGTAGAAAGCAGCCGTATGGAGCCCCACACGACAGGTCGCAGAGGCCACTGAAGGAGAAGGTGGATCAAGCCAACTTGCTGAACTCAAAGCTGTTCAACTAGCCCTGGACATTGCTGAAAGAGAGAAGTGGCCAAAGCTCTACCTCTACACTGATTCATGGATGGTGGCCAATGCTCTGTGGGGATGGCTGGAAAAGGTGGAAAAGGGCCAACTGGCAACGCAGAGGAAAGCCAGTCTGGGCTGCTGATGAGTGGAAAGACATCGCCACCAGGGTAGAGAAACTGTCTGTGAGGGTCCGTCATGTAGATGCCCATGTCCCCAAGAGTAGGGCTAATGAAGAGCACTGAAACAATGAGCAGGTGGATCAGGCTGCGAAGATAGAGGTGTCAAAGATAGACTTAGTTTGGCAACACAAGGGAGAGTTGTTCCTGGCTCGATGGGCCCATGACGCCTCAGGTCATCAGGGTAGAGATGCCACCTATAAGTGGGCACGAGACTGAGGGGTGGATCTAACCATGGACAGTATTTCCCAGGTTATCCATGACTGTGAGACGTGTGCCACGATCAAGCAGGCCAAGCAGTTGAAGCCCCTCTGGTACAGTGGGCGTTGGTCCAAATATAAGTATGGGGAAGCCTGGCAGATCGACTACATCACACTGCCCCAAACCCGCCAAGGCAAGCGCTATGTGCTCACGATGGTAGAAGCCACCACTGGATGGTTGGAAACCTACCCTGTGCCTCATGCCACTGCCCGGAACACCATCCTGGGACTTGAAAAGCAGGTCCTTTGGAGGCATGGCACCCCTGAGAGGATTGAGTCAGACAATGGGACTCATTTCAAGAACAGATTTATAAACACCTGGGCTAGGGAACATGGCATTGAGTGGGTGTACCATATCCCCTACCATGCACCCGCTGCTGGAAAAGTTGAACGGTGCAATGGCCTGCTTAAAACCAGCCTGAAGGCACTGGGCGGGGGAACTTTCAAGAACTGAGAGATTAATTTAGCAAAAGCCACATGGTTGGTGAACACCCAAGGTTCCACTAACCGAGCAGGCCCTGCCCAATCTGAGCCCTTTAGAACGACAGATGGAGATAAGGTTCCAGTGGTACATATGAGAGGTATGCTGGGAAAAACTGTTTGAGTAAATTCTGCCTCCAGCAAAGACAATCCCATCCTTGGGGTTATCTTTGCTCAGGGACCAGGTTGCATTTGGTGGGAGATGCAAAAGGATGAAGAGACCCGGTGCATACCCCAAGGGGACCTGGTTTTAGGGTGAGCTACCCATAACACTGTGCTTGTATCTGTATCTGCATGTACATATGTATATAGTTAAAGTAGTATGTGTTCCTGTATAATTTAAAGGTTTAATATCTTATGTAACATTTTGGTATGGGAAAAAATTCGGGGTGGATAGTGTTGAGGGTTAGGTCTCTTTTTTTTTTTTTTTTTTTTTTGGGTTTTTTTTTTTTTTTTTTGTTTTGTTTTGTTTTGTTTTGTTTTGTTTTGTCCTTCTGGTCTGCCCATGAAATTTTTACCCATTAGCTGCGGAGACAACCTAACTGTGGGTATTTAGTGGGTGATTGATAAAGGACAAAGAGTGGCCGGGCCCAGGGGGGGAAGGGGGCAGGAAAGGAGGGTGGGGACAGTTTTTGGCTGGCTTTTCTTAGGCTTTGGGGAGAGACATTCGTTTGCTGGGTCGTGGAGCTGCTGCGGTCGGGAGAGGGGAATTTTCGCCATCACCCAGACAGAGTTGCTGCTTCTTCTCCTTCTTCCCTCTTCGTTGGTGGCCTTGCACCCCCTGTCCTGCTGAGACATGTGGCAGTGCCAGGCACCGTCACAGAGCTGCTGATCCACCTCAGCCACCAGCCCAGGATCTCTGCTCATCCCTGCTGTTCCAGCTGAGTGTTTCTCAGAGTCCTGCAGGAGCACCGGGACTGCCCGCCCGAGGGGGTTTGTGAAAACAAAGCCTCTCCTCCATCCCTTCCCGTCTCAGCCGAGACCCTGGTTCTGTTTTCTTGTTAATGCTGTAGTTATTGTTGTTTGTTTGCCTGGTTATACTAGTAAAGAACTGTTATTCCTATCCCCAGATCTCTGCCTAAAGGCCCCTTGATTTCAAAATTATAGTAATTCGGAGGGAGGGGGTTTACATTCTTTCATCCCAAGAGAAGCTCCTGCTCTCCCTAGCAGACCCTGTCTTCTAGAACCAAGACAGGCCCTTATTGCTTTCTACATCTACCTGGAAAGAGGCTCTTGTGAGCTGGGGGTTGGGCTATTCTCCCAGGCAATTAGTAAAAAGACAAGAGAAATTAGTGTCAAGTTATGCTGGAGAAGGTTTAGATTGGGTATTAGGAAAGATTTCTTCAACCTTAACAATTCTGTGATTCTATGACTCTAAGTCCAACAAAAATCAAATGCATATGAAGTTGTGTAGTAAAAGGAAGTGAAAATTGTCTTGGTATTTCCATAATTCAAATTATTAATCTGTCAATTACAGATGCTGCTAGTAGCAATATAGTTACAATAAATAAAACAGGAAATTGGAAAAAATGTATTAGTAAACCAGAAAAACAGAGGAAAAAGTTTTATAAAGAACCAAGTTTTTGTTTTTGAGTCAAGGGCAAATGTAAAGAAAAGTAATATTTGATACTGACAAATAGAGAGAAACCTTAAAAAAAGTGAGGGATTTTTTTTTTTGCCCTAGACCTAGAAGGTCATGTTGTCATCTGCAAAACAAGAAGGGCAAGGAAGGAGGCAAACTAACTCCACGTGCCTCTCTGAGGTAATGTTAGGTATGAAAGCAGGTATGATCACAATATAGTTCTCCTTTTTCCCGTGGAGATCCTGTTACCCTTTTGTGTTGGAGGTCCAGATGTGGCAAGCATATGAAGTTCTGGAACTGTCTTCTACTGCTGATGTTATCGTTAGTCATCTCTGGTCCCTAACAAATATGTTACATAGAAAATTCTTGTTTATCCTATTTTTACATCTGTTCATGCTGATGGCTTCCTGTACTGTGTCTGCTTATATATTGTGACAGTGGATGTGGATAGGATCTGGATAGGTACATTCAGATGTATCTATCTCCTTTTCTTATGTTCCTCTAATTTATATACCTATATTTCCGTCTTCAATAAAACATCAACCAGCAGCTACAAATGTGTCAAGAGGTATAAGAGATATGTATTCACTTATCGCTTGTATAAGTAGATAAATCACAGTAATGCAAAATATGACCCAGCACAGCTACCTATCTAAATTTTCAGGTCAGAAACAGACTACTGTGAAATTGCAGTGATAGCAGTGAAATGCTGATTTTTGAAAAATAGCTATTGATGATGATAAACAGTGGATATAAGACTTTTATAGCGTTCTGCTGTGGAAGACACCTTTATTTTGAAATTAAAATTAAAAAATGCAATTAATAAATCAACATAAAAAATTATATTCTTGTTGTCATACTAGTTTTAACAAGGTTGAATCATATCAAGTTCAGGAAGTATCTTTAATAAGAATATTTTGTTTGCTTAATCACCTTTCATCAAAAAGCACTTCTGGACAGCATGACCTACTAACAGTGAATTACAGCTCTAGAGTTTCAGTTTCAGAATTGAACCATCAACTGGCTGCAATGCCAAATAAAAATCAAACATTGTTTGTGTATGACTTTTTTAAACTATGCTGAAGGTACAGCTTCCTCTGTAGATTTGCACACTGAAAACAAAAGCAACACAGGAAAAAGAGACGTTACCCTGGGGGCACTGTTACAGTGAGATATTTTAGAGTAATAGGAAAAACAGCTCTTCAGAACATCTAAGTTCTGTTCAAAAGGAAAGTAAATCGTTAATGATTGGTTGTATACCCTGTGAGGAAGTGTTTGGGGATAAAGCAGCTACACAAGCTAATAGTGAACAGATGTATGGAATTTCTCTTTTGATAGCTGGCTGCTTAAAGAAGGTAAAAACTACTTTTTCTGCAACAACTTCAGAATGCATGAAGCTATATTTTTGTTTTGCTGGTTTTCTGAATCCATTTATTGTATCACTTAAGTCTATCAGTATCCACTTCAGAAACATGAAAGAAATCAATGTTAGTTCCCTCAGAGTTAGCATTTTATTTGGAGCAGTAGTGCATTTTGAAGTGAATCTCTCAATCATTTCCAGTTACTGAGAGTTGTTTCCATTCACAGAACTTTGGTGTGCCTGAAGTAATTTCTTAAAGAAACCCCTGAAACTGCAAACCTCATTCCAGGTGTGCACCAGATGTGTTCCAGTGTTTCACTGCCATTTGAGGGTTTGAATGTTTTTTTGGACAATATTGCTGCACTTATATGGCGTGCTATACTAGGAGACCAGACTAAATGTGTCTGAGGAAAAGGCCCTGAGCTGTAAATAATGTAGTTGTTGGGGCAGGAACCAGCTGCTTCAACATACAGATCTCCTTCAATTTCACTGAAGTAAAATAAACATAACACAGACACACCAGGATTACTCAAGACAGTTCTATGTAACCAAACAAATCAGGAAGTGAGATATAGATTGAGGTACAGTTAAAATTTCTGCCATTAGTAACATCCCAAGTATTCTGGCATCGGGGTAATAATATGTCTGGGATGGCCAGATTCACTACTTGTAATTGCAAAATGAGTTTGAAGATCCCAAAACAGAAATATATGAATGGAATAAAGTCTAAGTGAGTGTCTGAAGAATATATTTTATATGTTAGGATCACTACCTTATAGGTGGCAAAAATATTTACTCTATGATAAATTCACTGCTACATTTTAGATACTATTTCAGTTTTAGGGTAGTGGCCACAGAGATTGGAAGACTTTACACCAGCAAAACCTTAGTATAATGGGTGACTCTGCATCCTGGCAATGAACAACACCTGCCTAAAGTTGGTATTTTTAGGAGTGAGCGCATATTTGGGCTGTTTCAATAGTTAGGATTGGCCCTTTAGTCATCCAGAATCAGATGTATTTACATTTTGTGAAGTGGATCAGGGCCTCCTGAAATGAGAACTGAGACCACCAATGCCATTATATTCAAATGGGAAGCAGTTGTCAGATGGTAACAATTTTGACAACTGCCAATAAATATGAAAAGATTGCTGTGTGCTAAAGGGTCAATCCTCTGATATTATTAATCTTTTGAGCCATCATGTCTCAGAAGTAGCTTCATTGTAGCTTTAATAATATTAGTTCTGCACCAAGCTAAAGATCTTTTTTTTTGTTAGCTGAGATCATATACATTTTCAGGACTTAATTTTCAGTATGAATAGGTTTTTTTGTTTTGTTTTTTCAGAAAACAGGCTTAAGTACATCTAGGAAGGGAAAAGTGTCATGAAAAAAAATAGATTCTTTTCCTAAAATCAAGAATAATGCTGAAACCCAACTGAATGTCTTTTAAGGTTTAACTTCCTGAAGCTGTTGACTGAGCTGCTCCTTTAAAGGAGGCTGGACAACTAATTGTTGAGTAGTACACTGAAAGTCTTCTCCTATACCAATACCAATTAGGTCTGCTTAGAGTACACCCCATATTATTTTAATAATTTTAAATTCTAAAATTTTAGAATTTTTAATCCAGTCAAGCTTTTTTGTGTATGCAGGAATGTACTTTTGCCAGTAAGACTTCAAATCTTGCTCATGATCCTGAATGACAAATTCACAGTTATTATTTAATCATGAGGGTTGTAAATATTCTGTTCTTTGCTAGAGTGATTTTGTTTCATTAGCATATATAAAAAATAAAGCATAATAGGCAATGTTGCATAGTATGATCTCACCTTACTGTTAGAAGGTTCTGAGAATTTCTGGGAGCTGATGAGATGTGAATCAGTGAATGAGTGAGGAAACAGCATCAGATTCCTTTTTGTGATTGGAGCTTCAGTGATGGTAACTTTTCCCAGTTGACTTAGTAGCTTGCATACTAGATTGAAGGGATTTTTCTTAGACATTGGTCTTCAAAGGCTAGTGCCTGAACAAGTATCACCATATTAGTCACAATTTTATTTAGATGCTAGCAAACTAAACAAACTGTGGATTCAAAGATGAAAGAAAATGCCTAATTTAGGAAGTCTGAAAACAAGAAAGTAAGAGAAGAGACTGAAATATTCTATGTTTGCACATTATAGCAAAGTAATCCCCCAGTATTCTAACTGCATAAATACTGCAAGCTTGCTGTACTATTTTAGTATTTGCCACTCCTACCACAGACTGTCACTAAGACAACTGAGAAAGATTTGCTGTCTTCATCAAGGCCATTTTTGTATACCATTATGATGTGGGCAGTAAGGCAGACAAACAGGAGAGATTTTAGGCTTTTATTTAAAGTAATTTCTTGGCTTAGTAAGAACTGAGTATAAAACAGTTAAAATTTTACAGGGTTCCTTACACATCTGATGCAGAAAGCTATGAAATCAGATTAAATATCCAGAAGTCATGCACAGATGAAAGTATTAATTATAGCAATTTTTGTATCTGTGCCACTCGAAAATACGGTTAGCTTATGTTAGTAACATTTTTTTACATGAAGGTTCATTACTTTGATGGCAGCAGAGACAGACTGTAATGCCAGGTATGTAACAGCATGTCATTCTGACTCAGATTACAACTTGTATTGTTTCCATTAAAAATAATCTGGTTTTGTGTGCCTAAAATTTAATATTTCCATTTGAACCAGAGGTGGACATATTTTACAATGTAGGTATTATAGAGTCCATCATTTTAATGTATACAAAAGTAGCTAGGAGGTTTTATCTAGTGTTTTTTAGAACCAATGCTGGAAACTTTATTATTATCAATTTAAAAAGTTCATTACCTGCTAGGTTTCTGATTTCAGAAATCTTGCTGTGTTTAAAAATTAAGGCCTGTGTTGTATTTTTAGAGAACAGTGCTGACCAGCAGTGGTAATGTGCTAATGTTGGATTGAACTAAACCTGCAATACAATAATGTAAAAGCATTTTTATGATTTTTGTGAAGATTTGTCTAGTTCTAAGGTAAAGTTTCACTTTAAAAAAGTTTAAGTAATTTACAGATTATGCTCCAACAGTATTCTGGAAAATGATTTAGTATTCAAATCATCCTAGATGATGTAGTGTGAACTTATACACCATCTTAAACACTCAGCATAGTCTAAGCACTTAAACTGTTTTATGATGGCATAAGTGCTTAAATTGCCTAAAATCCTCAGAGTAGTATATGGTTTTAAGGCACATTAAGTCCTCTCGTACCATAATTGCCTAAACCACCTCAGATTTTTCAAATGACATAAACTTACAAATCATCTTAAATAATATTTGGGGTGGCATAAGGGCTTTAACTACTCTATGGAGGTATAAATGCTGAAATTGCTAGTAGACTACTTTGACAAATGTTTGCTTTTGAATTTATGTAACATCTTAGAAACTGCTTGGTAATGAAGAGAATACTAAGGATCTAATCCTGATGATGATATGCTGTGCCATAGCTAGAAATTCTTTAGTCATATTGCAGGATGCTGTAGACTTGCTGAAGTGCATCCCTAAAAAAACATCTCTAGAACTGTGCATTGTAACTCTGGCATCTGCCTTTTACTGCAGCAGCCAGTCTTTGCTGAACAGCCCAAATCAAATAAGGCCATGATGCTTGGCCACTTTAGTTTCACTTGCTGTAAGACCACTTTGCATTCCTGTATGAAGGGAAGGAAACTTGCCTGTGTACACAGAACCTACAGGTCATCACAGAGTTGAGTAGAGGTTTGTGGCAAATAAAGAAAGAAGAAAGAGAGATCTACCTTTACACAAGATGCCAGGTAGGCTACCCATTTTCTGTTAGCTGGTATGAGTCGTAAGTGGTTCCATGGCTCCTCAGAATGCAGCTGCTGTGGATGTAACTGCCAATCCTCCCTTGGCAGCACTCTGAGACTGCTCTTGTGTTCTGTCCTTGCAAGGAGCTGTGCACTAAGTGAAAAAAAACCCTGATGTCTTCTTTCTATTGTCAGTGTTTCTTCTTGTAACAAAGCCCAGCCTGTCAGACCCAGTCTCTAAGTGTGGATGAAGTTGCACTAATAAAAAAAAAAAAATGTATGTTCTTTACAAGTGTGTGAGGAGAAAGAAATAAGAAGTCAATAGAATATAACACGTTCAATCTGTCTGCAGGGTTTGTTCCACTCCATGATCTTGGGCTCAATGGTGAGCATGTGAATGAGGAATCAGACTTTTCAACCTTAAACAAAGAAAATAAATATCTTTATCAAAGGATTTGGGACTTCATTATTTATCCTTGTTTTGTTACCAAAAGCAAATGATTCTGTACTAAGGGAGATGTCCTTGGTTATGATTGCTGCAGCGCCTCACTACATATTAAATTTCTCTTCCTGCACATATATAACATGGAAGACTTTCTCCAGAAGGAGAGATAAGGATAAGCTTTATTCAGTAAAGCAACAATTCCTGCCATTGTGGATCAGCAAGTATAATCTGAAGGTGATTTTAACTTTAGTGAAAGAAGCCTGAAAATTCATTTGGATTGTAATCTTCTATATGGGGAAGTACCCTTCTAGGCTTTAGTTTTATTGATGGTAAAGCAGGAGCAAAATATCTTGATCATAAAGAGGCACTATTTTTGAGTTCTATTTTGATCATTTAATAAAACATATAGTAATTAAAAGAAGAGTGAAGCTGTGCAAAGACCAGTAAAATTCTGTTCTCCAGAAAAGTGGGTTATTCTAATTGACTGGAGGTACTGGCTTGAGGAAGTAGTGATGCTTAATTGCTCCTCATCAGGAGCAGCTCAGAGAGGTGCTGCAACTCAGAAACACCCAGACTGTACCAGTATCAAATGATCACCTACCCCTGCCAGCTCATTATGAGACAATTTCAGGTTCTGGGGAGTTTAAGGTGAAGTAATGAGATCACATGTAGTTGGCAAAGAGCTGTGTTCCACAGTCTCCCCTATTACTGGTCTGCTGTTTGTGGATTTGAAAGGGGCTTGTATGGTGGGGGAATGTTTGTGTATGTGTATTTTTTCTCTATATACTGGCATTGTTTTTGGAAATTCCTTCCTTTTAAGTCTGAGTTTTCCAATTGGCCTCTTGACAGACCATCTTAGCTACACTGACTTCGTAACAGACAATATAATTCTATCAATACATTATTGTGGATTAATTTGAAGTCTGCTCTAAAACATTATCTGTACCAGATACTTTCAGATACAAAAATGAATGCACCAGTTAGATAACAGTGAATACACCAGATGGTCCTGCTCAGATTTTCCTCATGTATCATTTTACTTTATTAGAAATATTAGAAAAAAATGTGAAAAAACGTATAGCATAATATTTAACACTGGGGAATCAAAGTAACTGACTTTTACTTTCAACAATGGGTGCCAGTACATTAGCAAAAATTTAGGGGAATAAAAAGATATTATTTATACTTTTGGTGAGTGGATGCTATTCAGCCCCTTTCAACTAAATTAAAGAGATTCTGCTTGAATCACTGATTTTCTGCTTGGCTGAAGAAACAAAATAGCTTTAGATTAGGCAAATTTAATTTGTTGAGAATTTTTTACTGAAGGAAATAGTCAGTTTTGGTTGAAATAAACATTTCTTTTTGTCTTGGAGCATTTCTAAAAATAAGAAAATGAAGTGCCACTCTTAAAATCAATCACTGTGTAGTCAGTTCAGGGAGACTACCCTAAATTTAATCCAAGTGAATTTAATGAAAGGAATGTGAAATTTACAAGGGGTGCTTACGTACATTGAGTTTGTAATTAGCCTTCTACAAAAATAATGTTGCAAGTGGTGATATGAATGGTTTAAGCAAGTGAGTGGATTAAAATAACACTGGCTTTAACTCTTGCTAATAACTCAAAATGTCAGGTCAACCAAGAACATTTGGTTTTGAGGGGAAAAGTCTTGTAAACAATGTTTCTTTCCATATGTCAGTAATTTGGATCCCATGCAAACTAATGAGTTTGTAAAAGTGATATAACTCATTTGTTTAAGTATCTGAAAAAGAATTTCTGAACTGATAATTACCTAAAACTGAAGTACTGTTTTGCCTTAACAAAAATGCACTAAAGGTACAATTTTCAGTACAAAAAGTAAACAACAGCTACACAGCAACTGAGGGGCTACTTAGAAGCTGAACTAAGCACCTATGAGAGAGGTAGCAGCATGCGAGCACTCAAGGGAACTCCAGCCTGCAGTACCGGGGGAAGCTCTGTGAGCAGCGAGAGGGAAACTGTCCTTGTTTCAACACCTGTGAACAAGTCCTCTTCTGAGGATGGAGATGTTGCAAGGCCTTGTTCTCTTGCTGTTTGCCTATCTGCAAACATGAGAATAAAATATTCCACTCTGGTTAGCTCTTTAGACTTTGGTGTTTAGGGTGTTTGGGTGTTGCTCCAAATAGTTCACTCACACAGTTCAGAAAAATAATGGGGGAAACCAGAGCATGGCAGGGGCACAGGTGGCTAAAACTTACCGTGTGGTTTTGTTACCCTGCTGACCTTCATTATAAGGCTAAGGAAACAGTGTGCACCCTTAACAGCTACATAACTGAACTCTAGAAAATAAATTGTTATTTGCTGCAACTGTAATTCTTATGAAACTCACCGCTTCTTTGAATTAAAAAAGTTTGAGTGTGGGAGTTGTAATTTCTGTGGAACTTACAAGGAATCCCCCACACAGCCATGAAAGTTAAGTACACTTTTATGAAACTGGTCTCACAATTTAGGGAAGACAGTTCACCCTCAGCAACATAAATTGCATGAGAAGACCCAAAGAACATTTGAGGACATTTCAGTTCAGACTTCAGTATGCAAATTGTCTGAGCATCAGACAGGTTAGATGGGATTAGGTTAGAATGGGGCTTGCTGCCACTGTGACAAAAACTAGTCAAAATTAGAAATGAAGCTGTAGATTTCCTGGATGAGTTTCTGTCAAGATGTTTTTATTTTGGTTTTTTTTTTTTGTAGTGCAGTTTTGTTTTTTTTTTTTCTTTTTTTTTGAGTAGCCATTTAAATTTTCAAATGAATGTGAGCTGTAACATTATGTTTGTTATAAATCAGATGCTGTGATTTGTACTATGGTACAAAGTGTTCTTTCTATTCACCACTACAAGGGAGAAGCAGTATCTGCCAACCAAGGATTAAAAATCTCTATAAACAAATAAATTAATCCTATTGTTTTCACAATATGTTAAGCTGTTGCAGAGAAGCTGACTATTACAGAAATAGTTTTCTTGTTCTGGGGAACATGTCCCCAAGGAGTCATCTGCTCAGCAGGGAATGAAGAGCTTCTCCCAAAGTAGCAAAGCACAAAGAGAAAGGAGCAGCAGGGAAAGCAGACATTTTCCACTGAATTTAAACTGCAATGTCACCAAAATCAGGACCTCTAAGTGCACTGCAGGAACACAGTGCTTATTATTTATGTCCCCAAGATTCATAAGAATCTCTTAAACATAATTAGTATCCCTTTTCTGAAGTCCAGTTCGATCTCCACAGGAGTTTGAAGTGTGTTAATTTTAGATCTGCATGTCTTGCTGTTTTATAAACTTGTCCTCCATATGTTACAACATTCACATTCACGGTATTTTGCTAGTGTCATTTTCCCATTTTCTTTTGAGCTTGATGGTATATTGGGGTTTGCATTTAATAACTAGTTATGTGCTGAGGGGGATTGATGTGGTTTATGTTTCATGAGTTTCAGTGGATTATTAAGGATGAATTCATGTGGGGGTGGATGAGTTCTTCCATCTATATATATATATTTAATTCTTCTTGCTTTAGGGTTCTTTACAGAGTGCAGTTGTAAAACCTGGAAAGAATTCATCACAGCTTCCCTGATGGTGATTTTGGCTCACAGCACCTCTCTGAATTTTCTGTCTCTGCTAGGACATGCAGACCTTAAAATACAGTGCATTCATTTTCATTTCATTTATCTTGTGTTTTCTCAGTTACTTTTTCTGTTTGTCTGTTTTAACTCTTGGTTTTGGTTTTGCTTATTTTAGCAATATTTCTCTTCCCTTTGTATTTTAATGGAACTCTATAGAGAATACTGTTGACACACTAGGAGATCTGCAAGCAATCTCACCTTTACTTCCTGTAGAACTAGGGTGGTTTTGAAGTACATAATAACTGCAGTGACACTAAACAAAGATTTGTAACATTTTTCAGGGACTATATTACTTGTATTGATGACATTGAAGCAGTGAGACCCCCTTCTCTCTATTGTAAAAGAAAACAAGAACACTGTACATGTAACAGGATTCATTAGCATTTAAAATCTTAATGCATTTTAAGTTACACATAATTGACTTTCTAAGGCAAAAAATCTGAGGCATTACTACTTCTGAGGCCTCAGAGAAAACTGCAAGTAGGATTAAGTTAATATTTATGCAAAACCAAGCCCCTTTAGGGTCCTGGGACAAATTTTCAAAGGAACTTCCTTGCTAGCAATAGAAAGGTGCGAGCAGGACATTTGTGCCAGCTTTGTCTAGCAAGCAGGAACACCAACTAAATTGAAGAAGAATCAGCAAGGTGTCACTATGCACCTGCAAGTTGAATATGGAGCCAGGTATCCTGGAGGAATTAGTTTCCTGAATACCAGTACTCACAGAATCTCACCACAGTACTTCAGTGTGCTAAACCAGCAGAGCCATATTACACTGACACATTCATTTTGCTGTACAGACTTTATATGACATGTCAAGAGATGAAGGATTGATACTGCCAACAGCAGACACATTCTTTTACTGCTCACCAGCCCTGAAGTGGAAATTTCTTGCTCCAGCCCTTTTTGTGGTATGTTACCTTAATAGAGCTAGACAGGCTGGGCTGTAGCTTTACCCTTCAAAGACTAATTTCAGCAGATGGATCCCCATGTGGCCAGTGAACCTAGATGAAAATTGTTACTAATAAAGCAAACCCTGTAAAATTCACCCTTTTCCTGTTTCAATACATTGCTATAAGTTCACTTGCCACAACATACACTTAGTGAAATATTGCCACAAGTCAACGCATTACAGCTTATTTTATTATTGAAAGCTCATTGAAAAAAGCTGTTAGACACAATCCAAACCATTACAAAATGCTACTGAATTACTTTCTTATAAACTGGAGCAGGCTCACAGTACATTTTATTGCAGAGGATACAGTAACTCATAAGAGAACCTATCAACAACACTTTCCTTTTACATTAGCATTACTTTCTTAAAAATTATTTTTAATGAGTAGAGAATTGGAGTTTCAAGAAATAAAAGACAAAAACTGTATCCAAAGAAGTATGACAATTAACATACTTGAAGCTTCATAAACAGGAGTCTTCAAGCTATAGGATGTATTTAATAGCATGTTTCTTTTTCTCTAAAGTATAAAATAAAAATGTAGCCCAAAATATTTGGCTCAACAAAACTCAATTGATAAAAAATCACTTTGGATGAGCATATCACTTATATTAAATAAGAAGTTACAGTTATTGCTTTAGTATATCTAATGTGAAATGGTTCACAGTTATAAATGGGATTATCTTCATAGTAATGAATGTTTTCAGCTTCTACAGTCATTTGCTATCTGCTTAAACTTTGATGAATCTTAGGTAATTTTACCTTCAAATGGACAATCTGATTTCTTAAACAGAGAGAACAATATCCCCTTTATGCACTGCCTGCCATGATGAGCTTTTCATAGGCTTCTCTAATTCTTAGTTACTGAATAAAAGGCAAAAAGAATAAATAAAGAAGGTAAAGAAAACACATAAAGGAAAATCTTCAAAAACAGCAATGATAATGAGTACTGTATAGCTGAAGAGTTTTTATTTCTGTAAGAAATTTTGAGCTGATCTGGGATAGAAAGCAAATTCACAATAATGTATTTTGCTTGTTCCCTCCACTGTATTTGCTTTCATGTTTACAATGACTGTATGGCCTACCAGCAACAGTCTGTATTTGCCAACAACAATCATGTAACAGCAACTGGATTATTTCAGTTTTTTCTTATGATTAAATACAAGATGTCTGTGGCACCTTTTTGAGTATGTCACATGATACCTGTATTATTACCTGTATTATATGTATTATTATGGAAAAAATGTAAAATATTCTTCACTGTACTTCTGCAGAAAGTATTCATTCACAACTATGCAATATTGCTGAAATAAAGAGAATGTCTGGGCATGTCTTTCAACACAGATTTCTTCGCTTGTGGTAATGCCATTCACATATAATGAGTAACTAGACTTGATGGACTTTCTCCATGATTACTTCAGCTTTAAGCACTATTGCTGTGAGTCTGTTCAAATCCCTTCCTGTTACACTTCCTTCAAATTCTTTCCCCATTACACTTCTGGTGAGCATTAACATATCACTCTTCGAACCCTTGTATTTCCTTAGTCAGTTACTCTTTCTTAGAACCAGACCAGAAAGGCTTTTTTACAGTTTAATTTATTTACAAGCTAATTTTGATGGAACTTCATGTGCATTCTCAGCATTTCACAGAGGACGGCACTCTTTTGAAGAAAATGGGCTCTAAGCATGATTTATGTTGTATATCCCAGATGTCAGAAGTATGGGGCATACACAAAAACATGAGGGTGTCTAAATCAGCTGATACAGCCTGTACACAAACACTAATGAAATACTGCATTGATGATATGTCTATGCTGACAATTAGTGGGACAAAAAGGTTTGACAGATAGATTAAATGTGCTTCGATTTTAAAACAGTCTCTGTTATACCAAATATAAAAATAACTTTTCAAAACTTTAAAGATTTCAACAATCTTTAATCTCCCCACTGATTATCAAGCAAAGGATTTCTGTGCATATTTACATCTTTTTGCCCAAAATATTAATTACGAGCATTTACTTATGGTTCTTTCATGGCCTTGATTGCAACTTAAAGTATTATAGAAGGAATGTGCAATTCAGTTACTAACTCTTAAGTACCCATGGCTTTTTATCAGTAATATGGAGAGAAAAAATTGTCCTACTAGCCTGATGGTTGATATTAAACACATTTCTGAAACTTTTTCTCTTTTGCTGTTTACATATCAGAGTTTTCATAAATTATGAAAATTCATAAATTATGAAAATTCTTCATGAATTTTTCATTATGTTTGGTTTTTGCATCCCTTGGCTGAGTTTTCAAACCAGTTGAAGTAATGCATGTATATAAATGAAAAATAGCAACATTCAACTTCAGAAATGAAATGTAAGACAATTAAATCTTACTCAAATAAGAAGCTTGTGATGAGAAGGTTTAAGGTTAAGAAGACTTAACCCTAATTAACGCTATTTTTTAAAAACATTTCTAATCTTAGTCTCCCTGGAAGTATCTGTTAAGAGCCTTGAGAATTACCTGATCAAGGAAATTTAATAATCTTCAAATTTAGGTCTCAGTTGTCCTACTTTAAAACTCTGCTTCACTTACAGGAAAGTTGCAGATTTTTTTTATTCTACTTTTATATTTAAAGTATGCCAGGCCTTAAATAAAAATTTGCAAAGGTGAATTCAGCAAATCTTTCCACTTCCTTGGACAATTAGCTAATTTGGTCAAATTAGGCAAGTCTGAAATTAGGAACCAAAAGAAAAAGAATAATCATTCTTCTACTTTTTTGCCTTGACTCTTGGAAACATGTTTTTGTGGGTAAACCACAGTCTCTCAGAAAATGTTGGAGATTAAGGGATAAGTTCCAAAGAAATTTAGTATAAACTTTCTCATAGAAAAATATTAAATCAAGATTTTAAACCTTGAATTATTTATGTTTTCTCAATATCTCTAACTCTTGGATCTCATATTCCTCGCTACTCAATCTCCTTATAATTATATTTATGTATCCTCTAAAAATGATGACTTTTTCATACCATTAGAAAGGATTTTTCATAACTAATAATTTAGGGCTGTTAAACTGTGCCCTGCCACAATTACAGACAGTAAGATTTTTTTAGAGCTCAAAAGCTGAGCTTTTAATTACATTGGTTTAGCAAAATGCCAGCTTTAGAAAATGTCTGGTCTTTAAGCAGACAAGTTATTTTAATGGTCAGAGCTGGGATTCAGTTTTCATTCGTATGACTGGGGAACTTAAGAGACTTATAGAACAACATTTGAAATTCTTCCAGTGTAATTTTATGCTACTATTGTTTCTTTGGATTTAAAGTATTTAGAAATCTTAACAGAAAGGGAGGAATTAGTTCATTATTCCTACAGGTCTGCTGACCTATCAAGCAAATATACCCCTGTATGCACATATATGTACATATATATGTCAAAGAGCTTACTGAACTGGTATAATTTTGAGTTTGCATACATGCATAAAAAGTCCAGCAGACTTAAAAACCTATTTATATCAAAGCATAGTTTGTATTGGTTGCTTCATTTCCAGAGTGAGTGGGCAGTTTATTCCAAATGAACCTCAAGTCTCAGCTAGAACTGCTGTTGAACATTCTGAACTGCCAGTTTAAATTTTACAAACAAGGAAAATACATACTTAGTTAATCTATAAAGATTCCTTATTTTATTGCAATGGCAGAGAAGGTTATTCTAGGATATGTGGTTATCATTAAATAGTCACAATCCTAAGTATCATGGATTCATATTATTCCAATTCAGGGCAACCAGTCCCTTATTCCAAATCTTTTATTGCCAAGATAATGAAAACCATACTAAGTTGGATATGATTGACAAAGAAACTAATCTATAGTTTAAACAGTTTAAATGGCTTTCCTTTTCTTTTGTTTTGCCTTTGCCTCCTGTTTCTAATTTTTATTGATAGATTTCTGTCTGCACTGAGAAATGAAGACACTGTTCACAGAAAAAAATCCACTTGTAACCACTGCCTGTCTTAGTGGTACAGGTTTTCCATTTTCTCTCATGAGATAAAGTGTGAAAGTGACATTATCATGTACTCATATTTTGGAAAATTTGAGAGTCCTAGGGTACCTACAAGAAGTTGTTTTGGTAGATGCTGCTTTGTTAAATAATTGCAGCTGAATTACAACCCTTTAAATTAAAAAAAAAAAAAAAAGAAAGAAAAAAAAGAAAAAAATTCTACTTTTCCCTTCTAACATCACCATGATTTTAATGAGTTTAAGGGCTTAATCAGGAGTTTTTATTATTCAGTGTGGGAGATTGAGGTTCGTTTCTGTAACAGATATGGTGTACTCGGAGCTCTAAGCTGAGACAGCAAATAGACAAGGCTTGTTTGAGACCACAGCTCTCCAATTCTGGACAGATTTCCTTAAAGGACTGTGAAATAAAGAAGGATAAGGAGCATACATTTTGGAGAGTTTGTCCCCAGGATCCCCAGCAGAAATCTTAGTTAAATTAAACTCCTGATTTTGACTCAAATCAGATGCTGCACCAAAATTTTATCTATTTTTTTTTTTTTTGTCTGGATAATTTAGAGTAATTTTCTGTCTGGATAATTAAGAGTATTTTTCATATGCTTATTTCAGGTCTTAACCTAGACAATAAAATGTTAACTGTGTCTAAACAAAGAAACCAGAACTATGGTTCCTTGTTTCAGTATTTATGCAAGGTTATTAAATAGGATAGCTGAAAAAATGCTGGCATTGTCCTTTAACAATTGAATTAAATCAATATCTTTTTTCTGTGCTGGGATGAAGGATAAGCTACTCTGTGATTGTGACTGTTTATGGCGTGCATGATTAAAGTAGAGTTCTTGTCTCAAAAATAACAAAAGGTGGTAATTTATTTAATGATCCACTTTCATTACTGAATCACATGAAAATTATTTCTTAATCACTATTAGACAGTCATTCTGCTAATTAACAATAAAACACATGCTTTTAGATTTGTCAGCACAGAGAATTCTGTCAGATATAGGTGTAACTTACTGAAAAAAATCCTAATTCAGCTTTTATTGTTATGAATATAGTCTAATCCATGGTCTTAGAGTTATGACATGTTTGTACAGCATAACTGGGAAAAATCTTGTGATAAGTCTAAGGCAGGAATACTAGTTAAGTAGGAATGGAATTTGAAATGGGAACTGTGAACTACTGCTGGTAAAACTGAAGTAAAAAACCAGAATGAGGATTTAGGCCTGAACATGTGCAGAAGCATGCAAAGTCAGAGCTATGCCAAGATAATTGCATAGAAGAAAGGACCTCCACACTCTTGAATGGATATAACTACCTGAAACCAGGGAGGAGGGGATCAGTCAGCCAAGTGTACGCTGGCAATTGCCCTTGGTGCAGGGGGGCATTCCAGTTAGCTCCAATCCTGCTTCAAATGTGTGCACCACTGTCGTTTCTGTCCATCCTGTGGAGGTGTCTTGGGAACTTACACTGTCTCAAATGTTAGTAAATACCTCTTTTTAGGCAAACTCAAATCCTGTCCCTCTGGCCTTGCTTCCTTCACATCAAGGCAGAGAAGAAGGAGGCAAAAAAGTATTTGACTCTTTGCAGAGATCAGTGAACATGTTGTCTTTGATCATGGTCACATGTTGCTGACTGCGATGGAATCAGTTTTATGGTATGCTCTAATGTTCTATAAAATAATTAACTAATTAAATCCAATGATATAGCATATTATCCAGTGGGGCAAATACTTTCTGAAGAATCTCAATGCCAAATACCTGAACTCCTCATAACTAAACTTAGATAACTCTTGTATCTCTGAAATACAAAGCCTTGCTTTGTAGATGGACATGCCCTAAAACTTTGTAGAGGTTAAATAAATTTAACTGAGGACAACTGCAGCTGAAGGTTTATTAGTCACCCTACTGAAAATAAAATATGTTTTATCTCACCTTCCCATTAACGTCCCATTAAGATTCAACAGTGCCACTAAAGGAAAAAAAAATACAATAATTTCCTTATTTGTCTGGAAAATTATAAGACTATCAATCAGAATATATGCAAAGAAGGACTAAGTGGCAGAGAGGTTTTTACAAGGTTGACATTATTGAAGAAACCAGTCTGCTGGGTTAGAAAATTTTTTGGTTATTTCATAGTACAATTAGTATATTGGATCTTCTGTTGTACTTGCTGGAACAAAATCAGGTTAATTAATCCATTTTCATCTCAGAAAGATGCCTCAGATGTTTTATTTTTATTTCCCTTTCTATTGTTTTAATATCATCCTTACTGTAGGAAGTTCAAGGCTTGCCTCCTGGATCTGAAAATCTAATTAGCAGCTCAGACTGTAGATTGTTAGTTTAGAATATGAACAATAGGCTGTGAAAGAGCATTGTATGATAGCCAAAAAACAGACAAGAAAGAAAACTCATGAAAACAAGACTGTAGAAGAAAAATATTTGGAACTTTTAGGTAAATAGGTGAGCTGGAGGAACTGTGATAATTCCCAGAGATTTAGAAAAGCATTCCTTTGCAGAAAAAAAAAGACAACCAATCATCTATATTTTGATTAAATATCTTAGATATATTATTCATATGACTTCTAAAAAGTGTATATCTATCTATTTAGAACTTACTATACTAAATAAATTTCTTTAATTTTACTTGTTAATGTAGCCGACAGCCTGGGAAACTACAGTTTTCTAAGTGTCCTATACATTAATTCCTCATAAAGTTCTCTAGAAAAGGAAAGGATATTTCATTTGTATAGCTTGAAATTTTTAACAAATGAGACTATCCCTGGGAGACCACAGACCATTTATGATAGCTAGATTGATTTCTTTCTGTGTTAAAGTCTTGATGATATTTTTCAACACAGTTCATTGCAAGCAGGATTATTCCTCAAATACATACATTCACTAAAGAGGCTTTGGAGGCTGCATTAAAGGGATGAAAATTTGGGTGGCAAGGGAGTAGTAGTGTTTAATATAAAGAAACAGATGTCTTGATATATACAGAATAAAGAAATCCAAGCATGGTACAAGGGCAGTTCCAGTGAAAAGGTGCCCAAACCTGATAGTGCCAACGCCAGCCAGACCCAAGACAGACCCAAGTGGCCAAGGACTGGCAATGCTGTTAGTGCCTTTGGGATAACTGATTTAAAAGGAGGGAAAAATTACTGCACAGCATGAGTCAGGAAAGAAATGAAAGCAACTGCCCTGCAGACCCCAAGGGCAGTGAAGAAGGAGAGGCAGGAGGTGCTCTGGACCCTGGAACTGAGATTCCTCTGCAGCCTGTGGTACAGACCATGGTGAGGCAGCTGTTTCCCTCTTGACATCCTGTCAAAAGGATTCCACACTGCAGCAGGGGAACTGGTGGCAACTCCCATTCCCCATTCTCAAGTGCCACTTGGAAGAAAGGGGTAGAAGAACTGAGAGTGAGGTTGAGCCCAGGAAGAAAAGGAGTGGGAAAGAAATTGTTTTAAGATTTGTGTTTTATTTCTCATTACCATGCTATAGCTTTTGATTGCCAATAAATTAACTTCCAAGTGGAGTGTGTTTTGCTTCTGACTGAAATTGGTGACCAATCTCTTTTCTTGAACTATGAGCCCTTCATCACTCTTAATGAAGCCCTTGATGAGCCCTTCTGTGCTCTTCCCAGACAAAGATGGGGAGTGATGAAGCAGATTGTGGAGGCCTACCTGACAGCCAAGGCAAAACCACTACAAATCATGGCCTCATGTCTGTGATGTCTGTGTTGGAATGACAATGGGTGCAGTGACTGAGTCATCATGCTAAGCATAGCTTTGAGACTTTCCAAGACAGTTCCTCAATATGGTGCAGATTTAGTGTTTCACAGCACATTTCAGAGTAGGTGCTTGCTTCTATTCTGTCCCTATAGAGAGCCACACAACAGTTTCATTACATAGTGGGGTAAGTGAGGTGTTATTGCCCACCTTATGGAACAGTTTTGACTGAGAGTCTAAATAAAAAATCATATTTAGTCAATGTAGATTAGACTTGAGGAAGAGTTACAGTGTGTAATTGAGCAGGATTTGGAATATTGATGTGTGCACATGAAGAAGGAAACAGGGATGTAAAGAAAAAAATAGGTATGGTCTTTACAAGAAGAAAACTCTACTCCGAAAAACAATACTCAGGTTGTAAACATATATATATATTGCAAAAGTAATAATGCAGAAAAGCCTTTCCTTCGTTTTACTGCTATATCCTGTGGCAAGCAAGAAAGAGGAAGTGCTCTATAAATTGTCATTTTACCAGCTTCCTTTGAACAACACCACATAAAAGTTAGCTTTGCTTCAATAGAATTTGCATTAAATTTTCATGTAGTTAATTCACTCCATGTTGCATTCTGCTTTGTGGTAACAGTTTCTCACCCTTTTTGTTTTACACGTCTAACAAGTATTTGTTTACCTGCACCGTATTTTCTGAGCTGATTCCAACTTCAAGTTCTTTTTGCCTCAACCACAGGAGAGTCTTCCTAAAAGCTTGACACTAAATATCTAGAGGTAATTAATTATATTCAGACCAGCACTTAGTGTAAGCCTGCTATAGGATTACCATGTGGAGTTTCCCAAATTTACATTATGATGAAATATCCAATTAGTGTACTGTAGGCAGGCATGAATCTCACTGTAGTTAAACATTTGCTGACATGCTGGACTTTCAGTTTACCTTTGTGGGCTGAGAGAAGTAATCTGATCTTATCTGCCTTTCTGTTGAGCAAATTCTCAAAATACTTTACCATTAGACACACCCCCTCTTTAAGCAGCTTTTACCTGAGGATAAAAGAAGAATCTTTTATACTCACCATTATTATTATACTCACCATATTGTTTGCACATACCTTATTTGAAAAGAATGTGTATTACTGATATTCACCATTCAGAGTGAAAACTCTTGAAAAGAAAATGGAAGATGTCATTCAAATTGAATGCATACATATTTCTAAGTGGAGGTTATATGGTGGCATTATGCTAAACTGAATCTTGGGGGTATAATACTACAACACACTTTCTATTTTTGATCACGTATTAATAATTTTAATATCTGATCTATAAATATTTTACAATCTATAAAATTTATGCCTGGGTGTTTTTCTGTGATAGATTTGCCATATAAAATGAAAATACAGCTGCAGCATTTTTTTCTGGAAATATCCCCAGATCTTTCGGGGTTTTTTTTCAGTGTGGCTGGTCATCAGGAAAGTAATTAGAGCCTTACATTGGAATTTGAGTTACCAAATATTGACTAGAGAGAAAGAGATATTTCACAGCTGATATTTTTCCTTTCTTATCTCTCTGAAACTGCTACCTCAGACATATTTGTACAGTGAAGAGTTTCACCCTGACTTTGGCACATTTTTTTTTTTTTTTACCTTGATAATTGTAGTGAGTTTCTTTGTTGTCTAAAGGTGGACTTTGCACTATAAGAACTCACACACAGAAAGAAGCACAATAGCTTTTCTGAGTGACATTGACTGCGGACAAGTCTTTGCAGTGACTGCAAGCAGGTCAATAGAGAGAAATCTTTTCTGATACCTAGGGTTTGAGGAAAAAGTGAACAGCAACAGTTCAGATATGTGTATGGTCTCCATTTTCAATTTTACTTTGAAGATCACTGAAATATTTTTGTCTGATGCAATTATTCTTTCATGTCATATTCAACTGGAAACTACATAAATCAACAGATTTGACTTATTTTAATAATTACTTTGTGATTACAACATATGTTTTAAAGGATGCTTGCCATCTGCATGATTCAACAGACTATCTTTGACAGAAAATATTATGCTTATGAACATAAGTAGGTTCAATTGGTAGGCATAATGTTCATGAATTCTTACATAATGCAAGAATATATTTATTTTTGTTCTTTCTACAAGACAACTAGATACTTCAGATGTTTAATTTTTATGTTATTCTTCTTTTGTGATATTGTGTTAATCTAGCTTTCTTCCTGGGTCTCTGGGATATTATAAAAGAATTGTACTTTTTGCCTTTCCTGCTGCTGAATACTCTTCAGATACGGTGGATTATTTTTTTTTTTTCATTTTTTTAGTGAATGACAATATTGAATTAGTCTAGTCCCCAGACCAATAAAAGAAAATCCTTTGTTCAGAACATGTTCTGTTATCAGCAATCAGATTTAGATCAGGTTTGAGGTTAAACACACAAAACTACATGGTAACAGATTTCAATTTCAGTCCTGCTAACTCCAACATATGTCAATGACAGCAGAATATAATGGGTACTGATGCTCTTGCAAGTCACTCACCTCCCTAGAGAATTACTGTGTAGGTATGGTCACTGCTAGGAAAAGCCTTATGCGTAATCCTTTGCATTAAGGCATGAGCTTATTTTATCCCTAAATTTTTGTTGTAAAAATTTGACAACCTTGACAACACTGAGGGTTTATTTTATTATATATATACAAAGTTTACATTAAATTGCCTATGTTTTTTATATTTTTACATGCCAGTGTGAGCAAAAAGAGGAAGTGCATGTTTTTAAAGATGTTTTGGATACTCAAAAACATTATTGTTGGTCTTCCTGAACTTAATTAACTAGAACAATTGGGCACAAAATTATCATTTCATACTTCGCTTTCTCAGGATACTGGCCTTTTATTTTTGAGGAAATTTTCTTACTTTATGGTTTATTCCTTGCTTAGGATGATTGTTACAATGCTGCAGTAGCATCTATTTTTTACACCTATTGTCTGCTCCTAGTTTTCCTTGCTGCTTTTTGGTATCTTTAATGCAGGATCACGTCCCTGTGATGTCAAAGTCCAGTCCAGTCACTACCTGCGAACAAGTATAATTATAAATCCTCAAGTCTATGAGACTTTTCTCTCTGAGCACTTAGAATTTTATAAAGCCCCAGTATGGCTTCTTGTTTACTCAAAATAAAGTAGATATGAACTGAAAGATGAGAAATTAGCTGCAGCTGAGTTTTTTATTAGATCAAAAATGCAGGTTCAAACTAAGCAACTTTTCCTGCTTCTGTTGGTGAAACATTAATTCCTGGGATCTTCATAATTTCAATTTTTTATTTTCAGAGAAAGTTTTTTGTGTAGGGAAGAAGTATTATACACATTATATAGGCAGATAGATGAGATTCAGAGGGCCAAATCTCTGGATAAGCTGAAAGGGAGGCACTTAGCCCCTGTTGGAGAACTAGCAAAGATATCCCAGGCTTTCATTTAAACTGAATGCTTATGTTTCAAAGCCAGGAAAAAATTTCTGCTGCTGACATGTACAAGGTCAGACCACTGCTGAGCAATAGAAATTACAGCTGACTTCAAACCTCATATCCTTTCAGAAGCTTCAGTAAAGTACAGGAACAAAAAAGATGCATCACCTGTGTTAGCCAGGTGCACAATTAGATTTGTTCTAAGTGACAAAATATCATCTGCTTTGATTTGAAACAGACTATGTCTGGTAGGTGAGGAAGCTAGTTCCATCTCTTCATCCAGGTCTAAAGAATGCTTTTTAAAGCCCAGACTGCGTAATGCAACTATCACAGAACATGCAGGTTTGTAATTCACATACAGGAGTAGTTGTGTATAATAACAGTTAAGCAACACTCTTTGCTAATCAGAGCCCTGAAATTTAAGTGATACACGATTTATACATCCCCCAGGGACAAAGGACTGCAGAGAATTAAGATTTAAGAGGGGAATTCCAATGATCCGCTTTGGAAACTGAAATGATAAGCAAGCTCACTTGCAGCAGGACTGCATGCATCTGTGGATTTAGATGTATGTCACCTGAACACTGCTGAAAGAATCTCAGTGTTCATCTTCTGCACCTAGATAAAACTGCGAATTTAGTTGTAAGACTCTTGCTTGAAGAAACTCAGTTCTCTGTACTTTGCTCTACCAGGTTTTCTGGACCTCTGATTTTTACAGCTATTGCATCTTAGGAATTTTTAAGCCTACTGGTTATTCTAGCAAATAAGCCTCATTCTCCTTACATTCATACTTGCAAAAGGTATGATTATCTAGACAATACTTTTTCATTATACCTTTAAATGTAATTTCTCATTTATTTTTGTGCTCTGTTAATTCAGATATGCATGTAAATGCCCACTCTAACAATTTTCAGTGCTAAGAACCCACACTATTCTCTTTTTAGTCATCTTAATATTTTAACCATCTCACACTATTTATTGACAAAGTGCCTGCTACACTACATAGAAAAGCATTATACTGAACCAGGGATTGAAATACTGAACTGAAAGCTTAGTATATTTTAAAATAACTAAAGTACTTGCTTTGTTGTCTATATATTCTGCGTCAAGTTATTTTCTATATTTTCTATATTCTTAAGAAAAAAAATTGTTTCTCCTCTCTGCCATTTGTCATTGGGCAGCCCTGACGAGTGGACCCTCTGGTGATAACGTAATATTAGGCGTTTGTTTGCTACCAGCTGTGCACAGAATTTTTTGTTGCACTTTTTCTGTAGATGCTCTCTGCTTTTTCAGGGGCACAGTGTGTAAAAATCTCTGCTTACTGGAACTTGCTTTTAGAAAAGATAATTTTTATGAAAACCTGGAAAATAAATTACATTTTTCTTCTGCACTCTAAAGAATATAAATATGGCATTATATCTAAGTTATTTGTATTACTGATACCCTCTGAGACCAATGGGACTAATATAATTCTTTATAGTGTGAAAAATGATGTTAAGGTTGGGATTCTGCTGTAGCAACAGAGATGCCTGCAAGACTATTCAGAGAAAGCTTGATGTAGAGCAGTCCTGCAACCTGTACAACGTGTGTGTGTGGAAAAAAATTACAATTTTAGGTAGAGGAAAAATTTGTAACTCTGGATATACCTAGATATATGCCTAGTGCAAAATGCAGTATTGTGTTTGTTATTTGATATGTTCCAGCTTTGTGAATTTGTCATGTCCATTTACACTTTGCTGTCAGGGGTCCCTATTGTGAAAAAAATTTGATTCCTAGCAATTCTCCTGAGACAACTGAGATTTTGCCATGCTTATATATCAAGCAGAAATGGCAGACATATTAGTAGACCAGATCTAGAATGGTCATTAGAAGAACTCTGATGAGAATAAGAATATAAATAAGTCCTTCAAAACATTAGAGAATATGACTCCTATTTGAATCAAAGACACCTTGCCCTAAGAGTATTCATTAAAAAACAAAATAAAAGATAATTATCTATTGGATTGCTTAATTTATTTGTAAATAAATTATTTAGGTTTGGCAAAAATGGATTGTGTCTTTGCTATTCCTACAGATTCATCTCATGATGAGGGATTTGACAGTACCTCAGTCAGGATTTGGGCTCACTGTTACTCACAGTACAAAAACAAGTATAAAAAATAGAGTAAAAAATATCAGTCAGCATTCAGAAGATTTTGTAAACTATATAGGGTAGTTTTCTAAGAGCAGTGACTTAGAATTTTGATCAGCACAAATAGCAAGCTAAACCTACGGAAATTAGGAAAGTATTTATGAGAATCCTTCCTTGCAAGACTTTTGTGTACAGTTTATTCTACTGAGTACATTCATTTTCAGTGCAAGTTACTTATTCTTATTATTTCTTCTTCTGAGACAATTTATTTTCTGTAATACACATTTTGTTAGACATGAAAGTGGTGCTGTTTCAGGAAAATAGCATATAACTTCCTCTAGATGTGGTGAAATCAATGGCTCATAAGAAAAAACCACCATGATTTTGGGGAAAACATGAATGGGAAAGACTCATTGCATATTTTTGCTACTGTCAAATTAATTGGAACATGTATGTTATACATACGTGTTTTCTACATGACAAAAAGACTATTAAATACAGTATGCATTTGTGTTCTTTTATTTTGAACATATATTCTCTTTGATTTTAGAAGTAGGAAGATAGGAAGTACAGACCAGAAAATTAATAACACTGCATCAACTATGATAATAATAACAACTAGGTAATAGATAAATGTGTTTATTTTGAGAAATTTATTTAATCTATTGAACAATGCCAGTGTCCCCCCCCACCTTTTATTTACTGTTCTTAGAGGGCCCATAGCCCTGTGAATTGATTTATATATAGCTGGGTATTATTTTTTAAAAAAATCAGATCAGAGATTAAAAAATCAACAATCAGAGTTTCTAATAACCGAAAGATAAATTACTAAGTCAAGAGGTGATCTCATAAAAAAATGGTTTGGGTTGGAATGGGACCTTAGTAATCATTGAACTTCAATCCACCTGTCATGGTCAGGGACATCGTCCCCTAGACCAGGCTGCTCAGAGCCCCACACAGCCCAGCCTTGAATATTTCTGGGGATGGGGAAACCAAAGTTTCTCTGGGCAACCTGTTCCAGTACCCAGAGTCTTCCTAATGTCTAATCTAAGCCTACTTTCTGTCAGTTTGAAGCCATTACTCCTGTCACTACATGCTCTTGTAAAAAGTCCCTCTCCAGCTCTCTTGTAGGTCCCTAAGAGCTCCCTCAAACCTTCTTTTCTCTAGGCTGAACAACCCCAACTCTCTCAGCCTTTCCCCATAGGAGAGGTATTCCATCCCTCTGATCACCTTCTTGACGGTGATAGATTGATATTTAAGAAAAAAAAAAAAAAAAGAAAAAAGAAAAAAAAAAAAAGAAAAACTAAAAAAGAAAGGGAAACAGCTAAGGAAGTTAAGGCTGCTGGAGACTGATGGGAGTTTTTCTCCTGGCCAATAACTGGTCATTTCTGAGAATTGACAGTAGTTCTGACCATTGGAAAGTGAGATCAACCTGTGAACATCACCCTTTAAAATCTAAGCCCAGGAATTTCTCTTTCTCTGTTTGGTTTCTGGCTTTGAAAGGTAACAGAGCTCCAGCTGGCTCCATCCCCTCCCCAGGCCATGTGGCCCGGGCGGGGGCTGGGCTGGGCCTGCCGCGGTTCCCAGGCCGGGGATGGAGCCTGCGGGACTTCCACCCAGCCCCAGGCTGGGCTGGGCTCTGCTGCAGCCTCTCGAGAAGCCTCTGGGGTGGCTGAAGCTTTTCCAGCTCTGAGCACCACTGAGCTGAAACCCGGTACCATGAACACCTGCTGCGGCTTGAGCCAGATTTTAACCCTTTCACTACCCAGATGGGACTTGCAGATTAATCCTTTTTCCAGAGAGAGGGGAAGAGAGAGAGTGATCAACACATAAAGAGACAACATAAACAATCAAAGCCAGTGAGGAAAAGAATTAAGCCTCACATGGGAAGAGAACAAGGAGATGCACTAGTAAGATGAAATATTATTTATTAAAACTATAGAGATGGACAATAATGTTCTGAAAAAACTCCTTTAATTCATGAAAGAGTATTTTGGGAGGAATAGAGTATTTCAAAGTGTGGATCTAAGCAAATGGTGAAGTAGTTGTGATCCTATGAGATGCTGGAACAGAAATGGAGAAGTGAGAGTTGTTGAAGGTTTGTGGCCCTTAAGAGACAAAGAGAAAACTTCTGTTTCCAGAGATGAGCACAGAGACAGATAAAGAGAACTTTTGCCTTTGAAGAACTCATCCTTAAAATGACACCCCTTGAATCATGGCCCACGAACACACCTCAGAGTGGTGTGAAATGGAAGGAGAGAACTGATGACAGAGTTTTTCGGGCGGCTGGTGTCAGAGAAATAGAAAACAATGAGAAAATGGTTTTCTTGTGAAAAACTCCATAGATTGACAAAAGAGAACTTCTTTTTCTCTACAAGGACATAATGAAAAGAGTATAGCCAAGTTGGGATTGCTTTAACCACCAGGTTTTGTCTCTATGTTGTCAATTAAGCAAGGGAATGGTTGGGTGGTGGGGGAAAAAGGATTTCTGGAGGTTTTATTCTGGTTTCTTGTACTTTTGTTAATAAACTTTCTTTATTCCTTTTAAGTTTTAAGCCTGTTTTGCCCTTCTCCTAATCCATATCTTGCACCACGAAATGAGTAAGTTTTCTAGTGATTTTTTTAGCTAATGCTTTAAACCACAACACTGACCCCTGTATTTGCTCCAACAGGACCATGTCTTTCTTGTGCTGGATCCCAGAGGGGATGCAGCACTGCAGATGGGGTTTCAGTGATGATGTATAATATTTTCTTACATATTCTCATAGGTTACTCTTTCTATTCCCTCTTTCCCCCATATTTGAAAATATTCTATAATGCACATTGTTGTCTTTAAAAGATTATCACTTGAAGATACCAAAGAGTCTTAAGGTTATGCTTTGGCTCTATTATTATTCAACAGTCTGCTTAGGAAAAAGGTTGTTTTTTTTCCTTATGTTTAATAGGAAAAAGCTAATTTTACTATAAATATGGATGTTTATATCCTTTGTTAATTATTTATTTATTCTTCATTTAATGGAACATTGTTTTGGAAATTTTTTAGATTGTCTTTTCTTAAGAGGAAATATTTTGTACTTCACTGTAAACTTTTTTTGCTAGACGGAAGTATCCGATAATTTTGATGCAATACATCAAAAAGGCAGAAATCCTATAACTAAAGAGATGTAGCTGAGAAGGGTAACATTCATAAAGTCATTTAACTTCAGCAGATTTTAGATTTAGCAGATTTTTTTCCTGATGAACAGAAAGAATGGTAGGTTTTAAAAGCATATTTTGTTTTCACTTATAAAACAAAATATGGAATGTAACTTGTTTAAGCTATGACTTTCCTGTTGCCACAGCACTACATGTAAAAATAGATTATGGTGTTAAAAGAGTTACTGAAAAACCAACAAAGCACATCCTTCTTCTGCCATGGTGTCTATCACATCTGAGATCAGAAATTACTGCAGTGCTCCATGGAGTCGTATTAGAGAACTAGGGGAAAGGCAAAACCTGTTTTTCTGAGAAAGTATAAAAGTAGAATGAAGATACCCTCAGTATGAGCAGAAAGACCCTGAAATTTATGTCACTTTCCCCACCATTTTCAAAATACACAAAAGACATTTAGAAAAAGTCAGTCTTAAAACAAAAGTGAGAAATTTGGCTTTGAATTTTGGCTAAGCTCCTACTCACGTCAAACAAGACTGTACATACTTAAAGAATAATATTGCATCAGTAGATGATGCAATAGATGATTGCAAAAGATATAGCTCATACTTAAAGAGCAATATTGCACCCTGCATAGAGCATGCTAGGTTCCTTCACTAGTGGGGCAAAAGAGGTCTTGCATCAGAATTTTGCCCCTTCATCAAATAAATGCTCACTTAATTATTTTTTCCTTGATAATTTTGCAAGGTCTCCCTCAAACTGAATATGATTTTCTTTGTTTTATGGAGGAAAAGGAATTATGTTTCCCTTCCTGAACACACAAATATTACCCTTGATATAAAGTATTTAAATAATTAGTGATAGAAATACACTCTGGCAAGAGAGGATTTTGCATATTCTATGTAAATGGTATAACAATTACCCAACTATATAACAGAGAGTAGATAACAATTATTTGACCTCCACTGTGTTTCAAATTCACTCCAGTTTCCTGAAAACTCTCTGTGAAAGTTCTGCCTGTTGATGAAGATTCTGATGGAGGAATGCTTAGTACATATAATGCAGTATGTTTGGTCATGAGCTACACACCGGGTTATTCAACACTGAAATGATTCCAAGACTGGGCACAGAAGCAAATAGCTGTAGGGAACCTTTTTGTGGAATTTTATATTCCTAGAGACTTAAGGTAGCAAGTCTCTAGGAGGATCCATGGATCAAAAGTGACACTGAGAATGTGCCTAAAGTGAACAACGAAGTGCAGCCAGGAGATAATGGTGATGTTAAGAGAATTATCAGTCACCATGCTCCTTAACAGATAACTTCACATACCTGCACCGTGATTTGTGTTTTCGGAACTTCAGGATATAAACTCTAATTATAATTATGCCAAAAATACTATTACTTTCCATACCAGTACCTACAAAGGAGATTATACTGTAATATTCTGTTGCAAAACAAAATTTCTCTGCAGTTATTCATTCTTCATTCCCACCACTCCCTTCATCAAAAATTCCCCATTCCCTTCCACTTCCTTGCCTATTTAATAATTCATAATAGGATGCAAAGAATGCAGTTTAAATGTAATTTATAGTGACTCTATGGTAGTGTTTCCAGTCATAGAATTTCTGTTAAATTATTTCTAAAGTCTGTCCTGCCCTTGCAAAAGTAGTAGAGGAGTATCGCTGTCTTTTGAGTGGTTGATCCATATTAGACATTGCTAAATCCTTCACATCTTTCAGCCAAGCAGTTAAATGGGAAATCCTGATATTCCTAGCAAAGATAATGATAAACCCACTCTTTTAAAGCATTGCAGTCAGATAGGGAACTCCTTCCACACAGAAGATTGTGAGAGAGCATATGGGTTGATCCTCTAAGTCTCATTCAGTGTGAAAACAGCAGGAATTTTTACCCTTTGGCTGTCAGTTGTGTTCATGTGCCTGGACTGTAATAACGAAAATGCTATCCTTGATATCTCTCCATTGTTTGTTAAGGTTTGGTTTTTTTTTCCTTTTGGTCTGTGTTTGAAAGACTGCACTTGCACGTGATAGCATTTTTATTTTCCATCATTTTCATATGAATTAGGCCATTGTACTAATAAATAAAACTTCTACTTAGAAAGATGCTTGATCTGTGTTGTTATTAGCAATTAAGCATTTCTTTATTATTCAGCAGTATGGGATTTGCTTGGTTCAATCACTTATTGTGCATTTGTCTCAAAATTCAGTAAAATGTTAATGTAAAAAGGTAGCAATTCTAAAGAAATCTTATGGATATTCAACCCTAACTGTCATCTGAGAAACAATGCAGCAATGATGATTATCTGATTTATAATGAAAGATGTCTTGTGGAGTTAATCTAGGTCCATGAAACAAGGCATTAGAAAAACAGCTTAATTATTTTAACTGTTGATTATGTATTTTATTTTGACAAAAATGTCCTGCACAAAGGGAGTTATGATTAACCTCTGATATTTTATCTGGTAGGAGAAAAGCATCTTAAAAAACTAGGCAATTTTACTCTTTTGTAGAGGAGAAACAAAAAAGTCAGCATTGAAATGAACACAGACATTTTTTCAGAAGCAGCATCCCATAAAAAGTGACAAATTACCTTTAAGGGGTAAGTGTGATTTGCACAGAAGCCAAAGTAGCTAGAGTCTATTTATACCAGAAAAAAAGGTGGTGCTTTTTTCCCCACATAAATAGTCCTGTAATGACTACTGCACATTTTCAGTGTGTAATTTTAAGAACACTACATGTGTTGTCTTTGTAAGCAAAAATTAAGCCTCTCCTTTGGTCACCATGGCAAGCTTCTTTGTAGCAGTACAAAAGAAAGTCTATTGTGTGAGATCAGGGAATCGAAGTAGGATAGAATATAAGCAAGCAGTTTGTGTATGGATCTTGCTCCTGCTGCTATTCCACATGGTGTGTGATCTATGTACCTTCTTCCTCCTGTTTGACCCATATGCTTTATATGTATTGATGAATTTGAAGATTCCAACAATATGCAGGAAAACCTGCCTAAGCAGTGAAAATATTTCCCTGCTTGGGGAGGTATTCTAGTACAAAGTTTTGTCTGCATAGTGCATTTTTCCTTTGTCAAGATGATTAATTCCTCCTTCCATGGGGATGGTAATAGGAGATATGATATAGATAGATATAGGATATATAGGATATAGAATTCTAGCAAATGAGTGTGTAGAAGTGTTTGAAGAAATTGCTGTGAAATTATGAAAACAAAGAGAAATAGAGTGCAATCTAACTTTACACCTTTTATGCCACTAAACCTCAAGTATTTTTCTCAGAGGGCTGTGTCTTGCAATATTTTGCTGTAAGTCCCATACACAGTCCAGCTTCATATTGTAACAATACACTTTATTCTTTAAGGGGTTTATTTTCAGAGATAGAAAGAACACATGAGGCCCTTGCAGTCTTTGAAATACTATGTAGGTATAAAACACACAATAATTAAGACATCTGTATACCATTTTAACTTTTTAACTTTTAAAAGTTCTAGCTTAAAGGTTTAAATTTAAAAGTTTTCAAAACTTTTAAAAGTTCTAGTTTACTTTCTGGCGAAGGACATCAGAAACCTGCTAAGCCTCACAATATTAAAATATTACCCACTTTTCCTCTGCGTAGTCGAAAACTTGCATTGATTATTCATGTACAGTAACTTTTTCATATATAAATAAAGCAACCTCACCTTTTATGCCCTTTGCTTGCTTGTGCCACATATTAATCATTTCAAAATGCTCCAAAATCTAATTTGTCTTCATATAAAAGAGAAAAAAATCAGAACCGAGTGAACCAACAGGTTTTTGTTTGCTTCCTTGCTTGACTGTTTTACTGGGTGATCTTAAAGATCTCTCAGCTTTGATGACCCTGTGATCCCTCTGATAGGAACTCACATTTTGATGGCCTCTTGACAGCTGTAGAAAGAAATTTCTCTTTGAAAATATCATCTGATAGGCAATTTTACATAGGCTGAAGCTAAGTTTGAGATATAAAATCAATTGATATCTCTCCTAATAGAAACATATTTTAGTATGGCATTCTTGTTTATTTACCCAAGGAAAAATACAAATGTGTGGTAGTAACACTTTCACAAGCAGTTAAAGTGTGTAAGCACTTTATTTTTAAAAAAAAATTCTAACTCAGCTTTAAAAGAAAAATTGCTTCAGGAACATCATTTGTTGTTCACAATTAAAAATGAATACATCGACATACTGTGTAGGAGGGAGAGACTAGGAGCAAAGAAGGGGGAACATGGAGGAAAAATCACGAGTTTTTCCTCCAGTTATGATATTTTTAGTCCTCGAATAGCTGAAGAAGAACTATATTTTTAAAAATAACAACAAATTGCCTGTTCATACAATGGTTTCATTACAGCATCGTGAAAACAAACATATATTTAATTCTGATTAATGATAACATTCAGTGGCTGATTTCTGAAGGCTTTTATTCTTAAATGCTCTTGCCATTGTACATATGGTAGTTTGGTGGAAGGTTTTATTTATGGAAAGACACTGGAAAAAGATTGGGGAATTGGGTGAGAAGTCCAAAGAAACTTTAGAAGGCATGAAGAGGAGATACATTTGAAAAAATAATTTGTAAACATCAGTTAGGACGGAAAAATAAAAATGAAAATAAACTTAATCTTCATTGCAAAAAAGGAATTAAAAAATATGAAATAGTGGTATCTAGAGAATGTAATGAAAACCTAAGCAAAAGCAGACAAATATCCAGAAAAAGATATCCAAATATGACAGTCATATTTAGAAAACTAAAATAAAGCTACTAAAAATAAATATATGTGAAAACCAGACAAATAATAAAGACTACTTAGTGTTTTCTTCCTAATACTTTCTCTAGAAAGCATTGTAGTTGTAAAAGTTACTGCTAGAATAACAAATGCACTGATTATTCTAGAACTGTCCAAAGTATTTTCCTAGGCTAGATCTGGGACCTGAAAAAATTCATTAGAAACTTTTGTTTTTCCCAGATGCCAGGATGTTACTAGCCCAATTTAAGTTTCCAAGGGTCCCCATATGCGGTCTCGTGCCTTCTACTCAAAAATCTGAGAAAACTGGCAGACGTTTGGAAAAGGTGTAAGTCTAGACCTCAATCTCTCATTGGAATTTCCAGAGTTTTTCTTTCCCTAGCTGTCCTCTAGGCACTACAACCTTTCACCATCAAGTAGTATGAATATTGACCCATCTGGTAAAAGATGTGGGGGCCACATATTCCCCCAGAGTCAGAGAACATTGCTGGAGCAAACTAATGGCATTGCTGAGACCTATCAGGAAGATGTGCATTTAAGTGGCATCAGCAGAAGCTCCGATTCAAAAGAGTGGAATTAGAAAGGACAAGGGATATTTTTTTAAAAAATTGCCAGATGGAACTTTAAAAATAGTTGGTTATCAGATGAACAGCGTGATGCAAAATTATATATCAAAGATTAAGCGTAAGAAATTTTAGAGTAGAATTACACTATTATAGAAAGCTGTTTAAAGCATATTTTTCATAAAATGCAGTGCAGTTGATCCAGAAAAGCTTGGATTCATTAATTATAGCATGATGTATACCTTTCTGTAGGAAGAAAATCCTATAACACTCCTGAAATAGTGAGTGACATGGTAGTATATGCTAGTGTAAAGTATGAATAAATTAATTTTTCTGCAGGTTATTTACAAGGTGACCATTCAATCAGATATTTTCTACTGTCAGCTTCAAGAGCTTGTTTAATCAATTGCAACAACATCTGTATGATCCTAGTATTCATTCTGGTTGAATTTAGTGGCCATATAAGGTACTAGATACTGTGCAAAATGATGACTTAATAGTGGAATTCACAGAGCCAATGTATCTACCTTGTGAATTACCCACTCCTATTACTGTTAAACATGAATTATTTATTTCTCAAAAATAACTCTGTTCACTAATCTTTTTTTGTTTTAGACATACATCCTATCAACATGTCTGTATGCATATATATGTTTTGGTACCACAATGCAGATTGAAAATACAGATCTTGTAACAATTACAATCAGCTTTTAACAGAGCTTATTACTTTATCATTGTTATACCAACTCTTGTTCCTGCAAATTCTTAATGCATCAGAACTATTTTGTGCCCAAAATGAATGTAAGTATACAGGTATTACAGTTACATGAAATAGTTCACATAACTAAGTGGTCAAAGGAGTAAAGTGAAAATTTATTTCTTCCAAACATACCTGTTGCTTTGTACCTTTCATTATCCCTTGTTTTGAATTTAAATGGTCATTTAATTAAATAATTACTTAATTAAATGACAAAATTTCTGCACTATTTAATCTGAAATGTTAAAACACTGAAGACTTTAAATGATAAAGGCAAAAAAGTTGTAGCTGCTGATAAATAATATCTAAAAAGCCTGACACCATACAGCAGAAATGCAATGCATTCTTGTTCTAACAAAACTAAGAGGAAACTTTCAGGCATGCTAGGCTGAGCAGAACATGAAACTGAAAATTATAGGTGAAGAAAATTATTATATTATTTGCATAGCAAGGTAATAAATAGATCTTTCAGCATTGGTTTTCATTTTGGTCATCCAGCAAGGCCATTTTTATAGCTCTTAAAGCAGAAAATTAAACATTTTGGCAAGACTGTGAGCAACATTATTTTCTGGATTAAGAATTTGTTTGTACTCTAGACAAATGAGAAAGACTGCTTTCATTATGTTTGTAGAGAAAATTGGTTCTGTTTGAGTAACCTGAAAACGCGCTTTAGATAATTTATACAATTAGAAAGTAAAAAGAAAGAGGTTCATTTTCATATGTCTCTTTAAAGCTGTACTATTGGTCTTGCCTTGTCTTTTCAGTGGAAACCTAGTGTTAGTAACGTGGGCAACCTGCTGTGGCCAGAACAGTAGTTTCATAAAATAGGGTAGTGGTAATGATGTCTGTGAACCCCACAGAGATAGCTTGAAACTTCTGACAGTTGCTTAGTGAAATTAAGACTTTCTCTTTGGCTTGGAAATCTTTTTGTTTCACTAATTGGACTGTATCTTGTGGTGATGTAATACGTGTTAAAACTTACGGCTGTATTGTGTAATTTTTAGTTTCAATCTCTATGTTCTTGATCCGTTTATTTACTGAGAAAAATTACCCTTTTGCATAGTGTTATATGTTTTCAGTAGCTGAAAAGGCCCTTGGAAGTTAAAATAATTAAGTATTCTATCATACTGACAACAAACCTTACCTGATAAAAATCTGAACATTAACTAAAAGGTAGTCTTTGTTCTACAAGAAAGGTTGGTATGTGTCATTGAGTACCACAAATGGTTTTATGAGGAGTTAATTGTTCCATTTGTCTTAACCCGAATAATTAGAAGATCTGGTCACTGGGCCTACACACTGTGCATCTTTATGTCTGCTGCAAGCTGCACTATAACTAGAATTGAGGCTTGGAGCTCATCGTCATCCCTCAAATAAAGTTAGTGCATCCAGATTTGGAAAATGACAGAAGTAATATTCCCATAGGAAAGCTGGAGCTTAGCCGTGTTATACTTATTAAAAAGCCTATTCATACAAATTAAATCCATTCCATATCCTGGCCTCTGATGACAGCTCCATTTTTTTTCTTGTCTGGTTTGAATTACCTCAAGTCTGTACCCAGAAAGAATTTATCCATTTCAAGAGTCTTCTCCAAGCCTATAATAAATTCACATGGGTCATCCCATCAATGTGGTGAATTTGCATTATTATTTCATTATGAGAAGGAAAGAAAGAGGATTAGATCTCTTGCAGTGTTGGCAGCACCTAAATCAACTTGAACACATGATTAAAGCTGGCATTTATGACTTAAACTGTCAAAGGAAACTAATTGTAAACTGAAAGCTGTGGATAATTATGATCTTTTTTATTACAGCATTTTCCTCCTATTTATCACAGGATAAACTACAGACAATACTATTGTTTGCATTAGCTCTTGGTTACTTGGAGCCTATTTATGCAAATGAAAATTTATCTAGATTCTCAAATTGATGGGTTTATTTTAACTTAGTTTCAATCATGCTGTAAAAACCCTGAAAAAAGGTGACACTCACAGCAATATTTGTGGCAGTGTATTTTGTATTGTCCCACTTGTAAGTACCCTTTGTTTTTAGTGTCTGCCTGGTGAATTTGTTTCTCATGAATGCTTCTGAATAAGTAAGCTACCTAAAGTACCTTCTCACAGGAGATATTTTCCTTTCTCTTTTATCATCACTCATATGTCGCTTTTATGAAATGTTATCTCACAAAGCTGCATAAATCATATTTTAATAAACTACTTGTACCTTTTTAGAGAAAGGAGTCCCTAAAACTCAAGAATAAAAGTTGTGATAATAACAGGTTTATCATGGCTTTTTGGAAAACAACTACAAGGAGTAGTTGTAGTAGTTTTTATTTTTTCCTTCACACTGTTTTAATTTTCTTTTTACCCCCTCTTGAAATGAATTCCAGATAGAAAAGATGAGACATATACAGAGCAGGAAATTCTGGATGTTGAAGGTTATTCAGGATGAAATTTTTGCACTTTTCTTTGTTTAATGTTAACTAAAGCCCAGGACACCCTGACTGGGGCATCTAACCTTTCAAAAGAGAAATTAATTTTAAAAGTTACAAGAATAAGAAATCAAAAACTATGAAAAAAGTACATAGGAAATAAATTTATGATATTTGACAGTAAAGAAGTCATGACTGACTAACAGGTGTCTACAAGGTAGAAAGCATGCTTTTTCATGGTATTGTATAACTTAGTCATTGCCCCGTAACACTGTTGTGACCAGACAGATTTGGTTTACAAAAGAATTAACTGTATTAGTGACCTCTAAAGTGGTGGTCCTGGCAGTAATCCTTAGGCCAGGAATTCATACATCTGTAGTTACTCGATCTGGAAGAGCTGTTCTCACTGTTTAGTATATTCTTTCCTCAAATACCTGTTGGATGCTGTGAGAAACAAGACACTTGGAAATGGATTTTTGATGTGACAGTTTAAGATAACATTCAAAGTTCCTCAAAAAAGGAAAATAGGAACAAGGGATTTAGTGGGACTGATAATCCACCAGAAACAATTATTTGATGTGCAGTAATTATGAAATCCTTCTGAGCTTTATTAGAAAATGAAATAAAAAGTAATTGATGGCAGCAGACAAAACAGATGTGTAAATATAAAAACAGTGTTAGGACGTAAGCAATTGTTAGATTCTGAAATACTATGCATTGTGACTCAGGTCCCAACTAAAACGATACTGACCTTTTTAAGTCTTTCATTCAGTTACCTTTGGGGAATCTCAGTCTTAAATAATGTTTTTCTGTTTGTGAATTTTCTGATGGAAGAGTTGCAAGAACAATTAATGTAGGTGATAATACCAATAATTAGAGCTTTATATTTCTAATCAGATGGGTTGGTGATTGAATTTATTTTGATGCCAATCCATCCATCTTTGTTGGAGGCTTAAGATTTTTCCCTTTTTTTATTTCTCTGAGAGAATTTGCTGCCATTCGTTGCAATAGGCAACAACGACTGGTATAGAGAGACAAAAGATGTAGCTAAGAGGGAGGAATGCAGCTGGCTATATTCCTACCTGAGAGCTTTTCTCTTGGGAAGGGCAGAGATGCTGTGAGATTTTGGGCTGGGGTGAAAGGGCAGGGGGCAGCTCCTAGCTCTCTTGCTCTTGGCACTGAAGGAGGGACAGCTGCTCTGGGGTCCCTGCTTAGAGGATTTGTTGCCACTATGGAGCATTTTTCCTCCCACTGCTTATTCCCTACTGAGGGTGAGCCCTTTTCGTAACAGCAGCCATTGAACTGGGACCTTGCTGACACACTGCCTCACTGGAAAGGATTCTCACCATCTCTCTGGGTACTTCAGAGCAAAACCCGGGGCGCCGAGCCCTCTCCCTTCCCGGCGGGCGCCTCTCCCCGACTATGTGTGGCAGTGGCTGCAGAGAAGCCTGGCTGCCAGCACCCAACTCCGCTGCGTTCTGCCGCTGCCTCGGCCTTTTCCCCTCCACTAACCCAGCACCCCGCATCCACCCAACCCCCCACAGCTCTTGCTAATGTTGTGGAATTTTCTGTTACATTTTTTTGGCCGCTGCAGGGGGTGTGCCGGCCACTGCCATGCCAGCCGCTGCTCCGAGGTTCCTGCTGCGGCCGCGCCACCAGCCAGCCACAGCTGTGGCCAGGTGAGGGAGCGGCGGCTGAGCCCCCGCGCCACAGCGCCCCCTGCCGGCGCGGCCGAATCACCACACCCGTGCTGCCCGCTGGGAGCCAGCAGCGCCCCTGCCGGCCGTGCCCGGAACTGCACTGAGGGAAGCGCTCGGAGAGCGGGCAGAGACTTCATTAGGTTTTCTGCTTTTTTGTCCATTGTTGCTGCCGTTGTTTCTTTGCCTTGCTGTACTCATACATACTAGTACAGAACTGTTATTTCTTTTCCCATGTCTTTGCCTGAAAGCTCCTGAATTTCAAAGTTACAATATTTTGGAGAGAAGGGGGTCATATTTTCCATTTCAAAGGAGGTTTCCACCTTCCTTGGCAGACACCTCTCTTTCAATCTGAGATAGTCTTCCCAGGTGAGTTTTCAGAAAAAAATTTGCCTAGAATAACTTATGCTGTAGGAAAAAAGGATTTTTCCTGAGGGGTCTGCAATTGAGAAGGGCTTAAGTGGTATTGCTATTTAATAGACAGGTGTCTCTCACTAGGAGCTTGTTATGGAGAAATCTCATAACTCCACAAATTTCAGGAATACTGCAGAAAAAATAATCTCATTCATAATGTTATGCTTTTAAATATAATAAAGACAGAGTAATAAAGAGTAACATTTGTAAAACATGGTGGAAGTAAAACACTTCTGGATGAGAGCTGGACATGAGCCAACCATGGGCACTCCTAGCCCAGAGAGCCAAGTGTGTCCTGGGCTGCATCCAGAGCCCCGTGGGCAGCAGGGGAGGGAGGGGATTCTGCCCCTCTGCCCCGCTCTGGTGAGACCCCACCTGCAGGGCTGCCTCCAGCCCTGGGGTCCCAGCACTGGAAGGACATGGAACTGCTGGAGAGAGTGCAGAGGAGGGACACCAAGGTGATCGGAGGGAGAGAGCTCCTCTCCTATGGGGAAAGGCTGAGAGAATTAGGATTGCTCAGCCTGGAGAAGGGAAGGCTTTGGGGTGACCTAACTGTGGCCTTCCAGTACCTGAAGGGAGATCACAAAAAAGCAGGAGAGGCAGTTTTTACAAGAGCATGTAGTGACAGAACAAGGGGGACAGGCCTCAAAATGAAATGGGTTAGGTTTACGTTAGATAATAGGAAAAAGATTCTTTACTGTGCAAGTGGTGAGAAAGTGGAGCATGCTGCTCAGAGAAGTTGTGTCCTATCCCTGAAATTATTCAACGGTGCATATTGCTCAGGGTGCATGGGGCCCTGAGCAAGCTGATATGGTGGAAGGGAGCATGTCAGGGAGGTGTATCTCAGTATTTCTTAAGGTCACTTCTGATCCAAATCATTCTATGATTCTATAAAACCATCTAAAATGAGAAATTCAGACTTATGAAGGTACTTAGACACTATGCTGAGAACAGCAACCTTATTGATTTCAGTGGCATTTGAGTGCTTAGAATTTGTCAATGATTTCCAAGATTTAAACTTTCTTTGAATATTTTTCAGCTTTATTATGACATGGCCTTCAGGAACATGGGTTGGAGAATAAAACATAGAAGTGAATATTTACAAAATTAAAATGTGCCAAGAGTTTAAAGTATAACTAAGATAATAGTGGTTTATTCTGCAAAGACAGACTACCAGAAAAATTTACCAAGAGAGGCAATACATCTGAATATTATAAATTCTTGAGGCAGTGTTTGATATAAGGAGACAATGGTGATGAAATAGATAAACATTTAATTATTTTTTCATAAGCTGTATGACCTGTGAAATAAAGACATATTGTGCAATTGGTATCTCACAAAAATAATAGAAAAAAGCCAAAAACAACTTTAAAAATGTACTATGTAGAGTAGAATTCTAGAAAATGCAATAAAGCTTTAACAAACCGTAGAAGAAATCCTTTAGGATACAAAGAAAAGCACTATGAGACTACAATCTTTGAATACATGAGAAATTATAAAACAGTGCTAGTACAAGGTCTTTGAGAGGCATTATGACAAAGGATCTGGAAAAATCTGTCTAAACTTAAAAGAGACTAAATTTCTCTAAACTAATAAGAAAAGAGGTAAGGCTAAAAATAAAAGACAAAACTGTTAGAAACAGTTTAACAGAAATAGGTAACACCAAATACACAAATGGACTTTGAATAGTTCAAAGGCAATTGAATATTCAAAAACACAAGGAAACAATCCTAGATTTTGCAGTGAGTTTTGGTGACTTCTAAGGTCTCTAAATCATAGAATAATTTGGGTTGGAAAAGATGTCTGTCTTGGTTTGAAAGACAGGTGTCTGCTAGGGAAGGTAGGAACTTTCCCTGAAATGAAAAATGCAAACCCCTTCTCTCCGAATTATTATAATTCTGGAATCAAGGGGCTCTCAGGCAGAGATTTGGGGATAGGAATAACAGTTCTTTACTAGTATTTATTACAAGGCAAACAAACAGTAACTACAGCATTAGCAAGAAAACAGAACCAGGGACCCCGTGACAGCTTTCTCGGCCCAAATGGGAAGGGATGGAGGAGAGGCTTTGTTTCACAAACCCCCTCGGGCGGGCAGTCCTGGTGCTCATGCAGGGCTCTGAGGAACACTCAGCTGGAACAGCAGGGATGAGCAGAGATCCTGGGCTGGTGGCTGAGGTGGATCAGCAGCTTTGTGGTGGTGGCTGGCAGTGGCATGGCCCAGCAGGACAGGGGGTGCGAGGCCCACTGAAGCAGAAGATGAAGAAGGAGGGGGAGAGTGAGAGGGAGAGGGAGAGGGAGAGGGAGAAGGAGAAGGAGAAGGAGAAGGAGAAGGAGAAGGAGAAGGAGAAGGACAAGGACAAGGACAAGGACAAGGACAAGGACAAGGACAAGGACAAGGACAAGGACAAGGACAAGGACAAGGACAAGGAAGTCATCTGGATTATGGCAAATTCCTTTCTCCAAGCAGCCACAGCTCTGCATGAGTGCCACTCTGAAGCCTAAGAAACCAGCCAGCCCGCTGTCCTCCTTTTACCTGCCCCCCTTCCCCCTGGGCCCAGCCAAACTCTGTCTTCTCAAGCACCCCGTAAATACCAGCAGTCAGGTTTCCCTGCAACTAATGGTGAAAATTCTATAGGTGAGAAGGAACAAAAGGAAAGACACCTAACCCCCAACAATGTCTAAGATCATTTAGTCCAGCTGTTAAATGTGAATGACTAATTTGAAATAAATTTAGTAGTGTCCTGATAAAGAAACAGAGGACTTGGAATAGGTGGAAGGGCTATAAGATCAGGTGAAAAGTAGGCCTGTAGAAGTCATTGGCATAACTTCACACACTCTGTAGATCAGTGACCTGAAGGAAAGAATATGGGCTTTGTTTCCAGCAGATGTGGTTTCTTAAGAAAAGTGAAGTTTTGTGTTATGATTCACATGAACTGGAAAAGTGAATAGAAAAGGAGAAAGATGTTTTAGTTCAACAGATTATGAATTAAAAAATCCAAAACACAACAAAGCATATTTTAGAGATACATTAATAGTGTCCATCAACAGAGCCCAGAACAGAACTGTTTCACAGAAAACTGAAATAGTTGACTTTAGATCAACCAGAGAAGGTAATAAGTAGCTATTGTTGTGAAATCAATAAAAGCTGAGAATGTATTTTGGATTGCAGCTCTTGTATTATCATGTTAAGGACAGCTTACAACTGAGAGGAAAACAAGAAAAACAAGGACAATCAGAGCCTATAAAATTTTAACTATAGAAAGGTCATAAAAATAATGGTTACAAGAGAAAGGACTCAGCTGTGACAGGAAAAGTGAATGTGTAGGCTTTGTTGATACAGTGATAGAACTTGGAAAGGATAGGATGTGGCAGCAAGACTAACTCATTAGGTGAGTAATTTTGTTGAAAACAATAGTTTGCAAATTTGGAAGTGATAAAAGGAAACATCACAATGTGGTGAGATTAATATTTGATTTCAGAGTTTAGGAAGTTTAGGAAACTTCCTAAAAGTTTAGGAAGAATAATATTTTTTTTTTCTGGTAACAAGCAAACTGAGAATTATTGTACAGGATGATTACTGTGCTTAATTGAGTAGCAGGAAATTAACGGTTAAGAGCTTTATATTTACTTAAAAATTGTCAGAACGTCTATTTACTAGCTGATTCATACACTTCTACTGTCACTTCTGATTTATTGAGATAACATGTATGATTCAAAGCCTGTTTTGGTCTCTGGAAGGGCTTCTCCTGACATTCTTATAGTCCAGATGTGGGCACTATGTCTGTGTACACAAATGAATGGGAAGAAGGAGATAACCATATTAATTAATTCCTGTTCTTCTGTCTCCAGAACAGAGTGGCCAAAAACACTTTCAGGAGTCATAAGGTGAGAGTATAGAAAATGTAAATATAACTGTGTAAATTATATTCTTAAAAGATTCCCCAGAAAAAAATATGTTTTCTTTCTGTTCTCTGATTTTATCTTTTCTTTTCTTTTTCCCTCCCCTCCCCTCCCCTCTGCTCCCCTCTCATCCTTTCCTTCCTTTCTTTCTTTCTCTTTCTTTCTTTCTTTCTTTCTTTCTTTCTTTCTTTCTTTCTTTCTTTCTTTCTTTCTTTCTTTCTTTCTTTCTTTCTTTCTTTCTTTCTTTCTTTCTTTCTTTCTTTCTTTCTTTCTTTTCTTTCTCTTTCTTTCTTTCTTTCTTTCTTTCTTTCTTTCTTTCTTTCTTTTTCTTTCTTTCTTTCTTTTTCTTTCTTTCTTTCTTTCTTTCTTTCTTTCTTTCTTTCTTTCTTTCTTTCTTTCTTTCTTTCTTTCTTTCTTTCTTTCTTTCTTTCTTTCTTTCTTTCTTTCTTTCTTTCTTTCTTTCTCTTTCTTTCTTTCTTTCTTGTCTTTCTTTCTGTCTGTCTTCTCTCTCTCTCTCTCTCTTTCTTGCTCTCTCTTTCTTCATCTTTCTTCCTCTCCCTCTCCCTCTCCTTCTCCCTTTCCCTTTCTCCTTTTTTTCCTAAACTTTTTCTTTTTAATATCCATTAGTTTTAAAACGAAGACAAAATGATGCTATGGAGCCCTTTTTCGTACCTTTTTTGATGATTTTTTATTTCCATTTCTATTTCTTCAACTGCTTTGCCAGAAATCACAGTTTCTTCAGGAAATAAGACACTCTGATGGTTCTGCTCTGGGTTAGCAGATTATTTTAAAACTACTTCAGCTTATTTAGAAGATTTAGTTTTTCCTGGACAATACACTTCAGTCCTTTATAGCACCAGTCTGAAAATTCAAGCCTCTTAAATGAACTTTCTTGCCCTGTATGTATCAAGATACATAAATACATCTTTTTCTGATTAAAAAGAAGCAATAGTTACAATAATAAACCTTCCTTTCCACATTTTTCACTAAACCACTAAATACATGTTTTCTTAACTCCAGTAAAACCCATTAAGGGTGTGTCAGCAAAATGAAATGAGATTTGGGTCTCAATTTATTTGCAAGACAAATACCTTGAAAATTATGATCACAAGTGAATATCAACAGAAAAAAAGTGCTTATGTGTTACAAGCATGGGGAGTTCTAACAACAAATTACAGAGGCATTTTCACATTAAAAATGTATCTTACAGAGCTATTTACATGACAAAACATCAAGACTTTTGATCTTCTTGAGGCATTTACATTCCTACTATAAAATTGTCCAAGTGAGCTCTTTGAATGTTTTATATCAGAAAATACAGACAAGTTTGTGAAAACCAATGAATACCATAATGACTAAGAATTTAACCAGATAGAGTTGTGGTCTGAGACCTGTCTTACTGACTGAGACACATTCAACAGCAGCATGAACTCAGGCCCTGGAGAATATTTCCAAACTGCCGTATTGACAGCAGCCTTTTTGGACCAATTTTCTGATTGCTGTGCTCCTTATGTGTTTGTGATGAATGCTGTGTTTCTCCAGTAGTGCCTACCTTCATGGGATTCATAAGTAAATGTAGCTTTTATGTTGTCTGCAAAAAGCACTTCATTATTCAAGTCATAAACCTTCTGTTAGGAGTAACAGAAGTAAAGAAGTAAACTCAAGTTTCAGGAGAGTTTTTTTAGTTGGTTGACATTAATCACTACTTTGCTTTAAAGACAAGTGATTAGACTTTCATCAGAAACAAACAAAAAAAAACCTCCAAAAAATAACTGGTCTTTTACAGTCAAGACTCCATTAAAAGCAAAATAAAAATGTGGCAGCAGGGACAGTTGCTAGTTCAAAATATAATTAACTGTGCAAAAATAAGGATAGATACTTAACAATTCCATGAATAACTATAAATCACCACACTGTTTAAGCAGTGACATAATAATGACATAATAATGACATAACGTCTTGCTTTCTACACCACTAGTAAATATAACATGTAAGCATTTGTGCAAGTCTTGCAGTTACCTGTAATATATCATAGAATTAAACAGAACATGAGATTACAACAAACCACGTTGTCTTTTATTATAGTTGTATTTTTTTAGATTATTTCTACTTCTTTCTTTTTAAGTAGAATAACAGTGGAGGACTTTTAGATGGCAAAGCTTAAATAATTAAAACAAAATATTAATTTATTCACATTCTCTGGAGCTATGTTACAATGGCTTATCTTAGTCATGGGAATTTATCAGATTGTGTGCAAACAGCACCTCAGATACCAGCACCTGGAATTCACCCTGAAAATCAATGAGCAACCTTTATGAATTGAGGATGATCTTTGAGTTGCAGCTAGCACAACTCAGAGCAGGCATGGGTAGGATTTATTTTCTGTGCCAGTCTATGTTTCTGAATCAGGAACAGAAGACAGTCACTGAGACAGATTTTAATAATTGTGTCTTGAAGTGGCACCAATTGCAGTGTCTAAGTTTATATTGAAAAGAATTGGCTGTTCTCTAATAGAGTTTACAAGGTGGACATTACTTCTATGTTCTTTCCTGTCTCCTTTAGTTGAAAGATCTTGAGAACATTTACTTCCCTAAGTTTTCACAAGAAAATATCCCTAAAACCTGGGTATGTTTGTAAAGTGAACATAAAGAGTCTCATATGATGTATAACACTTCTACATGATAAAGTATTCTGAAGTTTCCTGTTCCTGAGGCCATTTTCTCATGCTCTATCTAACTGAGATAATAGCCACTAGCTGAAGACATCTGTTTGCAGATCTGAAATCCAGACAGACAGTGACAAGAGGCACTTTTCTGAAGTTCTTTGTGTGCAATCCTTTGAGGGAGTAATTTCAAGTTTCTAGCTTGAAATGAACTTTATTGCAGCTCTAACTGCTGGATATGAGGTAGAGACACTCATAATCACTCTTAAAAAAAGCTGTTCTAAGAGTTTCCCTCAAGCCAAAACATCAAAACTACCAAAAGTCTTCCTCTAAGAACTCCGCAGGCTCCTCATTTTTTCTTGGAAAGTTAAACCTGTCACTCCCAAAGAAAATGTGACAAGCAAGTGCCTAGTTGTTTGTAAAAGCTCAGGAAATTTTAATTAGCACAGTGCTGAGGTGGAATGATGCTAAGAATCCTAAAAGCACCAAGAGGAACTCTGGATTTGCACAGGCTAAAATTAATATTTTTCTCTTTATAGCACTTTTTCAAGATTTTGGTGGTAATTTACAACATTCCAGTACCTTTCTTTACTAATCTTCTTGATTTCAATGTCAATACATTCACTGTTTGCTTTTCCACTTGCAGTATTTGAAAATTCTTTATTTTCTTCAGCCACACACATTGTCACAGTGAAGAAAAAAGAAGGTATTCTGAAGAAACCAAAATTATTTTAACCTATGACTTGTGGATGACCGCAAGCTTCTAAAGGTATGGAATAAAATATAGAGAGGATAAAAACCCCCAAATTTTGGAGTGACCATCTGGTAACTAAAAATTGCAGTCTTACTGCAGGTGCCAAATTTGTCAAGTGCCAATTAGTTCTTCTGAATGAAACTATAAATATACTTTCAGTAGTCACACAGGAACACAATATCCAAATACAAACTCTGTGAACTTGTACGTGACCAAAGTTCTCTCCTCCTCACTCCACCAGAGTTTGTAATACAGACTGAGCACCCTTTGGGATCTGATTGTGACTTGTGAATTGAAATGAGTCACACGACAAAGTAGGCACTGCAAAGTTGGCAGTGATAGATTCCTCTGAAATGTGGGTTGGTGTCATGGTTTGACACTGGCTGAACATCTGGCACCCGCGAAACTCACTCACTCTCCCCAGCCACATCTGGGAAGAGGAAAGAAAAATGTAATGAGGGCTTCATGAGTTAAGGACCAGGAGATAACACTCCAAGGGCAAAAGAGGCTCAATTTAAAATTGCAAAGTGAATTTATTATTAACAGAATCAGAGGAGGAGAATGAGAAGTAAAATAAGCCCTTAAAACACCATTTCCTCCCAGGCCCTCCCTCCTTCCCACGCACAGTGCAGGGAGACCGGGCACGGGGGTTTGGTCAGTTCATCACCGAGATTTTCTTCCGCTGCTCCGGGAGAGGAATCCTTCCCCTGTGAGGCCGAGGGGTCCCTCCCAGAGGAGACAGCTCTCCGGGAACTTCCCTGGCGTGGGGCCGCTCTCAGAGCAGCAGCCAAAGCGCACCTGCTGCAGCGGGAGCTGCCCCCACGGGCGCACAGCGCTCCCCAAACTGCTGTGGCGTGGCTCTCTCTTCCACGGGCTGCATCTCCAAGGACAGGCTGCTCCGCCCTGGAAGCAGGGCCCTCGCTCTCCTCCGGGTCTCCCACTGCATCACGGCCTCCTCCAGGCACCCACCGCCCCAGTGTGGGCACCTCCCCCAGGGGCTGTGGGTGGATCTCTGCGTTCCCCAGGGACCCCCATGGGCTGCGGGCCACGGCTGCTTCACCATGGCCATCAGCACGGCCTGCAGGGGAACCTCGGCTCCAGCGCCTGGAGCACCTCCTGCCCCTGCTTCTCCACTGACTGCACCGTCTCCACGTTGTTTCCCTCTCGTGTTCCTCCTCTTTAGCTGGAATTAACACTGCGCCCCACTTTGGTTTGATTTTCTTCTTAAATAAGTTATCACAGAGGTTAGCCATCATCTCAAATGGGCCCAGCTTTGGCCAGCAGCATGTCCACCTTCAGAGCCATCAGGGGTTGGCTCTGCCGGACACGGTGGAAGCTTCTGGCAGCTTCTCACAGACACCGCCTCTGTGACCCCGCTGCTACCAAACACCAGGCTGTGCCAAACCAACACAGTTAGAAATCTTGAAATCAGTATGTTCACTTTGTGTTTCCTTGTTAGCCTCTAGAAATCTCAATCTGAGATTTCTGAGTGCACAGTCTATCAGTCTTTGGCATTGCCTAGACACTTTTAAAGTATTCCAACAGGATGTGTCCTGTTGTTTGCAAAAATTTTAAGTTCCAGTGGCTGAGGAATTTCCTATGTTTTCCTTTATTTCTGTTCTCTGTGATTCTAGTGTGATTTGGGTTTATATGAAAACAAAACAGTTTTAACTGGCCCTTTTTTCTGGTCCTCTGCTTTATGGTAATATGTGTGACACAAAATCAGTAAACACTTTCAAGACGCAAATTCTAATAGCCACAGCTTTTTTGCTGCTGAGCCTATGCTTGCTGTGTCTGCTTATGTGAATAAGGTTGATTATTAAAACAACTTTAGCTGATATTAACAAAGATATTTCCATTTACAGTTGTCATTGATTTCAGTGAAAATTAGAGCCATAAGTAAGAATTAGAACCTGAATAATTTGGCTGAACTGGACCTGTTCCTTATCTTCTGTTCTCTTAATAGCCAAAGACATGCCTAGTTACTGCCTTTCTGAAAAATGAGCATAAGCAAATGGCTTGAACTTTCTGCTGAAATAAACTCCAGCAAACTGAAGTGTGAATATAGTGGAAATTCTGAAAATGTTAGTGTTAGTGGATATTTTTCATGCTGTGGCTGCTTCTGTAAGAGGGCAAAACCCAAAAAGATATGAAAAATTAAGATGAAAAGGAGAAATAAATTATTAATAAAGCAAAGTACTGCTGCTTTCTCTGCCCACATTTTCAGATTTATTGGATTTTTTCTCATTGTTCTGCATAAATTGCTTCTGACTGTACAATGGACTTCAGCAGGGCCATAGCTTTCAGGTTCTTGATTTTTCATAATTCACTCAAATGCCAGCTCAATGACATTAAGTGGAAAAATAGAAAAAAAATGCCTTCACTTTTCCTCAGAAACAATTTTGAAAATCCATTTACATGGAAAATAAAGAGGCATTAAGCCCAGTGCAAATCTGCAGCTGAATACAAAAATCTGAAAGCATAATATTTTATTTTTCCAGATAAGACAATACAAACTGTTATTTACTGCCTGAAAGGGCTGAAGAGTTCTGAGTTCCATAGAAGTGAGCTATTTTTCTAATTTACAGTATGGTAAAAAGTCCTTCTAAACCCACTTTTGCGTTTCTTTTTTCTTTTTATGAAAATAAGCCTTAAGCAGAAGGCTTTACAAGTTTAAAAAAGTAAAGACTTAGTATTTATTAAATAGGCTTTTATTTTTATTCACTCATTCTTATGCTTCTCAAATTGCTCACTCTTTGCAATGGCGTTGTAAGATTTTCACTGTTTACCACTTGTCAAATTGCAGTGCTCAGGTGAGTGTTCTGTAAGATGTTTTGCCGAAAAATGTTATCAACAACACAGTTAAGGCAGGAAAAATACTTTTATACGAGGAGGAAAGCATCTAATCTGTGTTAACAGAGAAAAACCAAGCAGAAAAGACAATGTTGCATGTATTTAATATAAATATACATAGTGTCTAACCAGGAGAGCTCTGATGCTGCAACCTGAGAACACAAATCTGTCTGACTGGCACTTTTAGAAAGCATGTTTCATGGTTTAAATATGTTCTCCAAATGCACACCTACAGCAGACCAAAAGCTAATACTCTGTAGGGTTTCTTAGAAGTCAAAAAGGTTTGATTATTTCCATACTGTTTTACCAGGTGGACATTCATGCTTCAAGTTTATATACATCCGTTGCAAGGAAAACTGAATTTCTACAACTGCAGCACTGAAGTACAGATACAATATTTACTAAGTTACCTTAAGGGAGACCTGAAGACCTGACAGAAAAAAGAGCTCTGTCTGCTTTGAGTTCCTGTATCTTGTCTTTCTTTGAAGGACTTAAAGGATGTGATCTTGTCTTGCCAGGTTGTAAATTCAACCTTTTGTGTTGGACAGGTTTTGGCAGTAGGTCACTTGAAGCATAAGGGGGACTGCTTTTAAAGGAGCACAAAATATCAGTGTTAGCACTCTAATGAAATTCCATAGAAATCTAGCTTTTCATGTCCACAAAATTGTTTTCTCCTGATGTAAAAAATCTAAATGTACTGCAGATAAATTAAATTCCTGAAATTGCCAAAATCTGAGAGAAGAAAAAAATGCTCCCTAATGGCATTCATTCAAGTGTTCTGTTCAAAATTTAGCATCACCCATTATTATTCAGACAAACAAAATACAAAATTGTCTCCTAATGGTGAATAAGAAGTACTTATAACACTAAGGAATAAGATATTCTATGTGCCTTGCTGAGATATTACTTCAGCCAGCTGAGAAATGGTCACATCTCAGCATGGCACATGCATAATAGTATTTGTTGTTGTGATTGTAGAGTGGTATCACGCTAATAGTAGAAAACTGAAAACTTGAAAGTGAGAAGTGTATCTCTTCTATTAATAAGATATAGAATATGAAAATGGAATCTGTTGATGAAGAATATCTTGATTTGATGATTATCTAAGTATTATTTTCCTCATGGAAAACAGCACGCCCAACATGGTTTCATAATCTTCTTTCTGTTATTCTTTTCCATAAAGCAGTTTTTAGAGACAACTTTTATGTGAGTTCATCCTCATAGTCCGTCATGGCCTTTTGAATTGCACTAAAATCAGCAATTTAAAAAAAAATGTTCCTGCAATATTTTTTATTGTACATCCACTTGCACTGTGAGATTACAGGAAACCTAGCTCCCACATACAAAGAGAAGCCTTAAGATTCTGATGTGTATTTTATAACATCTAGAGTACCAGAATCCAGTAATTTGGCATGTTTTCTTTCATATTTAAGCATTTTTTCTAGAAGTCATCCCCACTTAAACTGTATGCTCTTCCTGCCTTTGTATTTGCTTTCCATTAGGAGGCTTGTTTGTGTCTTTTCTAGATATGGCAATGAAATACACATGATGATTAGTATTTAGTAAGGGATTGCAATGAGCATGTATTGAATACATTATTGATTACTTTTTTTCAGAAATTTGAAAATTTGTATGTTTTCAGGCAGCACACATAAAAGTTCATCAGTGCTTTCATCTGGTTCCATCCAGATTGATACAACTAAACGCAGGTGTCAACATGAATCAGGAAGCAGAAAATTTGTTTTGTGGTTTTATGTCCACAGCAGAAATCAACCCTCAATAAGTCATGATTTTGAAGTGGGGGTGCTTAAAGCTGGCAACCTAAGCTAATAGGTAAATGAATGACACAACAAAATTTCTAAATGCAAGCTATTTGTGAGCAGCTCTTTTAATACTTTGCAAAACAACATAGTTTAAAACAAGAGTTCAGGTGTGAAGCTAGATTGTATAGAATCTAAGAAACAGCCTTTAGTTCTGTTGAATGGCCCTATTGTCTTTCTCCATGAATGGACACTGCCAAGACTTTCTAAATTACTTTAGTGAAAGATGTAATCTGTAACACTGAAAAACCTGTCTCAGTCAAGGTTTTCCAATTTTTCTGTTTTCCAGCTTATTTTCCTTCTGTCTCAGAAAACTACTGTGAAAGCTACCACCAGTGCAATTTATTATTGGGTTATAAAGATCTTTTCACAGCGTGACCCTGGAATACTAACAATGGCCCAAGGGCCAAAGCCCTTTTGAGACATTGGAAAAAATAGACGATGGACTGGGTTGGTGTGGGTCTCCTGATATATAAAAGAACAGAAAATTGACATGACAGCAGCTTCCGCTCAATCATATATAGCACAGGTGGCAGCTGCTCCAACGATTTCCACTTCTCGCTCTGCTTAGCTTTTCCCAGCAATGGCAATGGCAGAAGTAGCATGATTCAAGCTTTAAAAAGCATGAACCTCTGGAGAAATCTGGCACAAAATGCTATTGTAGCAATTCAGCTAAAGGCAAAGCAATTGTTGCCTGCAGTGGCGCGTTTCTACCTTGATGAGCTACTTAGAAATATCTGAGAATGTCCATCTGAAAATCTGTCATAAAAACCTTTTGCTGGTCTGATCTTGCCAGTTTAGCCTGTTGGATTGCTTGTTTGCACATCAACAAGCATATAGATGTTTAGCATGAATGGATCTGTTTAGCATGGCAGGAAATATTATAACAGACAAGAGATTCAGATTGCTACTGGAAAATGCAGAGCATCTGGCAGATATGGAAGTGAACTTGCCAAGAATGAATTAAAAATATGCATATTGTTCTGAAATTGCTTAGCTGCTGGCTTATAAATCGGGGGTGACCAAGGTACATTCCACTGTAGGGTGGCAATTATAAACTCAGATCTTCTCTTACATCCTTGTCCCACTTGATGCTCAATTTATTATGCTTTACCCTATTATAATTTTATGTCCTGGATTAACCAGTGGTCTTGCATTATTATATCAGGTTAAGCACTAATGTTTCTTACTTGTTTACTCTTGTTCTAGGAGTCACACTGGAAGAGTTTTTATGACAACCACAATTTGAAATTTTTAGCTTTATTCTCAACAACAAAACAATGCTTGTAAACAAAAGAAGATGTGTACTTCATCTTGAATTAATTCAGTAGTTTTAGCCAGTTCCATAACAACATCATCTATAACTGTGATTTGATATTGAAGCTTTGGACCAACCTAGATCCATTCAAAAAGCAGCAATAATAATAAAGTTCTTTAGAAGTACTTGATTAATACAGACCAGCAAAATACCACTGTGGTAACAAGAAGTTAGTGTGCCTGATGCTGCTTTTGGGATGCCTTCCAGTATGAAATTGAGTCCATCACTTGCTGCAGTTTGCAGTACACTCTGTGAGTTGCACTTTATTTATTCTTGCATTGTACTGCCCAAGCTGTTACCAGAATTTATAGATATCTGTATGTTTGAGATGTTCTACCACAGGGAAGCCAAATAAGCAGTACAAATATAGGTTGGTCATCCTTAAGTTCATTAAGTAATGAGCAAAGGATTTAAATATAAAAACAGATGGTTCAAAGATGTGTCTCAGGGTCCTGCATTTTGCTCCATGACAGCCTGTTTGACTGTAATGGCAAATGTGTACCTCAGGAGTTCCATGTGACGAGAAGTACTGAATCACAGGAATTTCTCTAGACTGCCATTATGTTCATGGCAGTCTAGAAAAGACAAATGTTCCAAGAATGTTATCAGCAAAAGAGTGTGGGCTTGGTACAACTAACCTGTCTTGAGACAACATGAAATTTAAATAATTCAATTTTGTATTCAGGACACTGAATTATTTCATATGTCAAAACCCCCCACCAAAACAAGAAAACCAAGCTCCAAAAGATTGTTCATGTCAAAACTCAGTTTATTATTATCAACTCAGTAGAAGAGAAGAGGAAAAGAAAGAGACAAGAATTATGTAAACAGCATTAGCAGCCTGCTAGCTGAAGAATATGCACACTGTAAACGTTTAATTACTGCTTATTTATCAATGGTACTGATAATTTTTCCTTTCTGTTATTACAAGCAGCAAAGCATAAATGAGATTTAAAAGTGGATTTGGAGAAGACAAAATGTGTAACTTAATGGACAAGCTTAGTCACAATACAAAGGGAAAACCCTGAAAGAGGCATCAAAATGAGTATCTGTTTGGGAAATGCGTAAAGCGTTAATTTATTACAACTAAAACAATTAGTGAAGAATAGAGTAGAATGTGAAAAGAGATAAAGGTGTATGGAGAGATTTTTTATGATATAGAGGCTTGAAGGCCTGGAAAGACAAAATCTGACTAGATTTTGTACCAGAACCAAGGACTTTTAGTCTTCCTACACTGATGTTTCTGAGAGCCGAACAGTACTACAGAAAAATGTCTTTCTGGGAGTCCTTGATCCCTTTCTTTTGATATACACCCCTTCATTATAAAAACTATTGATAGTATTTTTAAAATAGAATTTAAAATTATCATTTAATGATTTTTCACATCCACATGGATTTCTCACTCAAAACATATTGTCAGGCTTCTTTACCTCACAAATCTCCAAATCTCATGGGATTTATTCTCTCTAAAATACATAACAATCTCTACCAGTTGAAAATATTATCACATTATAAATCCATATATCTTCTACTCAAACACATAGTTTTTTTAAGTAGGATAGTATTCCTAGGTAAGAAGTCAGAGTGCAAAGCATAAAGGACTTCAATAGAATAATTTATAATATATGTTGAGAAAACAGTGTAAATAATGAATGTCTTTGGAATACAAATCTCCACCCATAGCCAAATGGCTATGCAGTTGGCACATCTATGTACCAACTGCATAGCCATTTTTTTTCTGACTGCAGTATATTTTATCAAAATAGTCTAATCTTTGAAGCAGATTCACCTTTGATTCACAAGATTATGTGAAAAATTTATACTATGCTCTCATGGGGGTAACAGTGACTGCATTCCTTAGCACCCTAACATGGTACATGTCCCTGACCTTTGAGTTTTTCTCTTCTACCATGAATTCTCAGTGCAGCCTTACAGGAAACAGTCACCTTTATATTTCCTCCAATGACACGTGTAGGAGAGGAGGAAATACTAAACCTGGCAACAGGCACTTCTGTTTCCAATCAAAGAAAAGAGTGTGTTTAGGAAAGAGGTGAGATTTATTGTGTCTGGTTTTTTCCTTGAAAGTGGTTTTACAGGTTCTTTTTAGATGTCAGTAGGAATCACTGGCATGAGTGCAGGAGTTAGTCTTAACTTTCACAGAGAAATCAACAACTTTTCTGCTTTTACATGACTCAGGGATTTAAGATCCTAGAATTGATACCCCAGTAAAATGATTACTATGCCTCTGGTTTGGGTTATTGTTTTCTCTGTTTTTGTTTCCTACACCCCCTCCTCCCCCACTCATGTATTATGGTGACCAGTTCAAAGTTCAAAGTTCAGGCATTCAAGCAAGTTTAAAATCTTCATGTAATGACCAAAAAACCACTTCCTCCCTTTCATATAGGAGTATTTGTTCAATGTTTCTGTTTGAAGAATGTGGTTAAAATAGAATATCTCTTGAACAACAGCTGATTAATAATTTTACTTATATCAGGAATCTGGCCACTGAGGGATCCAGTATAAATTCTGATTTAATGTAAAATTCCACAGAAGTTCTCAGGAGAAATGCACAGAGCAGCACTTCAAGACACAGTTATTAAGTTATGCCTGTTCAAACAGAAGTGAACTCTGACATGGGCAGAATGGAAGCTTTCACAGTGAGACTTCCTATGGCAGGACTGCCAACTTAAATCCCCTTTGTTATGTACAGACTATTCTAGTTTTCAGCAATGTGACCCAGTCTCCTGTTTATGATAGATCTGAGGTTTAGCTAGAGGCTGTTGGGAGTGGAGAAGATAGAAAGTCAGCTAATGAAAGGGAAACATTCTTGGAAGAAGGATCCAAGAAACATGTCTGTACAACTTGCCAAAGTAAAAGAATCAGTTATGTGAATCACAAAGGAAATTGCAATATAGTAGTCTCAGTTCCAGAATCACTTTCCTCATTAAAATGTTCTTAAGAACATGTAACATACACAAACACACATACATTTATATACACATTCAAATTATATATATATATATATATACATTCAAATTTCATGCTTGCCAGTCTGACAATATGTCAAGGCACAAAAAAAAAATTTTTTTTTCTTTGTTTTCCCTATATTAGTGTTGCACTAGAAAAAATATCCTAGTAGCTTTCCTCATAATCTGTCAATTTCAAGGTATAAGAAATTGTAGGAAATACTTTTTTTTTATATTTAATGTTAGTTTCTGCTCATCACAAGCAAGCACAGGAGAAAAGAGAAAAACATGCACCTGAATATGCTCATGCTTTGCTCTTCATCAGGAAAGAGCTGCCTGTCCTCACAGAGCCTAACACTGTCTTCCTCTCCTTTGCAGTGCAGCACTAGGTGTGCTTTTGGGGGTGTACACAGTGATACAAAGAGATCTGCTTTGGCCTAATTGCTTCTAGATGCAGTGGAAATAACCTGGCATTATTATGATGCAAAGTGATTTCTCTATCTTTTTCTTTCTCCAACTGTTTCAGTTGTAGAGGGACCTCTGTACAGGGGCTGAACCAAGAATTATAAGCAATAATATTAAAATGATTGCCGTGTGGGAGCAAACTGGGTGGTTTGATGGACAAATACTCACTAGACTGTCATCTATGCTATTTAAAAGATGTGTATGTAGCCAGACAGAACAGGGAAACAAAATGAGTTGACAAAAAGGAATAAGTTAGAAAAGTTTTCAAATGTTTTCTGATTTGCAGGGGAGTACAGTTGGGTAAACTAACTTGCTGAACTGATCTTTAGTTTCCACATTTTTTCTTTCACATTTTGTGGAATTGCTACAAACAACACTCACATTCTTTTTGAGTTCAAATGTTTACTTTCTGTATAAGCCTCAAACCATTACGCCGTTGTGTAAAACCATTTTGGATAAGCAGCTGAGATTTTTCAAATCCCATTTACCTCATAATGATATATAATATATGGCTATGACATTTTGTACACTTTTTCTGAGTTCCATTTCATTATACAAGAGCTTTATTATAGTTGTTATTATTATTATTATTTCTTGGTATGGTAGGGGTCTAAATACACCTTTTACTTAAAGAAAATTGGACAAATAATTTCTTAGCCTAACTTTGTCATAGAATTGTTTAGAGCAGAAATAATTTAAAATTAAGCAAATCAACAATGGCAAGAAAATAAGTGGGGTTTTTTGTGACCATTAAGGTTATTTTTCACCTTCAGCTTGACCATGTGTCAACACAATAACACTACATCTACTTTGCAAAGATTTTGGTTCTATTGTGAATCTCAAGTACATGTCTTGTTTTTCCCGCTGATCCTTTGTGGAGCACAATGAGTATGTGTGCTGCACGGAATCCAGGCTTTAGTTAACACCATAGCAACAATAGTGAGAGACCTAGGCAAACAGAAATATTTTGCACTTTTTTTATGTTACAATCTGATCATGATTTAAGGAAAAGTCTAAAATTTAGCTTCTAAATTTTAGTTGAAATTCATAAAAACTACTTCTAGACAAAAATATGTCCTACAAATACTTTAACTCTTTGCCATTGCAAGACTTGTATTTAACTATAGCCTTTTTGACAAAAAAAACATCAGGACTTTCTATCCTTTGGGAACACTCATTAAACCATACAGTATGATACTGATGCACTTTGGGTGCTTCAATAGAATATATTTTAAAATATTTAAATATTGGAGGAATTAAAAATTATATAAAATAGACTGCTACACCATCAATTCAGCAGTATGACACAGATTTGCCTTCTAGTGTATTTTTCATAAAAGACAATGGGAATAAATTGGAATAGAAAACATATTGACTTGAATAGAGAATATTTACCATGAATGGTCAAGACACAAACATTTTTTCATGACATTTCTGCACAGCCTAGCAGGTTTAGGACATCTTCTTCTAGTGTTGCAGTGTGTTTCTTGTTAATGGTATGTTTGGTTATTACCTAAGTTGATGGTTTGGTCCAAATGAGACCCTCTCACCCCATGCTGTCAATCTACCCTGAGTCTCCTGCCAATCTGTCTTTGGCCCACCGCATGCTTGAAATTCCACTTCTGAAATCCCCTAAACTTTGACGCTTGATTAGTCCATGTGACCCAACTTTCCCCCCCTACCTCCCTCATTGGATGATGATGTTGTGAACCCTGCCTTTTACCCTCCCCAGGATATCTCTGATTAGCTGATGCTTTGTACCCTCCCTTTGAACAGCCTCCCTATTTCAGCTGTTGCACGCTCACATTTTCTGTCTTTTGCCCCCAAGATTCCCCAGAGCAATAAATCCTCTATTACCCCATGCAAAAGACCTCCCTCTCGTCCTTGTCTCCTTAGAGCGCAGACTGACAGCCAAAAAGCCGTAGAGCAAGTGCTCTAGTCACACCTCGGGTCATCCTGCTCCTGGGGTGTGACCCACTCCTGTCACAGGCCAAAGTGATAGAGACGGATAAGCTCCGGCGAGATGCGATACTCTAGGATTAGGCAATTTATGAAAAGACAGTCTTAGTTGTCCCTTAGTAGCTCTTGTTGGGAATATGTGTTCTTCTGAGTGCTGAAAACCCCACCAGTTAGTGGCATAGATTCCTTATATTCTTTAATCTCTGCTTCTGGTTTAAATCTTTCTCTTCAATGTTTTCCATAGGCCAACCCCTTGTACTGCCATACCATGCAACCATTATTTAAGTTTCTGACAATTCATAAGGAACTTCACACTTGTGCCTTACAGGTAGAGATTATTAAAGAGGTTCATATTTTTCCAGGAGAAAGGACACAAGTGATCTCTTCAGAGATTCCTTGGAATTATGAATACATAAATGGATAGATATGTATTTTTTTTATATTAAGACTTCAATGTGTTGATGGATAAAGATTTCCTTTACTGGCTTAACTTCATTAAGACTCTATCATTTTCCTTCCTTCCTTTCTTCCTTCCTTGCTTTCTTCCTTGCTTTCTTTCTTTCTTCCTTCCTTTCTTCCTTTCTTCATTATTTAAGGAAAAGAAAACAGAAGTAGAATTCTTGGTAAATTAAATAATTTTTTACAGAGAAAGTCGTTTGGGCTGGCCTGAATGAAAGATCATGTTCTTGATTTTAAGCTGCCAAGTCCTATTGTATTCATTCAAGCAGTTGCAGACTGAAGTCTGCATTGGGGCCAGAGAATGAAAATAATCTGAAGAGAAAGGCTAGTATAATATTATCATAGGAAGAATACAAGGTATATACAAGGTAATGCAACTCCATGATTTAAGTATTCAAATAGTAAGCCACAATCATCTTTAGTTAGACAACTTTTTCTTTCTTCCTCCTTAATTTTCATCTGGAGGCTGCAGTAAATGGTGGTAGTATTGAAAGCATTTAATGATATGTGTGATTTAATGCTCAAAATCTTTCTGCTAACTGTATTTATAAACACCTTCTGTAAGTACTAAATGCATGTATGTGTGGATTCATTTGTCACACATGCCTAATAATTTTTTTAAATTCATTTATGACTTCATGGAAAAGGAATCTCAGTATTTAATGCTGAAGCTTCTTGTCTTACTTGTATTTATAGAATTCAACTGTATCACGGTCTTGCTTTGCTACCAGGAACAGTTTTTCAAAAGAAACAACACCATACATAAGTCCCTTGGTTTATATGCATTTTTCCATATTGCCGCTGCTAGGTCCTACCTTATTTTTAAAGTGAAGCATGAATTGACCATCCTTGAAGCCAAGTCCTGTATGATAAAATATGTATAAACAGTGCAAGTAACATCTCAACGGCCTTGGAAGGCCTATATTCATGGTACCATGGTACTAACAATTTTATTTTCATGTTCTGAGAAGTATGAGGGAAGGATTATTCTTTGTTCCAAAATTAAAAAAAAAAAACCAAAAAAACCCAAAACCAAAACACAACTATTTTTTTTGTCTTTGAATCCAGTAATATCTCGCTTATGCCTCTTTTCTTTGGATTGTCTGCAAAAGGGGACAGTTTTTTGTGCTATCTCAAATTCAAAGTGTCTCAGTAAGTCAATGACGTCAGGTACAATAGCTTTCAGCAATTTCAAGTTCACGCTAAGCATTAAAACTTCTTATAAAATCTATTACCTTCAGGTCCTGGTAATGAACACATTCAAGTTCCTCATCTTGATCTTCAGGGGTCTCATTAGACTTAAAAGCAGATTGTGTCAGGGATTTAAGTCCTGATTCACAAGATTCACTGGGCAGGCAATGGCTCCCACCAACAACAGGGAAAAGAAAGGCACTAATGTTCTCTTAAAGAGAGACAGATTGTGACACGGAGATTCTCTTTCTACAGACACAAAAGATCTTCAAGAAGAAATGTAAACATTACTTCTACAGAGCAGTCTTTCTACTAATAGCTATTTGTAGGAACAGTGGCTAAATGATGATAGATGCAAAGCCAGAGTGTAATTTCCATAGGTTATTCAGATATCGCACTAATTAGTTGCGTGAATTAGGCTACATGTAATTTCAAATAACTGTAAGAATGTACAGGAGGCAGAGGTTATGGACTGCACACAGCTATAAAATCTCAAAACAAACTGAAGGCAGCTACCGAAGCAAACAAAATAAATCACCTTTTCAATCTAGTTGCATTTCCAAAATAATTTCTGCTTCATCCAGTGCAGGATTAACACATGTAAAACAACTTTTTCTCAAGGACCAACTGTAAAATTCATACCTTTGGCTTTTTTCTTTACCTCATGAAATGTATATAACATTCTATACATAAATCTATTAACACTTTTCATTTAGATATCTTGAGATGATTTTTGTATTCATCAGATTACTGTGCAATTAAATGAAGTAAAGAAATACAGGCCAAGTAGAAGGATAAATCATCTCTATTTTGTATGAGGTGTTGACATTTATTAATTTAATGTTCTCATTAAGCCATTCAGGAAAACAGTTTAAAAATACAAAATAAAATTATTAGAAATTAAGAGATAACATTATAATAAATTCAGGTAAGTTATCATTATAAAGTTTACAGTGAAATAATGTAGTAAGACTAACTTTCTGAAGATGTATAGCCTCAGTACATTCAGTGAAAAACCTAAACCTATTGTTTGCTTTTTTGCTTTATAGTGTGATTTACTGTTTTTGTAGGGGTGATTCTTTGTTACTTTGGTTTTGTCAAGGAAAATAGTAATTACACTCTACCTTACAATTTCCTTCTTCTTGGTCACAGTCCAAATTCTAAAACACCTATTGGAAAGCATAAATTGTCCACTTTAGGTATGCATTTTTCCTGTCCATTTAATTGTGAAAATTTTGTCTAAGTAAATAGCAACAGGGTTAGTGAACTACTGCTTAGTAGAAATAGTAAGAAACTTAGAATGGAAAAAAAGAATAATCTGATGCACAAAATACTGCCTTTAGGCTCAGAATTATTTTGATTTTATTCTGGCAAAAACTGTTGGGGGTTAGGTGTTCTTCCTTTTGTTCCTTCTCACCTATAGAATTTTCCCCATTACTTGCAGGGAAACCTGACTGCTGGTACTGAGTGGGTGCTTGAGAAACACAGAGAGCTTGTCTGGGCCCAGGGGGGAAGGGGGGCAGGGAGGGCAAAGAAGCTGCTGGCAGGCTCCCTTCTTTGGCTTTAGAGCAGATAACCCAGACGGTTCTTCTTCTTGTTCATCTTGTTCCTGTTCCTGCTCTCCTTCTCCTTCTCCTTCTCCTTCTCCTTCTCCTTCTCCTTCTCCTCCTTCTCCTTCTCCTTCTCCTTCTCCTTCTCCTTCTCCTTCTCCTTCTCCTTCTCCTTCTCCTTCTCCTTCTCCTTCTCCTTCTCCTTCTCCTTCTCCTTCTCCTTCTCCTTCTCCTTCTCCTTCTCCTTCTCCTTCTCCCTCTCCCTCTCCCCCTCCTTCTTCATCTTCTGCTTCTTCTTTCTGCACCCCCTGTCCTGCTGGGCTATGCCAGTGCCAGGCACCACTGCGGAGCTGCTGATCCACCTCATCCACCAGCCCAGGATCTCAGCTCGTCCCTGCTGTTCCAGCCAAGTGTTCCTCAGAGTCCTGCAGGAGCACCGGGACTGCCCGCCTGAGGGGGTTTGTGAAGCAAAGCCTCTCCTCCGTCCCTTCCCGTCTCAGCCAAGAAAGCTGTCACGGGGTCCCTGGTTCTGTTTTCTTGCTAATGCTGTAGTTATTGTTGTTTGTTTGCCTTGTTATAAATACTAGTAAAGAACTGTTATTCCTACCCCCAGATCTCTGCCTGAAAGCCCTGATTTCAGAATTATAATAATTCGGAGAGAAGGGTTTGCATTTTCATTCCAAGGGAGGCTCCTGCCTTCCCTAGCAGACACCTGTCTTCCACTGTGTCAGTAAGTAAAACAAATAAGTATTTTTTTCACCATTTTACCATAATAAAAATGCACCCAAGTAGTGATGGGAGATTGAAAAAAGGGAGCTATAATAGATGCAAACCTTTATTCTGTGTAGTTTCCCTCTTAGATTTGAATATATACTTCAAAGACATTTTTTAAAAGGTTCTTTCAATGTCTCATACAAGAGTATGAATTCTCCTTCTATCAGATTTGCACAAAATAAATCACCAAGAAAAGATGTTTGAAAGTTGTAATAAAAGAGGTAACTGTAAGGAATGAAGTCAGATGATTTTTTTCTTAAGATTTTGAACTACAAAATATTATTAATAGACCTTTTTTTAGCTACCATAATATTCCAGTAGCATAACAATGCTTACTGGTAATTTATCTATTTACTATTCTTTCTAGTTTTCATAGTCTTTATTTCTGTGCTATCAAGTTTCTACTGACAGCTCTTACCTACTGAAGAGAATTTTTGTTATTTTGGTTTTTTCTTTCATATGAACATTGCTTGCTTTATCTTCAGGGCAAAGCATTGATCCAAGTGTGTGGCCTCTAGTTTAATTATCATTTACCTGTGCTGGATCTACATTTCAAAAGTAATATGCTTCCAATCTTTTCTTCTTATAATTTTCTTTTAAGTAACCCCTGAGTTTTATCAAGCTGGCTGAGGCTGAGAGAGAAATCTAGAAGCTTGTGATGAAGCTTCACAACAGTTTCATAGCTGTTACCTAAAATATTGGCCATACTGCTTAAGTAATGCTAAGAAAATGGAGCTTGGACTCCTTTTCTGTAGAAACTTTCTGCATTAAGTGTAGACTTTGATGCACTATTCATTAATTCACTGTTTTGTTTTGCCATCTATGACAGCCCCAAACTCCCCAGTATCTGAATGCAGAAACTGGTATACCATTTCTCCTTGCACTCTGGTGATTTTAGCAAAGCAGGCTGAAATACCAGAAAATCAAGTTAACAACAGGAAAAAATGAATAGGTCTGTAGAAAGACGAAGTGAAATCTTTGTAATAATCTCCACATGCAGCCTGACATCTGAGTCCAAGAACAAAAGTCACTGCTGGTCTTAGGCTACTCTGTCCTGGTCTTTTGCAGCCACACAGAGGGTCACAGCAGCCTTGGGGTGGATTTGCATTGCCCATGTGAGATTTTAACAATGACCCTGAATCTTTTTGTACTGTATATCCACTGTGCTGAATTTTTTATTTGCCACAATACCTGATGTTACATTTGGATATGGGTCCTGCCAAGCTCCCCTGTGTTCAGATATCTTTGTCTGAGGCTCACAGCCATCTAGAACACTTTCAAACATTGAAAACAGATTTTAAAAAAAGCTAGCCTGAAGCATGATAACATGGCAGTAGCTACCAGGAACAGTTGCATTCAATTCTTAACTTAAGATTCCTGTTCAATGCATTGTTTGAATGAATTTCCTTTGGAGAATCTTTTTAAAACCCATTTAGAAAAATGTTTTCACACCATATTTTAAATGCAAGTATTTATCTGAGATCATTCTTGATTTTTCTAGCTTGTCTGCTTTAACTTCTCTTTAATTGCTGAGAGAGGGTGAGAATCTGTGGGTACAGAAACCTCTGACTGGCTGTGATTCTTGTCATGGAACCTTTCTTTGTCAAGAAAAGTGAATGCTGAAATTTGACATTGTATCTGCATTTTCAAAATAACTACTTTCTCTTTACCTGTAGTAATTTAGGATTACCAACCTGACATGTTTCTGTCAGCATGAGCAAGTTTACCATGCAGGGGACTGGAGAACACCTTATATGCTCTTCTCCATTACATGGACATTAACCTGGACTTAATTTCTAGTGCAAAATGAGTGTTTCAACCACCTCAGCCCTCTATTTAAGTAACACATAGGACAACAGAAGAAGAAGTGCATACTGTTATTTGCTTTCACATTGGAAACAAGAGGAATAGGTTCCTGAGTAGAAAATTAAATCACAACTAAGTATCAAAAGCTTTAAATGTGTTTAGAACTGAACAGCTCTCCTGCCAGCTAGCACCATCCATAGCCAGTACACGCAAACAAAAACGTTAGGCAGGGTTTCTTTTATTCTAAATCAGAAAAGAGCATTAAGAAGCAAAAGCAAACAAATCAAAGTCAGGGACAGTTACCTGGAAAGGAAAATAAATGGATCCTCTCTAAATAAATGTTAATCAGTCAATTATTTTTTTATTTTTTGGGAGAAATACATGGAGGTGTGTCATGGGGTTACTTTACCTTTAAGAAAGTTGAAGTTGCTGGGGACTGCCGGGAGTCTTTTCTCATGACCAATTATCGGTCATTGCTGAGAATTGACAGCAGTTTTAGCCATTGAAAAGGGGGATCAACTTGTGAACCCTACCTTAAAGTGTAAAACCAGAGTGTTTTTGGGCTCTTTTTGTTTTCTGGCTGTGAAAGGTAGCAGAGCTTCGGCCTCTCGGTCTCTGCCCGGCCACGTGGCCGGGCGGGGGCCGGGCTGGGCCTGCCGTTCTCCCGGCCGGGAGATGGGGCCTGCGGGGGCTTGCTCCGAGCCAAGCCGGGCCAGGCCGGTTCCTGGCTTGGCTGCAGGTTTTGCTGTGATGGAATTTACCAGAAAACTGTCGAGTAAGGAAGGAGAAGAGCTCTAAGCCTGCTGCAAGCAGAGACGGTGACCATGCTCTCCAGAGCAGCCATGAGGAACTTTTCATCGCAGACAGCTCCAGCTCCTGTTCAGCAGAAATCACCCAACCATCTACAAAAGCTTGGGCAAGATTTTAACTCTTTCTTATCCAGATGAGACTTGCGGATTAATCTTTTTATCCAGAGAGAGAAAAGGAGAGTGATCAACATGAAAAGAGACTTTATAAACTACTAGTGGCAAGAAAGAAAAGAAACTTCAAAAAAGGTAGAGAATTAAGAAGATGCTTTAATTAAGCTGAAATATCTTTCTGTTAAAACCATGGGGATGGACAATGAAGTCCTGAAAAGAACTCCTTTAATTCATGATGGAGTATGGGGAGGAATAGAGTGTTCAAAGTGTAAATTTGGGTAAAAAGTAGAGTAATTGTGGTATAGTGAAGTGCTGAGAGATTTGAAGCCTTGAGAGGCAATGAGAAAACTGTTTTCTAGTGAAGCTCACAGAAACAGATGAAGAATACTTTTTGCCTTTGACTAACTTATCCTTAAAAATGCTATCCCTAAACATCATGACCCATAACACATTTCAGAGTGATGTGGAATGGGAGGGGTGGGCTCTGATAACAGCAGCTCTGGGCAGCTGATATCAAGGAAACAGAAAACTATAACAAAATAGCTTTCTTGTGAGAAACTCCATAAATTAACAGAAAGGAACTTCTGTTTCTCTACAGAAACTGAGGAAAAGACTATAGAAGGAATTAGGATTGTTTAAACCATCAAAATTCTAAAGTTTTTGTCTCTGTTGTCATGTGAACAAAAGAATGATGGGCAGTGAGAAATGAAAAGGTTTTTCTAAAAGTTTATTCTGGTGTTCTTATTCTTGTAGTTTGTCAATAAACTTTCTTTATTCCTTTTAAGTTTTATGCCTGGTTTGCTCTTGTTTTAATCCATATCTCACAGCAAGAAATAAGTAATTCTTTTTTCCCCTTTTTGTTAATTACTGGTTCAAAACCACGACAAGGTGGAAGGATATTTATGATTTAAAGGAGGTATTCCGGGCCTCCTGTCCTTGATAGCAACCATTTTTCCAGAGTGAAATGAATAAGTAAACAAAAACCTCCAACTGATTAGGAAGGATTGGATAAAGCTGCCAGGAAGGGCACTTTGATAACTTAAAGGCTTTGCAATAGTATTCCTGCATCTACTGTGTTCCGATACTTATTTTTATTCTCATTTTATTACTCTCTGCCCATGGAAGGTTATATTTTTCTGTAATTACCACAAGCAAATCTTTCTTTGGCAACACATATAGTGATTAATTGCATATTCTTTATTGCAGAAGTGGGTGGCTTTTGCATATCCTCTTTTTATATATGGCCTTTAATTTTCTCTATTACAGGCAGCACTAAGTAGATTTCTTGTACTAACAAAGATAACAATTAGCTACATATGTTACAGAGCTGGAGCTTTCAGGCTGCCTCTGATCTTTTTGAGGCTGCAGTACTTCTCCTTTACAGTTTGCATAACTATGGAAAAGAATGGAAAAATACCACCTCCCTATGATTGAAAAATTTCTTTGTAGTGTGCAAGTTAGAAATAAATTCTTGCTTCTCTGTCTAAAACTTGATACTGTAGTAAGTTAAACACTGGATGAGTCATCTTGCTCATTAAAGCTGGAACCATCAATGAAAATGGTAATACAGAAATTGCAGTCCTCCAGGGGAGTACTGAAAGAGAGAAGGAAACTGCCAGACTGCTGGGATTTAGGGCAGATTTGGCTATGAATTCTCTGGTATGACTGCAAGCCTTACTGTTCTATTTAAAACAGTAAAGAAATATTCAAGATTACTGAAGTTAGGCTTTGAAAAACATAAGAACTGAGTCATTGCTCTGTGTATGATAAGAAACCACAAAATTCAGTGTGACCTATGTGGTTTCATGTATGTCAAGTTTGCCAAGGGTATGCTTAGAAATCCCTTGCATAAACCCTGAGGGTTTAGGCAATTTCTCCACAGTACCTGGAGCTGTACTTGGTTAAGGCTTGTCCATGTAAGATACTTGTTTTCCTTCTCTACCACTAGCTCCTAAAAAGCTTTGTACATGTCCTAGAAAAATGAACTGTGGTGCAGGGTATTTCAAGAGCAGCTGAATATCCCAGTGACCACAAAGGAAAAGAACACTTCTTATATTACTTATTTTTCTTACAGACAAGAAAGATTATAAAAGACTATTTGAAACTGTAGATAACATGGCAGTGATTAACAAGAAAACTGAACTATGAGAGCCTTTAGTAAGACTGTACTTACACATACGAGAATATCTCTCAGCTTTCTTTGTTCCTTAGTTAGCTTTGAAATATCTAATGAGCTCTGGTGAGTTTTTACAGGTATATCTTCATGGTATCTATTGCTAAAGTTGACTGCCAGTCACCTGCAGCGCCTGTAGCTGACCAGGCCCTCCTGCAGGTGTGTGAAGAGGTCTTTCTGTGTTCTCAATTCCAGATTCCCTATACTCATTTTATGTGCTCAGATGATGGGACAATCCCCAGAAATGTGGTTGTTACATTCATTCCATCCCTTGCCTCCTACACCTGACTTTATCATGTCGATAATTCCTTCAAACAATGTTTCTGTGGATTTTCTAGAGTCTGAGGCACTAGCAAAATAAAAAAAAAAAAAAAAAGAAATCAACAAAAACAACAAAACAAAAGAAAACAACAGCTAGAAGACAAGCAGGTAAAACTTTATATTGTGAGAGATATGAAATACAATGTCCTCTTAAGGATGAATCCAGTGCTACTTTTCATGGCACTGTGTAAGAACTGAAGATGATATAGCAGTTGGTGAATTTAAGTACATAATATTTGAACTATATTTGCTCTTTATGTCTCTGTGCATACATGAGCATTTCAGAAAGAATTGTCTGGGAGATTCTGACACCCTGCTTTTTCCCATATGAGTCAGTAGCAAGAAGAAACTTACTCCAAGTTAATATTCCTTTACGGAAGAACAGAATTTGTAAGATTTTTCCTCATTTAAATACTATTTAAATATAAAGAGCAATATCCTAGCTATGGGACTGTGCCATCTGAGGATTGGGTACAAAGACTGCAGTCATGTAATTAGCAATACTCGAGGCTACATCTTAAGAAGACCATCTGGAAATTGAAGCTGTTTCAGAGTAAGGATATCCACTTTTCTGTGCAGTTTCATGTTAATTGTAATCAATCAGTGTGTGTGCTGCACTAGAAGCTTGTTATTTTTCAGTTGGAGGTTGTTTTTAACCTATAAAACTCTAGCGCTAAGTTGCCTGCTGCTGGATAATATTTCTAGAATTAACCTGAGGGTCTCATTCCTAAGAAATTTGGTACTTGGTTACCTCAGAGAGGTGTGCAGAGCCTTTATTAATTTTATCAGCATATGAGAAAGAGGCAAAATGAAAGATTTAGGAGGAACAGATGTTGTGATCACTTTCATCATGAGGCGAAGTAAATGTCAGGTTTGTTTTACATGGGTTTTACTTCTGATAGTCTGCTAGATAGTCCTCACAAAGGTACTGGGGAAATAGATGGTCCCCTCACAAAAACTGAGACAAATAACCAAATTATTTCCACGTATATGTTTTCCCTTGAAAACTAGGATGATAAAAACCAATGCAGGCACAATTTTTAGCTCTTTAACTCTGGATTCCCAAATTACCTGATGAAAGCTTTTCAGAGAAAATTCAATATCTGCATAAAAGTCTCCCTTCATTATCTGGGGAAACTACAAAACTGAACCACTCACTCCATAGATTAACTGGAGGACTAAAAGTAGTTTTTAATCTAAAGGAACAGAGTAGATCTGATTTTTGTATCACTTGTGTGCAAGATAAATAAGGAGTAATTTCTCTGAAGTCAAGAGACTAGTGCCAGTTTAGAAAACATATGAAGACTTGTTAGAGTAGTGGCTGGTGTAAGGCTGTAAATACTATGCAGATCTATTTGCATACATAAAGTATTTCTCTGCAGGGTCCAACGCTGACTTTTTTGACCTGCCCTGCATAAGTACTCTGTCTATTTAAATAAGGGATAAATAGATATACATTTTGTCCATAGATACCATATTTGTCATTGCACTCAATATAGATGACAAAGGTGACAAAAAAAGTGCATTAGAAAACAATGCCTTATGGAAAACTCTGTTTTATTTTTATTCATAAGTTGAATCACTATAATCCTTAAACTTCAGGGCCATATTGTCCCTGAGATTTGGGAAATGCGATGGGAAATTAATATTTCATTTTAGATGGCCCAGAGTTTTTCAATGAGGTGTAATATAATAATGAAAAGGAAATGTAGTCAACTGATATATACAGTTGTTTGCCCTTCTAAAATACAATTGAAGTGTGGGATGCCTGAACAGTGTCAGGGCAGTGGAGCTGTTATTAATGGTGGTAGGCATTCTACTGGGAGGCAATTCAAATTACACTGTGCAGAGCACCAAAGCTGTCCCTGCTGCCCTGATGGTGAATCTACACTCATTGCTTTAAAAGGGTCTAAATTAGGTTGCGTTGAAGTCAATTTATTATCAGGGACTTCAATGCCTGCTCCTCTGTATTGTAGAGAGTTCCAGTGCATATGAAAAAGTATGACAGTATGGTACATAAAATGATATCAAAGTCCTATTTTCTGTTTTGTTCGCTACCCCTGAGGTAGTGTTTGCATAATAACAATTTGTGACTCTGCATAATAATGTTTTTCCAAGAAGGTTTTGAAGTGGGTGCTTACTACAGTAAGGGATCCACTGCATGGTGACTGCAATAGAACCCATTCATGCTACAGTGGATGATGTTCTACATCAAAGGGCATTTTAATTTATGTATATGCATGTTTGTTCAGCAAACCAGGACTGAATTGAATTTATAATTTTTTTTTTGTCTTGGTTGGTTGGTTGGTTTGGTTTGGGGATTTTTCTTTGTTTGTTTGTACAGTGAGTGGAGAGAAAAGTGTGCAAAACTTGCTTGTATGTCCTTAGGATACAATTTCCAATATTTTTGCTCAGTAAAGCTCAGCATTACACAAGTGACAAACTTGTGTGAAAGTATGGCTCTCAGAAGATAATATTCTGATCCTTATGTGACAGATTAGAGTGCAAGGCCTCTTATAAGACTGCTCTCCCTATCAGCTCCGGCATTTCCTTTGTGTGAGGCATGTAATGATTACTGTATTAACGTAAATACTGATCTTTTTGGTCTGTCTTCTAGATCTATTGCTGAACATTTGTTAGGTGCAACCTTCCGTGAAGATCCACTGAGGACATGAATTCCTGACTTCAGCTAGAGTCCTGTTTTTTCATTTTGGCCAGTGCTGGCTTGTCCCAGGATTAATTTTTTGTGTGATTTCCCTAGAGGATGTCTATTTAAACAGCTTGCTTTCCTATCTTTCTCCTTCCGTTCTTTGTGTTTGAAGACCCACATCTGTTTCATCAAGGCACTGCTCTATTTTTGTTCAGTCTTGTGAATGAAGTAGCAAATGAAGAAGTAAGAACATAATCTCTGAATTCACCAGGGATTAAACCCCTGAAATAAAAGAATAGCTTTGGGGTTTTGTGTGTGTGTATGTATGTGTATATGGGTGTATTTTTGTAGTAGGATGACTCTTGGGAAGAGATGACTCATCTAAAGAAGTGGTCTACAACTTCCTCAGAGACTGGCAGTGGTCGGAGAGGTAATAATTCCTCTCTCTGGTGAGCAGTGGTAGGTAGCTGTGTCAGGGGAACTTCAGACTGGATATTAGGAAGAAGTTCCTTACTGGGAGGGTGGCTGGGCTTCCTACAGCACCAAGCCCATCAGAGTTCAAACAGCATCTGGTCAATGCTTCTGGTCATATTTATGTTCCTGGTTTGCTTTTAGATAGTTCTGTAATAGGAAGGGAGTTTATGTGTCTCTTTGAACTTGAGAAATTCTGTGATCATGTGATTCTATGTGATAAAAAACCGTCTGAAATTGCATAATAATGCTTTCTCTTCTTCACCTTATTTTGACTTCTCTTTAGAGCAACAGGAATAAAGAGTATAACAAGGCACAAACACCACAGTAATTGTTATATATATTCAACTATGGCATAAATATATATGTATCTAATGGTATGTATTTTATAAATACATAATATCTGATATTTAATGGATGTTATGTATAGTTACTAATTTATGCTAATCTACTAATATATCTTTAATATTTATACTTATGTAATCCAGTGGTTAATTGTCATCCAAGTTACTGCAGCAGGGAGACAGGAAACAAATTAGGAGTAGTGAAAATATACTGCAAAAATTGTTCTTAAAAAGGTGTCATGTAGATTGCAGTTTCTGAAGTACCAGATATATGCAAACTCACATTGATGGCCCTTCCGACGATGTGTATAAAGATACTGGTCCTGTTTTCATCCTTTTCACTGCTGTGCAGTGAATCTGTATTAAATGGCTAGCAAAGATTTATTAAGAAATCAGCTCCACTTCTGTGATGATAGGCCAGGTACCTGTTTTTAAGGTGCAGAGATAAAAACTATGGTTTTGATAGTTTGACTTTATTTTAGCAGTGTGTTGATATCCCAATATGAGCATTTGCTTCCCTTTCTTCTAGATGGAACTATTGATTAACTCCCTGTGTGTGCTTTCAGTAGAAAATTGCAATGACTAAAGCTGTAAATAACTGCCATAAAATGCGAAAAAGGTAATTTTGTTACTAAAGCCATTTGGGTTATCTCTTAATTTACTCCTACCCCTGTTTCCTGAGGTTGAAAATTCTGCTGTTATTATGATAAATTAAACTTCATTTTAGTGCATTCAAATTCACTGAGCATAATCAATGTTTTTGTGTGATAAAAGAACTTCAGACATCCTGTCTGCACTTGTCTCTTGCCCATTAGGTCTGTATTAATGGAGGAGACTTTTAAAAGTTATTGGCATATAACATCAGATGATATGTCAAAATCAGCCAAACTAGACAATAATCAAATTTGAATAATTGATGGTGCCTCTCAAATAAGTCACAATGTACTGCAATAGAGTAATTTTTTAAAATACAAAGAGCAGAGGGTGCATGGAATGTTCTGAGATTAGCTCAATAGGGAGATTTCAGATTCTAGCAAGATTATGTAACTAACTGCTTGCTTAAGAACAGAGAACTGCAGAGTTAAAAGAATGAAGTTGCATAGAGCACAAAAACATTGTAAACCGGAAGCATCTCTGAGTCATTTGGAAAACTTACTAGGTCTGAATTTCTATATGAAAAATGTCCCAATTCGTCAATGACTTCATGCCAAATTTCCATTTCTCCCAGCCCCGAGAATTCTTCCAGCTAGCTGCAGTCCAGCTGGGGTGGAGGGGGAAAAATGGCAAGGACAGAGATAGAAGGCAAAGGAGGCTCTCTCTTCCTGGGTCAGTGTCCCAGTTTTAATCCAAATGATTGCAGGGCAGAAAGAGAATTGCTCGTGCCAGAACTTTTGAACAGAGGGCAAGGGGGCAGGGGAAGGTAGGTTACAGCCAATGGGGAGAAACTGAAGGGAGGGAGGGGGAAGGAACCAACACAACCACAGATTGAGAGTGAATAAAACATTTCTTGTAACATAATGCAATACAATAACTTCAGCTTAAAATTTCCAATCAGAAACTTTCAGGTATTTCTGAGCAACAAATATTTTCATGTGCTTAATTAGATAGTCATAAGAGATATGCAAGCCAATGTTTTAAAAATACATATATGCCATGCTAAGACAAAATTTCTTTCTGACTTGTTAGGCGCTGTTGTGTGAAAGTAATGCATGAGGGAGTTGGTAGCCTTTCTATTTATACATGATAACTTCTGCATTTGAACACTACAGAATGCTAGTTTATTGCTGCCAGTGCTCTTCATAGATTCTTTCCTTCCTTCTTTTCTTCTTCTGGCTCATTAATTTTGAATCTGGACATCAGCATTCCATGACAAAATTATTCTGCTGTGAAGACTGCAATTTGGAGCTGATTTCTACCATTTAAAAAGCATCACTTTCTATATATAAATAGTATGTAGATTTACTTTCACAGTCTCCAGTCTGTGTATGTTTCACTACAAACCACTATTTTCACAAAAGAAAAGACAGAATTAAGAAGATACTTAGTATACTGGAGTATGAAAGTATGTGGGATGTGAAAAATAAAACCAAACTCTTCACTAACCATAAGTAAAAAGAACATATTTGTCTAACAGAGAATGATAATACCTCTTCAAAACTAGGGGTTTATAGCTAAATCAAGAAAATCCTACTGATTGATAACAGCAAACCTCATGTAAAAAGACATTTTGGTAAGCCATTTTCTCCTTTATCAGTGGAAGAGAATACTTTTGGTTTTGTGTTATCAGAAAAAGACAGGAAGATTGGGGAGAAAAAAGAGATTAAAGACTAATAGAAATCAAATCTCATACTTTTCGGTATCAACAATGTCATTTATTTAGAGGCAGTAACAGTATGTAGGGTTTTGTTTTATTTCAATCATATTTGTTTAATGATAGAAAAAAATCCAAGGACCCACCACCATGTTGTCCATGTATTTTCAGAAGAACACAACGAAGCAGAGAGGACAAATAAAACACCTTAATTCCTGAGCAAAGCTCCTTCTCTGTTCTTCTCTTCCACCCACAGGTGCAGGAGGAGATGCGGAGAGTATAGCCTGTTTCAAATGGACTTTTTATTTGATGCATTCTCTAAGTACCTAGAAGCTTATTGAGACTTCCATACATCTTGACATAGCCTTGGGGCTTCCCTAAGCTTAGGGGATCAAGGCTGCCCTGAATGAATAAAAAACACATTAAATTTTATTTCTCCTCCACTTTAAAACCTCTTGCCTTTGGGGGCCACCACAGAGAATTAGAATCAGTTCATGCCTTGTCAGTGCGGGAGTTGATGAGATGGCTCACACTGTGGCCACTCTCCCCTGGAGGGAGAGCCCACAGACCTTCACTTACCATGCCACCTTTGAGAGGAAAGCCTCAGCTGAGGACCTTGTTATGGGTGCTTGTAAATTTGCTCCCAGCATGCCTTTCCCCCATATGCATATCAGTTGTCCCCCACTGGTCTTTCTCCTTTGTTCCTCCCCTGAGCCCTCAGACCATTGGCTCAGTTGTTTTACTCTGCCCCCTACCTTCTCCATATAATGCCTACTCTCCCTGAGCCCGGGGTCGTCATTGTCCCTGGACCCCACCACAGAGAAGAAGATAAAGCCCTCCGTGGAACCCCACACTGCAACTCCCGTCTCTTCTCTTTGGCACTGCCTGAGGAGTAGCAGTGATTCCAACAGCCCTTCTAAGGGCTACAGCTGAACCACTGGGGCAAGGCAGGCGTGCCTGTGTGACTCTTCCTTGGGAAGGCCGTGGCACCTTGATCAGCACTGCCTGCTGTGACGTGTCAGCATGAAGTAGAGGCAGAGAAATCTTTAGTTTGTTTGCAATGTCCCCAGCTGGTGATGGGATTGGAGAAAAGGTAAACAAGCAGATCAGAGGAGAGAAGACAGTAACAGACCAAGATCTTTGAGTTGGATGTTTTGTATTCATGGCTCTAGAAACAGAATTAGCAGTGTTTCATCACAGTGACTGTAGTCTTGTAAATGGCCTAATACACATTTTTGAAGCCTTCTTAGTTTTCAACTAAGATTATTCCCCCTTAGTAATGTAGTACAATGACTAGTAATTTTGTAGGGAGTATAACACATTGGTAATGTTGTAGGTATTGTTGACTTCAGCATCTTATTATACATTATTTAATCAAGAACATTTACATTTACAAAAGCGACACTGAATCTTATGACAGGACAGTACGTGACAAGGATGTTGAGATGGTTGTTCATGGTGTTTTTCCCCTAGGTAGGAACCTTCATGGACAAGAAAATACTTATGCTATCTGTAATGTAGTCCTGGCAGTTTTATAAATTAAATGTGTGTAGCTTGCCATAATTTCTTTCATGAGTTTAAATTTCCTTTAAGATGGGCTATAGGAAGGATGAGCATGATATAGGAAAATCTAATGGTTTAGAAAGAGAGACTGAGAAAGAAAGAAGGAAGGAAGGAAAGAAGGAAAGGAAAGAAATTTCAATAACATGCCATGCCTGCTGGGTTGGATTTTTAAAAATACAAGTGCAGATTTTCATCCCCCGTAGTTAATCCACTTCTATGAATGTCCTGTGCAGTATTCTTTCAAGTAATATGCATTCTTCTTTGTTTCATTAACTTGTCTTCTAGAGGACAATGCTGTATAGTTGACAGCAAGTGAGTTTGTGGAGAAAACTGTCAGATAAGCATTAAGAGCTTTCATGCAGGAAACAGTTGTATTAGATTTATTTTTCACAAACTATGCTTTGTAAAAGTCCATATATATCCAATGCCTAGCTGATGAGAGTGACAGTTTGTGTTCTTTATATTCTGTTTACCAGATGTTGTCTGATATTCAGTAATATATGGTTTCTATAGCAACAATAGGTAAACAAGGTATATGTTATATAATACCAAAGAAATTAAAGGACAAACTCCAGGATATTTTGGGGGGTGTGTGTGTGGGTGTGTGTGTGAAATTATGCACAAAGCACCTTAAATAAATGTAGATTTATTTAGCATCCTGCACTTGCAGATATGAGACTGTTTTTGAAACCTTTTCAAAAGCACATCTGATTGAATTTTAGCAAAATGTAAAATATGTCAAGAGTATTTAATAACATAATATTCTTCCATTTGTGAAAATTTGCCCTGAGTTCATCTGAGATTGAAATTGAACCCAAAAGTACATTTTCTTTCTGCTTGTTCAGAAAAGCCTAAAATAAAGAGACCATGAAAAGAGTATTCATATGATATAACAGAACATCCTAGGCAGCACCCAAGGAAGATTCTTTATTGCATTTCAGCTCTGTGCCTACAGTCCAATTACAGCCCAAGTAACAGTGTCTGCAAAGGAGCATGAAACATTTGAGTCTGTGAGATAATTAAGACAGTGTGGATTCAAACAAGGCTGTGCTAAGTACCTGCCAGTGACATAATGACATAACATGCATTGAAATAGTCACTGAGACAGTGTCCAAAGATTCCTGCAGTGTGGAAAAAACACGATTTATAACACAGAGTTGATACTTTCATATTGCAATTGTTGTTTGAATATTAGCTCACATAGACTGAATCTGAGTTAATACAACAAAAGTTACAAGGGAAAGTTTTAGCTGAGGTCAAAACCTTGGAAAGAAGTTATAATGAAAAAAATAAGATTTTAGCAGAGATGTCTTGAAGAGATATAGCTGAGCTTTAGAAGTCACAGTACGTTTAAATAATTTTCTACCTTTATGTATGAGTACAAGGCAAATATTCTTGTCTACTTTTGCAGCAGCAAGATTCCTGCTGTGTTTTTTTTCCTCTTTTTTTCTTTGACCATAGAGAATTAAAATACCTCTGAGGTGAAACTGAAGTAAACACATACTATTTTAAAAGCAATATATTCATTATATGAACATGAGTTACTTAAATTCATTTGAAATTTCTGATTTCCTGTATTCTGTCTGTAGATAAGAATAGAGTAGATGACACTAAATAGGAGAAAAATTGCCTGTTGCAGTATTTAGACTTCATTAGTACAAAAAATGTTACTTCACATGCATTATGGATTTTAAAAGGACTTCAGTACCAAACCCAGCATTTGCTGGATGGTTGGCTAAGGCAGTTAGGTCAGTGGAATATTGTACATGGAGATGACAGATTAATTACTTGCTAGTAAGTCAAAAAAAGATTCCAGCCATTAGCCCCATGCTCAGCGATTCACACAATATGTTTTGAAGGCTAAAGTTTGAGCCATGAAAAGCACTGTGTGCCATTGATATCTTCTGCCAGAAACAGACACTGTAATCCTAACCTAGTTTTAAATTATGTCTAAATGCATGCCAGGATGAGGAACTGTCTGTTGCTGGGCACATATCTGCACAAGACCTGTCTTGCTGTCCTAGTTGTCTCCAAAGAAGAGGGAGGAATGTTTATATGATTAAGCTGTGGTAAATGTTTCCTACCCCTGTAGAAGGACGATGAATTAAGTGGGCTCTGAGAATGTGAAGCAGACTCCTTGTGACTCTGTAGTGAAGGGTAGGTTTCAAAAATTGAAATATCTTACAGCACAGTTCTTTGGTTCAAGTAAATACCCCAGTACACAAATGGACCCCAAAATAGCTTTGTAGGCACAGATAGGCAGTTTAGTGCAAATATTGATAACATCATGCATGAATACCCAATGTTTTTATCCAAACAGTGGTTCTGAGAATGTAAAAGACAGTGTATACACAGTCCTTGAATGGAATTGCAAGACACTGAAAATTTGGCCCTTAGCATGTTCATATTTAGTGCCTATTATTCATTCCCCAGAGCAGACATTGTGTAGGAATTTTTTTATAAAAGAAATAAAAGTTCTCCATGTGAAGTTTAGTGCTAACATTAGACACCAAAAGAACATCTGATACAGAGCTAGACTCTATTTTTTCCTCTTATTTAAATGTTTCATTAGGGAAAGGTGTGCTTCCTTCTGTTTGTTTAGTTTTGTTTGAGTTTGGTTTTATTTTGTTATGTTTGCTTGCTTTTTGTTTTATTTTGTTTTAGTTTGGTTTGGTTTGGTTTGGTTTGGTTTGGTTTGGTTTGGTTTGGTTTGGTTTGGTTTGGTTTGGTTTGGTTTGGTTTGGTTTGGTTTGGTTTCCCCCCTACAAGAATGTATTAACAACTTAAGAGACAGGAGATCCATAATCTCTCTGTGTCCGTCTTTATGTGTACAGGATACATAAAATCCTATTTAGAGCAGAAAAGATGGAGAGTTTGCAGATGTATATTGTTTAATTTTGGGTTTTTTTTTTTTCAATACAAAAATCAGGAGGGTTATGTTGTATTCCTCTTATCCACTAACTTCTAAAGTATACTCATCAAATAAGATGAAAGACAGGAACAGACCTTGGCAATCAGACCAGAGGCTGCTTTCCTGTCCTGAGAACCTTTTGCTAAACATTCCCTATTATAGACTACTAGGACAGTGTAAGTGTAAATAGTACAGAATAGAACCAATATGGGTAATCTAGGTTTAGATGACCAGCTGAAGTACTGAAGTACCAAATCAATACTTTCAAAGAAAACTCAAAGGAAATGGAATAACCTGTTACTAACGTGGTATTGATTAGCTTTTTTTGATCTTCACTGTTTAGTGTCCTCATATACACTGGCTGAGCAAGATATTTTTGAAAATTATTACACAGGAATGAAAAAACAAAAACTCTGTAATACTTTTAAGAATGTTGAGAAGTTTCTTGAATAAATACTCCAGTGACTTTAAAATATGTATTTGTAATGGGAAAAAAATGCTATTCTTGAGTTAACGAGTGTGATGTACACTCAGAGTGTACACTACTAAAAACAGTAGTGTTATAAATGCAAAGGCAATTTTGGATTAAAATGAAAAATAAAAGATTTATTATAAAACAATTTTGATAAGAAACAGCAACGAGAAAAAAAAAACCGCAATAAAATAAGCAGCGCAGCGCTGGGTGGACAGGGTCTATACCAAAGGTACAGGTGTTCCCAAATCCACGTCTGAGCGCTCTCAGGATTGGGGTTTTATAGGATTTTTAAGTCCTCAGGCTAAAATTCCAAGCAGGCTACATTCACCAAGTGTTCTTGATTGCTCGGTGAATAGATTTCCTGGCTTGGAAAAATAGACCTAACCAGTGTCCGGACAGAGTCTCCTCATATGCAAAGATACTCTGTATGTATTTTAATTTTGGGCTATCAAGGCTGAAGTGATGTGACTCGGGGTTGGTGCCGATGGAAATCTCGGTGGAGTCTCCCCCTTTGTTTCCAGTGATTGTATCTCCAACACTGGTCTGACAGGTGGGCGATTCAGGACTAGCGGCAGATACTTTTCTGAGGCTCGTCTTTGTCGACTTTGATTGTTTCACAACCGAGGCCTGCAGAGACGTTGGTCAGGTCCGGAGTTGGGTTCCTCCCCCGAGCTAGTCCTTTTGTTGTCCTTGATGGCTCCCATCCTGCCTATTTTTCGAGTTAATGTTCGTTATCTGGGTGTTGGCTACAATCCTTTGCTTTCGGAGAAGAACTCCCGGCCAGGCTTGGGAGGAGGGTTTCTTTCTTTTTACAAACACATCTTTGGTTTTTTATTATTTCAATATATACATCTTATTTATATCTTTACGAATTTTTATTTACACATAATTTATTACAGTAGTAGTACTACTAGAAAGAGGAAATGATCTGAAAAAATGAGGGTGGTTTTTAGGAGGTCGATCTCTTTAGGGCATACAGATGATGTAGGTAGACCACTGTTATCACTGTAACACATCTGAAACAGAGCATGCCCTCCCATTGGAAATCAGGAGATCAGAAACATCATTTCTTCATTCCTCTGAGATTTGAACTGAATATTTTCATTGAACATTGAACAAACTGAGCCTGATCTTCTCCTTACTGTAAGAAAAATTAGTCTCTTGTTAAAATCATCTATAATCTGTCTATCAAATACCATCTGCAGAACCCGATGCCCTTGGACACTCAAACTCCCTTCAGACTGAAAGTTCTACTGTTTTTTTTCCCCGTTTCACCCACTGAAGGAGCCAATCATTTAGATAAGTAACATTTTCTGATGGTGCCAGGATCCTTGAAGAGAGCAGGGAACAGGTAAGTCTGCTGAGGGTTAGGGAAAGGCAATTAGTATGCTAGGTGTGCACTGCTAGAAGGCAGAAAATTTCAGGCTTCTCATCAATTTTACTAGCACTGCCATTGTTGTGAGCCAGGCATATCATCCTGTTAATATGCTTTTAGAAGGATGCTATTTTTATATCCCTCTATAGCAATATGGGGTAGGGTGAATGAGCAGGCTGATGATGTTAATACCAGAATATTTTGTGAGTTGATGATATTCCAGACACCCTGTGACTTTCCCTGTGGACTTGACAGTCTCTTTGCCTGCCTTAGAGGTAAAAGTATCTCTTGTTTGACTAGAAGTGCTACTGAGTTACTTACATTGGCAGTTACCAGGAGATTTTTTACCCCCTTTTCAGGAAACCTGTTAATACCCAAGGCCTCTGAGGTACTTCTTATCTCTACTGGTAATAAACTATTTGTAAAGTATTGATCCTGTTTGTCTGTGAGAAAATCCTTGATAACTCTTTGTTTTGTAGGATTTTTTTGTACAGTGTACAAATACTTCTGAAACAGTAACATTTTAGAGCACTTATGTATCCTAGTAGTTGTTTTTAAAATGTGCAGGTTTCACATTAGAAATCTTGGATAATTATTTACAAAATCGTCGTAGGCATCATAGGCAAAAGCTAAAAATATTCAAAAGAATTCATATTCAAAAGAAGGAGACATTCTAAGACTTTCTAAGAATTTCCAGAATGTTTTTATAAATGTAGCTGTTGCAATTAAATTCTTTAAATTCTCTCTACTTAGATATTGCATGTGATTGGTGAATTTTTGAGTGCTCTTAGTTTTCTCAGTGCTGTACTAAACTGGAGAATATATTTCCCTGCTACAGGAAAATCAATGAGGATTTTCGGTGTTGTGGGTCCTGCTTGGTGTAAATTTTGTTCCTATACCCAGAATGCATGTGCTAAGAAGAGTTAGGTGAGGGAGCACAGGGAATACTTTCACTCCTTGCCACATGCTGTATCATAGCTTTGCTTTTTTTCTGTACCCCCTAGAAATCACAGCTACCTAAAATTTATTCTGTATGAAAGTGTATGAAACTGAACTGTCCCTTAGTTGAACAAGCTCTTCCCCTGAGTGCTAATGGTCAGGCACATCTGCAGATCTGGGCCCCTAAACACTGACAGGCAATTATATGGCCATAGCCCAATTACCAGGAGGTCATGATACAATTACTGAAATTGCTAATCATTTATTTTAATGATATAGTTATTATTATTTATACTAAAAACCTGACATAACAATAAGAGCCTGCATAACAGAAGAATCCAGCACATTTAGTTGACTGTCATATGGAAAATTGTACAACTTTAATAAAGTCCTCTTTGTTTTTTTTCCAGTACTTCATTGGTATGGCAATCTCCTCTGCTTTTGTTAATAAAACAGAATTACTTTAAAAGACTGATAGATAATAAATTACTTTTCTTTGTGTACTTGGCCTTTATGTTACAAATTTATTGCTGGGAAAACAGTTGTTCATGGTTACAGCAGACAACATGAACTGTCACAAACACATCACAGAATGCTGAGGATTGAGACACGTTGTAGTGGGTTGACCATGGCTGGTTGCCAGGTAGCCATAAAAAACCAGCTCCATCACTCCAACAAGCAGGCAAGGGAGAGAAAATATGACCCAGGGTTTATGAGTGGAAATAAAGACAGGGAGAGATCACTCACTAATTGCAATCAGAGGCAAAGCAGACTGATTTTGGGGATATTAATTGAATTTATTACTAATAAAATCAGAGCAAGGGAATGAGAAATAAAATAATTTTTAAAACCACTTTCTCCTCTCCTCTCCCTCCTTCCCAGACTCTGCCTTGTTTCCCCAAAGGTGCAGGGAGATGGGGATGCTGGTTATGGTCAGTTCATCACACGTGGTTTCTGCCGTGGCTCCTGGGAGAGAAGCATGGTTTGCATGGCCAAGTTTTGGTGGTGGGGTGCTAGAGGGGTGAATTCTGTCAAGCTCCCTGTGGGGTCCCTCCCACAGAAGACAGTTAATGGACTTCTCCAGCATGAGTTTATCCTATGGCAACAGTTCTCCACAAATTGCTGCAAGGTGGCTCCCTCTCCATGGAAGGGGTGCAGTCCTTCAGGAACAGCCTACTCCAGCTTCGGACCCCACAGGGTCACAACTCCTACGACGAACCCTGCTCCAGTGTGGGCTCCTCTCTCCATTGGTCTGCAGGTCTCTGCCAGCAGCCTGTCCCAGCATGGACTTTTCATGGATTCAGAGCCTTCTTTTCAGGTGTCCAGCTGCTCTGGTGTAGGGCTCCTCCATGGGCTGTCGGGGCACAGCTGCCTCACCATAGTCTGCACCATGGGCTGCAGAGGAATTTCAGCTCTGCTGCCTGCACCACCCTTGCCCTTCCTTTTCCACTGACCTTGGTGTCTGTAGAGTTGTTCCTCTCATGTATTCTTAACCCACTCTTTTCTGAACACAATTATTTCTACACATTAATATTTTTTTCCTTCTTAAATATGCTATCATAGAGATGGTGCTATAATTTCTAATTGGCCCAGCCTTAGCCAGAAACACGTCACTCCTGAAGCTGGTTGGCATTCGATGTGTTGGACAAGAGTGAAGTTTCTCACAGCTTCTGACAGAATTCACACCTCTAGCCCCCCACCACCAAAACCTGGCCATGCAAACCAGGTTCACATGCCCATCGTTTAGGAAATTTTTTATTTTTAATGCTTACTCATTTCTCAGCTTCTCACTGTAATATATGGTTGTATAATTCGTGTTTTATTATATATGTATATAAGCAGTAAGAAGAAATAAAAACTAGTTACAAGTATCAAACACACATGCATAGCAAGAAGTTACAACACCACAGCCAGGAGCCAGAAGAGAAGGGTCATTTGCAAAAGAACAGAATAGCACCAAAGAGAACAAAGCCCACACAAAGAACATCAGTGTACTAACGACTCAGTGATTTTCACCTCATACAGAACTGATCTGATTCTCCAGACCATGCATTTCAATACCCAGTTCCCTTAAAGCCACTCAAACCTTTCCTCCCTTCTCGGAAATCTAGTTAACAAACCTGCAGTAAATATGAATATGCAACAAACCCTAAGAGAAAAAACTGTACAACCTCAAACTGCAGAAACTGTATAAAAACCCACTCCTCCAAACGACAAGTGTGAACTTGTGGGTATCAGTGCAACAGAAGCTGATTCAGAGTTCACCCAGTGTCGACCCCAGGCTCGTCACTGACAGTGATTGTGATTGTTTCCGTAACTAAATTTTACAAATTTTTCAATAAAATTATTATTGATAAATTTGGCTCTATTTCATTTATAACATCACCATCTGTGAATTTGCTTTCTATAGCATTGTCATCCAGTAAACTTCACAATTCAGATTTCTCCAGCTCATGGGCAAAGTGTGAAACACCCTATTGCTTTTTTTTTTTTTTTTTTTTATGGTAGACAAATAGTCCTCTCTAAACTTCTCTCTCACTTCATTTTAACAAAATTAGAGTTGTAGTCCAAAACTAGCTTAAGAATTGATATTTTCATGCAGTGGTGGGCTTTATTTAAATCTTAAATATTCATCCAGGCATGATCAATCTCAGGACAAATGCTTTTTTTCTCCTAATGTGAGTGACACACCAGCAATATAGTGTGTCTAAACAGATAAGCCACTTTAAAAAAGTGGGCTGGTTGCAAAGTGAACCTGATACTTTGAGTGGATTGAACAAAGTCATACATGTACAGTTTCTTTCATGTTTATTCTTATCAATTTTTAAGACCTTCCCTCATGTGCCTGCTTTAGTCGGCTAGTTCTTTTGAGTGACCTTGGTCTGACAGCCTTTGAGGATTGAGAGAAGAACAGTCTCAAAACTAGTCTTGGCAAGTTGTTATTGAGTAAGAAATAATTTCCTCCTTGTCATGGGCTCCTGGATCCTTCTGACCTGCTTGGACTTTCATTCCCTCGTATATCTTCCCATTCTGAGGTAGAAAAAAAAAATAATGTATACTAGGGAGAGGAAACATGATTGGTGGCAGACATCACTTTTCTTTTCAGACCTGTGGCAAAACACTTTCTCTGTACAAGATCATTGAGGGAGTTCAGGAAACTGGAATAAAGATCTGAGCAAAGAAAATGAGTGGCAAAAATTTTGAGAGAAAAACAGGAACTGGGGAGGCTAAGACAATAAAAAAAAGGGGAAAGAAGATAGGTGGAAAAGGAAGAAGAGAGAATCTCAAATGCAGGAGTAGAAAAACAATGAAAGAATAGCAAGCAAATGGAATGAAATTTTTTTTAAAAGTATTGAAGAAACAAGTTTTTATTAAGATTTCGTAAGACATTCAGACATTTTGTTTATGCTTTCAGATAAAAAAAGAGGAAAGTACACTGCTGTGAAGTTACTCGGTGTTCATTCATATCTTCCTTCTACAGCTATTTGTGGTATTTCTGCGGGTTTCCTGGAAGTGGAAGGATAGTAGGCTAAAAGGCAGATGCAGTTTGGATATTAGGGACTAAAAAAGAGGTTTCAATAAGGAAAGGCTAGGGTTTGCTACCACTCAAAATGAACTTGTAGCAACAGACAGAAAGGTTTTATGTGTTGAGAAGTTGAAAAAAACAGTGTTACTCATTAATATGTTTCTGTTTATTGCCTTCGAGGTTTGCTGTGGGCTCTTTTTTCTTTCTCTAGTTGTAGTTGTACTCATGGTGCTGAAAAACATTCCCAATAAACAGCTTTTGTGGTTTGTTAAATGCCTTTGCATCCCTTCTTTGTTTCTTAATCATCCACAAAAGATTTTTAAAGCTTGACTGCTCCTCTACTGTGAACATTATCCTTGGATGATTTTATCTTGAGGTCCTGAATTGAAATTGGAATACTGATGTTTGCTTTTACAATAATGTGTTGCTGTATCAAATTGGGTTTGTGAGAGTCTCCTGATCACAGAATATGGAATATTTAATAGTTTTTGGGAAATAATATAATTATAGAATATCCTGAGTTAGAAGGAATCCTTTAGGATCACTGAAGTAAAAAAGAAAAGATTTTACATTGAACAGAGAGAGATGCTACCTTCTCTTCAAATAGCTCAGTGTACAGTTCAGTTCAGGTACGTGCAGGCATATATGGCAAAGACAGCCACAGGCTGAAAAAAAGCGTCTGCTGCTGTTCCAGCGCTGCTGAGCTGAAATACAACACCATGAACACCTGCTGCAGCTTGAGCCAGATTTTAACCGGTTCACAACCCAGCTAAGACTTGCAGATTAATCCTTTTTCCAGAGAGAAGAAAGAGAAAGTGATCAACATGTAGAGAAAAAACATGAACTATCAGTTAGTGACTGAAATAATTTAAGCTTCAGATGGGAAGAGAAAAAGGAGATGCCTCAATAAGCTGAAATATTCTTTTGTTAAAGCTATGGAGATGGACAATAATGTTCTGAAAAAACTTTTAATTCATGAAAGAGTATTTTGGGGGGAATTAAGTATTTCAAAGTGTAGATCTGAGCAAAGATATCCATTGATGAAGCTGAGCAGATGGTGAAGTAGTTGTGATCCTATGAGATGCTGGAACAGAAAAAGAGAAGTGAGAGTTGCTGATGACTTGTGGCCCGCAAGAGAAAAGGAGAAAACTTCTGTTTCCAGAGATGATCACAGAGACAAATGAAAAGAACCTTTGCCTTTGAATAACTCATCCTTAAAATGACACCCCTTGAGTTCATGGTCCATGAGCACACCTCAGAGTAGTGTGAAATGGGAGGAAAGGACTGATGGCAGAGTTTTCTGGGCGGTCGGCATCAGAGGAATAGAAAGCCATGAGAAAATGGTTTTCTTATGAAGAACTCTCCACAGAATGACAAAAGAGAACTTGTTTTTCCTCTACAAAGACTGATGAAAAAGCTACTATATAGTTTGGACTACTTTAACCACCGGGCTTTTGTCTCTATGTTGTCAATTAGACAAGGGAAAGGTTGGGTGGTAGGGAAGAAGAGTTTTCTGGAGGTTTTATTCTGGTCTCTTACCCTTGTAGTTTTGTTAATAAACTTTCTTTATTCCTTTTAAGTTGTAAGCCTGTTTTGCCCTTCTCATAATCCATATCTCACAGCAAGAAATGAATAAGTTTACTAGTGTTTTTGTTTGGTTTTTTTTTTTCTTTAATTATTTTAGCTAGTGCTTTAAAACCACTACAACACTGTTAAACAGTTGGTGATTGTCCAGCACTGTGATTTGTTGAGGTCTCTGTGCAGGGCCTCTTTGTCCTTGAGGGAGTCCACAACTCCTCTCAGTTTAGTGTCTTCACCACACTTGCTTAGTATTCCTCTGAGTCCCACCTCCAGGTCATTTATGAATATGTTGAGGAGAAATGGACTAAGAATGGAGCCTTTGTGGAATCCCACTAGAGTCAGTTGCTCATCCATCCTGTAACATTGTTATCCAGCTGTGGGCTGGACATTTTGTCCAGAAGGGTCCTGGGAGAGACAGTATTGAAAGCTTTACTGAGGTCCAGAGTGGTTATTATCAACTGGCTTTCCTTGATCAGCTTGCTGATTCAGCCTGTTGTAGAAGGAAATCATGTTCAACCAGCAGGAGTTTTCCCTCATGGAAGCAAAGGAACCAACAACTGTGTTGTCTTCTAGGTGTTTTATGTTACTGCCCAGAATCTAATCTTTTCCATGATTTTACCAGACACTAAAGTAGGACTGACAGGCCTACAGTTTCCAGGGTCCTCCTTCTTGCCCTTTTTGGAAATTAGGACAATATTTACCAGTTTCCAGTCAGTTGGGACTTCTCTGTATTGCTAAGACTGCTCAAAAATCATTGAAAGAAGCTAGCTTCTTGAGAATTCTTAGATGAATCTCATCAGGTCCCATGAATTTTTAGAGATCCAGCTGGAGCAGTAGAACCTACACACTTTTATCAGGATGGAGTGAGAGTTGATCATTCTCTCAGCTCAGAATGGTCCTTCAGCTCAGGGCCCTGAGACCCCCTTGGTCCATCATCAGTGTTGAAGACAGAAGTAAATTAAACCCCTAATATAATGTAAACCTCTAATAAAGTTGGGTAATTCAGACTTGCTCTAGAAAATCTTTGACTTTTGGAAAACTCCATAGACCCTCTGCCAGGTATCCCTGAGAAAGTGACAAGCAACAAGCAGAGTGACAGATAAGACACCAGATAAATTGGTACAGGTTACAGCTGGGTTTTGTTCTCTCTTTCTGTGCTTGTTTTAAGATGGGACTTTTAGACCAGTCACTTAAAGGAGGGCTGTGTTAATGCTTTGACAGGATGCCCAGGGCAATTCACAAATGCCTTAACTGTCAAAAAATGAACTGCATCTGGAAACTGAGTGCTTAGGGGAGTAAGTTAGTTTTTATAAAGCATGTATTTGAAATAAACAAAAATAAAAATTAGTGCCAAGTTGGAGTGTTATTTGGGAAGTGAAGGGGTATAAAAGGCAATCCTAACTTTAGAGTTTGCATTGAGTTTAAGGTAGCCTTAAACTCAGTTTTTAATAATTGCAGTATGTTACACCCCTGTGTAACAGATATAACTATGTTAACAGCTTTTCTTCTCAGGCACCATATATTTCCATTACGAAGCCAGGCTCATTTAATTAGCATCATGTAGTAAATTAGCAGTTACAAGGATTGCTGGGTACAAGGGAATCTCCATTTTCTCACCATCTACTTAATCCTCAGTCAATGTTGAGATTAATGCTTACTTAATTAACATATACAAGAAAAAATGCTGACATCCTGCTCAGATATTGTGATTCAGTCACTTTACAGACTTGGAAAAAAAGGTCTTCTGTGAACGGCAGTCAGGAGTGCTACTTTCCCATTGTAACTTTCTGAGGGCATGCAGAGTGGTCACATATACTGAAACGGCTTTTTCTTGTATGCATTAGATTGCTTTTATTAGAAATAACAATAATTAATTTATAAACTATAAAAAAATAAGATTTTTTTGGCACATGATACATGAAAATAATTAGAAAAACCTCAATTTTTAACCTCTGTGTTAAAAATTAGTTTTCAGATACAATGAACATTTAGGTAAAGAGATGATTTTGAATGAAGACATTTCTGACATGAGAAAAACTAATTTGCATTATTTCATATCTTGTTTGTTTACTGCTAAGTGCACTTATGATGAGGCAAAAATATTTTTTTCTATTAATGTCTGCTATTCTACCCCTATTGCAGCACATTAGAAAGATGTTTCTTGAGAAAATAGGTGGGAATCTATCTATCTATCTATCTATCTATCTATCTATCTATCTATCTATCTATCTATCTATCTATCTATCCATCTATATTTTAAACATTTTAAACACTTTGGTAATCTTCATTGTACAGAGAAATGCTCAAATTTTATTACAGCTGCTTGAGGTGGGAGGAGTTGCACTTTTGGTCTCTGCAGAGATGGTGCTGACAATGGTTCTCACATCTGACAGCCCAAGCAGAAGACCAGGCTAGACTTCTTCAGGGGAATGAACTCCAAATATTTACAATATCATCTTTGCGTTTGTGGGATAACTGCCCATCTCACTGAAACAAGTACAGGTTTTATCATTCCCTGTAGAGGGACTTGCTTATGGATATGTGTGATTTAAAATGATTGCATCAAAATATTCCTTTTATCCTCATTTTTAGCATTTGCAGTACACTGTTAATTAGTAATTAAGAAATGAATGAATGAATGAATGAATGAATGAATGAATGAATGAATGAATGAATGAATGAATGAGGAATGTACCAAATTCACAATAACTTGAAAATCAAAAATGCATTCAAGAAAAACAAGAGAGGAGCAGTTTTCACTATGTTTAGAGTTAATCTATTTATGGATTTTCAAAACAGCAAAATTCCTTGTGCAAAAATCTGAAACCATGGAGGAAAATTGCACTCTGAAAAACCGTTCTGGTAAATGAAGACAGTAATGTGTGAAAGAGATACTGCTGCCTACAGTTTAGAGTAGCTCAACTGTGAATTTATATGAGGTTATGCATAAAAAAATTATCATTATTATAAAGTGAAATTGTTCTAACAAGTTTGAGTTGGCTGTGTTTCTGCGGTACAGGCTTTTGATAACTACAAAAGCTTATTTTCATAAAACTTAAGTATTTAATTTATGGTTGTCACACTCATATCAATGCTTAAGCCAGCAGAATTACTTAGAAACATGTAATGGGATAATGATTTTCTTTGGCATTGAGTATTCTTCAGCTGATTAGAAATGTGGTAAAATGCTACTGCAGTTTTTGAAGTAGTTGGGATATTTTTAACTGCCATGTAATAAATTTATTAATGTTTTGCATATGCAGTAGAAATTTTAACCTGGGTGAGCTGTGGAATCACAGTACTGCTGGTTATAAATTTTTAAAAAATGTGTGATATATATTACTTGCAACAATTTATACAAATACATGATTCCTGATACTTTGATTGATTTTGAACTTTGTCAGACAAAACTAGTCTCACACTGGCATACAAAAGATGTCAGAATAGACATTCAAAGGAATACTATTTGTAAAGCTGCTTAAAATATACGACGTGCAAGAATTCTCTAATTATTTAATAAAAAAGCACCATATTTTAACATTGGCAAACCTTGCTTTGAGATTTGGAAGGAATTGTGGAATAGTTTAAACCCTGAGGGTGGTTTATATGTTCCCAGTTTTATGCAATGGAACCAGAGGGTCCTTCTGTGGCCTTGCCCATTGCCAGAAAGGCAAAGAGGGCATTACTTTTCTTGAAGCTCCTGGAACCAGGAAGGCAGAATATTTTTTAGAATTCATGTGCTTCACATGGCCCTTTCTCATCTGAAAAGTGTGGCTGGTCATCTCTTCAACAGTGCTGTATTCTGGGGGAACAATGAGCATTGCATTGATAATGAAATTTTTCAGATATGTTTAAGTAAATGCTTGCATGGGTTAGAAAATCATTGCTTAGGCATGAACTTGTTGACTGATGCATCCTCTTAGGAAACAAGTATGTTAATACAACTAAATGGATAAAGATTCTTTTTAGCACCTTCAAATGAGTATTTTGGAGGACACTATCAAGTAGGCTGTAGACAGTGTAGCAACATACGCAGGTCTACTCAATACAAGGACTCCTCAACTAATTTTCAGAAAATAATCATTCTGTTAAAAACTTCCTGCTATAGCCAGTACCCCACAGATTCTGAAAAATCTAGATTTAGAGATTTAGGGTAGAATATCCCTTTTGCATAACTGGAACATATCTTGAATTATTTTTTTACAGGCAGGTTAAAAAGATATTCCTCTGTTTTTTCATAACATGTCAAGGAGGGTTTTGGTTTGGTATTTCTTGCCATTTCGTTTTTTTTCCCCCAGCTTCTAAATCTTCTCATTGGCTTTTTCTTACATGTAGATATTTTGATCTGGGAAATGCAATCACACTATGTTTTATGCAACAGCATTTTCTGATTTTCAGAACTGAGGTCAGAGTTAAATTTTTCTCCAGTCTTACATATATGAAGATGAGTGTTTTTTGTACGTTACATAAGTGAAAACTCATAATGTGGGCTGATTATTATGGTACTTTGAAGGCAATAACAAAACTAAAACTGTGACTAAGTTGCAGTTAGGAGTTAAGTGCAAATGGACACAAAAAAAAATATTGATCTTTGGAAAAATTATAGAAACCTCAATCTCTTAAGGCTAAATAAAAATGTAAACTCAGATTAAATGCTATAAAGTAACATTTCATAGCTAATCTTAAATATGGCACTCCTTAAGATCTAAATGTTAATAGTCAGAAATAAAACTTCAATTAAACATTTAAACACAGAAAATATGGATACCAGATTTTTACAGTGAACTCTTTGCATTAGTAATTTACATGCTTTTATATGGAGCAGTTATCATAGGAATAAAAAAATGAACTTAAATTTAGCAGTCACTGTGAGCTAATGCCTGTTAATGAAGAAAAAGTAGACAAACCTAGTGTTGCTGAAAAAATCCAATCCACAGACCTTTTAAAGTTCTTTCTAGATTCAGTAGTTCAAAGTGAGTGTAAGTTCTTACATATTTTTCTAATTTCCAAGTACTAAAATCTCTTAAAATATCAAAAATAAATTTCAAAATCTGCAGAAAATTAGCTAATTTAATAAGAAATACTGTAAAATGTAAACTAGACATTATTTACATTATGGAAAAAAAAATTTAATTCTATCATGTCTCCATATATATTTTACTACTTTTGCCTTATGAGAAATAAGAAGAATCTGGTGGAAGAAATACTTTGGGTGGGTTTTTTTGGTGGATTTTCTTATTTTTCTTGGTATATTGCTTCTGTCTGGGAGCATCAACATGATAAACCTGTGTTATTCAAAACAGCAGAGAAGTAAAGTAAAGGAGTGATGGAGCTACTACTTAATTTTTCAATTTCAATTACAATGCTGGCAAGGCTGCCTACATATAGGCTTAACATAAAAGTATATGATGGAGGCTTATTTAAATATATATTTAGACCTGAAAAGATGCAGACCTGAAAGAATTTTCTCAACAGGATTTAGTAAACTTTCTCCTACTTTAGGGGTAACCTAAAACTTTACTTGCTTGATTTGTTCTCATATTTGCCAAAAAAAAATGGAGAATCAGCTTTTCTCTGGTTTGGAAATATCTAAGGAAAATTGAGAGACCTATTATAGGGAAAATGTGAGTTCTTTTAAAAAAAAAAGCTCAGAAAGCATTTGACATTTTGACAAGATTTTTTTTTTAAATGACTGAGCCTAACTTTAAGTCTAACTTTAAGTCTAATCTACAGATTAGACTTAAAGTACAGAGGCAGTACAATACATATATCTTGTAAATTAAGCTCACTTACTGCACATTCTGTTACGTAAATACAAATTGTAATTTTTCCATAATGACATTTTCTAATTATGTGATTTCATGTGCAGCACTAACTTTATTAAATAACTAGAATGTATAGTTAGAATTTTTAGGTATCTGTTTGAAGATGTTAAGGAACCTCTTCCTGGCACTAAAACTCTTAAAGAAATAGCTCCTTACAGATAAAAATGTGAATCTTTTAAAGCAACTAAAGTAAATAACATTTTTGACCATATATGCCACAAAACACGTAAATTCTTTATATCAGAGAGCAACCTTTTTCATTTCCATGGAGCTACTTACATGTGTAAAGGCAAATAGTCCTGGTGAGTAATTACTGGATTGACATTAAATGTATTTTCTAGTAATGGTTGCTCAGCTGTCTGAATTTCTACATTACACAACCCTCATCCGTCAACTTTGAGATATTCCTGATATGCTTCAGCTCCTGATTTATGGAAACCCCCCCCTAAGTATATTAGAAATTGCTGCATTCATGCACAAGAATATTTTTTTATTAGCAGAGAGCTGTCCAGATTTTAAGGTTCCTAATACAATCCCTGCTTTATACTGTGCGATATTTGTAGCAAAAGTTAAGAAAGAAAATAAAACAGCAGAACAACAGAGAATTCTGTTTATTTGTCAGGGAAAAGGGTATTTAAAAAGAGGTTGTATAGAGTCACACTTGTTCATCCCAAAAAGTTTATTTACTGCTTTAGAAAGTTGTCAAGGGTTGGTTTTTTTTCAGTAAAGAAGGAAAAACCATGGCAACAGATGACCTTAGACTGTTTACTAAAATTTTAAAGATAGGTAAGGAAAAGCAAGCACAGAAGAAAGATTAAAGAACTGTAAGAATGTTTAAAGCACTCCTAAATGTATTCATTAAAATAGCTCTTGGCTAGTAAATACATAATTTGTCACATATATTGAGAGGTTTAATAAATGGTCACAATGATAAAAGCAATTATACCACAAATTTTGCAATGTTGGATGAGAACAATAAAATTATGAAGGGCAACAAATCTTCAGTCATGAGAGAGATACTGTTACAGGAATGTGTGGATCATAATGAATCATTTCTTCCTTTATCTGTAGGTAATATTCTGTTATGCCAAAATGCAGATTACTACAGCCTTAACAACTCGGGGAGGGGAGATCCTGGGAAAGCCAGCTGATCTGGGGCTAGGGTCATTGTCTAATTTTTGCTAGTGTAATATCAGGGTGTAGAGAGAAAGAGTCATAATCCAGGCTCTAGTTTCGACAGAAAAGCACAGTTAAAGAGAAGATGGGTGTGCACCTGACATCAAGTCTACAGATCTGCAAAACAGAGCAACACTTAACCAGGGATTTTAATAGTATAGAAAACTCCCCTCCTTTTGAATATTTCTAATATTTCTGTGTAAGACCTCTGAGAGAATTATATAACACAGATGTTAACAGATTAATAATGGTGCTTCATAGAAGCAGCTGTGTCTGAAAAAGTGAACAACACAGCTCATAGAAGTGTATTCCTTGTGATCTGACATACAAAAAAGCAGTGTACAGAGCAGCTTTGTTAACTGCTAGAGGTTTTTAGGAGGTCTGGCTAAAAAGGGAATTCACCTCGTTAAGGAAATACCACCTTTTTAGTGTGAACAAAGGTCCTCAAACCTCTTTGTGTGGGGGTGTGGGTGTGTAACAACAATATGCAAATCTCAGATTGGTTTGGTTTGGGTTTTGACATTGAGTTACTGAAATGTGGTTGAATTCTCAGGAAACCTGCTTTCCCAAGCAGATGATGTGCGGGAGATTTGGGCGGCATGGTCAAACACATTCTTAACTACGCATCTTCAGTTCCAAGACCTGCATAGGTTTTTTTCCTTTCTGCTTTTAGTTTACAAGTGTAGTATCTAAATCCTGTAAAATCTGTGTTTCTCTGTAGACTTGTGTTTCACTGGGATGTTTAGAGTCAGTGTTAATTGCTTTGGCTCTGTGCATGCACCATGTTAATATTTTTGGAGCTGTGTAAGGAAAGCTTCTACCTAGGCTCATAAGGGTTTACTTTTTTTGACTGGATATCCCACTGCTTCCTATTTTCTAAAGCTAAATGTTGTGCCAAGAGATTAATATGTGTCTTCCACACCTTCAATTGACGTTTTAGTGAAATGTCAGTGGTGCACAAAATGCACTTTCACACTGGCATTAATTTAATGATTTTGCTTTTGATCCCATATGGCAAACTTTTACAACTCCTAATTACTGTGGGGTTAACACATAAAGAAGAAGTTTCATTTTAAAAAGTCTTTCTGAAACAGACTCTTTAACTGCATGGGCTAATTGTGCTGCTGTTGCTCAAGCAGGAATTCTGTGTGAGTGAAAATTATTGGCTGCTGTTTATATATTGTATAAATGCTATATTTATCCCTGACACTTCACTGCTTAACTATGCACATATGCATGAAATCTGGCTCCTAAGAGCCCATTTGTTCCAGCTGTACTTCTATGAGACCATAATTTTACTTCTGACATCAAAACTGGTTGCTGTGGAAATGATCATGTAAAAAACTTCAGCTGAGAAGAAAATATGGACTCAACAGATAATTAAAATTGTTATTTTCATTATTGATTTTCTTGATGGGACATGTAGGGCATGTTTATAAAACCTGTGATGCTAAAGTCAGAGTATAAGATTAAAATTAAAATGATCTTTGTAATTTGAAAAAGCCATTAAAAATCAACAAGAAACTCTGTAAAGGCATATGTAAAGTAGAACACAAACCCATGTTTTAGAACAGGGAAAATGACTGAGTGCAGCAGAATTTCAGGAAAAAGATCTGGGGAACCTTAAACTCTTAACACTGATTTCTAAAACAAAACAAATGTGATTCTGGAATGTATTAACAACAAAGTCATATGAAAGGCCTGGAGGTAATTATTCCATGCATGCAACCTTTTGTGAGATTTTGGCTTTCTGTACTCTGGTTAGCTAGAAATACCTTTTATGATAAATTTGAGAACATCGAGGAGGAGGAAAGAAGAAAACAGTCAAGAGATTTTGAAAATATGAGTTAGCGGGAAACTGAAAAAAATGTTGGGTTTTTTTAGGTCAATGAGAAAAAAAACAGAAAACAAGAGACAGAAGGACAAGCTAATAAAGATCTACATCAGCTTTACTTGGAGAAGGATATGAACAAAAGAACTTAATTTACACCAAGGGCGATTTACCTTAGGTAGAGAAAAATCTACAAGAACAAGTCCTCGTATTAAATCACTGGAACAGACTGTCCTTGTAGATTACATTATGAAATCATCTTCTCTAGGGTCTTTAAGGAGAGGATTAGAAAATCTAATACCAGGTCCTTTTGCACTGGATTCCAAGACTTTCAGCTAATGTTTAAAGTTATCTATTGAAGTTTCTTCTACCTCTACACTTCCTTTTGATACAGTGATTCTTAATGATTATTTTTAAGTGGATACCATACTTTTCCAAGTTTTATGAAATTAATTAAGGCATGCAATTATTTTTTAAATTTTTCTTGAAGTAATTTTTAAAGGTGATGTAGAAATCAAGTCCCTTCTCTCCTCCCCACCAAAAAAAAAACTCTCCTGGGGAAACTCCAGAAAAAAAAATGGAGAGAAAAAAGTGAGTACTTTTGAGGTGCTATACAAAGACAGCAATATTAAATGACATATAACAGTAAATGTTTCTGTTGGAAATCCTAAACTCTATAGGATTCTGGATTCCCTTCAGGAAGGACCTGGATCAACCCTTCAGTTTCAAGACAGAGTTGGTATAATTATAAAATGTAAAACGATGCAAATAGTTCTAGAAAAATCTTCTCTGATTTTCTGGTCAATTTAAATTACAAATTCTTTATTGTTATATTGCCCAGGTTTTAGCATGTGATAACACTTCTGACAGGATATGAAATATTAGGTTTTTTTTTTCATTTGATATTTAGCCCAAAAGGCTTTGAGAGGTAGCATAGTGTTTGAAAGTAGATATATTTTGTAAAATTTCTGCTGGTTTGCTCATGAACAAACTGGTTCATGGTAGAAGTATGATATCTTAAAATGACAAATCTTGATCAATTTTACATTTCAGAAAACATTGTTAAACAGTATCAGATTTACAAAGTTACACATACAGTCTACAAGATAAGATATATTTTATTTTTAATCAGACCTTAGATTTTAGCCATGATTCCTATTAAGAGAAATTAATTTTCAGACTCTGTGATAAGGACTCGATCATCAAGCAGTTGCTTGTGTTTTTCTTGTCCTTTATAATTTTTTATTCTGTTTATATAGAGTTTTGCAAGAAGAGATATTACTCACATTTCTGCAACTTTTTTGTAAGAATCACAGTAGCAATTAGCGTGCAAATTATCCGTCTGTGATCTGCTTTTACACCCGCACAAATGATCCACAGCAGTTATCTTTCCCACAGAATTGCATGGGAACTGAGCTGTTTTGTCTCTGAAATGAACCCTGAAGGACTATACAGCTCTAGGGCTGTACTAAAATTAGTTATTCACTAATATAGAATGAGTGATTCAAGGAACAAATCTTCCATCTGCACATAAATTATGGATGAATGAAACAATAAAAGCCTCAAGATAGGAGACTTTTCTTCCATATGGGAGAAACTTAGGGCCAAGTATACTAAAGTTTTATGTCAGAACAAAATTGGCACCAGTGGCCAATTTTCTTTTAAAACTGAACAAATTGTTGCCAACTTATTTAAGAGGTCTAGTGGTCAAAACCAGCTACAAAACTGTTCAGAAAACAGCTGTTCCAAGGGACAGCTGAAATCATTAAAAATATGTTTACTACCAGAGAAATTATAGATGCAGAATTAGAACTTGTTTAAAGACTAGGATGCAATTTCATTCTAAGTGATTAATAAAATGGGTTTTTACAAATATATTTAGAGTTTTCTTGTCATATGTAAACTTTTAAAAATATGCTTCTATACAGTTAATATGAGGCTGAATTTGTGACAAATATTGAAAGTGATTGTAGATGTCTCAAGAAATACAAAATAGCATGCAATATAATTGAAATGGATTGTAGTTTGCATGGTAATAATAATCATAAAGGCAATGAAAGTTGTGTTTGGCTAGAACAAAGTCTCCATACACATACCTTGATATTACTGTTTTGAGTAAATGGAGAAAAAGCAAAATGCTGGAATGTGGCTGGCTTGACTGCATTAGCTGCTGTTATTAAAGAGATTAAACCCTAATCCTTAAGAGGAGAATGAGAAGAGACATTTGGAGTGGAAGAATTTACTTTCGTCAATCACTGCAGACTACAGACTAACATAAGTCTTAATGATCTGTCCATCATGTCACCTTAAACTTTTTGGCTATATCTTCAAAAGTAGGAATCTCTAGTATTGAGGAAGTTTAACTCACCTAATGCCTTTTGTTGTCTTATTTTTCTCTTCTTGACACCTCTCTGCCAGCTGTGATTCTTGCAATAGGCAAATGACTGACCAAACAGAATTGTTCATGATGTTACTAGGTACAAGACAGTACAAACACGATGATGTCAGCTGGCAATAAACGAACAATTATTCTAACACAAAAGACTCAGTTAATCTGAATGATGTATAGAGTTTAGTGGAAAACTTGTATGACAAAACTTTATTGTGTAGTTGTTCTCTCAGCTGTCCTGATTCCTGTGGCCATAGGTGGTCATCCTGTAGCCTTCCTGATTGTTCCTTATTAGGTATTCTCCTGTAACTGCTTCTGATGCAGTTTTAGATTACTATCCATGCTCCAGTGTATTTAGCATCTCCCAGGACGGGAGGTGGTACCATGAATGTGTGACTCTCTATGGTACTCTGGTGAATATCTTCTGGTTGATTCTCCTCTGGTAAAATTAGGAAAAGTCTTATCATTGAACTACCAACTTAACACTGTCTCAGGATCTGATTCAGGTAAGGAATTGAAATACACTGGCCTGAATATCTTAGGTCAAGTGCACAGAAAAGATTTTACATTGAACAGAGAAAGATGCTACCTTCTCTTCAAATAGCTCAGTGTTCAGGTACATGCAGGCTTGTACTGGTTTTGTCTTCATACCAGCTTGTATGAGAACAACACATAACAAATGGCCAAATGTACCAATTTATTTTAGCCCTAATATCAAATGAGAATTGTCCAGTTTAGCTTCACACTTTCCAGTGTTTTTATTCTTTATGTTTTTCCTAGCTCCAAAGTGGCAGGGAAAAAAAAAAAAAAGGCATTATTAAATAGTTCAACTTTAAGATTTCAGTAGATATTGCACCTGACTAATGAAAATGACGAAATGGATTCAATCTATCTGATGATCACTAAGGTGATGAAAAATTGCTTTGAAGATTAGTGACATACAGTACTGTATGAACAAGAACAGGCATAGCACAGATCCCACTGACTATCCACTTGTCACCCTTCTGCTACATCTGTGGCCATTTACCACTTTTCTTTGGCTGTCAGCAACACCACTAAGTCAATTTATTATCCAATTCAGAATGTTAACATTAATAATGCAGTGACTCTCTAAACATCTGTAGAGTTTTACGATTTCATTACTTCCTTACTTTGTAACCTTTTATGACATTAGTATGGAAAATATTCCTCAAATTTGGGTAGAAAGTTACTTTTGTCTGCTTTGACTTGCATTAAAATTTCCTTGCAAGAAATAGGTAAAATATTTTGTAATATGTGTAGCTACTAACCAGCCCAAACACTGTACCATTTTCTTCTTACTAGAGTAAAAAAAAGTCATGAATTTTGTTTCACATGTGCAGCTTTGAAATAGTTTCTATTTTTACTGCTTTAATCAGACCTTGAGTTGGGGTAAGATGCTATAGTTCACAGAAGCTCTGCAAATTCACACTTGGTTAAAAATGTGCTTTTTTTCTTAGGTATGGGTGAGTTTTTGCTTTATTTCCAGGCTTAACATGTGTAAAGATAATAAAACCAGAAGATAATTTCACTGAAGTATGTCAACTTTCAAATGAACACTAACAAATGAAAAAGGATATGAAATGCAGATCTTAACTTTCTTCAGTTAGCAATTTATGATTGTTTTTCAAATCCTGCTATGTTTAGGTTGTCATTTTCTGCCTTCCTTTAGAATTCTGAAAAAGAGAATTCTTTATTAAAACTTCTAGTTATGAATTTTTCAGGTTAGCTGAATAAATCATCTTTGCTTCCATAATGAAAAAGGTTTTTATCTTGTTAAATATAAGGTATTTCAAGTCTAGAAAATGCTCCAAACTCTATGTAATCATTCAGCAAAGGGCAGCCAATAAAATTTTTATGTTGCAGTAATATTTATCCTTATTGGAGAGAAGTCCACATTATAATCCATCTCTAACATAGTAAATGCTGAAAAGCTGAAAAGAACATTTTTTTCTTTAACTCAATGCATGTCTACAAGCATCCAAGAGGAAGTCTGCATGAAAAGAAAAGAACTGTGGAAGGGTTTAAAGATGTTTTTGTTAGGCATATTTAAATATTCAAATAACAAAGCTAAAATTTAGCTATAAGTATCCCATTCTGCAGTGGATTAAACTACATGTTCTATTTTTACATTGTGGTCAGCTTTCCATATAAGATCTTTGAATTCTTTAATCACATGTAGTAATTCTTTCAGGCAAATTGCTGCTGGGAGGTGGAAAAGATGGACTGGGAAAAAGAGAAGCAAGGGTGAGAGGTACCACCTCATGGAGTTTGCAAATTCATGTTTTTCTCAATTCTGAGCTCCTAATTTCCATAAGAATTTTACTGATGGGATGCAATATATTTTGTTCTTACTTTCTTGCATGTATTAATTTAAAGATGTTCTGATTTTGAGGTCATGTACATATATACATTCCAGAGTTTTATCTTATTATAGATTCTCTAATGAGCTTTCACTGAAATAAGTTTCAACATTTTCAAGTAACAGTATGTGGAAATTCTTCATACCACAATTATGTAATATCAAGCTGCCTTAAACACCGACATTCAGCTGGCATAATGAATCCATTCTTTCACTGCTAGGTATTTCTTGGTCTTGCTTTGTAAATGGCATGTAAGAAGTGTTTTGTCTTTCCAGGAGAGTTCTAGAGCTGGGTATAGTGATTTTTTTTGCACCTGGAGAGGTAAGGACTGGATGATGACATTCTGCCTTCTGAGGCAATGACAAGAGTCCTCTTTCCATTCTTTAAAATAAAGAAAGTGGTGCTATCAAAGAAAAAGAAGCGCAATAAAAATGTTCACCCTTTGAGGGGGAGGTCTTGGAAAGCCAATTGTTACCATTGGTCTTGAAGCTTATTTTGAATGTATACTTGTATATGCTCTATGCTGGATTAATTGAGAAATGGCTCTATCCTTCCCAAAGTTTACCAAACTACATCTTTCTTTGCTTTGATTTGGATTAGAAATGCTTTCAGACAGTGCAATCTTGGTATCTGCATAATTTATTAAAAACTATAAAGAAGAAACCAGAAACACAAGAATGTGAGTCTACCTGTTTCAACTAATAAAGCTTACCCTACAGAGTGTAGGGTAACATTGAAATGATTTTTCTGTGAATTTTCCTCTCTAATACTACAATTTTCCTTCCAAGCAAAACAGGGACTCATAGAATAAGCCAGTCTGAAAGAGAGATTTGGAGGACAACTAATTCTTAATTGTCCTCCAAGCAGAATTAGCTTCAAAGATTGGTCAGGTTGCTTAGCACATAGTCACACCTGTTTTAAAGGATCTGTAAGGACAGACGTTGTACAGTCTTTTGGGGAGATATGAACTTGACCATTCACATTGTGGAAATGTTCTTTTTCTTCCATCTAGTTGAAATTTTACATATTCTTACTTGTTACTGATCCGTTTTATCCTCTCTCTGTGCAGGCCTGAGAATCATCTGACTGCCTTCCTTATAACACCCCTTACGACGCAGAAGGCTGCAATAGGATTCAACATCTGCTCCAGGATGAACAGGCAGAAGTGTTTCCTCTGTGTCTCCTCAGGTATAATGTAGTCCAGCTCTCTAATCGTTCTACCAGCCATCTGCTGAGCTCTCTTGTTTGTGGCAGTGGGGAATCCACAACAGTATGTCAAATGTGGTCTCTCTAGTGTGGATTAGAGTGGAGTAATTACTTTCCTTAAAGCTGCTATCTGCTTTTCCTAATGTAGCTCAGTATGTTACTGTGAGGCAGTGCTACAAGCTCACAGTGAGCCAATAAGATCACTGGGTTCTTTTTTAAAAAATACAATCCTCAGCTGCATGCAGCTAGTCCATCCCAGGTGCAGGACTTTGACACATCATTTGAGTGACTTGAGTGTAAATTTTATAGCTCTTCGTTTCTTCATGTATATAGCCCTATTGATACTTTAATTGCGAAGAACAATGGTTCCAGATCTCTACATATTGTATTACAAGTTAACACTGTTATTTGGAACTTGCTTATCTTGGCAACTTGTAAAAGTACTTTGTAATACTAAATATAAATAAACTATAATCAAACTCTTTACCTGCACTTTGTACTTTTGCATTTTATATATGGAGTCAGTAGACATATATTTATGTGATTAAGGAAGTATAACTTGAAATGTGTAGTAATTTGTACAGCTTATGAAACTGCATCTAGTAATGGGCTACCAGAAGTCTTTTATCCTAGAGTACCGGGGAATAAATGAAGACTTAGAGACACTTTGAGCAGGCAGTTTCTAACCAGTGAATATTGCACCTGCCCAAGCTGTGCACAGCCAATTTTCCAGGAGGAAAATTGTGGAAGACAATCTCTTGGCCTTGCTGAAGTCAGGGGAGACTACATCCACAGTCATTTCCTCATCCACAGGAAATAAGTGCACAGTTATCCCAGCAGTGATTATGGTGACTTAGAGTTACCATTGCCCTCTCAACGTCTCTGGAAGGCTCAAAGTGGAATACAGCTGGGACAGAAGGAGGCCTGTGCTCTAGTCTTAAAAAACTTCTGCTGGTCCTCCTTGGTTTGCTCAGGCAAGTGTTTGGGGAGATCTGTGTTGTGGTCAGGTCCCCTGGGCCTGGATACCTGTTGTATTGTCTCCTATACCATGGTGATCCTGTGATGTTGCCTAGCAAAATTCTCATGTAAAATGGCATGTCATATGATCTGTTTGTGCTGAAATAATACTGATATTTTAGTGTAGGTGCAAATTGCAAAAAACTTCAGCCTCTTACTAAAGCAAAGTCAAATGTTTGTGTAGATGATTGTGTTGGCTCATGCCTTCCAGAGGCAGCTGCATTTCTGTCTGTGCCTTAAAACCTGGCTGGTTGGGCTGAAGGGACTTATCTGGAACTAGAGCTAAAGATCAGCCATTCTTCAGTGACACTGGATGCAACAAGTTCTGCCCACTGGGGACTGTGGCACCTATTTGCAGTTTGCAGCAATGTTTACCAGATTATAGTCTTTGATGTGGGCAGAAGGAATGTCTTCCAAAATCAACCCAGAAATGGTACCATGAGTGTGGTAGTAAAATAGCATTGCTTCTGGTCTTTCTTCATGAGGTGCTAGGGCAAGATGTCTCCCCTCCCCTCCCCTCCCCTCCCCTCCCCTCCCCTCCCCTCCCCTCCCCTCCCCTCCCCTCCCCTCCCCTCCCCTCCCCTCCCCTCCCCTCCCCTCCCCTCCCCTCCCCTCCCCTTATGGCTCTTTCGGAAAGAAAGGAAAGATGGAAGAAATTATTTTACAGGTATACAGGCCATCTAGCAGGAGAAGAATGTTATAGTGGAGTGTGGAGTCACTGAGTAAACCTCAGGGAATCCTAGTAATGGGGAGGAAAATACTTGGAGCTTTCACTGTGTAACAGAAGGCAGAAGGACAAGGAGACAGTGTAATTGTGGGAACGTATTATCTGATGGGATTAAACTGGCTCGGTCTACTGAGTCCATTGTTCTATGTTTCTTTTTGTGTTCAAGATTGTGGCATATATTCTATTTCATTGTATAATTCCTTGTTCTTTGAACTGTGAATGGTACAGCAACACATACAGAAGCTATTTGTGAAAAGACTTTCAGCATATTCCCTGACAGTTTCTTCTCCAGATGTCTGATTTACCAGGCACAGTGCAACCACATTACTTTACAAGATTTTGAGGTTTAGATTGAAACGCTTCCCTGCATAAATATTGTTTATTAAACTGGTGTTTTGTATAAATATAAAATAAACTTCATAAACATTACTCAAGGTATTTTAAGCAAAATGTAATCAGCAAAGGGTTAAAAGAAATCTAATGTTTGTTGATAAAGAAATAAATCATAAAATACACAGGGTTGGAATGGCCCCATCAGGATCATTGAGTCCAATTCCTGGCCCTGCACAGGTCAGCCCTCAGAGTTACACCCTGTGCCTGAGAGTATTGTCCAAACACTTCTTGAACTCTGTCAGGCTTGGTGCTGTGCACTGCCCTGGGGAGCCTGTTCCAGTGCCCAAATACCTTAGGGGTGGAAAACTTCCTCCTGACATCCAACCTGAACTTCCCCTGACTCAACCTCATACCATTTCCTTGGGTCCAGTCACTGTCACCACAGAGCAGAGATCAGTGCCTGACCCTCCTCTTCCCTTCACAAGGCAGGTGCCGACTGCAGTGAGGTCTCCCCTCAGTCTCCTCCAGGCTGAACAGACCAAGTCACCTCAGCCTCTCCTTGTATGGCTTCCCCTCCACATCTTTCACAGTCTTCATTGCCCTCCTCTGGATGCTCTCTAGTGGCTTTACATTCTTATATTGTGCTGCCCAGAACTGTTCCCATCACTCGAGGTGAGGCTGCCCCAGCCCAGAACAGAGCAGGACAATCCCCTCCCTTGCCCAGCTGGTGATGCTGGGCCTGATGCCCCCAGGACAGGGTTGTCCCTCCTGGCTGCCAGGGCACTGCTGACTCATGTTCAACTTGCCATCAACCAGGACACCCAGGTCCCTTTCTACAGCATCTCATTCTCCAGTCCATGCACACCACAGGGTAGCCTTTACATTACCTATGAAAGCTGAAAACTTGGTAATGAAATTGGCTCAGTGGCAGAAATGTTCAAAAGTAGGAAGCATGCCCACATAAGCATAATAATTAGAACACAGTACATGAATTAGCACAATGGCTTTCCAAAAGTATAAACGTTATATGACTGGTATTAGCAAAATTTAACCAGCATGTAATTACATTTGCTATAGTTTTAAGTACAGGACCAGCTTTCAAACTTGAAGCAACTTCTACTTTATTATTTTTACATAACATACGTAAGTTTTTAATAAAATATTTTTTTATTAAACTTCTTTCATTTTACAATTTCCTGCAAGTGCCCCCTGAGTTTTACGGTCTTAGCTTTTATTTAAAAGGCTTGTAATTTAAAAGTATAATTTGCTTTTAATTTTTCCTACAGTTTTCTAGAAAACTAGTTATATTTCTTTCTCTTTTGAGCTTTTTGAAGTCAGATACATCTGCTAATTGTAGTCAGAGTCCATCACCTGTTCACATGCTTTTAAAATAATGTAATTGTCAATAACCACTTAATTTTCTTCTCAATCCTGTGTTTTTTCTGGGCATTACTATGAAGAGCTCAATCAGTTTCCAAAGGAATTGAATCTTTTGTGTGCATATAATTTATGTAAAATGTGAGAAGGAATTTATAATAGTTATGAAGGGATACACATCTGGTCTGTGCTTAAATTAGTCCTGTGTTTCCTAGATATCTTCTGTAAACTTCTAAAACTTGGAGATTGTCGCATATATCAAAAATTATTAAAGCTATTTTTTTTTCACTGTAATATGATGAATATGATATGTCTTCTACTCCAGCAAAGGCATTGTGTGTCTCTCTCTCTCTTCTCACAGCTCAACAATATTTATTGCCCAACATAGCTCAGATAATTTCTGCATATCCTTCAGTTCTAAATGAGCATCAAATTCTGATCAAAATTTCCATTTCCCTTAAAAATATGGAAGTTTTCCATGATACTGAATAATGTCAGGTGTTGTTAAAAGAGCATCTTCTGTTACACAAAGTCTCTATCCAGAGCAAGGCAGAGACAAATGGTATAAAACATTCAAGCTGAATCAGAGAAGGACAGGCTTAGAAATCTGTAAGAGGCAGAGGAGGTAAACCTATCTAGGTAGAGTGTCCTCTTAACATACTGAAAATTGAAGGGAAATTTAGAGAAGCAGAAATAGAATGAGGCAGAAAACAGCCCAGTTTGGAAGGTAGGTAAGATGAAAATGTATAAAACCTGTTCTTTTTCTCGACACTTGAAACTTTAATATTACTAATAAAAACATTACCAAAAAAGAAAAAAAAGACAAAAAAAAGAAAAAAAAAAAAACAAAAAACAAAAACAGACATTGGATGTTTACCAGCCAGATAAACCTTCTGATTTGGTGATTTTATTTCAAGTAAATTTAATGATTTGTCTTTTTGAAAAGACAAGAAATGCAAATGAGTTCTCTTCATGGATCTTGGCCTAAAAATCATTATGGGGTTTGCAAACAAAAATGAAACTGAATTAGCTGGCCTATAATTTCACTAACATGGTCATAGCCCTGAACCATATAGGCATAAACAGCATGTGCTTTTACTTCGAGAAAATACCAAGGTGTAGCTGCTTGGGAGACAGTGCCTGGCTCTGTTTGTCATGTCATTATTTTAAGATCTGAACAAAATGTGTATCAAAACACTGCAAGGAAGAAATCAGAGCCCAGCAATGCCTGTTCTTTTTGTCCTCCACATGTAAACATAGTTGAACATGTGGATAGCTAATTATATCTGATTTTACTATAACTTTAATAAAGAAGATTGACCACTGGAGAACAGAGGAAAAATTATTCCAGATAAAATGCTGGATTTAGGATTAAACTGTGCACAGTCACATACTGATGGTTTTTCTGTGTCTAAAGTCTCAAGTGGACTTAATCAACTAACATTACAGTAATATAATCTAGTTTGACCCATCAGAAATAAATAAATTTTAAAAAGGATCTGCAGTCACAAGCATTGCAGATTTGTTTTGGTTTTTTTTATAAGAATAACACTCAGCTATTTGTGATGGCCAGAGTGTGGAGACAGAAAACACTACAGAAATGTAGAGGCTTTTACTTGACACTAACAGTGTGTGTACAATCAGAGAAACGAATAGAGATGGCATTTCTATTTGCATCTAACGGAATAAACATGGCACTGTAGGACCCTTAACTATGTCCTTTCTTCTCAGGAAAATTTTTAGCATTAAGTTAATTCAATCAAATTCTAAATTATCTTGCTGAAGTGGTGCAATATTAAAAGATACACTTAATGGGTTAGTTCTTCAGAAATGTAGTTACCCGTGTCAATGCTATAAAGAATAGGTCACAAAAAAGAAGATGCAAATTATAAAGTAGTAAGAGTCATCTTAATTAGTCATCTCAATATGCACTGTGAATCTTGTACTCAGGTACAGACTTCTTAAAGTATACTGAATGTATTAATCTGCTTTTATGCAACAGAAAGGTTAAGACTGAAAAGGTTCAAAGCCAAAAGAGTCCTGTAATAAAATTTTTACCTTCAAAACTTTCAAGAAGAGAAAAAGACTCTAGCATCACACTTTTGGGATCAAATAATGAACAAGTTCACCATTCAACAGCTCTTTATCTCCACTTCATAAGCTCTAAAGTTGCAATAAAAATGTTTTACTACTATTATTATAGAAATTAGGGTCTTAAATGGCATGCATAAGTAGGAATCTCAACTTTTTCTTTTAGAGATAGAGACATGCACTAGTTTCTCTGGATTTGAAATGATTCCCAAGTTAGGCTCAACAGTTGAAAACATTTAACTTTTTTATCTAATCTGTTTGCTTTTTTCCAATTCTTGTACAACTTTATACATGCTTTCTAGATCTTTAAGTTTTGGGAACTTTTTGAAAAGATTTGATCCTAAAGTGATGTTTGCAGTCTGATAAAGAAATATAGACTTTATTCTTTGAATTCAAAGATTTTAAAATACATGTTCTAACCTGAATTGTTTTAAGCCAAATTGTTTTTAATTTTTCTTTCAATTAAGGTGGAAGGTGGGAAAAGCAAAAAACTACTTATTTTATATTAAAGAATGTGCCTGCTTTGTAATTGCTTTGTTTTTGGGTTTTGGTTTTTTTTCACTTGAATTGTATTATTGCAGATTACTAAATAGTGATGAAAATTGGCCATTTTCACATTGGAATATTCTTTCAGGAAATGATGATTTGTTGTTAGCAACAGGTTTCATAACAACCAGTTGCATTTGATGATAAAATTGTTTTCAGAAAAAGTGAAAGTCTTTAGCAATGTTTCTTTAGAACAGAACATTCCTATTTTGAAACACTTTTGAATTCATCTCAATATTCAAATACAGAGTTTGAATAAAATGGCAATATATTATTATTTTTTTATTTTCAAAAGACAGCAATAAAAGTGACCAGAAATTATTTCTTTTGAACATTCACTTATACATTTTGAGGCCTCAATGTTTTGTTTGTTTCAACACAGATGATGCTCTGACAACTTAAAAACAAAAAGACCTCATAAAAATGGGAACCTTGATTCCTACACAACTTTGGGATGTACTAGTCACTTCTTTTGAGGGAGTAGATTATGTTGAAGAAACAAGAGATGAAATAGATTAATTCATTTACATAGTGTGTTCTGACCACTTAATGAAGAAGAGGCTAAAACTTCTTTTGAAATCTCTGCTATGATTCACACCACGTGCAAGGCTTTTCACACTGTTCTCCACAATACAAATTCTCTTTGATGTTATTCAAAACATGTATTTTGCCTCTTGTCTATATGGCTGTTTATAATTTCACCATTTGGTCAGGTGGTGAAAAATTGTTAATAAAGGGAGACATTTATCTTGTAAAGCACAGCTAACAAAGGAGAACTTTTAATTTTTCTAAATTAAAATGTTGGAGTTATTTATACTATATTTTCAAGAAATCAAATATGCTTACAAAAAGAAAACAGCTAGTGTTGTCAGGAAGAGTAAATGATTACATAGAACTCAGATGGAATTGCTCTTAGATACTAATTCTCATGCTAGTTGTGTAAGTTCATTTGATCACCTAAGTTCATCTCAGGAATGAAAGAGATCCAAGATTGCATATATTAAATATAGATTACTACAGAAAAGCCTTAGATTAATCTGATCCTTGAAATCACAGGAAAAAAAAGTAATAAATTTTAGCACAGATGTAATGTTTTTTAATGCCAAGCCACACATCAATTAATTACTCTCTCATATTCTACATGTAAAGAATGGGAAAGACTAATAAATACCTTGGCTTCTCTAACCTGTTTTGTCCTACTGAAACAGCAAATACGTGATACTTTTGTTTCCACAGGCATTACAATTGGTATGCAAAAACAGCCCTGAGACAATGGAGGAAGTGCAAACTGTAGCCAGGTGCTGCCTTCAGCGTGGCAGAGGACCTGGTTCAGGAACGGCACGGTGACCCTCCCCAGGTCACTCGGTCCATTCACACAACACCAATGTGATGGATGGCAAAATAGTGTTTATTGGTGAAGAATTTGACACTTTATAACCTAGGTGCCACTCCCATCTGCTTTCATCACAGTTAGGTGCTATTGGCTAATTACGGGGGTCATTACCATAAACTATGGAGGAGGGGGGTGACTATCTTTCTGTTATATCCCGATATCTTCTGACCACCGGGCCCTAGCTGCCCACAGCCAGGGTGGAAATGTATTCATTTATGTTACAGGCTCAGCATAACTACAAGACAGAAAAAGCCGTGCAAATTGAATCAAACTAATTTTTTTTTTGTCACAGCATTAGGGACCATGAGCGAGGCATCCAGGACTGTTGTTTTCAACTGCATAAATTCTGAAAACACAACTAATTAGAAAGAATAGGAAAAAAGAGAATGTGCATTACAGAATGCTCCTTACGGTTTTTTAAAAACTTCAGTTTGAAGGCACTGTTTTCTATAAATTTTTCTCTCTTTCATAACACTTCATTTGCCAGCCAAGGATTCTTTACATTTTGTAAAGACTCTTTAGCAGATATATGCAATTGTAAATCAATACAATGAATTTAGACATTAGCTGAGACTAACATTAATAAGGTATTAACACTGCCAACAAAATATGGCTGAGTGGAAATGGGTTTATTTCACAGCATTTACATAAACATACGTTGAATTTACTATAAAATCAGGGAATGCAATTCTGTAAACAAAAATAAGAAGTTAAAAAATAGATAAATTTTCTGAAAGGTAAAATGTAGAATTTCTGAGCAGTTATGTGGCTAAAATTTAGCTCCTGTTTGCTGTATGTTATATGGTATTGTCCCTAGTATTTCACTAGTTTATCACACCCAGTGTAAATTGATTTATGGTCCCAGTTCACTGGAAGCCTGAACTTTCTTTGTTGTACACAGAGAGAGTTATCAGTGACATCAGCCTCAATGAACAAAGAATTGAGCCCTTTAGGTTCTCTGCTGTGACTTATTTGTACAAATATGCTTTATACATGAAGGCATTGTGAAGTAGTGGCATAATACATCGGCCTTTGGGGCAAAAACATTGACATTTTAGCTACATACTGCTTTCATTAGTAGTTGAAAAAATGCCACCAAAACACTTCTGTCCTTGGAGCTTTGCAAACCTTTTCTCCAGAATCTGTTCTTCTTCCACTTAAAATACCTAACTTCTGTCTCTTCAGTATCTAAATATTTCTCTTTATACCCAGGTTTTCTCTGTTTCTTTACAAACATAACTTATTCCCTTAATATATCCTTCCAACTGAATTGAACACCACAACAGGCCCTGAGTTGTGTTTCCTCTTTAAAAGGTTTCTTAGGTGGTGTGGGCAAGCATTTACAAAAATAAAACATATGTTTTAATTTTTGAGATGAAAGGTGTGGGTTCCAGTGGAGTGTAGGAAGTGAGGAGTCAAAGTTCACTCTGAACATGCCAAGTCCCTTAATGTCATGTAATGATAACTAATGTTCAGTTTCTTTCTAGGGAGAACTTTAGAAGAAAAAAACACTTTTCATTTTAGGTTTCACAAATCAAAAATTCTAAAATCAAACCTAAACAACTTTGTTAAACAGAGAAGGACCTACATAGATCAGCTCTGAATTTCACTTGCATAGCACAAAGCTGGATTCAGGTATTCTTGCAGGAATTTATGAGAAATCTATTTAACTTTGCTTAGTTTTGCCTCTGAAGTGGTAGTATTTATCTTTCTTATGGAAGAGAAGTCTTTCTGTGAATTCTTACAGGGGATGCAGATAAATTTTCAAACTTAAGGAATCTTTGGTCCTGGAAATTTATTTTATACATCTTAATTCCTCTTTTTTTTTTCCCCTCTTCACCTCTTTGCAGTCCAGTGATCCAAGAGTATTATCTTTCTTCATATGTGTTCTCAAGAATGCAAGATCTGTGTGTTTTACACATGACTTGCACAGTTTTTTAGCTATTTACTCTTTTTGTGGCTTCTTTTTTTTTTGCACTATGAATTTGGCTAATGGCTGGCTAATATGCAAGACTAATTCTGCTTAAGTTCAGCTGCAACTTCTGTATAGAAGGGGTTCTATTGTGCTTTTATCTTCCAGCTGTGTTCCACTGGCTGCCTGACAGCCCTCACTGAGTCCAAAATTCATAGGATGCCCCGTGTAAGGACTTGAAAGCTTCTTTGTGGAAATTTCATTGCCGGAAATGCCCCAGCCCATGGAGGCAGGGATTTGAGAGTTTCCTAAACTTTGTTCCAATGCAGAGATGAAATATAATCTCATCTCCTCTGAGTGCATGTTGATGGCTATATAAGTGCTCTACTTAATAGATAATTATAAAAAAAAAAAAAAGCACTATGTGTCAAGACACTTTTTTTTTTCAGTTACAGAATTTTTACACTAATGACACTGAAAAAAATGAAAATATTAATTCAAATATTTAAAAAAAAAAATTTGCTGTCTTCTCTGTGCTAGATATTTAACCACATATGGCTCTGTTTTTAGACATCCAAGTCCACCACTGCTTCCAAAGCAGTTACCTTGGAAGCCTCTGCTCAAATCTGTAGTTGGTGTCAAACCTGGGAGAGGAGATTTTGAATGGTAGAAGGTTATTTAGAATTTAGACTGAACACATCAATGACTACTTATGTTTAACCTGGTAAGTGGGTGGAACCACTTAATGTGTCACCTGTAAGACATCTTGCCATCCTCTTATCCACTGATATGAGTGAACATTGCTTTTTATAACCTGAGCTCTCACTTTTCTCTTTCTTTTGATGTAAGAAAGTAGAAATAGAAGTATTTTTACATCTGTATTTTGTAGTAATATGAAGTTTCTGCTCAAGCTGAGGATATCTGTTCAAAGGAGGTAGGAATAATTCACATTTCATTAAACACACATAATAGGTGTCTGACTATCATTGTAAAACACATCATTGTCTAGAACTTAAGTAAAATACAAGTGAACTGGTAGAATGTTCATTGCAATGAAACAAATATTCATTTTTCTATGCCAGCAACAGTGAGCATGAAATAGGGAAGGGGAGGACTTAGAGGGATTTCTTAATAAAATTTTGTCAGCTTTTGGTTTTATTGTTTAGTGGTACATATTATGTAAAATTTCTTGTTATTCTTCATAAATACATTGAAGTATGTTTGGTTCCAGTTAAGAGAAGTGCTTTATTTTTCCAGAAAAAAAAAAATCTTTATTTTTAGAGTATTTTTTTTAAACACAATGAAGGTGTCATTTCTCATTCAAAAATTTACAAGAGTAACCTAAGCTAGTTCAGTAAAACAGTCTTCCTACAGACGTATGACCTTAACAACATCTTTGTATATGAGATTATTTTAAAAGACAGTGGGGAGTAAGATAAAACCTTAATAAATGCAACAGTTTATGAAAATCCAGTGACTTAGTGTGTGTTGTTTTATGAGACTGACTTACATCCCCAGTAAACACTAGGACTATAGTATCTCTTTTAACTTTCATTTTTCCCCCTTTGGCTCCTCTCAACCTGTATTTGATTAGGTGCAAAAAGATAAAAGCATGTTACCTCAATTTTCACAATGAAAATGTAGAATTAAAGGTTTTAGTTACTCTCATTTTTTTTTTTTTCTGGAGGCTCCAGGCAGCTGCTAATCATTATGTTTGCAATTTTAAAACAAGACCCCAGGTTAGTCTGTGCTAGTTCATTTACAAGAGTCTCCAGTATTTGATTAGACTCCTATGTTTAATAAGGATGCTAGGTAGAAGGAATTGAGCCATTTATTTCTGTAATGTTAGTAACTGTCTGTTCTCTACAGGATCATTTAGATTCTCTGGGTAAATGCAAAACAGGGTTATACATTCTAGTAAGAGTAGTCCTAGCACATATTAGGCAGCTGCACTCCTAACCATCACCTCCTTCCATTAATGGAATATTTTCAGTGGACTTTTGTTTTCCATGTGTTGTAGATCTCTAGAGCTGAAAAACTGGTTTCTAAATGTAATAAAAACCACATTTGAAATGACAAGAAAACTATACATTTGTAGAAAATCAGTAAATAAATCCAAATTTTTTCTCCCTTTATTTTCAAGTTCCAAAGCCTTTGATTTAGTTGTTTGCACATTTTCTGTTTCCAAGAAGACAAAGAGAAGTAAATTAGTTCTGTCTGGCTCAGACAAAGTCCAGCATGAGACAACATTCAAGTAGCACATTCTGTTTAGAGTTTGGAGCTCATAGGTAAAACTGATATCCTCTTGAAACTGAAGCTGCAAAGGTCAGAAAACTTGACCTTCTATCTGTAACCGTTATCTCTAGTACAGGAGAACACAATTAGGGTTGTGCAAGAATGCAGTAACAGGCAGAGAATTTAATGATTAAGCTCCTGAGGCAGATGTACTATTGTAAAGGCAAAGCATGATGCTTCCATAGAGAAAAAGAAAAAAATCAAACCACCAAAATACCTCAAAAATTTTGCTCTTACTCATCCTTCCTATCATGATATATAGTCCTTTAAAAAATAATGCTTCATCAGCATTGTACAAATTTTTCTTCCTGTAAGTGCTTTAAGAAACAGATGGCACTGGCAAAGATACATAATGTTAATTTGGTAATCGTCTCTGTTATGGGATCCTTGACCTCAGCTTAAGCTTGCCAAGCTTTAAGAATTTTGGGCAGAATTTTCCTGCTCTTTGCATGCCTTTGTTTAAAGGGCATTAGAGAACAGCCAAACCATGTGGTTATGCCATTTCAGACATTAGTTTACTCAAAACTTTGGCATTTGCTAGAATTCAAGCTATTGAGTATATAAGAACTGTCCTTTGAGATTATAAAAACTATTCTCCAGATTTAACAAAAAACATAATTTTCTGAAATTGCAGCTCAGACACATCATCAAAACTTATCAGAGGCCAGCTACTAGGTTCTTTTACAATGCTGATTGTTGTGAGCATGCTGAATTTTAACAGAACTGTCATGGGCTGAGTGAAGTAAGCATTTTCTGTGCAGGAGATGAGCATGGCCTTTTCTGTAATTTCCCCTGTAGGTTGTCAGGAGATGCTGTGCAGTATAATACTGAGAGCAGGGAAGCTTAAATTGTAATTTGATTGGGGTTGCTTTGTCTGGTGACTTCTGTGCAGGGGGCTGGCTGCCTTGCTGAACAGTGAGGTACTTGCTGGGTGGAGCAAGGGAAGACAAAATTTTTATGACTAAGAGGAGGCATTATCAAAAACTTACCGAGATGAGCTGGCAGAGAGGATTAGGTTAGCAATACTATTGGCACAGGACATAGAGGGAAATCACAGTGAGAGTAGCTGTAAGCTGAAGGACAGAAATAAACCTACTGTTTAGGTATATGTCTATTCAGAAAATGGATTTAAGCTTAAGGTTTTAGTTTTGTTTTTCAATAGTGCAGTCTATCAACAAAATGAACCAACTTCACAGAAGAAGTATCACAGAATCAAAGAATCAAAGAATGATAGTATCATAGAATGACTTGACTTGGAAGGGGCCTTAGAGATCATCGAGTTCCAGCCCTGCCATGGACAGGAACACCTTCCACTAGACCATGTTTTCCAAGATCCCGTCCAACAGGGCCTTGAACATTTCCAGGAAGGGGACACCCACAACTTCTCTTGGCAAACTGTTCTAGTGCCTCACCACCATCAAAGCAGAGAATTCCTCTCTTAATATCTGATCTAAATCTACTCTCTTTCAGTTTGAATACACTCCTGCTTGCCCTGTCACTACATGCTCTTGTAAAAAGTCCCTTTCCATCTCTCTTATGACCTTCCTTTAAGTAGTGGAAGGCTGGAACTGAGGGACTCTTAAATCTTCTTTTCTCCAGGCTAAACAATCCCAGTTTCCTCAGCCTTTCCCCATAGGAGAGGAGCTCCCTTCCTCTGATCACCTTGGTGTCCCTCCTCTGCACTCTCTCCAGCAGCTCCATGTCCTTCCAGTGCTGGGACCCCAGGGCTGGAGGCAGCCCTGCAGGTGGGGTCTCACCAGAGCGGGGCAGAGGGGCAGAATCCCCTCCCTCCCCTGCTGCCCACGGGGCTCTGGATGCAGCCCAGGACACACTTGGCTCTCTGGGCTGGGAGTGCCCATGGCTGGCTCATGTCCAGCTCTCACCCCCAGCACCCCCAAGTCCTTCTGGGCAGGGCTGCTCTGGATCTGTTCATGCCCAGCCTGGGCTGGCACCAGGGATTGCCCAGACCCAGGTGCAGCACCAGCACCCGGCCTTGTTAAACCTCATGAGATTCCTATGGACCACTGCTCAAGCTTGTTCAGGTCCCTCTGGATGGTGTCCCATCCCTCAGGAGTGTCAAGTGCACCACTCAGCTTGGTGTCATCTGCAGGTTTGCTGAAGGTGCACTCAACTCCTTCATCTGTGTCATTGCTGAATGTCATGAGGTTAGTTTACCTTTAAGGAAGTTAAAGTTGCTGGGGGCTCTTGGGAGTCTTTTCTCCTGACCAATTATCGGTCATTGCTGAGAATTGACAGCAGTTTTAGCCATTGAAAAGTAGAATCAACTTGTGAACCCCACCTTAAAGTGTACACCCAGAAGTCTGTGGTAGTTCTTTGTTTCCTGGCTGTGAAGAGTGGCGGAGCTCCGGCTGGCCTCCCGTTCCCTGCCCAGGCCATGCGGCCTGGGTGGGGAGCCGGGCTGAGCCTGCCGTTCTCCCGGCCGGGAGATGGGGGCCGGCGGGGGCTTGCCCCGGGCTGAGCCGGGCCAGGCCGGTTCCTGGCTTAGCTGCAGGTTTTGCTGTGATAGAATTTACCAGAAAACTGCCGAGTAAAGAAGAAAAGCTCTGGACCTGCGGCAGGCTGAGACAGCAACCACACTGCAGAGCAGCCATGAAGAATCCTCTATCGAAGACAGCTCCAGCTGCTGCTCCGGCAGAGATCACAGAACCATCTACAAAAGCCTGGGCAAGATTTTAACTCTTTCTTATCTAGATGAAACTTGCAGATTAATCTTTTCATCCAGAGAGAGAAAAGGAGAGTAATCAACATGAAAAGAGACTTTATAAACTACTAGTGGCAAGAAAGAAAAGAGACTTCAAGAAAGGTAGAGAATTAAGGAGATGCTTTAATTAAGCTGAAATATCTTTCTGTTAAAACTATGGAGATGGACAATGAAGTCCTGAAAAAAACCCTTTTAATTCATAATAGAGTATGGAGAGGAATAAGGTGTTCAAAGTGTAAATTTGAGTAAAAAGTGAAGTAATTGTGGTATAGTGAAGTGCTGAGAGATTTGAAGCCTTGAGAGGCAATGAGAAAACTGTTTTTTAGTGAAGCTCACAGAAGCAGATGAAGAATACTTTTTTGCCTTTGACTAACTTATCCTTAAAAATGCTATCTTCAAACTCATGACCCATAACACATTACAGAGTGATGTGGAATGGGAGGGGTGGGCTTTAATAACAGTAGCTCTGAGCAGCTGATATCAGAGAGATATCAAAATAGCTTTCTTGTAAGAAACTCCATAATTAAGAGAAAGGAACTTCTGTTTCTCTACAGAAACTGAGGAAAAGACTATAGAAAGAATTAAAACTGTTTAAACCATCAAAATTATAAAGTTTTTGTCTCTGTTGTCATATGAATGAAAAAATAGTGAGCAGTGAGAAATGAAAAGGTTTTTCTAAAAGTTTATTCTGGTGTTCTTATTCTTGTAGTTTGTCAATAAACTTTTCTTTATTCCTTTTAAGTTTTATGCCTGGTTTGCTCTTATTTTAATCCATATCTCACAGCAAGACATAAATAATCCTTTTTTCCCCTTTTTGTTAATTACTGGTTCAAAACCACGACACTGAAGATATTAAATACTGGTCCCACTGAACTCCTGAAGTACAGAACAGAAAAGATAGGACAATTCATCAGGAATGGCCTATCACCCACAGTGTCTGGGATAAAGGAATGGACAGTACTGGGACCAGAGGACATAGTCTTGCTGTGCCAAGGGAAATACAGGTTGGATATTTAGAAAAAGTTTTTTACAGAAAGGGTGATAAAGTATTAGAATGATCTGCCCAGGGAGGTGGTGGAGTCACCATCCCTGGATATAACAAGACAGTGCCATGGTTTAGTTGAAGTATTAGGGCTGGGTTGAACTCGATGACATTGAAGGTCTCTTCCAGCCTAGGGATTCTGTGATTCTTTGATTCTGAGATAGAGATCAACACAGATGTTTGGTGGTCTATGGTCTAAAATGAGATTGGACATTCATCTGATATTCAGGGAAATTTTGTGTTATGTACATGAGAAAAATCTATTTTCAGACACACACACACCCACAAACACTCACCCTTCCTCGTACTTACTACTTCATAGTTGCAGCTTTGGATTTCTCAGAAGATAAAAGTGTCCTCATGTGATAATGTCTTGTCATAAGAATATATATTGGACGGCTCATGAATCTGAATTGACCACAGCTTCATAGCTACAAAATGGGCAGACAGAGGAAACATGGCAATGCACTGTTGACAGTGTTTAGACAATTAACACGGCAGACAGAATTACTTGGGTGAGTGGCCCAAGCATTAGGTGACAGTCTCAGAGGTTCAGCAAACTGGAATTTTGTAGGCAGTGCACTTTCAAAAAACAAAAATGCTGTAACAAAAAAAATAAGTAAATTATAGGTAAAAATGAACTTTTCAAAAGACAAGGACCTCCAGAATGTCATGTGGCAGGCATTTATTGCACTGTCTACAGCTTGTTTACCAATTTTTTACTTCCTTTAACTTAACAGATAAATGAAGTCAATTGTATTATCTAAGAGCTATTCAGCATATTTATCTCATGCTAGGGTTTATATTTAAACACTGGGATTTATATAACTTTTGAATTCAATTGGTAAGTCTTAGCAGAATTAACACTGTTTTGTTGAGATACTGAAGCCTAGAAAAACGTGGTACTGAGTCCTTGTCAAAGAGACAGTAAGATAAAACACACATAAAAGACAATTCTCTTATACAGCCAGGAAGGAAAGAAAAGGAATGTAAAGAAATGAGGAAGGAGAGGGAAAGAAAATGAGATAAAATTGTGTATTTATTAGAAGTACATTAGTACACTTCTTACTTACATATAGAAAATATAGCTGTGTGAAGGAACAGGTATAACTCATTCTATACCTTTCCTCTGATAATCTATTTCCTGTGAAAAACAGGCTCTCAGAAACTGAATATCTCTTTGACCATCTCATACATTTAAAGTTGACAATGTAGCAAGCTATGGCAGAAGTACTTTGTACAACTGAAAAATTGGAATATTTTCATATTCTTCCTCCTGGTATGTATATGTTAAAAGCTATATCAGATACATGGATTTGTGTGTGTGTAAACATATACATGCTTTCATCATCATCTTTTGCCCTAACATCACTAAAAATTATAATTTATTTCCTCTTTGAACGTAAGACTTCAAGACCTGAGATTTTATCCTAACATAGGATTTCATAATGAACCTGGCTTTCTCTCTTTTCTTTCTTAGTTTCACAGCATTCCACTGCCAACTAAAAGAAATTGCATTTTGAAACTGGTGTAGATCAGATGTTTACAGCCTTTTTGTGACTTAGGCTCACACGATGAAGATAGAAATGCTCAATACTTTCAATTTTTCAAACCCAGTGCAGATACCTCAACATTTTTTATCTTAAGCTCAATACCGTGCCTAAACGTATAGAGTGCTTGAAGCACAAAGGTGATGCCTTGTTCTTTGACTGGGAACTACTGAGATCAAGGATAAAAAGTGAAGTAACAGCAGTGAAGAGGAAAGAAAAATCATTTTTCAGTCTTTGTGTTACTAGCTTGACTGGTGTCTGTAATAGACCAGCTGCTGCTGAATGGATCTGGTCCTGCATCAAGGCCATCCTTCCAGCATTCCCACACTGAGCAGTGGGCTGGGGTGAGTAAGATTCTGGGAGCTGAAACAGCCAGGACAGTTGACCCAAACTGATGAAAAGGACTTTCCATCTGCTGTGAAGTCTGCTCAGCAATAAAAGGCAAAGGAAAGGCAGAGGAAGGGCAGGCACTGGCCATTATCAGCTGATGGGAAGTACAGAATAATTGTTTCCCTTTGCTTCTGTAAGCATGACCTTTACTTTCACTTTATTAAATTGTCTTTATCTTGATCTTTATTTAATCCACTCACTTCCTGATGAGGAGGGAGGTATAGACTGTCTTTGTGAGCACCTGGCATCCAGCCAAAAGCAACCCATCACAATGACCAAAGGTAAAGAATAGAGCCAAAAACCAGAATGTAGAGACTTGGATACAAGTGAGAAGAAATCATAACAAAGATCACACATAATGTGCACTTTAGTACTACAAAGTAGGCTAAGTAGTACAACAGCTCTACACAGAAGCTGCTAGTTGTTGACTTTCACCCTTTCCTTCCCTGTCTTGTGTAGTTGTATTGTACAGGCTTGGAAAAAGGAGGTAAAAGATTAGGTTATTTTGCTTTAGAAATTCAACTGTGTAAAAACATAAGATTACATAACATGCATTGTCTTTTTTTTTTTATAAAGAAGAGAGAAGTAACTGCTGGAATAACAAATGCACTTATGACTTTGGTACTTACATGGGACTCAGAGAGTGAATCAGTTCTTATTACAGTTAACTGAAAGTAGGAGCATGGATTCACATTGTTTATTTCTCATGTGTATAAGAGCTGCCTACAGAGATCGTGCAGTTTTTGTTTAGTTTTGTTTTTTCGTTGAATTCCCAGGCTTCCCACTGACATTTTAATAGAAGCTGACACATTCATCTAAATTTCCCTATTTTGAAGTTACAACATTTCTCATCTATAACTGTTTTAACCAGTTTAACAGCAGATATCTTCATTTCTTTACATGTTCTGTAAAAGGACTAAAGAACATGTTTCTGTGTTGCTAAGCAATCTATTTGACACTAAAATCCTTACAATAAGGTTGGCACATAAGCATTTAAGAGTACATGACCAGAATTAATGATATTTTAATCACACAAGATCATGGAAGTATTTAATCCTTCCATTACTAATTTTCTATGCTAAATCTATAGAAGATATGATTTGTACTGGTTTTGTTCTGACTATGTGATTTCTGAATTCAAAGAAGTAAAAGACAGTTTCTTCTTTATATATTTTGGTTTGAAATAAAGACCTCAGACCATGGAAACAGAAGCTTGTCTGACATTCACTTTGTTGTTGGGATCAGGCTCTTGGGACAAAATTACTCTAGAATGAGTTTAGAACAGATGAAGCACTGACAGAAGTCTGAAATATCTTCCAGGATCTGTGTGAGCCTTGTGCAACTTGGCTAGTGTGTCTTTCGCTATCACTGCTGCCAAATTAGAATTACAAGAAACTCTTTAAGAGACCTTTTCTGATTAATGAAATTTCTTCTGTCTTTCTTCTCAGAAAAAGCATGTGGACGCAGGGTATGTGCAGTGCATATTTGTCACCAACGACTCACTCTTGATCTCTTGGTAAGGTGTAGCAGGAACATGAACTTAGGACCCTGTTTAAAGAACCATAGTGGTTTCTTAGGCTTACAAATAGGTATGGTAGTATTTCATTTAACAGTAATGATGAAAATACAAAATACTCCTGGGGAAGTTGAGAAATATATCAATATTGCTTTGGGAATATGCTGTGAGAAACTGGTATATGTGGTAATTACAATGATTTGTGGCAAAAGATTTTTTCAGATTCAACCCCTTTTTTATTTTTTTCCCTTAATGCAAATGCCTCTCTTTCTACATTTTGTCCATAGCTCCTAAAGTAAACTTTACCCAAACTTAGACCAGATATTACTGCTGTGAAATAGACTAAACAATAATTCTTGCACTTTGATGCTTCCACTGCTTCAAAATTTAATGCTTTTTAAGAATGGCACATCAGCAGCACTGCATTGAAGTCACTGTAGCTTCCTTCAGGGCTTGTGCTTCCTTGGGTTTTCATCATCCCTCAGATCAAGCACAAAACATGCATTAGTTCTCTTCAGCTACCCCCATTTCAAACCTGTTCTTCTGCTTAATAAATGAAGTGCATTTATGGAGGCCTGCAACTGGCAGGCTCTCTGTGAACAGGCTGGATGTTCCTTGTTATGAATATTTCTCTCTGGGCCTGTATTCCTTCCACTCAGATGCCCATTTTTCTGCATCATTTTATATTTTGGTATTTGACAAAACCTCCACTGTTCAAATATCCTAATTATGTTTTCTGTCTCACAGCAAGAAAGTGTTTTTGTTCATAAAATGCTGGGATATAGTTTGGGTCATGGTGTTAAAGTGTGACTTAAAACTGTACCCTGTTTCATTAAAATGTTTTCCCCATCTTATTGGCCTCAGAGATACAACATATTTTCTCCATGCAGTTCCTAAGGGACAGTAAGCAATATGCTACATGTCAGTTACATCATATTAGTTTAATAACACCTGGAATAACTCAGCTGCAAATGTTCAAATTATTGTACTTACCCATACATCTCTAATTATGAATAGGAAGCCAAGGATTTAATGAAGAGTTGTATAATTCTTTAATGGCAATTTTATGACAACTTAGTTGGCTGGTTTTTTTACTTTAATTTGGATCTTTTTGCACAGCTGGGTGTAGCTAAGAAGTCCCTCAGGCACACAGCAGTTCCTGGCTGGTATAAATACTATTCTGACTTGCACTGCTGCTGTCTGAAGCCAACATCTGCACTGTGGGGTTCTGGAAACTCAGCTAAGCTGCAGAAAATGCTTTATGTCTATGTCTAATGCTGGGTGGCCAGACTGGAAGATCAGAGCTAGCTGCTCCTGATTTGTTATGCAGAGCTACCTTTAAATGGTCTTGTTTATGAACAAGATGTGGTTTAGTCACATCAATAAACCCTTTGTTTTATTTTTTTGAGATCTAGGTCTTACTTTGGCTGTAACCTTAAGAGTTGGCAAAGGTAGGAAAACAAGTTCAGGGAAAAGTGCTTTATACCAGCTTTGTGATTAATGTTTAAAACTGAATAATATGTACCCCTAGGTTTAGAGAACTAAATATGATGAAGAGTCTAAAAAAATTTTTAAGATAAATTTTATACTGATCTGGAAAAATAGATTAAAAATCCTCTTCTTTAGCATGCATCAAAGACTTGTTGTGTCTGTCACCTTTTCCTGAATTCAGTGGATCAGAGGCCAACAAAGTGCATCATATACAGTGCTGAAAATACTCTGCTTTCTGAGAAAATCAGAGACAAAAATATAAGCACTGCTCCTGTTTTTTATTGTTGTTATTTTTTTAGTTTTGTTTAGAAGATTAGATTGGACAATAACATTATTATTTTCATAATACTCTGGTTTTGATTCATTCCCAACTCTGACTACTAACCTCTGTTAGTAGTAGATCTCTGTAGAGATCCCAGCATCCTCAACATACTGGGTCTTACAAGGGCCATAAACCATGCAAGGATCCTCCTGCCAATGTTTTTACTTGCTTAGTTTCCTGGGAAGAAGAATTTTGCCCCTAAAGATAAATATTTTCACTGTTGAAAGGCAGTGACAGAGCTGCAGTAGAAATCAGTGTTCAATCCATCCCATCTGTGGGTAAACACAAAGTTAGATTTATTTTAAATGTAAACAGCAGATGATTTTTATACATGATTCCTTTAGAGTCAATTTAAAATGTGAGAATTCATACAGCATAATATAAATGTCTGGCAGTTCAAAGCGTAAAATGTTTCATTCTTGAGTAATGGTTTTATAATTCAGAAAGTAATTAAAACAATACATTGACTCTTTAACATGAGCCATGATATCCTAGGGATTGACTGTCCTATGGGACTCCCAAACTGCCTTTTCCTCATAATCTTTCTAGAAAATGCCATAAATTAAGTAAGTAAAAAAAAATTAAGTCGAATTATACGCAGATGTTGAATAAGCCCTTAGCCTTAAGAAGGCTAAGGAATATATATATTCCTAATATATTAAGCAAAAATATATTTGTGCAAGGTACCTTGTTCCTAGGCTCAAGTTCAGTTCAGCTTTGAGGTGACTTTCAGGAACAAAATTAAGAAGCAGCTATTGTAATAATGAAAATCTCCCAGATGTTAATTCTCATCATCAGCTTCTAAACAGTCATGTATTTTCCTTTTGTAAAGGAAGAAAAACACATAGTGCAAGAATACCTGATTCATCAAGGCGTGATTCTACCTAGACACTACTATTGAGCTGAGATGATGTGAGGTATCTAACATAGGAAGCAATACTCAGGGAACTTCACAGCTGGAAACTCAGTTATCTAAATAAATTTCTTTTTTTTTTCCCACAGGACTTCTGGAGGTGATGTAGGTCATATGCTTAATTTCTGCAAACTCAAATAGTGCTTTGAACTTCCACAAAGAGAAGACAACCTATGCTAATTGTTTTAAATGACAAAAACATAAATAGAAGCAAACTCATGAATTCATTGACAAGTAAACTGATCTTATAAAGTAAAGAGTTTAATTTGCCTAAAAGCCTTTCTTTTCTATCTAATTCTAGCTTGTCTTCTCAGTATATAAATCTTCCATCATAGATTTTTTTTTTTTTGGGGTTACTTATTTTCAGGAAAATAAATCCAGCCAAAATAAACTGTACTCACTGAAAGAAATAGCTCAATAGTATAATGTTGTTTGGTCTTCTCTTCTAACAAGTATAGTATTAAGGAAAGAGGATGTGACTTCTAAATTTTTTATTCCATGTCTTAATTTTTTTGATGAGTTCCAAATAATCCATTCTTTATGTCTATTTTATCTTAAACCTTAATCAAATACCTAATTCAAAACAGTTCTAAAGAAAAGAAATTTCAGATTTCTTGAACTTAATGGTGGATAATGATTTTCAAAAATGGACTCCTTAGGATCATGTTTGAGATCTGGAAATCCTCCTATACATATCTGGTTTATCAGTAAGAGGAGATCACTCTGTAATGCGTGTAATTTATGGCAGTTATTGAGAACAGAGTGCACCCATGGGTTTCTCAATCTGCTGCTACAGGTGATATAACTGCTCTGAAAGATGCCAATAGAAAGGCTGCACCCCTCCATCCTTCACTGCAATGTCTCTAGCCAAAATCAGGATAAACTTCTCTTACAACTTACAGGCCAACTGTGGCTAAAAGTCAGACTCCACTAAGTCTCTTACTTACTTCAGTAAGTAAGCAAATACCACCTTGCTTATTCTGAGGAATACTTAACTAATTTTCTATTTCAAGAAAAGTGACATGCTCAAAGGTAATGGTTTGCATGTTGCATGGCGGTATATTGTGAAAATAGGATGTGAAAATGTCTCTTTGGTTACAAAGATTTTGGTTTGGTTTGCTGCAACTCAGAATTAGTCTACGCAGTTGAAAAAATACAACTGAAGACTCTTTACTGAAGAGTGAAACCAATACAATTTGGAAATAAAGATAACCATTTTGGGCTGAATCCAACAAGCTGCAGTGTTCTGATTTCTTACACTGAAATACAGAATGTGTTTTGCCTCATTCTGACCTCTTATCTTTTATTAGATATTTGACTTCAACCAGAATCCTAACAGAATTAGTCAAAAGAGCAATGCAAGGCATATGAGCTTTGGTTTAGCTTAGAACTGGAAAAGACTTTACATCTACTAAACAGAGTTTTAGTGAAAAAACACCTTTGCAAGATAACTTGAGTTTTAATTAAAAGTTTCCTTTGATCACACATGAAGGACAGTTTAGGTAATGTAAGTTGTTGCAGTGTGTTTCTTGTTAATGGTATGTTTGGTTATTACCTAAGTTGATGGTTTGGTCCAAATGAGACCCTCCCACCCCATGCTGTCAATCTACCCTGAGTCTCCTGTCAATCTGTCTTAGGCCCACCGCATGCTTGGAATTCCTCTTCAGAAATCCCCTAAACTTCGATGCTTGATTAGTCCATGTGACCCAACTTTCCCCCCCTACCTCCCTCATTGGATGATGATTTTGTGAACCCTGCCTTTTACCCTCCCCAGGATATCTCTGATTAGCTGATGCTTTGTACCCTCCCTTTGAACAGCCTCCCTATTCCAGCTGTTGCACGCTCGCATTTTCTGTCTTTTGCCCCCAGGATTCCCCAGAGCAATAAATCCTCTATTACCCCATGCATAAGACCTCCCTCTCATCCTTGTCTCCTCAGAGCACAGACTGACAGCCAAAAAGCCATAGAGCAAGTGCTCTAGTCACACCTCGGGTCATCCTGCTCCTGGGGTGTGACCTGCTCCTGTTGCAGGCTGAAGTGATAGAGCCAGATAAGTTCTGATGCGTTAATAAATATTTGATAGCAAATTCTTGCAAATGAAATGTTTTCATTTTTACAAAACAACCTTTTAATCAGCTTAAATAATTATTTGCACTTCAATAAAAAATAAAATCAGCTTTTATTTGTGTTTCATTAAATAACTGAATTTCAGTAAATGATAAAATTGTTTTTTCTTTTGTTTGGTAGAGGAAATTCTAAATTAAATTTTAGATATTGCCATATGAAGCTTAGAAAGAGGAATACTGGTTAATTGAAGATAATGCATGAAGTATCTGGAGTTAATAATAGGTCATGTATAAGTCTCATGTAACACTTCTAAAACAAATAGATCATCAAGCTATTGGAGTCTTAGAACAAACTCAATTAAAATACCTCAAATTACATGTGTTTTTCATTTAGGCAATGCAAACACACTTTTCTTTCAAAATAAAATTTATCAGTCTTTTTGTTTTCCACTATACCTACAATCAAACTCCAATATAAAACAGCAACAAAAAACCCAACAAGCAAAAAAAACCCCAGCCCATCAACTAAAAGTATTCTACTAATTTTTGAAAGAAACTCTAATTTTAGACAAATTTTTTGACATAAACATGGTTAAATTAGCAAAAATTATTATAATACAGTGATGGAAAATTCTGATTTTAGATTCTGGTCTTACAAAACAGAAGTCATGCCTTAGATGTGTGTACCTAAGGAGGTACTTGGAGAACAATAAGGAAGTCTGCAAGCTGATCCAGTAGCTCATGGAGAGGGTTTAGCATTTGTGTAATCAAGAATCAGTGGACTCAGGATGGAGACAGCAGCAACTGCACTTTTCCTTCTTGTTTTCAAAGAAAAGCCTGTGTGTAATCCACGAAAAGTAGAACAGAAATATTGAGTAGAAGAGTTGGGCAGTATTAGTGGAATAGAGAAAAATACAAGAAAGAGAGTTTCATAAAGAAACATAGATTTAATATTGAATTTTAAATGCTGGGATTTTCTGGCTTTTGAAAATCCCCATCTTAACCAAATACAATGATTTATAAGCTGAAGTCTACAGTAAATTAGAGAGAGTAGTTCACAGAATGTCTGTAAAATGTCTGGTTTTAAAAGCAGAAGTGATTTTTTCATCTTTCCTTTTTAAAAAAATGATTCAATAAACTATTTATGCTCTGTAGGTATTGAGAAAATAAGATTTTGCGAATCATTGTATGCTTTTGTTAGCAGGAAATGAGAGCAGGTTTCCTGTTGCTGTTAACAATTATTATATTCCTGTTTGTAACAATTATTGTATATTATGTACCACATTTGCATTTCAAATTAAGTTTTGTTCTACTGAAACTTCCCATATTCAGAAGCTTTTCAGTCTATAAAGACTACCTTGCTTCCCCTTGCCTTATTTTTCCTTCCCTGGAAGAAAAAGAAAGGAAGATAACATTAGCAAGGACATTCACTGCTACCTCCTCAAAGGACAATATGTTAAGGATGTTGTTCCTGCTTGAAAAATGCCAAAACTTCTCAGAAGGAAATGGAAGACCCTGATCCAGCTGGGGCAGAGGAAGCTCCTTGAACTTAAAAATTTATGTAATAAGCTATGGATTCTGAAAGCAGGCAGGGAGCACAGAGCCTGGGTGAAGCTGTCACACAGACTTCTCACTCTGGCCTGAGAAACCATGAGAAAGAATCCAAACAGTCCTTGGTAAAGGACAATAATCTTTGCAGGTGTTGGTTGGGATTTACTTGCAAGAAACAGTCAAGGGGTGGTGTTCCACTTAACCAGTGATGGTGGATGTGTTGCTTTAATGTCCAATAAGAGTTTTACCTCTTGGACCTTCTTGAACATGTGTATAAAAGACGATCAAGAATAATAAACTTTGCTCTCTTGGACAATGCAGCTAAGGGAGTCAGTGTCATACTGCTTTGCTATTCCTAATATAGTGCTATAATAAGCTGTCCAAAGACATGAAATGAGCTTTTCATAGATACTCTATTGCATGATAAGCTTCTGTTTACATTGAAACTAGTGAAATTACTTAAACAGTAAGTGCTGAAGTACTCTTGTAACCTAAGTGCATTTACAAGTGGTGCTGGAATCAAAGTAGAGTACACAGGAAATTTTATAAAGACAATATATTCTAAAATTATGAGGACTAGCATTTACAGGTGATTTCATTTTTTAATCATGTGCTTTACCCATATGTGCTGTAGATTTTAGGCTACATGAAGGTATCCTGTAATCATTATGATACTTAAGCAACATGCTTTTCAGACAAGAAGGAACAAGCATGACAGAAAAATCAAGGAAGTTCTGCGAAATCTCGAAGCGAGTGAGATAAATCATAATAGGTTTGTGCTTTTCCCAAAAATATGTATTTCATTAATTTCAAAGGTAGCAGTCGGGTTAGTTATTTTCCTTTTCCAGAAAGAGTTTTATACAGCTTTTTTATGATGACTGTGTATTTTTGATGAAGTGATCCAGACAATTATGTAACTGAATGGACAAGAAATATTAGTCACTTAAAATGGTAATTAATACTAGAAATCTCATTTTTTCCTAATTACTGGTAAAGGAAAGTATGTTATTTTACATGGAAATGTACACTTCTCTAAATTCAAAGTTTTGGGAAACATGTATAAGAACCTGACTTTTCATGCAACATTTATAAAATTCTTACTGCCCTGTATATGCAGACACTGCACTATTTTCATTACGTGATCAGCAAGCACACTTTATTCCTGGCAAAAATATTGTCATTAATTGGGTCTGGTCACATTCAAGAATTTGGCAATCTGAAATTCAATTGAACAGTAATTAATTATAATGGCTGCTTGGATTCATGACCATTTTAATCTCATCAGTTCCTACCAAAGTAACACTTGTTTATTCCAAAACAGCCCCCACTAAAAGAATGTCAAACACACTGCTCCCACAGAAAGACTTCTCAGTAGGCTAATGAGGTTTTTATATGATTTCTCTAATTCCCTAACTCATTTCCATTATAGAAAGGTCTGAAGGACCTGCTAAAATCAAATAAATATATATATAAATTGCATACAAGGGCTCTCAGCAAATAATTTCTGAAATCAATCTTAAATATTGTCTGAAATGAAAAGTATTTTTTAAAAGTGTTCTAGACTTGAAGATTTCAATAAGCTGATAGTAGAATTAAAACATATTGCTTCGAGTCCATGAGACATTGTGACTACTAAAAATTTGATTAGATGCAAATAGAGACAAAACAACTGGATTTTAAACTTTTTTCCTTCAGAAACAGAAGGTTTTTAAAATCAGTATTAGCACCTTGGTATAAGTTCACAGTAACGATACCAAGTATCAGGTTTCAGGGCTTTTATTAAGAGTGAAAAATATAAGCACAATGCCTTGACTATAGCTTTGAGCAAAGGGGTGACTCAGGTTATTGAGCTGTCTTTCACCAAATGCAAGGACAAAGAGGTAGCTCATTTTTTTACTTATTTGATAGTGTGCAATAATGGAAGCCTTGAAGGCCTAGCTGAGGTGTCTAAGTTAATGCTCAAAAAAACTGTGGAAGGTGGCCCAGGCACTTTGGCACAGATGGTTCTCAAAGAATAAAACATCCTCCAAGTGAGTAAATCAGGTCAAATTTCTATTTATATTCAATAATATTGAAATTAAGTGATGGGTTCTTTCAGGTCAATTAATTATCATCAACTAACTTGCATTTTTTGCACTTGAAATATTAGATTGAACAAAGACCGTGCAGAAATATATACATTCAGCAGTTGCTTATGAGGTAGGTGGCTGAAGTGAACTCAGTCTTGTTTTATGTATCATCAATGCACTTCTGTGCAATATAAGTGAGGATGAGAAAATGGAAATATATATTTAAGGCTGGTGACCTAAAAAGTAATGTTTTCAATAGCATGTAAGTTACCTGAAAAAAAGTGAGGATAAAATAAAAATAAGAGTTAAATTGAACCCATGATTTTTTCCAGTGGGTTGACCTCAAGCCCAATAAGTTGTCCAAAACTTTTGTTGAATATAAATAGACTTCCACTGAGGACAGTAGATTCTATATCAAGCTGAAATTAAGCAACTGAAGCTTTTCAGAGGTTCAGGTAGTTTGTTCTTTTTTCTGGGGTTCCTCTTGAAATGGAAGGCTAAAATTTAAACCAGCATATAATCTTTTAAGAATACTCACCACCATAATTATTTTGTTCATTTCAGCATAACAATAGATACAATATATATCTTTTCATAAAAAGAAGTTGCATTTTTCTTTCATTAGAAAGAAACAAAGTAATGCTCTGATGTAATGAAAAATCACTCTGATCTCCCATTACTTTACCTGGAAGATTTTTTTACTCTGAAGATTGCTGTAATATGCCAATCAAAAAGGGTATCTTTCACAAAGTCTTTTTACCAAGACAGCTTCTCTGTCTTGGTAAAGTTACCAAAGAGTGCTGTATTTTAAAATAAAGCCATCTGTGTATTTAAACCTGTTTTATCTTTCTCTTCCTCAGTTCACACATATGCTGTCTTCAGCTTAAAGAAACTTCCAATATGCTGTTTTGGATACACTGAGTTACTTGTGCCAAAGGTTTCTGATTCTGCTGCACTTAACTATGTTTGACATTTCTGCTGTCAATTTAGAACTACATAAAGATTGTCTAATGGAGTTACATATTTCAACAGAATATTTCAATATTTTGATTTCAACAAAAAACGGACATTCAGTCTGTCTAGTATGACTTGTGCCAGCATGCCTGGTATTCAGCTGGGGAATTTCAACAGAAAGAGGGCTAAGAAGCTTCAGCAATTCAACATCATTGCAGTCCACTCAGACTTTGACACTGCAGTGCTGCAGAAGAAAACATGAGACTATAGAAATACACCATTTTCCATACAATGTTATTCTTGCATGATGCTTAGATGATATCTATATTTGAAGTGACTCCAGTTTCCCAAGAAAAATACTGTTCTCTTCAACAGTTCATTATTTCACTACATCCTCATGTCAGACTACAAAATGGCATGTCAGACACGCTGGTGATTTGACATAAATAATGTCGAGGGATACAGAATAGTAAGAGACCAATAGTTATAAACAATGGGTTATGAATACAGAAAATTAACTGAACATGTACCTGAAGTTCGCCCACTTTTATTTAACCTCAGCACTGCTCATTGTACAAGCACAAGCTGTGATAATTTCCTTGCATTCTTGCTCTGTTGTATTGTATTACCTCATATGCAATATGGTAAGCCACTATAATTAAATTGAGCCAACATGCTTTAAAATCTGGGCCATAGTTTAATCTACCAAGATATTCAAGATATAGGGAACTAGAAGTAATATGTATTTTTTGTAAGGAAATAACCTGTTTTTAATTTAAATTAAAAAAAAATAAAATAGAAAATATAGGAACACCTATTGTTTGTACACACAGTGGAATATTTCCTGATTTCCAAGAAGGGAGTTGCACTGGACTATGATTTGAATCCAGTCTCAGTTGTGCTCACAAGATGAGTATTCCTGAAACACAGTGTTAGTATTTTCTGTACAATATAGCCCGGGAAACCACACTTAATTCTGATAATGCAAAAAATTATATGCTGGTGCCTAATTTTTTTCTTTGTTCAAATACATTTAAAAGTTGTGTTTGTATAACTGTCTGCATAGTCCAATCCTTCAGAATTTAGCAACCAATATATAAACACCTTTGTATGACTCACAGACACTTCCTGTTCTATGCTAAGCAATGGTCACCTCATCTCTGATGTGCGACCCTGCAGCTAGCTGGAGTTGGTTTCAAAGAATAACAATATTTCTCGGCCTGGAAAATCCACAAAAAACTTGAAAGTGAGTCAGTTTTAGTTAAATTCCCCAACCTCATCCCCTAACAAATAAATCTTAAATTCCATTTGAAACATAAATTAGATAATATCTACAGGACAAAATCAAGTCCTTTACTAAGTTAAAAAAAAAAATAAAAATATGACCACAATATTTTCCCCCTCACATAACCCTCAGATCCTTATGAAAACAGAAGTCATGTCCTCTGTGAGAAAGATTGGTCTTCTGACATTTTCTGCCAGTTCAACTGATTCAGCTGTTGAATTAGCACCTTATTTTCTAGGGAAATTACTAATCATGCATTCACAAAAACAATAAAATTCTTTTCTAGTTATTTAATATTGTTGGAAACAATCTTTTTGCTGGTGTTGCTTGGCTTATTTTGGATTAGTGATGGAAAGGAAAGGATTTTATTTTATCAGTCCTGGAAATATGTGTAGGTAATCAGAAATTTATTTAACAAAGAATTCTTACACTCGGAATTTATTTTAATTTAATCTATGAACACAACTTAATCTCCAAATATTGTAAAAAATATTTACCTTCATTTTTGCAACAAGAAATAAAGGTATACATATTTTTTCCTGAAAAAGCAGTGATGATAGAAGAAAATTAGTTTTCTGTTCTGCATCAGTAATAGATACATGTGTTCTGAAATTCAGAAACAATACCCAATATCATGGTACAAGGCTCTTAAGGAAATAGCTAATGGAGGATGTTTCTAGAAATTATTAGATTCATCAAAAGGGGGTAGGACATGCTCAAAATTAGTTTCTTCAATTACCTTGCATGTACATCGGAAAAATCAAAGAGCATATGAGTTCTCGAGGAAAAACTCAAAGATATTTGGGTGTTTATTTTATATTTCTTATCCTAAAGCCAGCTTACAGTAGTAAGGTTTTCGCAGTGTCCTTCTGGACAAAATATCCATCATGCAACAGGAAATATTCACAAACTTGATGGATAAACTGCCTGAAGGGCCAGGCACAAAGACTTTTACTAACTGAGGCAGCATTTGTCTGGTGGTCAATTTCCTGTGGGGCTCCTCAGGGATCAGTTTTTGGGCCATCTCTTCCATGTTTTTATCAATGTCCTGGATACAGAAGCTGAATGCACACTAAGTTTGCTGATGGTACTAAACCATAGGGAGCCTTAGATTCCCTTGAAGGTAAAGAGGCTTTACAGAGTGACTTGAGAATTTTGAAGGCTGGGAATCCTGTGATTTTACAATTCACTACTTTTTATAGTTGCCCAGGTGCAATACTCTGAATCAACATAGTAATGGTGAAAACAATTGAAAATATTCAAAGAAGAGTTTCTCACGCTTATAGAAACTAATTTTCAAGAAACATACATCTGAAAGTTCATTCCTGCATTTCTGAAAATACAATTTATAAAATATTTGTATTTCTGAAAAGACAAGATTTCTTTCACAATTACCTCTAACTAGAAAGCTGAGGTTACAGGTTGTATGAATTTAACATATGCATGTAGAGACTAATATTATTTACTTCTTTGCATCCAAGTTGAATAAATAGATAAGCACACCCCTGGCTCTCTTATAGGAAAAAAAAACCAACAAAAAAAGAGTAGTGATTCTTGTTAATTAATTTCTTTCCAGCCTTCTTTCCTTTTTATATGATATGAAAAATTGCACACAACAGGGTTTTTCAGTATTCCACGTTTGATTGCATTTTTCTTCTCAAATCAGAGGTAGATTGTCCTAAGCAGGGAGATGATGCCTTTTTAAAGGATGGCTATCACCAGTTCAGCTATTTTGCAGAAGGTGGAAGTTTTGTTTTTCTGAGACTTGCTCCATCTCACAGGCAGCTCTCTGCAGAGAGAGTGTTTTTGAACTTGTTCTGGTTCTGCTGCCCATATTCAGAACCTACCTTTTTGTCTTCTGTGGTAGATAGGATAGCTAGATCCAGGACTAAAGCACCTCCATCGACCTCAGTGCTTAAATTCATGACATGTCTATATCCCCAAAACTCTCACCTACTAAAAATCAGGATCATTTTTTAGGAGTACATATCTTGAAGGATTTAACAGATTAAACCTAGAGATAAAAATGAATGGTTGTAAAGATCTTGTAGTATAAATTATCACAGAAAAGTGTTAATTATAATTTGCGCTAGCTAAATTGCCTGACTGTCCTGAAAACAGAGATTCCCAAAATTTTTTCATTAGTACAGTTGGAGGTATGTAAGAGACATGTTGATGTTCCACTCGGGGACATAGCAGTGGACATTACAGTGCGTGATTAACGATCAAACTTGATGATCTTAAAGGTCTTTTCCAGCATAAATGATTCTGTATTTCCATGAAAAGGTGAATAAATTTTATGAAATGTGCATTGGAAAGGGCAGATTCTAATTTCTTCTTTGCCTGATATATCAAGGAACTAGGCTTGCTCTTAAGCCAAATGAACTGCTTAAAATTTGCTGTAAATGAAAAATTTCATAGATCTTCACACAAATTTTCACTTGTTTCTCTTTCTCTTATCCATGAACATATACCATTTTGAAGGCCATACAGAGAGAACCAATAAAATAACATTTACATTGTTTTTTAAAATTTACAATACTTACTATATAGTAGTTATATTTACTATATAACTTCAACACACTGGAGTCAGTGCTCGTCTCTTTTGTAGATGTATTTGTACTTCAGAAAAATAGATCAACTGGCAAAATACAGAGAAGTCTTTGTATGGGCACTAACAGGAAGGATAGAGAATTTTTCCTGTGTCTGGTCTAAAACAGGGGGCACTGGAGAGAATTAACTCTACCCAGTTCCCTACACATTTGATGTCTATTTGAAATTTAAGGTTGGTAAATTGCAATAATTTTAGATAAATATCAGCTAGTTAATCTGACTGACTCCAAGAAACTGCCCAAATATAGTTGTGGTTGAAGCAGCTCATTGTGTCTGCAGTTTATTCAAGCAGATTAATTTTTGTTGCTCAAGGAATCTGTCATACCCCAGGGATGTGGTGGAATAATTTCATTGTAATCAGGGGCTCTATGCACATGAAGGATTTGTTAAACTCATTCTGATCAGTTCATTAAAAGCTTGAATGCTATTTGAGAGCCTTCTATACTGATTGGATTTTACTCAAAAATTCTAATTCACAGTAATAAATACAGAGCAAAAGTTACAATGGGTAAGGATGACAAATAATATCAATTTTCCTGCAATTTATCTGCTTTGAACAGCGCTGTCTCTCCTATGATGTGACCCAACAATTCAAGAGCACATATAAAGATTTATTATAGTTTTCCATTTTTGTCTCAGCTATATCTTGTATATGTATTTGTATGTAAGAAATATTCACAAAGAATATTCTATCTCATGATTTAGAAGGCGCTCAAGAAAAAATTTTAAAGATAGGCTATCTTTCCTTATTTATACATCTGATTTTCAATGCTTTGTTTAGGATAAGCTTTCTCAGTAACATTGAATCAACATGGCTAAATTCTATTTTATTTCAAGTGGTTTTATCCCATTAAAGTTCTGTGTGATAAAGAATGATCTGTAAGTGACTTTTTCAGTGCCTTGTACATAACGTGTTATGCAATTCCTTTTGGAATGTATAGAATCATAATGTTAGCATTTCTGATTATATATTCTGTGCTATATTGTCACTGTTAAGAAGCAAATAAGGCTGCTATAAAATTAAACAAACTGAAGGGGAAAAAACATATTAACCGGATATCTATAACCAGTCATTGCGCCTCAAAATCATTGACTCAAATGCCAAAGTAACATTCAAGCTTCCATTTCAAATTTTTATGCAAGTCAGTTAAGGCTTTCAACTGTCTATAGAAGAATATACATATGTTGGTCTTCCAGGACTCGACAAAAGTCCCCTAGCCAAATATTTTTTTAGAATTCATGACTTAGGAAAAAAAGATGGTGAAAACAAGAAAAGTTCACTGTAATATTTCTTCAACATTTGCCAAGTCCCATAAAAGACATCCTAAAACAGAACAGGTGTCTGTGCATTCATTTATGAATCACATGCATAATGGAGAAAATGACTGCCTATGGTTTCCATAATATTCTGGTAATGGGAAATGATACATGACCCAGTGAGGCTTGTAAGTGCTCATTTAGCTGGTGTTAGTGGCACGTAAGAGCATGCATCTTCTCTCACAGGTGTTTTAGAGAATTATAGGGGTTTGGTGTCTTCCTGCCACAGTCAGTATGAACTTTTCAAGTTTATATAACAATCTCATTTGCAAATTAAGATATTTATTTATTTATTAACTCGTAGGGTTAAAAAAATACAGCAGGGGATCAATCCATGTTGTGCAGACTAGTTTACTATGAAATCTCTAAGGTAATTTAATTTTTCTCAACTGCTTTTCTTCTGAGTGTCCTGCTGTATGTGCAAACAACATCCTGGGAGGAAGTTCCCTTTGATGACATGGTTTTGTTACTCCTACTTTTGTGCTTTTGTGGTATGATACTTTCATGTGTATTTAAACATAAAAAGCCATGATTTGGTATAATGTTTTTACTTACAGTGGTCAGACAGAGCTGATTTAATTTTACTTCACAGAAATTACATTAATGTTGCCTAGCACAATGAGTTCCAAATAGGCACAGAGAATTTTGTATTTTTCTGTATGACCTGAAGAAGCAGAGAGAAAGAGAGAAAGATGGGTGGGAAAATGTTTCTGGTTCTTGTGACTTTGGCCTTCAGACTATAATTTGGTGCTTTGCTGTTTCTGCTAGAGAGTGAAACAAAGTGTTGCAGTGTCAAAAGAGAGATGAAGTTTAACTGCCTATCTTGCTGAAACATGACTGTGAAGCCCTGTTTTGACCGAGGACTCATGAGGCTCTGGAAACTCTGGCAGGGAGGGACATGTGTCATGAGACCATGGCCTCACTGGGGAGTTCAGTCACCTACTTCCCTCAGGTGTTGATTGGGAGCTGCAGCAAAACCAATGCCCTTTGCTCTCCCTCCAGCAGCTCTCACTCTAGGAGGTAAAGCATGTGGCAGCTTGTGGATGTTTGCTAGCTCCAGATCTGCCACATCATGAGAATCCCAGAGACCTTTCCCTTTTCTGTTTGTAGACTGAACATTTCCTCAGGAGGACAGTCTGCCAAGCCTACACACACTTAAGAAAAGACTGCAGTCTTAAATATCCCTGACACATGTGTTTATCCAGGGAGATTTCTGTTAGGATTTTTCATGTACAGACTAAGCATGCTGCACGGTCAATCTTTTTGTTGGTCTGCTCCATTTCTGCCAACAACCCTAACTAATAAAAAGGGACATATACAGAAATTGTAAAATTTAGAATGTAGCAAACTTTTTGTGTGCTTAGAACTATGTGTGAGCATTCAGTCAGATTTGGAGAACAACATTCACTTTGTAATTACATACTTAGCACACCCAAAGTTCACTATTATGATGGTAATGAGTCTTTCAAAGGATCCCTGTGGATGCTAACTATGAAGGAGGGAGCACAGTGCCTGTGGAGTAGCAGGCCGCACAACTTCCTCAGTTTCGCCTGAGAAAGTGGCCTGGGAAATCATGAGGAGGAATTAAAACAATCCTCAGAGATAGAAGACAGCCTTGCAGGTGCTGTTTGTCAGTTTCTTGTTTTCTTGCAAGAGAAGGTTGAGGGGTGGTGTAACCCACTGACCAATGATGGTGATGTGTTAGTTTACTAACCAATAAGAGTTTTACTTTTCTGTACTTTCACGTATCGGTCTATAAAAGCAGATCTGAGGTAATAAACCTTAAGAGAGAAAAGAGAAAGAACTCTCCTCTTCAACTCTCAAAAGAGTCTGTGTCATTCATCTCGCTGTTCCCAATAGAGCGACAGACCCCACTGTGACATACAATAGCACATGAAAGTGCTCTGTGTCTTGAAAACATATTACTGATGTGCCTCAGATATGCAACAATTCCTCCCTCCCTCCCGCACTTCCTTCCGCACTTCCTTCCTTCTGCACTTCCTTCCTCACTCCCTCCCTTCCTCACCCCCTTCCTCACTCCCTTCCTCCCTTCCTCACTCCCTGTTTCCTGATGGTTGTCACCTGCTGAGGTTTTGATGAATTCCTTTCCTGAGCATGGGTTCTTAAATCCTGGTGTGGTGTGAACATAATGGCACATAACAATAGTCACTACTATCTTAAAGCTGGGTGGAGAAGCAGTTTCCTACATGGCAGACTGTAATATGCCTGGAAAAACAGCTTGCTTATGCTGACGATCCTGATGCTGCCAGGGAGCACTGAAAAGCACTTGCTGCTGTCAGTTTGTGAAGTCCAGCAGTGTCACTCAGTCTGTGCCAAAAAATCCTACTCCTCTTCCTGCAAGATGGAACATAAAAGCAAGTCACTGAACATTAGCTGTGACTCCATGAGATTGAAATCAGTAAGTGGCACAGAAGAAATGGAAGAAAAGAGCAGAGCCACATTTTTTACTAAAAAGTATTTTGTCCATTTTACGAAAGAAAATGTGCCAGTCAGATCTCACTGTGTTATGTCTGCCAACATACAGAGACTTTTTTCACCTCATTCCCTCTGTTAAAGTAGAAATGTGTGATGATGGAAAAAAAAAATGTTCAAAGAGAAACCACATTTGCGAATGGCATGATGGAGACACTTCTAAAGAACAATGGAAGTAAGCAGTGCTTCTGGTAAAACTCATTGTGTACATGGATTATTGGGTGTGTATTATTTGGGTTTTTACCATGTTCTGTTCAACATCTGATGGGATGCACCTTTCTCAGAGAGGAATATGATTTCTAGAACAGGAGGTAGAGGGGCTCATTAATAGATCTTTAAAGTAGTTTGGAAGGGAGAAAGAGAAAATACCAGGCTACCCAGTGATGAGTGGTGGGACAGTGTGAAAAAACTTAAGGAAACAAGCTCTAATGGGATCCCTCAATATCGCATCTCGCTGGAGCTTATCTGGCTCTATCACTTTGGCATAAGTCACATCCATCTACCACACCTCACAGCTGTTGAGGCCTCTTGGATTTACACCAGCACTCAAGCTTGGTACCACATACCTTTGGCAACTGGGACAGCTGGGACATGTAGCTATGATGGCTTTAGCCTGGTCCCGCTTTAGATGGAATTGGTGTACCAGGCCAGGCACATTTTGATGGAATTGTTGATGGCTCAGCTTTGCCTGCTGAAAGATGCCTGGCAGGTTGATCTTCTCAGCTGGGGTGGCCAGGGCGTCTGCTCTTCTGTTCCCCTCTGCAATGAAACATGGAAGGTTTCATGTGTATGTGACCTCACATGCATCACATAGAAAAGTTGCTCTTGGTGGGAAACAAGACAGAGTAATTTTGAGAGTAACTTTAACAGGTTAGGGTTAGAGACCTCCTTTAAAACAGCATTTTGGGCTCTAGATACTACCCCTGCAACATAGGCTGAATCAGTGACTAGATTAAAAGGTTCAGAAAACCTCTCAAAGGCTCTGACGACTGCATTTAACTCAATAATTTGAGGGAAGCCCTCAACTTCTTTTACATCTGTCTCCCATTTCTGAGTCTGAGGATCCTTCCAAGTCATCACTGACTTGTGGGATGCTCCACATGCATCTGTGAAAACTGTCACAGCATTGAGTGGCCTCTGACTTTGTTTTTCCTTGGGGACTAATTTAAATGCCAAATTAAATAGTTTATGTCCAGGACAATGAATTGAAATTTGTCCTGGGTAGCTATCTAGAGCAAATTGGAGTGTCTGATCTTACCTAAGTAACTGCTCCAGAACCACTTTTGTCAACTTACCTGATGTTAGGGTAAGTGGTAGATGGATGCATGCGAAGTCACACCCCGCCAGTTCTCGCATTCTTGCCCTGGCCTTCTGGATCAACTGAGCCATTAACTCTTGTGGTCTGGTGATACTTTTGGACTGCTGGTGACTGAGGAATACCTATGATCTAGAGAGGGTCCCTCTGACCTTGATCCCACTGGAAAATCAAGCCATGGAGGTGTGGCAATCTTCCCAAACCAATAAACTTAAATGGCAAGTCTGGCAAGCAGCAATGAGCTTGTTTTGTTGCCATCGCCTCTTGAGCTTTCTCCAGAGCTAGCTTGGCCTCTTGGGTTAGGACCCTAGGAGAACTCAGCTCCTCTCCCCCTTTCAATAAATTGAAAAGGGGGGCTAGGTCTTCTGTTGTTAAGCCCACCCAGGGTCTGACCCAATTTAAGGAACCACACAGCTGGTGGAGATCAGCTAAGGTTTTTGGGTTGTTTCTGATCATCAGTTTTTGAGGAGTAATGGTCCTCTTGCTAATTTGGAGCCCCAGATACCTCCAAAGGGGAACCCGTTGAACTTTGTCCTTTTGGAGTTCAAATCCTACAGCAATCAAAACATTGACAGCTAGGTCACACACATGCTGCAGTATGTCCTCATCGGGGGGACACACGAGCACATCATCCATATAGTGCAGGATGATGGTTTCTCTTGCTTTGGCACGCACTGGGGACAGCAATGAAGCAACGTACCACTGGCAGATACTGGGACTGTTTTTCATGCCTTGAGGCAAGGTTTGCCAATGGTAGCGCTTCATTGGAGCTTCTCGATTGACGGAGGGAACTGAGAAGGCAAACCGTGGGGCATCAGCAGGGTCAAGGGGAATCTGGAAGAAACAGTCTTTTATATCAGTAACTGCCAAATTCCAATTTTGGGGGAGCATTGAAGGGGAGGGTATTCCTGGTTGAAGAGACCCCATGTCTTCAATGACTTTGTTAATTTCTCTAAGGTCCTGGACGAGTTGCCACTTGTCCTTTCCCGGCTTCCTGATAACAAAGACCGGGGAATTCCAAGGGCTGGTGTTTGGCACAATGCTGCCTTTTGCTAACTGCCCTTCTACCAATTCATTGAGCACCTTCAATTTTTGTTTATTCAGCGGCCACTGATCTACCCATACTGGGTGTTCTTTTTTCCAGTTCAGCTTCTGGGCAGGGCGCTCAGCAGCAGCTACTATGAAAAATCCCAAGGGGTTTTTGGGATTTCAGTTTTCACTCCCCATTGGGACATGGCATCTCTCCCCCACAGTGGAACTTTACAGTCTAAAATGAATGGGCGTAAGCTGGCCAATTGCCCATCTGGCCCTTCAATTTGGATAATGCTCTTAGATTGTTTGGCAAATTGGGCACCCCCAATGCCCTGTACTTTACCCATCACGGGTTGCAGTTCCCAATGTGATGGCCATCTGGTGGTTGGGATGATTGTCACATCTGCCCCTGTGTCCAACACTCCATCAAGGTGAAGGTAATCTTCACCTCGCTGCAGTCCACACCCCATCCAAGGCTTGTCTTCTCCAATGACTTCTGCCCAGTAGACACCTGGTGAAAAATTGTCCACCTCCATCTCATGTGGCATCAAAATCGCTTGGGCGATGATTTGGCCCTGTGGCATAAAGAAGGGTGGGTGGACAAAAAGTACCATGAGAATGAGTGCCTCCGGCTCTGATGTTATGATTGCCGGAGAGATTTTAATCTCTTGGGGTGTGTGCTTGGTGTCCCTAATAACGACATTCTTACAGTCCAGTCCAGCAAATAAGTCTTTGTCAAGTGGGTCAACTGACACAACCTGCCAGTTGTCTGTATTAAAGAATCTGGTTTGTGTCACCACTAGCTTAAAGGGAGCTTGTGGCTTCCAAACCTTCTCTGGGTCCCCATTCTGACCTGCTTCATTTTTGTCTACACGCGACGCAGGCCCGCGCTTCCCATCTAGTTTTTTGGAAGCGGTTGTCCCCCTCCCCCCTAAGAACTTATTGGTTTATTTGCAGAAGCGGCCTCTTTGGGCAAACTTTTGCTGTGTGTCCCTCCTGCCCACAGTTAAAACACAGAAAAGGCTGTTGGTGTAGCAGCAGCAGCTGTTTTCTCCATTCTGTCTCCTTTTCCTCGAGGCTCTGGGATGATGGCTCTCTTTGTGCAGGCTTCGATGATCAAGTCGAGGGTCGGAGGTGGCTCAAAGGGCAGGCCTAGGATGATCTTCTTGCAGATGTCATTAGCATTTGCTTGGGCTACTCCCATTATTATCTGTTCCTGTAGTTGCCGACTCTCAACCTGCCTCTCCACTTCAACTTGGAGCCTTTCAACAAAAGCCTCAAAGGGAAACTGTTTAATATTCACATAACTTTGCTTAGGTTCTTTAGTGGGCATAAGGATAAAGGCCTTCTCTGCAGCTCTCTTTACTTGTTCCAACACAGGCTGTGGTATTTTTCCAGCCTTCATTCTAACTTGTGACCAATCCCCTTCACCACACAAATGGTCCATTGAGATATTGTTGTTATCTGCATCAATGGCACAGTCAGGGCTTTGCAAGAGCTCAGGAAGGAGTTCCTGTAATAATCTCTTCCATGTCCTCTCCCACAACAGATATTCTGTTTGGGTTAGGAGACATGCAAACAAATCCCTGATATCTTCAGGAACTAGTGTATTTGAAGAAAAGGTGGCTTTTAAAAGACCTTTAAAATATTCTCTTTTTCTCCCAAATTCCTTCTGAGCCTTGCAAAGCTCCTTTTTATGCTGATAATCCAAAGGTTGCCACCTAGGGGTTCCTCTTGCTTGTGTATAAGTAACAGGTGCAACGAAGAGGATGATCTCATGTTCCAGGTTCTGTTTTTTAGTCTCATGGCTTCTAGTTCCCATGCCATCATGGGAACTTGAAACTGGAAGAGAATGAGAGCTGCCAGAGAAGGAGGAGGGAACAGGGGTGGGACAGCAATTGGAATGGGAGTTGCTGTTCACAGGTGACATCATGGGAACAGCTGATGTCATGGGAATGGGAGGCAGAGCCTGTGGAAAGGAAGGGGGGTTACCCGGGGAAGGGGTGGAGTTTGGGGAGAGGGGAGGAGAAGGAGGGACGTGGGTAGGGGTGGGGTCAGGGGATAAGAAGGGGTTGGAAGGAACAGGGTGAAAGGGATTGTGGGAAGAAGAAGCTCAAGGTGGGGGCTGAGCCATGTGGCTTTCACCATCTTTTGTCTCTTGGAGATCATTCTGAGGGCCAGGGGAGGAGTCAGGGAAAACTTGGGAATCTCCGTTAGGGGCATTCACTTGAACTGGAGGATTAACAACTGGGAAAGAAGGGTTTAGGAAAGGGTCCTTGACAGCGTGGCCATCTCTCTCAAGGCAAGGGTACCGAGAAGTCTGTGGGAGGCCAGGGAGTTGGTAGCTCTCCTGCGCTTCATCGTGGTTTGCCTGGGACAGACTTCCCAATGCAAGGGACAAGAATTTTGCATCAGGGGACAGGGGAGGCGGGGGCTTTAGTTCGAGCTTTTCCTCTACTTTCTTTTCTTCAACTATCACTGATAGAAATAGCACATACAACGAAAAGAATTTAGCAACCGATGCATCACCTTTATTTGTCAAAGCTGTTAATTTGCTTCCAGCTACATCCCAGAAAGGGATGGTTGGTATTTCCTCTGGGGATAACCTTGGAAAGTGGAGGAAAAGCCATTGAACAAACTTATTTAACAACCCTTTTGAAAACTTTCTTTTCCCACCCTCCAGGGTACCCAAAATTTGAAAATAAATCCCTCTCTGCTGTGCTGACAATTTTGCACCCATTTTCCTTGATGTTAAGCTGCCAGCACAGCAAAAATTCACCCTCCCCTGCAGCAAAAGAAACAATTTAACAAAGTAAAGATAAAAGTTCCAGGGCCAGTCTCATGGACAGGGTGCTTTCCACAGCCAATTCCTGTGGCCTGTTGGTTCATGGCCTCCCCCTCCACCCCTCCTGGGGGGCAATGCACCCTTCTCACAACTTGTGAGCACTCTCATCCTAACGTTGGGTATACTCACCCTCCTTTGGTGTACTGGACAGGGGCTGCAGGGAAGTCCTCCTCAGGGAAGTGGTACTCTAGATGCTAGAAGATTATCACTTTCTCCCCTCAAGAGACACAGGAGAAAAACCAGTCTGCTGCACTTGGAGGCAGCTGACAGCCAGAACTTCTTGGATAAATCCACAGTTCATCCATGGGGGTCTGTTCACAGGGCTCCACGTTGGGCGCCAGCTATCACATCTCGCCGGAGCTTATCTGGCTCTATCACTTCGGCGTGCAACAGGAGTGGGTCACACCCCAGGAGCAGGATGACCCAAGGTGTGACTAGAGCACTTGCTCTATGGCTTTTTGGCTGTCAGTCTGCGCTCTAAGGAGACGAGGATGAGAGGGAGGTCTTTTGCATGGGATAATAGAGGATTTATTGCTCTGGAGAATCTTGGGGGCAAAAGACAGAAAATGTGAGCGTGCAACAGCTGAAATAGGGAGGCTGTTCAAAGTGAGGGTACAAAGCATCAGCTAATCAGAGATATCCTGGGGAGGGTAAAAGGCAGGGTTCACAAAATCATCATCTAATGAGGGAGGTGGGGGGGGGAAAGTTGGGTCACATGGACTAATCAAGCATCGAAGTTTGGGGGATTTCAGAAGTGGAATTCCAAGCATGCGGTGGGCCTAAGACAGATAGACAGGAGACTCAGGGTAGATTGACAGCATGGGGTGGGAGGGTCTCATTTGGACCAAACCATCAACTTAGGTAATAACTGAACATACCGTTAACAAGAAGCACACTACAACACCTCAGTGTGCTTCATGATTGTGTGTTGCCTGAAAAGCACCATACCTGAAGTGTTTTCACACTATGTACAGAATTATAATGTAATATAATAATGTACAGAGGAATAAAAGGAGATGAAACTTTGTCCCAGTTGCAGAGATTTGACATCACTGGCATAAGTGTAACCTGCTGGAAAGAGTGCCCTAATGGATGGTTCCAGGCTCTGCAGGAGGGATAGGCAGGGCAGAGGAGGCGGAGGGGTGGCATTGTATGTGACAGAAAAGGTATGGATCTCTCAGTAGAAAATGACACAGTTGAGACCCTCTGGGTAAGAGTTGTGGCACAAAAAAATTATGTGGATGTCCCTGTGAGTGTCTACTACAGACCTCCTGTCCTGGTTTGAAAATAAACCAGGGAGGGTATTAACTCCATACAAATACCTTGCTAGAGATTTCAAGTTGGAGCTACAATTTAATAGGAAAATGACAATAAAGGTAGTAGTACAGAAACACTGGCCTAAAAAGGCAAAGCCAGGATATGACACTTGACACCCTGTTGGTCGGGGTGATAATAGCAGTCAGAGTGAATGGGGGTTGCAGTCCTGTTGGAGTAAGGAATGTTATCTTGTCAAAGTGGCAGTCCTTCTGGTGGAAAGATCTGGTCCTTCTCTGGATGTCCAGTGGTAGTTATTGAGCTCTTGTTCTCTGGGAATCCAGTGGTCATATTGTGGTGTCCCAAGTCCCAGATGATATACAGGTAGGAATGTTCAGTACCTCACCCAGGTTGGAGTATTTTACAGTGGGAGAATATAATTCTAAGACTCATTCCAGGGAGTCCTTGATGGCCCATTAGCAGCCATGACCCTGGCCCCTCTTTAGGTTGGGTGTGCATTGGACAGCTGTTGAAAATGACCCACCATTAACAGCTCATCAGAAGGTGATGTAATTGATGGTAGAATACATCCTTTGGTTACACCTTACACTGTAACCCAAGATACCTCCTAGCTGTGGTGATGACACTGATGGCTTATTCTTTGAGTAACTAAAGGAGGCTTCCAAGTCAATGGCCCTTGTCCTTATGGAGGACTTCCACTTGCCCGAAATCAGCTGGGACCATTGAACAGCTGGTACAACCCAGGCCAGAAGATTCTTAAAAACCTCAATGACAACTGTCTAGAGCAAGTTCTAAGGGAGTCAGCTCAGAAAGATGCCATCCCTGATTTGCTGTTTGTCAGCAGAGTGGATCTCATGTGCAAAGTGGAGACTAGTGGCTGTCTTTGATCCAGCAATCATGAAGAGACTGAACTTAAAATATCAAGATAAAAAGTACTAACAAAACCTCAGTTTTGAACATGAGCTGACTTCAGGCTCCTCAGAGAACTAGTACTTAAAGTCCTCTGTGCTGGTTACTTTTTAAACTTCACCTCCTAAAGGAGCAGGAGGGCAGACAGACATAAAAAAAAATTAAAGATATGGGCGATCACCAGTAGGAGGTCAAGTGCTGGATTCTGCACCTGGGCCAGGGCAACCCTGGATGTGTGCATAGGCTGAGGAATGAGGTGCTAGAAAGCAGTGCCACAGAAAGAAACCTGTGTGTCCTGGTCCCTGGCAAGCTGAATATGAGTCAGCAGTGCCCTGGCAGCCAGGAGGAACAACCCTGTCCTGGGGGCATCAGGCCCAGCATCACCAGCTGGGCAAGGGAGGGGATTGTCCTGCTCTGCTCTGGGCTGGGGCAGCCTCACTTTGAGTGCTGGGGGCAGTTTTGGATGTCATAAGACAAAAATGACATTAAGATATTAGGCAAGATTCAAAGGAGGTCCACAGGGATGGTGAAGGGTCTAGAGGGGAAGCCAAATGAGGAGCACTTGGTGTGTTCATCTTGGAGAAGACTGAGGGGACACCTCATTAGAGTCTTCAACATTCTCAAGAGGGGAAGAGGTGAGTCAGACACTGGATCTCTTCGCTCTTGTGACCAGTGACAGGACTCAAAGGAAGTGACATGAAATTGTATGGAGGAGGTTTGAGTTGGATGTCAGGAAAAGGTTCTTCACTCAGAGGGTGTTTGGGCACTGGAACAGGCTCCCCAGAGAAACAATCACAGCACCTAGCTGTGTTGTTGGGGCTTTCCTGTGTAGAGTCAGGAGTTGGATTTGATTATCCTGATGGGTCTGTTCTAACGCAGGATATTTTATGAGTCTATGATTCTGTTGTGATAGTTTAATAAATTTAAAAGCCACAGGAGAGATAATTAAGAATGGTGAATCACCTCATGAAACTTTTTTAAGAACAGCATAAAGAAATTCAGAGAGATACCATCCACAAATGAGGAATTTAAAATACAAATGAATTTTATATATTACTATTTTTTAAAAATGCTTTGAGAGATTTATTTTCAAGGAATTACCCTTAAAAAAACCCTTCAAGATATTTGAGTAATTTGCCATGTCTTCTATGAATCACTTTTTCAGCTAATACTTATATTTCAGAAGGAAGCAAAAGTATAGTATCATCAGTTGACTTTTTATTTTGGAATAGAAAGCATCGCATAGTCTAATTCCCAGCATTGTCTTGCAAGTTATACTAAAGATGGAAAAAAATAGCATAATTAGTCTGTTAAACTTAAAATAAGAAGAAGCACCTTCAGAGTGTGAAATTGCTTGAAAAGAAAATATAACCTTTATATGTTTTTAGAACTTTCCTCATTTTAAAATTCCAGAATGAATTGTCTTTGGGAATTTAGGACACTCTTGAGAAGGATGAATTTTCATTCTGACATTTATGATAAAAGATTCCATTTTTCAATTGTTTTGACTTAAAATTTTAAACACTCAGCATGAGATTGATAATGGTTATTTGTCAAGTAGAAAATATGACTTGGATTTATAGAATTAGTTCACATTTTTTATTTCTCGTCTAACATACTTAGAGTGATTTTATTCTAGTTGTACATGCTTTTGGAATAAAAGTTACCAGCCTAATAGATGAATATACTTAAAATCAGGCAGTGACAAACATATACATATTGTGCTGTCACAGCCTTGCCATGAGTAGTACATATGAAGCTAACATTTGCAGCAGTAAACACAATTCTTGGAGTTGCTCTCATCTGGAAATGTGGTTAGAGACACAGCCATAAATAACATTAGAAGGATAGTACACCTAATAAAGAAAACAAAATTTTGATCACAAGCATTTTAAAACCTAGTTTAACACAGAAAACCAAAGGAAATTAAGGTTCTGTGAATAAAATATTTCAGAACCAGAAAGGTTTGAAACATACCCAAAAAGGGGATTAAAACCTAATGAGGTTAGATGTTGATGCCAAAAATATTGATATATTGTATTTAATAGTAAAAAGTGAAAGAAAAAGAAAGAAAGAAGTAGATAGAGAAAGAGTTATTCTTGAGGACTGGGGGCACAGGGAGACAGTGACATGAGTTAGGTGGAAGCGTATCACCCTCTGAGGGTCCAAAAGGTGTCTTGTTGATCCCCTCCATCTGGTCTTCTTTTGGTGGTGAGAGTCCCTCACCATATGCTACTGCCACTGCCACTGCAAAATATAGAATCCAGTGGATTAATATACGTTTGGGCCAGGTGGAAATGCCCGTGTCTTCCCTAAGGCTAGGTTTGGCACTGTCCCTTGCAACCCTGTGAATCTGTTCATCATTTGCAGTGCTCTGGTGCTGGCTCTGGGGACCCCTTAGCGGGGGCTGGCCTTTGATGGGCCATGACACCCCCTCCACTGTCCTTCACATGGATGTGGCTTTTCACAGGGAGAAGGGACCTCACAGCTGAGCTGGTCTGCACAGCAGAGCATGGGTGTGAACTGTCTGGGACCAGAGGCTTTTTCACCACACACCCAAAAACTCTCCTTCCCCCCCCCACCCTCTGGTGTGAGGGTCTGTTGGAGCCTGGCAGGTGACAGCCCTGGGGCTGTAGTCTCCACCGCAAAGGTGCTAAGCTTGATCCCTCTGGGAAAGTGTTCTTATCTTCATCAATGGACAGTTAGCAGTTCAGGGCTCCATTTAGGGTTTTGGTGGTCTTCTCGGCAGCCTTTTTAAACTTTTTCTATAATAAGCAAGAGTCCTTCATGAAGACATTTAAGCCATAAATTAGAAATTTAAGTCTTGCACAAAGCAGAATCTGCATAGCTGATCCCAACTAACTACATAATGCAAATCACATTAGTCAGCTCCATTTAGGTGAGAACCAAGTTCTTCCCTTTCCTGCAGGTCACCCACAGCTAGCCACAGGTCAGTGCTCCCAGGCAAGACAATTATTACTGGTCTATTAATAGTGTCTAGAAATACCACTTTGGGGGAAACTGGTCATCAAAATAGGTTTTTGCTTTTCGGTGGTTTTGGTTTTTTTTTTTTTTTTTTTTGCAAAGAACCATAGTACTTGGAACAATACTGTTTTTAACTTATAGGGACTACATCAAAGTGGAATTCAAAGCCTTTTTTTTTTGTTATGTATAGTTTTCTGGTAGTTATTTATTTGGAAATATATGTATGATCTGAAGTGTCACATACAATGTAGTTGAAGGCCTTTAGAAAAAAGGCTTAATAATATAAGGAAGCTTGGTACCTGTGACCCCTATTGACACATCTCCTTTAACTCATAGTTTTGAAATACATTATGTTCATAATTTTACTTTATTTGCTGCTTATTTCCCATCTCCTGCTGCCTATAAGGAAAGAATACCTGGTAGGAAGCATTCATCTGAAGAGTATACAAAAAGTCACCAATGGAGTTCAATTTTAGTTTTGGCTAGAGGCCTAGCTAGTAAGCCAACCTTTTGATTTTAAAATGTTGATTGGATTGACAAACATGGATTCAGCTCCCTGCTCTTTCATATAAATCTTGTGTCACCATTGGCAAATTGCTTATAATCTTACTGAGTCTCAGCTCCCTTTGTGAAGGTGTAGTTTTTAGTAATTTCTTGCCTCACAGAAGTACTGTAATGGTAAATACATCAATAATGGTGAAGGAAAAATATTCTAGTAAAAGAAGTCATAAAGTTATTTTTGGTTATTTTCTTCCTTAATGGTTAACTCATTTTAAGTCAATAGCCACCTCTTTCTACTGCAAATGGATGACTTTTTCCCACAAGTGCTGTCATAAGAGATTTCAGTCTATCCTCTGGATCAATAATGCTTTTCCAAAACAATTCACTATGCAACCACTTCCATATGATGATATCTCTTAAAGATTACTTGTCATTTACAAATGTACAAAAGAGAATTAGGAAAAATGAGAAAAAAGAGTAAAACCCCCGGTACAATAGAAAACTAACATACTTTATTAAGTTTACTATAACAATGTTGAGGTCTGCACTTTATTTGACAGCGGGCGATCATGCTAATATTTATTTATTCTCTGCTTAAAAATTTGTTCACTGTAGAATTTTATCTATTCAGGACAAGAAAGCCATTTCTCACATTATAAAAATCTCTTTTTGTCTGTCATAATTTTCTTGCTGTAGGACAAAGCATTTCAGTCTTTTCTTCTTCTACCCTGAACTAATTTGTTTGTATATGACTAGACTTATCTATGTCTTTTATCCAGGGTCACTCACTGTGATTTTTAAAACTCACTCTTCAAAGCTTCAGTTTGTAATCAGGCCCTCTGTTCAGACTCTACATTACAATTAAATACTTGTTCTCAGAGGCTTCTTAGCTTTCTTGTCTCTGTTTCATCCATGATAGGCCTGTTTGAGAAGCTTTATTTTAGAACACCATTAATTTTTTTTTTTTATTCTAGTAATTGTTTTGTTACTATTGTTATTATTAATAACAATAACAACAATAATAGTAACAATAACAACAATAATAATAACAACAATGATAATAACAATAACAATAATAATAATAACTTACTTGTACTATAGTATTAGTCTTTATTTTGCCCATCTGAATTTATTTTATAGGTGCTTTTTCTTTAGGCCAGAGGTTAGAAAACTTCGGCCTATTGATGGGTATTGATGGGTAACAATGGGAGAGCACAGGTCTAGTAGATCTTTAGGTAACCATCCCTTTTTATCTTTTCCCTCTTTTTCTCTGTACTCAGATTGTCTCATTAATTCACTTTTACAGAGAAGAGTTTTGGGGAATATGCTGGTAATACACTTCAACTTTTGGGAAGCCTTTAAGATTTTAATAACACCTTCAAGAATGTGAGGATGGTTCTTGAGATGCTGGCCATGGGGATGCAATTAGGCCTAATTTTTGTATATTAAATTATGTATGCATAGTAATCTCTCACTGGAAAAATAGAATTTCTTAATCAGACAAGTGACTAGTATTCATTTAGAACACGTAAAAATTTAAGTGTGTGTTTTATCTTTGAGTGTCACAAGTAGGATTCATTCTTAATGATGTATTCTGCAGAATACAAAGTGAGGCAGAATTACATTTGTGTGATATTGTGCCTACCAGCTGGTAACCAGATGTTATTACAGCCCTTACTAATTATCAAGGTGGTTTTCTGGTGGTATACTTGTTTACTACAGACAAATGAAGCCAGAAATATAACCAGAATCAGATGGTTTTGTACCTGGCAATTGTACCAGATGGCAATTGTACTTGGGGTATACCTGGGGTGCCAAAGATACTCAGTCACTGGCTCGGTGAATTGAGCTGTATTGTGTACCCTGCACTGGAAATTGCCTGGTTTATGTATTGTATTTATCTCCACCCTCATTAAAACGTGCTGAATCTGGAATAATCCTGCTGATCTCAGAGAAACTGATTTGTGATCTTTCCACATATATGATTATCATTAGAAGAAAGCACCACATCTTTTATTGATCTACTTCTTCTTTTTTTAAGTGAATTTAGATCTGAATATATTATTAAAAAAGTTATATACTTTCCACTGCAAATGTGAAATAAACCCTGCAAACTTGGAGAATAATTATTCACAGTCACACTTATAATTAACAATGATGGAAAGGCTTTACTTAATATTGTCACACATAAGTGAAAGACTTAAGGCGAAAGTAATTAAGACATGACAGAAACAGAAAGAGTCATTGGTGGCCAACATGAGATTGAACAGATCTGATTTTATATCATAGGGAAAAGAGGATGTAGAAAAGTTGTGAGGGCACTTAAATTTAAATTATTTAGCATGGCTGAGTTGCTAAAATATTTCAGAATTAATCATTACAGAACAGTTACAGGAAAGTGCGGAGAAATGGAGGGAGAAAGAATTAAAACCCCATCACTAGAGGACAAGTTTGCGAATGAAATGAGAGTAAAGATAAATTGCTCCTCATTGCTGATGTACTACACTTGAACTGGGTTTAAATGACTTTACTTCAAGAATAGCATATACCTAGTGAGCAAGTGGACACATTAAATAAAAGTTTTCCATCATGTCTAAGATGGAAAAATATCTATAAATTCTACAGAATTAATTTTAAATAAGATCACAGGCTCCCCTTTGAAAGTCACAGAAGCTTAAAAGTGATCTGAAGCAGATGTCATTGAAGGTGATAATAATTTGTACACACAAATTGTACACATACATATGCTTGACTTTCAAATGCCGTGGAAGTTTAAGCACACAGCTTTAGTCATGAACACATGTGGGGTTCTCACAACCGTGTCTTTGGAAAGGGACTCAAGACAGATAACTGAAGTTCTGTGACTGTGAGAAATGTGATGAATCTAAAAAGAATCAAACATTCTCTACTGGAATAAATTGCACAAAAGCAACAGAAAAAGACAGGATTATTTAAAGGACAAGTGTCTTGGGATGACTTTATTTTTAAGGCAGTTTTGAGAGCTAGGGAAGTTGAAACTGCTGGAGGCTGATGGGAGTTTTTTTCTCTTGACCAATGACTGGCCATTTCTGAGAACTGGCAGCAGTTTTAACCATTGAGAAGTGAGATCAACTTTGAACGCCACCTTAAGATGTAAGGCCAGGGCCCTCTTGTTCTCTTTAGTTTCCGACTTCTGAACAGGTAACAAGGCTCCGGGCCAGGCCGGTTCCCTGGCTCGGCTGCAGTTTGTGCTGCTGAGTTTCACCAGAGACTGCCGAGTAAGGAGAGGCCATCACAGACAGCTCCAGCCGCTGCTCCAGCAGAGGTCAAAGAACCAGCCACAAAGCCTGGGCAAGATTTTAACTGTTTCATTACCCAGATGAGACTTGCAGATTAATCCTTTTTCCCAGAGAAAGAAAGAGAGAGTAATCAACATGCAAAGAGACCTTATAAACTGTCAAAGACAGTGAAGAAAGGAATTAAGCCTCAGAAGAGGTAGAGAATAAGGAGATGCTTTAATAAGCTGAAATATTTTGTGTTAAAGCTATGGAGATGGACAATAGTGTTCTGAAAAAAACTAATTCATGACAGAGTATATTGAGAGGAATGGAGTGTTTCAAAGTGTGGATTTTGAGCAAATAGTGAAGTGGTTGTGATACTGTGAGATATTAGAACAGAGGGGGAGAAGTAATAGTTGAAGATTTGTGGCCTTTGAGAGGCAAAGAAAAAACTTCTGTTTCCAGGAAGGCTCACAAAAACAGATGAAGAGAACTTTTGCCTTTGAATAACTCATTCTTAAAAATGACATCCCTAGACTCATTTGACCCATAATACATCTCAGAGTGATGTGAAATGGGAGGAGTGAACTGATGACAGATTTTCAAGCAGCTGGCATCAGAGAAATAGAAAGCTATGAAGTAAAATAGTTTTCTTGTGAAAAAACTCCATGGATTAACAGTAGAATACTGGTTTCTCTACAATGACTGATGAAAAGACTCTAGCAAGAATTGGGACTGTTTTAAACACCAAAGTTTTTTTGTCTCTATGTTGTCATGTGAACAAGAGAATAGTTGGGTAGCTGGGGAGAAAAGTTGTTCTGGAACTTTTATTCTGGTTTCTTGTAGTTTTTGTTAATAAACTTTCTTTGTTCCTTTTAAGTTTTAAGCCTGTCTTGCTCTTCTTCTAATCCATATCTCACAGCAAGAAATAAGTAAGTTTTCTAGTGATTTTTTAGTTGCTGCTTTAAAACCACGATATTTATTTGATGCATTGGCCGGGAAACTAAACCACTACAACAAGGCAGTAAAATCACAAGAATATGAAGGCTTTGATGTGATCAGTAGGTGCATAGGCCACTAGAGCCTTGCACAGTTTGATTGCAGCACTCTGAGGGCAGCTGCAGGCAAAATTGCTCATCTTGATACTGATAGTAATTTCATGTCACAAGTGGAGAAAAGTTAATTATATGAACATCAGTCTGTGATGCAGAAGGGATTCCCTGTTGCAGTGAAGACCAGTTGATAAAGTAATCAGTGGCAACAACTGGCATTCAGTGATGTATGAGGCACACCAAAAAATGGAAGGCGTGTTTGCAATAATGTCATCTGAAATACATCTCTGCTTTAAACAGTTGCAAATTCCGTATGGTTGTTTATTAGTTAAAATGCCTAATTCATGCAGTTCCAACTTCATGCCTTCTTCCTTTGTCAAAACTTCTTTTATTCATATCTTAGTCCTAGAGCTGATTATTCAAAATAATAAAAGTATTTTCCTTTTCTTGGTCTGCAAGTTTTATTAGATTCCTATTCCTCACTAATCTTAGCCTTCCTGCCAAACAGCAGTAGAACAAGAGTATAAGACCCTGAATGAAAACTCTGCAGCTACAAATACTGTTAACTAATGAATTAAATCTATTTTAGAGGAACAAAAATTCCAGCTAACAATTTTATGCTTGCTCAAAGGAAGGAATTAATTTGTACTGGTATCAAGAACCTGTCTGTGGTATCTTCCATTATGTTGGTTTCTGTAATTCCTGACCATGGTTTGATGTCTTGAATGTATGTAATGGCAACAGGAATTGACCACACATTTCAGACACTTGCAAGTGATGCTCCAAACCAATGTTGTTTGTTATCTATACTCACTGAATATTTTCCATGAGTGTAAGTTTCTCCCTTTAGTTAATTTTCAAATATTTGACTGTCCTTGGTAAAAAGACTAATCATAATCTCCTCAGGGATGCCGGGGAGCTCATACAAGATGCCAGATGCAAGACAGCTTTGAAACAGCTGGTGATTGGTATAGTGAGGATCACTAAATCCAAAAATTAACAATTTGAAAGCTAGAAGTATGCAATACGTCACACTAATATGACTAATTTTCATTTTTGCAGCTTAGAGCCTTGAAATTATTAACAATATTAACAATTAAAAATTTAAATCCTATCAATAATAATTTCCAGCACATTTATTAATTATTAACTAAGAAAATTGTTAATATTAAAAAGTAACCTGATCTCTCAGATCAAGTTTTTGACTTCATATATGACTGCAGAAGCAGCTCATCATAAGCCCTCAAAAATAGTTGTGAATACAAACTGTACTTGCACTACATCCAAAGAATGTTTATCTGACTTGGAGAAGGAACAACAAACACAAACAGTAGGAGATATTTTATTGTATTTTTTGATTTTTTAAAAATGTATTTAAAAGAAAATAGATGAAAATTTTCTGAAATCTAAATATCTCACGGAACATCTTGGTTTTGAAATAAATTTTATATACAATAATAAAAAGCTCAACATTACTAAAATATACCAGTCTTGTATTTTTAATGGAAATTTTTTATCATTCATTACAAAAATATTTTTGAGAGAAAGCATGTTGGTTTTCATAGATCTAACTTAAAAGGTGGACATCAGATGACTTATTCAAATTGCATGAAAGGGTAATATCTCAATGACCTTAATACTATCACTTTGGCAGACACAACTCCATTTGGGAGAAAGTTTTGACTTCTGGCTAGGGAATTTCTTATTTATAACCAAATGATCTGCTATCAGAGAGGTCATTAATGAAAACAAAAAGGGCCCACTCTAGCAATGACCATCCAAAATGCTGAAGACAGAACAAATAATACATAGGGAAGAACAAAGGCAGGACATTTGAATATATCAAAACCTTAACAATAAAAATAAATATAAAATAAATGTGCACATGCCCAAAGGAATTGCTTTTTTGATTGCTGTTTAATTTTTAATTTATTTTTAATTGCATTTAAAATTAGAACTACGACTAATTTTATTTTTTAAATGAAATTATAATTTTTTCATTTCCCCCTGCTTGGGGTATAATAATAGATTATGGGAGAAAATCTTGAAGAAGGTGGTCCAATGTTTTGAATAGCAATATTATCCTACTTTTATTTTTTGCTCTAAAAAAATTGTAGTATTCTTTGCAAATCAGTTATTTTCTTTGCATTTAATTTCTGTCAACATTTAATTTTGGCTTCTGTGATCTTGGAACTGGGCCAGCTGGGAGTAGTATGGCAAGTAAAAGGGATGGGCACAATTGGCTGATCCAAAAGATAAAACTGCTTTAATGGCAAGACAACAAACAGCAAAGGTTTGTTGCATACACAGTACAGGGTCAAAACAAAAGGCAAAATATGGGCGGGTACCACACTATATATATGGAAGATCTGGGGGTTGGTGTGTAGGCAGGGTTCTAATCACAAACCAGGATTAGGAATACGAAAGATAATGTGGCAAACAACAACCAGTCAGGGGAGAGAACTAAGAACATTCTGGAAGCATAAACTTATAGAACAGGTCTGCTGAGTTGATGCCCAAGGCTGGTTCATTATCAGCCCCACAAATTTCCTGGTACATGAAATAAGAATAAAGCACTTTCCAGTTTGTAGAAAAGTTTTCTCAGATTAAAGGTTATGGGCTTAGCTTCAAGGCATCACACCAAAGAACACACATGATATGAATTAAACATAGCAGGATTAAACGCAGTTTTTTCACACACAAATGCGCACACACACACACACACACACACACACACATATGCTCCGCAATTCTGAGACTCAAGTTACTGGAGCCTATTGACTCTGCAGAAACATGGGATGTGTTACTATTAATACCAGGGGTAATGAATGTCATGGAAAGTCACTTCTTACCGATATTTACAGGCTCAGCATGATTACAGTTCAATTAGAGTGTGATTTTGCTATCAATGAAAGAGCTATTACCTTTAAATTATGATTGATAAGTATTTGTTGCTTTAGTCTACTTCAAATCATTCCAAAACTGCATTTGGGCCTGATCCTGAGTTCTTCATCACAATGGATCACAGCAGGGAGGTATATTTGCAAGGCTTTTATTATTCAGCTATTAGAGAGTATAGGGCCTTTTACATCAATTATTTTTGTTATAAAAATTAGTTAAACTAACTAAATGGTGATTATAAATACAGATGCTAAATATAGAAACTATAATTAATGTGATTAAAATCTAGCTTCTGTAACTTTAATTTTTCAGTCCAGAAACTGTGATTAATGGAGTTCGCAGAGTGTGAAAATGCTTAAGTCAGTGAAGAGTCCATAGAGCAGTTAATTTGCCTTTTATTAGTACTATATGCTCTGTCAAAAATTGTTATGCTGAACAAAGGCTGTATCAAGTATGTTTACAGAGCATGAATCCACTGGCTATAGGTTTCTTGAGCAGAACTTAGTGTTCTGAAATATTTGTAGTCAAATTCTTGCAGTCTTTTACTTTCAAAAATCAGTGCTTATCTTCTTAAGAGAGAAGATTAATATTACAATAGAACAGATAATTTTTTTCCCTGCTGCCAAAAGTGCTCATCATTCAGGATCTCTTGCTATTGTCTTTTAGTCATATTTTGACATGTTTTTGGTTGTCTTACAGATTTTTCCATATCTTAACATGTTTGAATAATATATCAGCTGTACTATACAATTGTCCAAATAATTGATTTTAAAATTAACCTTTCCATTTCTTATGAGTTTATTCTGTGAACAAATGCATTCTGTCAAATTTCAATAACTTTGTAGGTATTATATTCTCCATTTTTGATAATTCCATAAATTGCACATATGCTTATTAAGCTCACCAACATAATTCCCAGATGAAGTTCTGCCCATGCAATATGAAACTCATAAAATATCATGTTTTCTGTAATGTAGTTCTAATGAAATAGGAGTATATTCAAATTAAATTTGCTAATATTTGTAAATTTTTCACATTTGTCAAATCATCTTCCAAGATGTTGTTTGAGAAATTTATTTGCCTTTAAAATACTGGAAGGAACTTGAGGCTAACTACCCATTTTCATGGATAATAATATTAAATTTTAAATATCTGTTGTATTCTACTTGGATAAATGAATTACACATCCTGTCATTCATAAAAGATATTTATTTTTGCTTAAATAAATATGGACAGAAAAAGTACAGAAAAACTGCTCTTTTTTTAAAAAAAAAAAACCAACAAACTAGAAGAAAAGATAGGAGCGATACTCTTTGACCTATTTTCTAGGACATCCATTGAAATAGGTAGAAGGTAATAAAACACAATCAAATAGAAGTTCCAAATCTCACCCTAAATGCTATGCCAATCAGGACATAAAGCTTAATGGAGAATAACAATATTATTAGCAAAACCTAACATCAACGTAGGATTAGATTTTGGTCCCTATGACTATTCCAGGCTTTGCCATCCATCTATATTAGAAACTCCAATCAAAGCAAAGCTGTTAGTCTTAACAACATGTTGGGCTGAATAAGACTTGGAATTTGAAAAAAAGAGGATAACTTCTTCAAGAGAACAGTGTCCCACTGGTAGTTTATTTAGGAAACATGCCTTGGCTTCAAAATGTTTATTCAACATACGCTCTGCACAAGGACGTGAAGTGCAAGCAAATGCAGGGAGATGGAAGTATTACCCAACCTAGAGAAACACCACTGCTTTAGGAATGTTGTGTTTAGAGATGCATGAGCATCCTGGATCTGTGGATAAGAGTAAACTAGTAAGTCTGAAACTGCAGATTTCTCTTGTCAGTAGCAAGCTGAGTGTTGTGGGAACCAAGGACATGAAGGCTGTGATTATGTATAAATGCAGAAGATCACTTGAACGCTTCAGCTGAGCATACTAGTTCTGTAGGCTTCAAAATGCAGCTCTTGTCTGTTGTGTCATCCCTTAGAAAGACTTAACCTACATGTAGAAAAATCCACAGTTCCCACCTTCCCAAGGGCTGCCAACTGCTCAGATATATTTTTGCTTTCAGGTGGAGGACCTGTGTTTGAAGTGCCCCTGCCCTTGCCTGGCCAGGAATTTTTGAAGCAAAAAAAAGGGAAAGACACAGTGAGTCAACACCTTGCCAAGAACATGGGGTACTGGCAGGAGTATGCCAAGGTGGTGCGCTGCAGTGATGTAGACCAGGATCAGCCTTGACCAGGGGTATGTCCATGCAGCGAGTCTTTTTTTTTTTTTTAAGCAGAATCCATCTCTTCACACCCCAAAAGAAAATTAAAAGAAACCAGAGCAAACCTTGATTAGTAACAAGCCTCTCAGCCCATGCACACTGCTCCCCCACCCCAAATGGCAGTGGGTGGCTGTGTCAAGGGCATAATGCAGCCCTTTGCTCTCAGCTTGGAACAAAGATCTCTGTCTGCTCCTGGTAAAAGCTGTTTCTATTTAAAGAGGGGGATTTTGAGCTTTAATCCTTTGTTCCATCATGTTGAAAAATAAAAAAGTCACAAAACCATGCAGAATGGTCAAATAAAATCTGGATTGAATTGAGTGTGTAGGATTTATTTTCTTTTTTTTTTTTTTTTTTTGTTAAAGAAGAAAACTGATTCTTTAAAACTATCAGGATTCTGCCCTCCCCGTAAGAAAATAATGTTAAGCTCTAATAAAAACTGTGTCTTTTAAAACATAGCACTCTTACAGATGTGCATAATAAATTATTCCTGACTGCACACTACCCTAGATTATTTAAAACATATGCCTGAACTGAATCTGATATTTTCCTTGGAGTGGACACAACTCTTACAGACAGCCGTAGTTGCAAAGTGCATGCTTGATATGATACATAATTTTAGTATTTTTCTATGTAACATACCGAGTATTTCAAAATAATGTACTGTATATGGGCAATAGCTTTTTAGCTGTTTGTAAGAATGCTTCATTAAAAAAAAGCAGCAGCAGTCCTCTTTCTCTCCCCTTAGATTTCTTACTTCCTTATTGTGAAAATCCTAATTGCTTAGCAAGTGAAAACTTCAACTTTCTCATGTTGTTCACTGTATGAAATGATATTTTTCAAGTTTACAAGCTGTAGGATTAATTGTCATTGCATTTGGCTTGGCAAGCTAGGATCAGCAAGCATTTGTGTTAACAAAAGTAAATATGAGAGAGAATTAGTCGGGAAGTAATCATGCAACGTATTGAGCAATATCTGGAAGAACTGGAGCCTGAGGGAATTAAAGGTGCTCAGCGCTTTCAGTGATTGCTGCATTTCATAGGCCAAAGCAAATACTCAACAAAAACTTTACTCGTCCATTAAATTTTCATGGCTTTCTGCTGCACTGGGACAATCTACGTGTCCTTTACTTTCTGTGAGTTTTGAGGCTTTCTGTCTTTTGTGTTGCAAATCTCCTGTTATGTTTAACTTCTGATAGTCTTGCTATGTGTCCCTGGGTGATCTATTGGCCTACTGTGTACTGGTGATAGTAAAAGGTTCTAAAATCTTAGAAAATTCGGAGACTTAGAAAGAAAGTTAGGTTTGGAAAGCCCTGGGAAAAGTAGGCCCTGAGAAATGTTAGGCCTTGTGCTTGCTAAAGATCAGGTCAAACTGCTCCTGTGTAGTCAGTAAATGATAAATGATACAATTGTTAGATGTGATTAGATATAATTATTGTTTAAAGAACATGAGGAACAATGTTAGGGGGCTAGGGGGGATCACGAGAAATCCATGCTTGGGTAAAAACAATGCATACAATAGAACAATGTAAGTTTAATAATTAATATGTAAGTTGTATAACGATAGAGTATAAAACATGTTCAACTCAAAATGAAATTGGGTCAGATTTGGGTATGTGTACCCCTGACACCCAGAGCTCTTCATTAAAGCACCTTCATATAATCATTCCGTGATTATGTGTGTTCCTGAATGCTAACACTAGAGTTCTAGATATTGACCAGCTTAATTGAAGACTTAATTTTCATTAAAAGAAATAAATTAATAAATAATGTTTGTAAAAAATTAAAAGCTAGGAGATGTATTTAAATTGATACAAGTGAGTAGAAAATATCATGCATCACCCTTTTCTCTGATGAGTTTTTTTCTCTTGGAAATGTTTCAGGAAAATGGCAGGTAGATGTGTCATGCCAGGCTTATGTAAATTTTGCACAAAAAGTTTGCACTTCAAATTGAAGAGGCAGCATTTTGTCATAGCTACATTTCTTAATATCTATAAAATATAAAGACAGAGACACCTTGCCATTGACGTGAAGTAGGTAATAGGTAATTTTAAGTGAGTGTGCTGGGTTTTAGCACCAGCTAGAATCACCAGGGCACTTACTCATTTCTTGCTGTGAGATATGGATTAGAAGAAAGGCAAAACAGGCTTAAAACTTAAAAGGTAAAAAGAAACTTTATTAACAGCACTACAAGAAACATCAGAATAAACCCTCCAGATCATTTCCCTCCCCCATCCCAAATCTTTCCTTTCCCAACTGACCATGCATAGACAAAACCTGGGATGTTAAAGCAGTACCAACTATACAATAGTCTTTCATCAGTTCTTGTAGGGAGAGAAGGGAAATTTCTCTTGTCATTCCATGGAGGCCTCTCCACAAGCAACAGTTGCTCATGGCTTTTCATTTCCACGAATAGCAGCTGCCTGGGTAAAAAGTTCTGCATTGTACAATTCCTCCCATTCCACAGCCCTCCTAGAGGTGTGTCCGTGGGCCATGAACTCATGGGGTATTATTTCGAGGATGAGTTGTTCAAAGGCAAAGGTTCTCTCCATCTGTCTCTGTGACCATCTCTGGGAACAGTGGTTTTCTTCTTCTCTCCCTGGGGGCAAAGGGTCTTCCTCACTCTCATCTCTCTCTCTGTTCAAGCTTCTCATGGGGTCACAGCTACTCCAACATCTACTTGGCTTCATCAATGGATGCCTCTGCTCAGATCTAAAGTTTGAAAACTTCATCCCCCCATACTGTCTCATAAATTAAAGAAGATATTTCAGTATATCTTTGTCTATCTCCATGGCCCTACCAAAAGAATATTTCATTCTCATTAGGGCATCTCCTTATTCTCCTTCCATCTGAGGCTTGACTCTTTACTGACTTCAGTGTTTTCATGCTTTCTACGTGTCATCACTCTTTTTCTCCCTCTGGAGAGAGGAACAAGGTCTGCAGATCTCATCTGTGTAGTGAAAGGGTTAAATCTTGCTTACTGGCCACAGCAGTCACGGTGTTGGATTTCAGGCCATGCTGGGAGCATCTCTCCATCTGGCAGCTGCTGGGAGTGGGGGGCTCGGCCTGGAGCCATCAGTGCGGCCCAGAGTGGGAGGGTTTGGTGTCTGCGAGTGTCAGCAGCCATGGCCCAGCCCAGCCTGAGACCAGTTCCCTGCAGCCTTCATCCCTTGCAGCCTCCATCCCCTGCAGCCTCCATCCCCTGCAGCCTCCATCCCCTGCAGCCTCCATCCCCTGAAGCCTCCATCTCCTGCAGCCTCCATCCCCTGCAGCCTCCATCCCCTGCAGCCTCCATCCCCTGCAGCCTCCATCCCCTGCCTGGGAGCTGCTGGGGTCTGGCCCAGCCTCCCCCAGGCCACACAGGCTGCAAGGGAGTGAGGCTGGCCTCATCAGAACTCCATCACCTTCTGAGACTGGAAGCAAAACAGAGAGTTCCCAGGCTTGGGTTTTTAAAAGGTGGTATTCACAGAGGCGGATCTAATTTCTCAATGATGCAAAGTGTTGTCAGTTCTCAGAACTAGCCAGCTGTTGGCCTGTCTCAGGCACAAAGGACACTCCCAGCAGCTTCTCTCAAAGAAATCTGTGGGTGGTTCTTACTTCTTTCCCTAGATGTCAATTAATGTCAAACTACCACAATGAGAATATGGAACAATATAATTAATGCACATCAAACACCTCATATTGTCCTATCTGGGGCAGTCCAGAGAGCTCTAAATGCCATAAAGATTAGGGTAGGAAAAGCATTTTGACAATCAGGTAATTCTAGTGCTTAAACACATTTGATACTCATCCAGACTGTTCTGTGCTGGAAGAGCTTTACATTGTCACTGCTTTACATTGTTCTTTGGGAACTACTGGTGTACTGTTTTTGGGTTTTGCAGATGATAATTTATTAAAGAATACATTAGTAGATCCTAAGACTTTGCATATAAAAACTTTATGCTTGATAGGAGACTGGGCTGGTATTGTTTGTTTGCTTGTTTATTTGTTTCTGGAATAAAACATTCTCAATCTTCTCCTCACGTCTTCATTTGAAGCCATGTTCCTAAGGATCAGTGTTGTGTTGTTTGGAAGATGTTAAGCATATACATGTTCACTGGTCACCTCCTCACAAAATAATGATAATGTGTTATGACAACTCATCAAGTGTCTAAAAGCTATTTCTGAACAAAGTTATACTTAGAAACAAACTTGATATAGTTGAGATTGTTTCTGAGCTGCCTTGCTACCAGTAAGGTAATTTATTGAAAATTCACTTAATTTTTATCATTTCACTTCTATCTGGAGAATTAATTTTACTCTTGTTGCCTTCTGAAGTCAAGATGACCTGGTTCAGGAACGGCACGGCGACCACACCCAGGTTGCTCGGTCCATCAGCTCACAGACACCAATTTGGTGGATGGCAAAATGGCATTTATTAAAGTAAGGCATGACATTATGTAGCATAACTTCACATCATCACTTCCTTCCTCTTACACCATACTGGTACGCTATTGGCTAACGGCTATTAGAGGAGGAGCCTTATTTTTCCGTTACATCGTGAAATCTTCCGGCCGCCAGACCCTAACTACCTACATACTGTGGCAGTGGTATTGTTAGTTAGAAATCATAGGTTCCACATAAAGCTTGTGATTGTTGATCTTCTGGTAAATAAAAATGCATAAATTAAATATGTCAGACTTACTCCCTAGGACTCTTCACTTCCTAGTTTAAAAATGTGTTTCCATCAGTACTCTCACTTAGGCCAGAAATGTTTTTGAGTAAAGCTAGCTTAATTATTTGGAAGTTCCACTGTTTTTGGGAATCTATTTGAATGGATAAAGCTCATTAAAAGTACATATAAGTACTTTGGTTTCTTTGACACCAACCCAGATAGATGAGGCCATTTAAAGAGAACCGTGTTGAAACAGCTGTCTGCCTGGATTTTCTAAGTTGTATACTTTAACGGGATTATCATCTGTGAAAACATGTTAATTAAAAGAACATTTTATTGCTCATTTCTGTGCAATCACACTTATGCTCAGGTGGGTTCTGGCTCATATGGTCTCTGAAGGTCCATAACATTCTTTGCACATTTTTTTGTAAAGCACCAAGAAAAAAAGTCATATTTGTATTGCACAATTTATTTAGATTTTAGTGCATTTGGTCTCCAAAAACAGTTTCTAAAGTGAAGACTTTCTATATTTCTGTTCTGTTAATACTTTTTTTTTTTTTGGTTAATTAGTACTTATGCTGCTTTAATACTAAAAGTGCAATACAGAATTCAAAAGGAAAATATTTTGCAATGATATGAAAGTCTCTAGGGACTCCATTTTGAAATTCATGTACATGAAAATATCAGAGTTTTTCAATTAGCTTTTAGTATATGAAAATAATACTTTGGAACCTGTGCAGCAAATGCTTTACAAATAAATTTTGGATCAAATTGCTTAACTTTAATAAATTTTCTTCAAAATATTAACGTCTTCAGAAAGACATCTTCAAATACCGTACATTAGAATGACGTGTATTTTTGTCCTAATAATCTATAGAAAATTATCAAATAGTATCATAGAAGTATTGCAGTATTTCTAAAATTCTCTGAAGAATACATATGCTTGATATAATGACCTGTAAAGTTTCAAGTTTTAGCTAGTCCCTGGGTGAATACGTTTTTCAGAAAACAAAATAAATAAAAGTCTTAACAATGGTAGCATTAATGGAAGAACATTAATTTTTATAAAATAATTTGCTCCAGACTAATCCAGCAAAGTCTTTTTTTGGTTGCACAAAAATATGTATTTAACATGTAAGTCATACCTTATCAACTTTGACATATGTAAGTCAACCTTATCAACTTTTTTTTTTTAAATTAGTGATTATACACATAAATATTTTGTTGTCCTGTTGTATTTCTAACTATGTGAATAAAATATGAATATAATAAAAGTATCCTAAAGAACTTTTAAGACTAATTTTGTCTGGGGAGAGGAAAGGCAAGGAGCATGAATGTCTTGGGGCAAGAAAGAGAAGAAGAAAAATGGCTTCTATGACACTAAGAGATAAAACTTCATGTTTCTAGATAAAAGATTTAGGTATCTCAATGAGATGAATAGAATCTAGGTTGTCATAAAAGACACTAAATGCACAAAGTATATAAACTGTCTTATAATATGTACCCCACAACAAGTGTTGTGTCATGATAGTGTCTAGAAACCTTGAGAAAAACTTGTCCTGCACTGAGATAGTGTGCTATCCCATAAACAGCATATTCATTTTTCTGCAATCCTGTGATCTGGAGTGGTTAGTGTGAGTTTAACTAGAAATGAAATAGAACTCTTGTTTTATTGTTATATTTAGTTCATCATTAAGAAGGTAATTTTTTCTAATTTTTGACTCTTTTGAGCTCTAATAGCGTAAACTTTAACTTTTTCTGTCTTTCTTATGATTCACTGATTCAAATACTAACACATAAATGGAATGACCATGGTGGAAGCAATTTAATTTTTACCACTGTATCCCTGCTAAATGTTCTACAATAGATAAATACAATAGACTTGTATTTATTACAAGTGTCTCTAAATCCTTCATTGCATACGCCATCAGCTGTAAAACCCCATCTGCCTTATCATGGGGTTGAAACCCATGATCACATCTTCCTGTGATGATCTGTCGTAGCTCAGTCTGGAAGGTGGGGACCATAACCAGTGGCTGTTGCAAGGTGTGAAATTCTGCCACTGGAGAAGGACAAGAGTCCAGTTTATGTAAGAAACCAGGAGAGGTAACTTTGTAGGAAAAAAGGTGATAACAAAAATCCATTTTAATTTTCACTATCATTTTGAACATACTAAGAGCAAGGATACCCTGGATCACACATGTCAAATGTAGTTAAGCAGAGTATCTTCTAAAGAAACCGAGATTACCTATGTAGCTGCTGTATTGGGTTTGCAAGGCCAGGTTTTGGTAGCAGGATGGGGAGCTACAGTGGTGGTTTCTGTAAGAAGCTGATGGTAGACTTCCCCATGCTCCTGGCTCCAGAGCCACCACTCGCCAAGGCTACAACAGTCAGCTAAGGTAGTTGAGCCCACATGATAACACTTATAAAGGGGAAAAAAAAAAAAAAAGAAAAAGAAAAAAAAAGTGACATATACATCATTTCATTAAGAGAAATAAAGATCAAGCTTATATGAGAGGAACAATGGCAATGGTGCAGACACCAAAGTCAGTGAAGATGGAGAAGCAGGAGGTGCTGGAGCTGAGATTCCTCTGAAGCCTGAGGAGGAGCCTGTGGTGAGGCAGCTGTGCCCCTGCAGCTCATGGAGGTTAGTGGGAATGCTGAGATCCACCTGCAGCCTGTGTAGGAGAACCATTCTAGAGCAGGATCAAAAGATGGCTCTGAACCCTGTGGGAATCCTGTGCTGGAAGGTCCTGGCAGAGACTTGCAGATCGATGGAGAAGCCTATGCTGGAATGGGTTTTCTGGAAGGACTGGACCCTGTGGAAGGGGACCCACACTGGTCCAGTTTGTGAAGTATACCCTGATGTGATGTCGGAGTCCTGGCTAGCTCACACCACAGCACCCAGCCAGGAACAGCTCCTGACCTGAGGATTAAGAGCTGAACCTTAGAGTTGCTGCTCTACAGCACTTTTGGTGTCAGCACAAGGAGGAAGTGAAGGATGAGAGGGAGGATCTTGGTATGGGTTACAGGGAAAGGTTTATTCCATGAAGGGGTCAGCTACCTAGGAGCCCCAAACAGGCGTGTACAGGGGTTTTTATATGGGGGAGGTTCAAGGCGTGGGTAAAAAATTCCAATAATTTTCAAATATCAAAAATTCCAATAAAAATTCCAACAATAGGGAATCCAGGAGGGAGGACTGAGGAGATTGCAGTCAAGGGACCAATGGGGAGAAGAGCCAGGTGAGGGCAGGTCATGAAGGCCTATGAGTCCTCAAGTATTCAGGGATGTCCAGACGGGAGGTACCGCAAGGGGCTAGGCTAAAAAGGGATTGACAGGAAAGAATCCAGAACAAGGGGCAGGATTTACAATGACAGATAGGGAAGGCACTGGAATGCAGTGTGGGGATTACAGTGATAGTGAGGTAAAGGGGAGGAATGTAACTTGGGAATAATCCAATTTGAGGAAATACAAAATATGGAAATTGGAACAGACCATTTATATAACAGAATCCAAAATAACAAAACGCACCACAACAGTACCCTATGGGAAGGACTCATGCTGGAGAAGTTCAGGAGAGCTGTCTCCTATGGAAGGGAGAGGGGAAGGACTCCTCTCCCTAAGAAGCTGCAGAAACAATGTGTGATGAGCTGATCATAACCACCATTCCCATCTCCCTGTGCTTTTGGGGACAGGTAGAACTGGGAAGGAGAAATGGGGGAGGGGGAAGGGCAAAGGTGGTTTTGAGATTTGTTTTGCTTCTTATTATACTGGTCTGATTCTGATTGGTAATAAATTAAATTTCCCCAAGTCAAGTCTGTCTTGCCCATGATGATAATTAGTGAGGGATTTCTCCCTGTGCTTAGGAACCTTTTACTATATTTTCTCTCCTCCGTCTTCTGGCAGGAGGGAGTAAGAGGTGGGTACCTGGCACTCAAGATCGGCCCACCACATTGATGACAGATTATAGTTAAAATTTGCAGTCACAAACTGATGACAGAAGCTAGTTTTAGCTTCTAGTGCCTTTGTCAAATCCCGTATGTAATGCACAGTTTTTTACAGGTTAAGCAAAGAGGAAAGAATAGACAATGAAAGAATCATAAAATTCTGAGTGTAACCAGTGAGCACAAAAGGCTATCTGCCATGTTTTTCTTTGTTTTGCAGTGGTCTCACATGCGACTGAATACTAAAACTTCTCAAGCAGAAGTGTCTGACTGTTGTAGGAAAATCTCTGCACTTTCACGTCTGTGTAAGGTGAATAACAGGCTGGTCAACAATGGTGCAAATGATAGTAAACGTCCACATACAGAGTTTGGCCGCGTAATTTGCATTCTTTTCATTTTCACTCTTTGGCCTTATTCCACTATGAGTATATCTACTGCATGTGCACCATGTCAAACAGTGTTTTTTAGCCATTGTCATTCTAGCATTTCAAATATTCATGCCTAGTTCTTAAAAGCACCACAGTAAAAAAAAAAAAAAAAAAGAAAAAAAAAAGAAAAAAGAAGTAATTATTTCCTATGTAATTTAGCTGTTCAAAGAGCATAATTGATAAGGACTTTTCTAATATCCAGCCTTTAGAAGGGTTAGGATGTGGGAGAAAAATCAAAGTTCATTGATCTTCAGATTCTGTCTGAATAAGGGTTTTATTCCAGGAATTGAATTTTATGTCAAGCATCTGTTCATAAAATGCACCAATAAAAGTAATACTTCTGTGTCCAGGTTTTTTCTACTATGTTTTTTACACCCAACAGATGGTATAGATTATTCACACATAAGAACTCTGTAAAAAATAATGGTAATGGTCTAGGTTAAATACTAAAATACCAAGATGTTCTGAGTTCATCTTGGAAAACTGCATGTAACTCATTCCATCAACTGTCAGTGGAGAAGATCATGTGATCCAGAAGACTTTCTGCTCTAGGCTGGTCCTTTCTCTCTGATACTTGATCATGCTAGTAGCAAAGAGAATACACCACATACATATTTGTGATCAGTGTTGACATTCAGGAGCTGAGGCAAATATATTTATAATTCTGATTTTCAGAATGGAGATGGATGAAAAAGACAAAGCTCAGTTTAAACTTAAAGTGAATGAAAATAACAAAATATTTTGTACCTGGTTTAGTTTGATTGGCTTGATTTAAAAAGTCTCTTTTAAGGTCCCTCTATTTTTTTAAGGTATACTCATAAATTAATAAAAATATTAATAATTTTTCCCTAAGAGTTCTGTAAAACTGATACCGGTTTTTTTTTTTCTACCAAAAATATAACTTTAGTAGGAAGCAAGAACAACAGATTGTTTTCCCACTTAATTTCACTATTTTTACTTGAAAATGTGTATGTGTTTTCCATATCAGATGTGGATATCTTATTCCAGAATGCTTTGAGACGTTATTTCATATTTCAGCATACTCAAATTTCCTTAATTTTATTCATATTAAAGGGAGGTTTGTAATCCAATAGTTTGCAATGATTTCTTTGGAGATGTTTCAGCCGTTCATGTTTGCAGGTACTTGGAGACTCTTAAATCCAGAGGCCATTTGTCTGCTGTGCATATTCACTCACTCTACACCTTAAATGCTCTTGTGAAACTCTCATTGCAAAGGAAAAAGAAATGTTATGTCTAAGGGTTAGCAAAAGCTCAATAATTCTAAAAGAGAGTAAAAAAAACCAAAAGCTTTTACACTGTAGAAAATATTTTTGGAGCTGCATGACTCAAGGGATTGCAGTAGGATACTGAACGCTGTTCTGGAACTGGCTAGAGATCAGGGTCATGTCTTGGGTGAAGATAAACCATGCATATACAATGCTCCTGGGTCAGGTCACATGATTTTTTATTACCTTTTCAGTATTGGAATGTGGACAGGAGACTAAGGGCTGCTCTAGTATCTGAGTTGTTGGGGTTTTTTATTATCTCTGTAGGAATATGGATCCCTACTAGCTTGTCCCTGTCCCTCAGCTGCCTTCTCTACTAGAGCAAATTGTCTGTATTGGAACTGCAGTGCCAAGAGTTGTGGAAGAAAAGACTGCCCAGGGTTTATGTTTACTAACAACAAACAAATTAGTTCATCAGTTGAGAAGAATGAAATCTCACATATTTTGACTGATGAAATAAACAGGAATGTAGAAATGATTGTTGAACCAGCTGTGCCACATTAAAGCTTAAAAATTTTTGATGGGCAATTTATATTTGATAGGCACCTTATTTATTTTTCTTTTTCTTTTGACATATTTGAATATGTTTTTCACATGGGATGCACTGTTATAGTGATAAAAAAATAAAAATGTTTGTAATTGTTTTCAGATTTAATTTGGAAATTTTATTTTAATCCTTAAAGATAGTTATATTTTCAGTCTTCTGATTTTTATAGTTTCTTCTAAGGAGTTAATTTCTGCCTCTCTCCTGTTCCTCTTCTCCAAGGTGCATTTTACAGACTCTGGTCTAACATGCAGGGATAACACATGTGACATTTTTATTTATACAAGAGAACAGCAATAGGCTAAAACTTTTTGATATGTGATGAGATAAACATATTCTTCATATTCAACAAGTAAGAGCTGAGAAATTATGAAAAATGTTCCATTCACCCTAAATTTTCTGGCCTCTCCATTGTATCTTTTGGGAACACAGGGACTTATGCAGGGAAGTCTTGGCCTTATTTGAATCAATTGGAACTAAAACTCCTGTATGAGTGTTTGGGGGCTGTTTGTGGCTTTGGTGTCTGTATTGACCTAAGGTCAGCCCATGTGAGTTTAATTTCAAAATAAATGTCAAAACTCACATTAAATGTCTTTGCTCATTAGTGATGTATCTCACCAGGTTGAAAACAGTTACCTGGTTTAAAAAGAAAGAGTTTTGAATCTAAAGCTTTCTTGTATGTGTCTTATTCCTGAAAAGAGATCTCCTCTGAGTAAAAAATAAATGGTCTTAGCTCAAGAAATTAAAAACCACCTGGAAAAATGATGTCAATTCGATATAGCACATATTTCCTCCATGATACACTATTAAAATTTTCAAAAGGTTTTTCCATGCAGGTGTGAGAATATGATCACGTAAAAAAGATTATCTGTGGTCTTAGAACTGGCATGTGAGACATGAGACATTAGGGATCTCCTGAAACGAGCTTGAGCTTTTTATTGGAATGATGAAAAAAAGTTGTATAACTGCCTTGTTACTTTTTGGGGCACATATTTGTAGTTGTTTTCCAAAGGGACACAATATATTAATTACATGTGCTGCTTTTCTGGAAATTCTGCTTTGTAAAATAGACATTCTGTGTGTTATAAAATAAAGAGTGTTCTTTTCCTCCTTTTTCCCCCATTGACTTTATCCTTCCTTGGATTTGTGCACCATTCAGCTATAATAGCAAAGTATTACTTTGCAGAAAAAAAAGTATAATAAATCACAGAGTGGACTGGCTTTCATAGGTAACATGTTCTATACTTTGGCCATTTATACAACATATAATTCATTCAGAAAGGTTTGGAGTTTTTTAATGAAAAGAACTGCTAGATTTTCATCTCTCTTTTGTGTGCACTCATAAGTCTTTGAAAGTTTGAGTCCAAATTCTGGTTCTGTATTTTATGAACCTCTTTACAACCCATGTTCTTTCTCATTTTTCCTCTTACCACACACATCTAGGAACTAAATTTGATGTCTGACATAAAAGTTCTATTTTGCTCAATTGTAATGAATCAATGATTTGCTATGACTGAGTTACTTGAATAAAGGTAGGCAGACATGCTGTTGAGTTCAGTGCACGCAGAATTTTCTCTTGATCATCCAGCTGGACTGGATGTAGGTCACAGTCCTAAGGAAGTTATTTCATCTTATTCTTTGAGAATGTCTTAATGAAAAGCAAGGAATTTCCTGAAAGAGCTCAATATTCCAACACATTTGCTGAAAAATATAAAATATAAAATATTTCTAGTTCAAGTTCACTTAAGGGCAAGTTTTTCAAAAGTAATTTTTTCTTTAATTGGGTATGAATATGTTCTCTGCCGTATCAGGAAGAGTTGAATTAGGAGTGCAAGAAGAAAATAATAAAGGATATTAAAAATCAGTGTAAAGGAGTAAAATGTCTTACACCAAGTTTTGTTTATGTGTATGTTCTTTACAAGATTAGTATAATTCTGGTTTTTACTATGTTTTTGGGGTCACAAATGAGCCAAATGAAAAAAAAACATTTTCTAAGCCTTTGAAAACGTCATTGTTACAAACACATATCTAGTTAATTTGTTCAATTGCTTCTTTTAGCAAATGAAGCATGATTATTCCATGTTGATATTATCAACACCTCCTAATTCATCACTTTTGTATCACCATTGCAGACCAAAATATTTTCTTTGAAAGAACAAAAAATTAAAAAATCTTATGTGACCAATTCCATCTGGGATGTAAGACTATACTCCTCTATCCCATTATTGATATCCTAATCTCATGTTAACTACACCTCTGTACTTTGTTTTATTGATTCCCAGTGTAAAATACAGTTTTAGATTATCTTTATTCTTTGGGGGATTATTCAATAGACAAGCTTGCAGTGACCAAGTTGACCTTTTTAATTTTTCAATAATACACTTTTTTTTTTCTGCTTTCTTTGTTTGGAGTTGGTTGCAGGGATGTTTTTTAGTGTGTGTTTTTGACAGGCCTGGAAGACTACTTAAACTTTGTATTAATAGCTGCAGGCAGAAACAAAATTAATGTGATGGCTTATATTTACCTTTTCTAAAGTAAATATTTTCTGCAGAAGAGTCAGTTCAGAAAAAAAAAGGCAGAAGAAAACATACAGGCAACCACTTTTTCAAGAAAAAGCAACTTTTCTTCAGAGAAAAGATGTAACAAATTATAATTGCATAGCATTTCATACTTAAAAAAGGAAAAATAAAAACACTAACATTTGTCTCAATTAAAAGGCAATTACTGACAAGAAAAAAACCCAAACAAATAAAACAAACAACCCAAAACTATAAAAACCCCAACACACAACTGAAATTTTAGCTTTAGTATCCAAAGTATTTTTCCTACTGGAGGGACTCAGAGTAAATAAGGCTGCAACACACAACTTTGGAAATTTATTGAAAGTAAAGTCTTCAGTAAAGTAATGCAAAGATTGGCTCTGGAGATATTTGATGTGATTCTGTACTTTAAGAATAAGGGTGTTTTCCTACTCGAATCTATAAGAAGATAGATGTGTTCTTTATTTGCTTTCTTTGTTTACGTGTTTGACAGGAAAAGGACTGCTATGATTGTCCCTAAGTCAGTCAGTGAGGCAGATATCTTTGAGTAAGGAGAGAAAATATAGGTAGATTTTGTGATCTGTTTTTCAATGTTATTTTCCAGTTATTTTTAATATTTCATAAAGTATTACTTAGATGTGTCCTGTGTTAGGATAAACTGCTATACAGTATGTTCATATAGTTTCCAGAAGTATTTTCATTAGTAAGAAAAAACAATGAATTGTACAAGGATGCTATAACACACACACTGGAAGCAGGTAGAATATGCCAGGGTTAATGCACTGCAACCTCAGAGCTTTGAAAGATTTGTCCAGCTTAACTTCCTTAAATGGTTTGCTAACCTTTCAGAGGTGTAGCAGTAGAGAAGCCCTATTAAATCCTTATTAAATCCTGTAAACCTTGGGATTGATTATTCTAGCTGAAATTATTCCAAGAGGCACATATCTTCTGCTCCTTTTCTTTAAATCTGATTTCACATTGATAGCTTTCTGTAGCATCCTTGAAACACTTGTATACCCCAATGGCATAAATCACAATGGCTTGGTTGGCTGTACTTGTTTGCACCATAGCCTTATCATAGCAAGGCACACTGGTAGGTAGTGTAGGACTGGTAGTAGGAAGATAGTAGACTACTACTAGACAGTAGACTGGGAACCTGTGTTTAGCTGCTGGTCAAGGAAATATCCAAGGTGATGGTAGAGAAAAACCATCACAATCTCCAAAGCATGCAAGGGGCTGAAGGCAATGCTGGGGACATTATCTAGGATGACGGTGACATATTTTTCTTGTTTGGCTTTGCTAAACTCCTTATAGGAGGGGGATTCTAATGTTAAAGCTTTTCCAGAAGAGTCAGTAAGCCATGCTGTTCTGGAAGACCTATGTCTTTTTGCAGTAGATATATTTGAAGTGAGAATCAGACACTCTCAGTGATTTTCAGGGCACATGAAATTACATGAGAATGGAACAGGAAAATAAAACCGAAATCCCATAAGAAGTTTAACTGCCAGACTGAGCACAGCCTTATTAACGTTTTACTTCTGCCTGTACAGATGGTGTAATGCTCCAAAATTCTATTTTCCTTTTGTTGGTAGAAGATACACTCAGACTACAGTAAATAAAAACCTCTGCTCATGATGTGTCTGCCTTTTCAAATCTGGGTTTATATGTGCAAGAGATAATAAACCAAGCCAAAACAAAATGCACAGAACCTCGTTACCCCAAACTGGTCACCTTGCTATTTCCCTTTGTAGATGCCTTTTCCTTTTACTCATTCCATGGTCACTTCTGAAGTCATGATGCAGTAAAGATGAGACAGACCACATAACAACCATTCAGGACCGTTCCTCTGGAATTCATAATGCATTTACATGTAACTGCAGGGACAAGATAAAAGCACCCCCTTCCTGTACTGATGGAAGTATAACATTTCATACTTTCCAAAACCTAAGATACCAAAATGTAGGCAATTTGTGTATTTATTCCACTGTAAATAAGACCATCTTAAATAAGAACATCTGGAGTTCTCAGAGAAAGTAACATCACAGGATTGTGGAGTAATATGAGTTGGAGAGCACCTCTGTAGCTGAAATGAAATGTTGCTGGAGAAAAATCTGACAGTGTAATAGCCTTATTGTCAGTGAATGAGCCCTTTCTGCTGCCTGTTCTGAGACTGGCAGCCCAATCAATCCATTCTTATTCAGTTGCCAGGCCTATATTTGCTTCAGGAAAAGAACAGGCCAGGTGGTCTGCAAGACTGTCTTCTTCTAGGCAAAACAGGATGAGCTCTGAAGTTAAAGAATCTGCCTTTCTGTGAAACAGAACAGAAATCTGATTGCAATTTCTGAGGCATCATGCTGGGAAAGTGGTATTTTCTAGGGAAACAAGGAACCAAACCATTTGACCTTTTAAAGGTTACTTTTAATGTCAGTAAGAAATCAGTTGGACACAAGGATAGCCATGAAGGATTGGTGTTATATCTCCCGACAAAAGCATTTCAAAGTAAGTAGACAAATTGGTTTATTCAGTAATGTAGTTCCCTGGAAAATGTGTAAATCTTCCTCAAATGTACTGACAATGATGGAGAAATAAAAAATAAAAAGGAAAATTCTTGTTACTTCCCTTTGTAGATATATCTTCCTTTTATAAATCCCAGGATCACTTTCAGAGTCTTGATTCAGTGAGGATGAGAGGGACCATATTTGACCTTCATAAAGAATCTGTAGCTAAAGAAAATATTTTAAACATTTTGTTTACAAATAGAAGAAGTGCAGAAAATTTCTAGTCAGTACAAAATATTCTTGACTGTGGAAGCTTAGAATTTAAGCTGTATGAGTGTATATTGATAGTCTTTTGTATTTCTCCCTCCTGCTTCCTCTACTGTTTGAAAACCCAAAGAGAAAGCACTGGGAGGCAGAGCCATCTGCTCCTCTGAACACATTAAGTTTAATCATGTGTTTTAGCAAATTATGATACAACACTTTTCACTTTTAAGGGAAAAGTCTATGGTTCATTGTGCTTTGTCAGGAGCTTAACAACTGCAAAGCATATTTGGCCTTCTCTTTTAAGTTCTTTCAAAACTGACCATTCTCTTTTGTCTGATGGTCAATTCCATGTTGTCTGTCAGCTTCTCGTGAACGTTTTTTGCTCTTTAAATTTTTTATTTATTTTCTCCCCCAAAAGATTAAAGGTGCTTTCATTCTTTTCCATCAAGCCCCATTGCAAGACTAAGCCTCATTTTCACAATTGCAACTTTTCAATTAATTCAAAGGATATTTTGAGGAATAGATGAGGACTGTTGGTCCTGATGCTATATATAAAAACTTATGTTTTTATATATAAGTATATCTGTTTTATATCTGTTTTCCTTTTCTTTCTGTTCTTTGATTTAACGCTTCTTGAAGCTTGGCTTGTGTTTTAGTACAAGGGAAATAGAAAAGAAGGAATAGTTGCAATGATGTGGAAATCCATGTCTATCCCATCCCTACCAGTTAAATGCCAGGGCCAGGGAGAGATGTCCAGAGTCTGGAGAGGGATTGCAGGTCCACAGGAGAGCAATTTAAGGGCAGCACAAGGAATTCCAGCCACCTCTGGATTGTAAGTTGGCTTCATGGGGAGGCCAGCTTAGCCTCCTCCATGCAAACACAGGTAGCATGGGGATATAAACAAGAGGGGTCAGAGATGTGGGCACACCTGCAGGACTGGGATCTAGCAGCATCATAGAGAAATGGTGGGACAGCTTCTATACTTCTCCACTGCTAGTGGGGAGAAGATACAAGTGGAAAGATACAAGCCTCTTAGAACAGGCAGGGCGATGAGGAGACAGTGGTGTTCTTCATGTCAGTGACCAGCTGGAGTGCATGGAGCTCTACCTGGGGATGCATGAGAAGCCGACTAAGAGCTTATGGATCAGGATTAAAGGGAGGGCAGGAACAGGTGTCATCAGATGGGGGTCTGCTACAGGGTCTCTGACTAGGAAGACCAAGCAGCTAAGTCCCTCTTCAGACAGAGACGACAAGCCTTACATTCACAAGCCCTGCTGATTTTCAACCGTCCCAACATCTGTTCGTGGGACAATAGAGCAGGGCACAGGCAATCCACAAAGTTCCTGTAAAACATGGATGGTAAATTCTTTCTCCAAGTGATAGAGATCCGACATGCTGGTCTTTGTTCTTACCGAGAAGGAGGGACCTGGGGAGGAAAGTGAAGCTCAAGGGCAGTCTGGGCTGCAGTGACCATGAATCAGTGGAGTTTAAAATCCTTAAAGGAGAAAGAAAGGCCCTCAGAAAGCTCGCTTTATGACAGCAGACTTGGCCTTTTCCATAGAGTACCACTGGAGGTAAGATAGGCCCATGAAAGCTGGTTAATATTCAAGTATCACCTCCTCCAAACTCAGGAGGGATAGCATCACAACAAAGACTAAGTAAGACAGAAACACTAGTAGGCCTATGTGAACAAATTCAACCAAAAAATGGAAGCCAGCAGAGCATGGAAGCAAGAACAGGTACCCTGAGAAGAATACAGAGAGGTTGTCAGAGCAGAGAGAGATCAGGTTATGGAAGCTTAAAGCCTGCTAGAATTAAATTTAACCAGGGATATCAAGGGGAACAAGAAAAGCTTCTAAAAGCACATTGGTGGTAGACGAAAGGGCAGGGATAATGTGATTCCTGTCCTGAAGGTAATGGAAGACATGGTTAGAAAGCATATGGAGAAGGTTGAAATACACAGTTACTTTTTTGTCTGAGTTTTTACCAGCAAATGTTTCAGCCTCCCTGCCTGAGTCACAAAAGGAAAAGGAATGGATGGGCAGAATGAAGAACCACTGTAGGAGAAAATCAGTTTGAGAGCATCAAAGGAAACTGAAGGTGCACAAGTCCACGGAACCTGATGAGATGCATCTACACGTCCTGAGGGAACTGGTGAATGAAGTGGCTGTCATGGAGGCTTACAAATTGAGACAGATAACATATTCCAGTGAGATTTACTTTATAAGCCCTGTTAAACCAAATAAAGCAATTAAATCAATTAAACCAATTAAAGCTCTGTAAACATTTCAATACAGATTTGTGATGTCAAATGGATTAGTCACTACATAAGTAACATTAGAATTCTTAAGGTTTTAGAAGGGTAGCCAAGCATGTGCAATCATAAAGACACTGAAAATTGTCTTGCTTTATGATGTAATTCCTTCTCAAATATCTTTAGACCACCACCTTCCTTCTTTATTCTACATTGCTATTTTCCTTTCTTTATTTCGTCTTCAATGCCCTGCCATTCACCAATTTAAAGACTTTATCACCTTTGTAAAATCAAGTCTGCATTTTTCTGTGGTAGAATATGGGATCAAGCAATTGTTAAACTATTGTTCAGACAAAAATATGTTATGTTGGAACATCTTGGTTTATATTAGGAGTCTGTGCTTGCACAATGTGAAGAAAAAAGATGCATGACATGTCTAAGTTAATGTAGAAAGCTTATGCTTTGTTTCACATATCATGTCTCTGAAGCTGTGATACAGACAGACTACACTGTAATTAATCTGTTTTAAATATTTTTTTTTGTGCTCTGGCAATTTTTGTCACACTAAGGTTCTTAATTTTCAGGGAAACAGAAAGAATGGAATCTAAAATTAGTAATTAATCTTTAACTGCACAGGTTACTGCTTTAAAATGACAGTGCATATTTTAGAACTAAATATTCAGTCACAGCATGTTGCAGTAAACTCACTGAAACTTAATATCTTCCGAGAGACTTTTCAAACAGAGCATTTAACTGAAGTCATGTAATGACACTTAACTGGACATTTTTTTGCTGGTTTCAGTCAATTGACAACATTATTAGTGTGGAGCACAAATGGAGCTGAATTTCAAGAGTTGCTCACCGAAACTGTCTTCTCATAATGCAGATAGAACACAGTTCAATCGTTGTAACTCCTTTGGCTGCTAATCTTCTGGATCTGATTAATTGAAAAACCAGATAAGGAGTGTCTATTTTCAGGATAGTGTGACCCTGATTCATTGCTTGCCATTGACTGAAAAGCACATTCCCCAAACCTGGGGAAAACACAAACTAAATGAGTGTCAGCCTCGGCAAAACAACAGAGGGTTGACTAGCAAAAGATAAGATACGGATTTCATAGAAATATGATACACAGTACCTCTGAGTCAGACATTCAGTAAGAAAAGAGAAAGAATTCAGTAAGAAAAAAGGTTACTGTTTCTTTAAAAGCTTTCTTTAGAAAGCCTTTGCAAGCACATCTTTCTACTAATTGTACCTGATCTCATTTATCTAAATCCTTCTAATCCTAGCATATTTTCCATCACATTTATCTGTGACTATACTTTCATAACAGCCACTTTGCCTGCAGGTGGGATGGTGGGACATTAGGTATCATTGAACCAGTGCTGGTCTTTTGACAGGCTTGACAAGGCTTGTTTCTGTCCCTGAGGGGTGGGATAATTTACTTCACCAATGGGTTCAGCCTCTGGCAGCCTGAAAACTAAGGGCTTTGAATGTTAACTCCAGTAGTGGCTGGGGATGCATAACAAGACTATCTCTGGAACCAGCACACTGGCCAGGAGGATATCCAGCCTGCAGAAGAAAATGCCTCTGTATGCACTTATCTGCTGCCTACTGATACAACTAGAATAGAAACACTGATCCTTGTGGCATAAAAATTACATGGCATGTCTCATTTGTCATACCATAAATAATTGTAATTGTGGTTGTAGCAGGAAATACAAGAGATTTTAAGTGCAGTACATGCATCAGAAATATAAGAGGAATAGTAGTAGTAATAAAACAGTAACAATACTACTACTACTACTAATAATAATAATAATAATAATAATAGTAGTAGTAGTAGCAGTAGTAGTAGTGAGGAAAATTTAGTTAGGGGAAAATGTAGAAATATTTTCTACAAATATAGCCATCTTACAGAAGATCTCACATATTTAGGATTCACAGAAAACTACTACTCAAACTTGTGGTGATGCTTTGCAGTACATATGCAGTCATAGTTTATAATTTCAGATAAAGTTTAAATTACTTCAAAATGTGTATTTTGTATATTTCACTTTCATCTCTATTTTACAGAAGGTTGTATGTATGTTATAATGTTTCTGCCTGAGCTGGAGGTGGGAGGAAAAATAGCTAAGATATTGCCTATTAGCAATTAAACATTCCTGTGGGATAATTTAAATAACCATTAAGTGTTTTCAGTCAGTTGCTAAAAATAGTCTGATTCTGCAGTTAATTTGAATGTATTTTTTTGAGTTAACAATTTTTTGGAAATAAGAAGACACCAGAGAGTGGGAACTCAGATTCAATATCTATTTATCCCACAGAGGATTATGTGGTCTTTTTCAGTGCTACTGCAGTGCCAGATGACAGAAAGAACTTTGATAAACAAGATAATTTAATTACAGGAAATGGAACAGTTAAAGCAAACAAACATAAATATTCCCTCATTACAAATAGATTTCTTAAAAATAAAAACAAAAGAAACAATATCAATTAGTTTTAACTTTATGCAAATTATGTTGCCCATGTTATTTCTTTGCTTGGAACACCCAGGAGGAAGAGAAGCAAGTAATTTATTTCTTAAAGATCCAGAAACTGGTAGATTTATTAGTAAATTCTTAGAAAATTCATTCTGTATGCAAAGGAAATTTCACAGAACATATCTCCAGAGTAAATCATACTATTTATACTTCACAAAATATTGAATCTCTGGTAGGATGAAGCAAAATTCATTACAGGTTTATGGTCAGACACTCTGTATTTTAGAAACCTTTAAGGTATTGATGAAAATTTCCTTTATGAGTTTCTATTGTATTCTAGCAAGTAATCATAATACAAGTAGTAGAAATATTATCACAAAGCAATGGGGCAGACTGAGAGCAGAAATAAGGTGCATATTATAAACAGCCATGGCTATTAACTGGTAGTTCTCTTATGGAAGAATTATGTAAAATCTTACAAATCATTTTGCTGTAGTTCATGCTGGGTCTGATAGAGACTGCTAGAGGAGACTGATACACTGGGGACAAAACATCCAACTCTAGTGGTTCTTTCTGACCTTAAAATGCACGGAAGAGGGAAAATCATATATTGACTGATGCATATATGACAGGTCATACTGAAATAAAATCAAGCAACATTTTCAGGCAGAAAATAAGAAAAAATCATGACATTGCTCTTTTTTAACTGAAGATTGTCTTTGAACACTCAGACCATTTAAAACAAATCCTCTCCTGGGGAGAGGAGCTGTGAAGACTCAGTGTAACAGAGGTCATGGAGCCTTCTAATACAGAATATGGGTATGTGTGGATACAAGCCTGTGTGAGCTAGTCTTATTTCCACCCTCATTTATGGGTAAAATTATTGAATGTTTTGCAAACAGTTGTTAAATTTGCCATTATTTTTAAAAGGATAAAAATTGCAGGCCCTTACTTGAAGAATATTATTTACCCTTACTTGAAGAATATTATCTTTGAAATACCTCTTGATTCTATACATTGTTGTCTTGCATGAATTATTGAAACTGATTTCAATAACTGAAGATGCCGAGTATTGCAATGGAATGCAACAGTTTAATAGAAGAGCTACATCTCCTATATAATAAGATAAAACTAAAGTTGATAATAAAGCATTACTATTAATGTTTTGTTTTCTAAATAATTATTGGAAATTCTTCCAATTTGCCCCTTCTTCACTCACAAAAAAAGTAATTACTTTTTGTTTGTTTATTTGGTTTCCATATTGCATATGGAAAGCAAGAATGGTGGATTTTCTATATGGTAGAAAAAAGTAAAGAGTATATTTAGCCATGGAGTATATAAATCTAGAGTTTAATAAATAGAATAATAGCTTTCCTAGCACATGCAAGCAAGATGCTTTCAAATGAATCTTGGCAGCCAAGAAAGGAAAGACCAAATAAAGTTCATTATATGATCTATGGCTACATGAATGTAGATGGCCACAAATATTTTTTGAAGAGAAGGCTTCCTCCCCTTTCACTTTCTTTAATAAATACTTTTTGAAGAAGTCATTGTGTAGCTACTAGTGCATTGCTAATAAATACTGAATAATTCAGCCCATTGTTAGTGTTTAGACATTGTACTTAATTTTCAGTCTGGATTTAATTAATTCATTTAGCACCTCCTTTACTCTGAAGAAGGGAGGTTATGATTCCTTCCCTATGTCTATTGTCTGATTATGAATAAGGACACTGAGGTGTTGTTTTTTGTTGGGTTTTTTTTGTTTGTTTGTTTGTTTTTTGGAGCAGAGGATTGATTCTCTGACAAAGACCAAAATTTAAGAAGGTTGTCTGAGTGGGTTTTAAATATTTATTACATTCAGACTGTATTATTTTTACACCTATGAAACCCAAGTGCCTTTTATCTTTTATTCCTCTTTAAAGCTTCTTGAGTGCAGATTTAAAATTCACTGTTCCTTTTTTAAGCAAATGAAAAAAACACAAGTATTGAGCTTATAACTTGCTTATAGGGAGTTAAGAAGGTCGTGAGTCATCTTTATTTTAGTTGCAGTATTTCACAGAACCATAGAATCACAGTGTATCTTCTCTGGACACACTTTTAGTGTGACATGCTTCTTATATATTAATAATAGTTGCATTATTTCTTGAGCATGCTCCAAACACAAATCTATTAAAAGTAAAACAAATCTGAGAAGGAAGTTTTTGCTAAAACACTGTAAGATATGAAAAATTCCTCAGCTCATCATCTATAAAATAAATGAATGAACTAGCTGATTACCACTCAACCAGTTCTGAACAAAATTTCATTCTTCTATGTATAATGAGTAAAGGTGGACTACTTGGCATATAATATGAATTCCTTTACAAAGATCCCTTTCTAATTTCTATGTTATATGGTATAAATTATTTTTTGATCCAAAAAAAAATTCCAACAACCAAAAACACCTTAGTGGAAAAAATTATGTTTACCTAGTGTCAAAGATCAAGCCACTTCAGCTGGAAAATTTGAATATACCAAATTGGAGGTTAAACTCTTAATTCAGTGTGGATTACCTCAGATCTCCAGATTCAGCCAAAACTTTTATTATCCTGAGATTGGTTCACCACAGGAATCTCATTTTCTCTTCCTATATCCTGGAAAAGCTTTCCTTTTCCCCACAATACCCATAATAAGTAGTGACGTTTGACAAAACTCTTTTATCTTCTTAATGGCAAAGACAGGTATTAGGTCTTCCACACAGGTTTAGGTTCAGAATCCATATTTTATAATTTCATTCATGGAGTGAAATTGAGTGACATGAACTCTATTAAGGTTGTCCTATCTTAGACCATAGGCTATTAGCTTTTTCACTTATTAACAAAATAGCAGGGTCAGCTTTTGTCTATGATCCAGCAATGTAAAATGCATAACAATAACATAATTGTCCAGAGGTGCCTTGGTGCATAAGTAATTACCCATTAAATAAAATAGAACTTCAGTTTTTGTGGATCAGTATAGGCCCAGGGATTTCAGTCTAACTATAGCATTTTATAGCAGTTAGAAATCCCATCTACTTGTGATTTTTTGGGGGTTTTTTTGGTTTTTTTTTTTTTTTGTTTGTTTGTTGGTTTGTTTTTTTTTTTTTGGTGAGAAATCAAATGCATTTGGCCAAGGTATTACAGTGTTAAAATTTCCATGGGAGCACTAAAATGATCACAGTACATTTATAATATGTGGCATTCTGGATTATTGACCATACTAAAAGATGCTTTTATAGAGATTTTACAGTATATGTATTACATCAGAATTAGTCTTTTCAGGGAAATATTAGTATTTCAATTCCCTGTCTCCCATAATTTTAAGTTCATAACTGTATTAAGTTTATAACTTCTGTAGTAATATTAGGCACATATTCTAATGGAATTTGTAAGAAGAAAAGGAGAAGAAAAACAAGACAATTATCAAAAAGAGCAAAATAAATTAGATACATTATTAATTTAAAAACCATGGGCAAATAAAGCTCCCTCAGACTGCAAGAACTATATAGACACCAGTATCATCCTAGGTTACCTATTCAGTATCTTCTCTATCCTTGTGGTAAATTCCATTTGTAATCCTACCATTGTTTCTGCAACTGACACAGGAATGTCTGTTGCTAACAAAAGCCACATAACGCATCGTGTAATTGTCAGAGGCTAACACCTGACAGGATGCCTCTGCAGAGCAGAAGGACCTGGCTCTCCTGACTGTCAGCATCTGCTTCGTTGGCACCAGCTAAAGTAGAAAGGGCTTTCTCACTTATCAGCTACTCCTGCATTGCAGGCCTCCTAATCATTGCAAAGCATGTGAAAGGAAGGTAAATGTGAAGCGTGCAGTCATGCCTAAAAAAAAAAGGAAAAGAAAAAAAATAGAAAACTGGGGCAGGGAAGGGAAGAGGCTTAGTTTGGTTTTCCTACAGAAATCATAATAAATTATGCCTCTGATCCATCCTTGGTTCAATAATTGTTTTGGTCAGATGATAATGAAAAAGAACACAAGTAAACACTGAAGTCAGTCAGAATGTGTTTTCTCATTTGAGGGCCTCTTGCCTTCTAAGTCTTTTTTGTGCATTTAGCCACTTTGTAAGTTCTGGACTTAGAAAAGCAAATACCATAAATTGTGGCAATATTTGTCCAGTCATGGTGTTGGAAACTTCTACAGAACTGATTTCAATTATCAGATTCTTGGTCTTAAGGTGTATAAATCACAAAAGCATGTGAGACTGTATTTGTAAAGTAAGGATATGGCATTCCTTGCCTTTAATAACTTCTGGATCATTATGTTGCAACTGGCACAATCATGCTATTCATAATTTACACAATGACCTCTTAATTGACTCAAAACCTATTTCTATGTACTCAAAGCTTTTTTCTTTTTTTTTTTTTTTTTTTATTCCCCCAAATTACTCTCAATGTTTTGCTCTACATTGCATTGTACTTATCCCTGAAGAAAATGGACACATTCTGTAATCTCTGGCTTTTTGTTGTTGTTGTATTTGTTTGTTTTTCATTGAAAGCTTAAATTTAGCAATAAAGCTCTATAAAAAGTACTAACTCCCTATTAACTTGCAACGGGGTTCCTATATGTAGGCACAGTGGTTGCATTCAGGTAATTCCTCCCTTCGTTACTTTCTATGTTTTCCAGTATCAGTTTGTGAATAATGAGTGTAACCTTCATTCAATAAGAGAGAAAAAAGTTGTAGGTATTCAAGTGAGTCAAAGCAATCTGTGTATCAGTTTCAACCCTACTCAACCCTACTCAGCTCCTTCTGTGGGTGTCATGAATAAAATCTCTCAAGACATCCACGCCGGATAAAATACTGTGTTTAATTATGTACAGTTAATGTTTTTATCCCATTTGTAAACCTCATACCCCTTGTTTACTCCGATGGTTATTAGTAATATTAATTACTTACCAGTTTCTGAAGTGTTTTAAAGGTTCTTATGAGACATTCCTGTACCCTTTCCCTTACTTCCCTGCTATTATGTAACAGAGCTGCTCCCATGGAGGTTGGGTCACACTAACAAAAGATACCCATTAGAAAGGTATGCCACAGAAACTGCGCCCAGGGATGCTGTGCCACACTAGAACAAAGAAAGTCCCATGAAGCTGTGCAACCGAGCAATATGCAAACTAAGGCATGCAGGACACCAAAACAACGAGCTAACAGAGGAATAAAAGGACAAGGAAACATATTCTAGCAAGCTATGATGAAAGATCATCTCCCTGAATCACCTAAGCCTGCTTAGAAACCATCTTCCTCCATCACCATGACCTCAAGAGGACTGGAAAGGACTGACACCCCTAGACAGCGAACCAGAATAGGCCTCCTGGCTACTCTCATGAGGATGGAAGCCCCAGCTCTGCAGTGTGTGCTGCAAAGCTGAATTGTGCCTCCCCCTTGGAGCTGCCGGTGTGGGAACAGCCGTGGTGCAAACAGCTCCTCGGGCCCCCCACCCCAAGAGCTAGAATCCTAATAAAGGCATCAAACAGGAGTCTTGTCTCTTGGCCAATTTCTTTCATGGGCATTATCGGTTGTGTTCATCTTTTTAGTTTTTATGAGTTATGTTTGTAACATTAGGGGATGGTGGTGCAGAAAAGACAATGAATAAAACAATTGTATAGACTTATGGTTTTCAGATTAGGAAATTCACTCAGCATTAGCATAGTACCACCTCTATTCTTTGCTTCCTGCTTGGCATCAATGCCATTTATGTTAGTCACAGGCAGGGTACTGCATCATAGTAGGCGACTATCATCCAAACACTGTGGACAGGTGGCCTTTAAAACAGCATGCAGCAGGGAATTGAAGAGCTCTTTCTGAGGAAATCTGGAAATCTTCACAGTTGAGAGCAAACAATGCAGCAGCTGTGAATATCAACATTTCCAATTTGGAAACTGTCAAGAGCTGACTGGCTTTAGGTGTAGGAAATAGACAGCAAAACAATTCAAAGCAACTCAAAACATAATGCAATGTCACCCACAAATGTTTACAGAATAATTGCATTTCCCTGTGCCTAAATGTGATGTTTCTTACCTTCGGGACAGAGTGCTGTGAATGGTGTGCTCTTCACTAGCTCTGCAGGGAAGTAAGTTATTTCCAAAGAGGTCTGACATTACTTGAAACTCTTGTCTCCATCCTTGAGGAAGCTAGTTTATCTTGGGGAAATGTGAAAATACTTGAGGTAGCTGAGAGACTGATTGGAGCTGTGTCTTCTGGAAAGACAGAGAGAGCACTCCCAGAGTGCTAGTGAGTGTGGCCGGAGGAGATCCCGTGAGTTGCTCTCTACTGTTTATCACTGGAGTGAATAAAAACTTCTGTAGATGGTCTCTGACAGTGCATGGTCTACAAATTTGGGATTTCAGAAAGGTTCAAATTCATATTGAAATGTTTGAAGATGCCCCTGCTTACAGTAAGTTGTGTGCCTCCATCTTTCAAGTCACTCCATGAGAACTTGGTGGGACCCTTCAGAAAATAATTGCTTTGGTGTTCTAAAGACAATTTGAAAATAGATAAGTATGGGGGGTTGTTTGGGTTTTTGGGTTTTTTTACTAATATTTCCTCATAAAAACAGCAGGTATGACAATCTGAAGGTCAATGACCAGAACCAGAAGCTCAGCTTCTCAAAATGCAGACGTTTATCTAAGTCAAAAGTCGTTAGCGTCAATCCAAATTTGTGCCTGTTTTTTCTAATTGCTTGTCACTGTTGCAAGTGGATGTTTCAAAATACCAACCTGCATTCATGTTACATATTTCACTATATCAACATCCCATCTAAACCAGAGATTGTTTCAAACTGCTTACCTTTCCATTTCCATTTCCATCCACATAGTGAGTTTGCATGCTATTTCATAAATTAACAACAGTTTCTACCTGCTGATTCATTTGCAAGGGTGAAAGTAATTTGCAGTTACTTCCACCACAGTTAACATAAACATTGACCTGATCGACTGCAGTGCTCCCTTTGTGCTATAACACAGCCACAGATTTATCTTCCCTGCCTCTGCTTTGCTCTAGGCACCTGATTAAAAAGACCAGACCCATGTCTGCTCTTATATGCTTACTTTGATTTTCACTTTGGAGCACTTTACCAGGACTACACTCATGCCTCCCTGCTGCTCCCTGATGCTTTGTGGCATTTATTGTCTGAGTTTTCCTCTCAGTGTGGCACCACAGTCTAACTGCATAATATACCTTCTGCATGCAAGGATAATCCGCATCCTCTTCATCCCTCTACTGCACTAGGCACGATTTCTATAATATTGTGAATGTATTAGGAAAAAAGCAATCACAGAATGCCTTGGGATTTTCAAGTTGCCTTGGAAGGCTAATAAAATTCACCATATGTTTTTTCTATCAGCTACAAACCAGGTTTCACTTCTTAAATCCATACAAGAAGCTAAAGGATGATGTAATCTAGATCAATGGCTTACTAGAGTTATTGCTATTAATCATGGCTTACTATTGGTCTGTTTAAAGCCATATGGGGCATAACACTAGTACAAAAATGTTTATTATTAAAAATGGCTTTGCTGAAGTGAAGACTTATGGAACTTGCACGTGACTTGGAAAAGGAGAAGAAAGAAAAAAAACAGATTAAACTACTCTGTATTGCTTAAAATGCAAGCCTTTTCAAATAGATGACAGAGTTTAAGGTTTATCTCATTATCCATACAAAAATTTGAATAGAAGAAGGTATTTCAATGTCTAAAAAATGATTAAATGATGGCATTTATTTAAAAATTGTTGTGTGAGAATATTTGTTTTCAAGGTTTACAGATTTTTCCATTCTGTGGAATTTAATGCTTTTTAATATTACCACAAAAATTCCCCTATCTATCAATGGCATCCTTAGTTTTGAAGAATTTGATATGACAATAATAACAGAATAGAAACTTCTAGGTCTGATACAATTTCTTTTGCTGGAACAAGGCCAGCTCTGTGAAATGTGATATAATAAAAATATAAAATAATTTTAAATACTTGGTTTTAGTAGTAGAAAATATCTCTTCCTATGGCTTAGAAGCATTATTAAATAATATTATTTCCTCTCCTAACTATGAAAAGACTATAAGTGCATTCAGCAGTTTTATGAATTAAGGAGAAAGAGTAAGATTATCGATAAATAAAAAGAGACTAAAATAACTGTAACAAACTAACCATCTCATTCTTAAAGAGCTGTGGTAAACTGATAAATATCAGTGATCAATCAGATTTTTCTTCACATATAGCAATGATATTTTTGATACATCATAAATCTTCAGACCTTCCTGGGAAATAGTCATCTTTTATATCTGACATGGAGAACAAACTGGAGGTGACCTGTGCATTTGGAGATGTTTTCAAAGACAAACATTGTTTTTAAAATTGTTGTCAAGGTCAGGTCATTTTTTAATGATTTTGAAATTTGAATTTTTAAATTTGAAAATGCAATTTCTGTAGTTACTTTTTTTCTCATGATCATCTCACATTAGAATTGAACAGAAATAGAAGTAACCAAACAGGTTCATTATTCCTTATATGATTATTTTTAACATTAAAACCCAAACACTTACTTCAGAATACTTCTTTGTTGTATTAGACACTCAGTTCACTGATAAAATAACATACTCTTAGAATTTGGCTCTCTGGGGGAAAAAAAGAGAAAAAAAAAGGAAAAAAAAGAAAAATCTTACCATTGGGTTTTACGTGCTGTTATCTTAGTAGCTGAAGTAATGATGTGTATTATGTGGGCTACAGCTTAGCATGCAAAAATATGTAATAATCATCTAAGTTCAGAAATCTAAATTAAACAAAAATAAAAGAGCAATTGATCTTTTAGACTCCAGATGAATTCTTTGACAGAGATTTAAATCATGAGTCTTTCTTAGTTATATGCTGTTATTTTACCAATTTCATGTTGGAATCTTTGGATACTGAGGGTGATCCAAGAAGTTTATAATTATTGCACCAGTATAATGATCCAGCCTGGTCGTTATTAAACATATCTAGCTAAAACAGTGATTTGCATTTAAGTATTTCAATTAGTACAGTATGATTTCCATGACAGCAAAAATTGACTGAAGTTTTATTTCTGCAAGGTGGGGACACCTAGATTGCAGAGACTAGCAAGAGTTCCCTGAATACAGAGCTGTCAGTTACCTGTACCAGCTGAGGAACACAATTTTTTGCCTGTAGAGAGGAGAGGAGTCTCTTTTCGGTCCTATGTAGCAGACCAGGTGGGAGAAGAGTCTTTGCCATAGTAACAGAATAATGGCTGTAGAGGCCAGTGAAGTGGTCATTCTCCCCTCACTGCCCTCTATTCTCCCCCTCCCAGGAAACGCTGTATTTGATAAAACTGACACATCTTAGATGAAATTCTGCTTTTGAAGACAACAGAGTCTTTACAAAATAACTAAAAATTAGGAGTATTTCTGCCTTTTAAATCCATACTTATTAAAAAAATATTATTAATATTTTAATTTAATAAGTTTTGCAACATTTCCTTTAGCATGTACTTATGCTTAGTATCTTATGTCCAAGAGAACTTTATTTACTTCTTCTTTTTCCTCCCTTCTTCTTTCATACACAAGGGAAAAAATAATACATTTTAAGGAGAAGGAACTGATTAATGCAGAAGGAAAACTCAACTGTGAGTCCTTCACCCGAGTAGTGAGCGAACAATGAATCTTTGTGAATACTTTCTAACACAAATGGTGCAGGCGTTTTATGTATTCAGATTATATCATACTATTTTCCAGACATACAGTCAGAGTTTTGGAGGAGATTTAAAACAAAATCCCATTTAAATTTCATCAGTCAGTTTCAAAATTCTTCCCCTTAAAACTGGGAACACACTGCCTTACCTTGTGTATGCAACCCAAAAAACAGGCTGCACTGGCAGAAGATTAATGCCAACCTAGGGGCTCTCAAACTCAATGCATTTACAGCAAGGAAGAAGGACAAACTACGTCTGGAAGAGGGAAGAAGATCTGTCAAACTGAAGGAGAAAATCAGGTTTAAAATTCCTGGCAGGTGCCTTACAAGCCTTGGAGACACCCATCACTAACACTGTTGTCATAGTATAGCTGGGTGAAAAGATCATGGTGAAAATGCTGACTAATTTTCATATCTGAGCTGCGACATTCTGAAATTGCACAACACAGTACCTGATATTTACCTGATAGGAAGGGTCTGAGATTTATACTTCCCACCCTATTGAGCTCAGCAGAAGAGATACAATTACTATTGTCTAGAAAGGAGAAGTGCTCTTCAAGTGGTCAGGTCACTGAGCGTTCATCTCTAAAGTGCTCGGTTTCATAGTAGTGGTTACATCTAATCAGCCAGACAGAAGAATAGCATGGGATAGCCTTGTCTGATTACAATGGTTCTGCTAGGTGTGGCTCTATCATAATTTTAAAATGAAAGGTGTCAAGTGAACTAAAACAAGTAGTTTTGCTCTCCCAGGTTAGGTGTCTCATGTGTTTTCCTATTTTCTGAATAAACTATAGAAATGAAAATATCTCATCCTTACTGATATTGTATATGAACTTGAGTAAGTGTAAGTATCCACAAAATTACAGGCTGTAATCTTCTGCTATTCCGTGGCAGTGAATGATAGTTGAAAAAAAAATACAAGGGAAAGGAAAGGAAAAGGGAGGGGAGAGCATTAAATACGGTAAGAATAAGATACTATTTATCCCTTCCTTGTCAGTAATGGGGAATTCTTACTGAATGGAAGCAAAATGCAAATGAAAGAAAATGTGGGCTTCTGTTTGTTTGTTTTCTTGGGGGTTTTGTTTGGTTGGTTTTTTAAATAAGAGCTATTTCAGTAATATTAGATTTGCTTGTTTTCTCTCATTTATGAATTTAAAGAAATTGAGACATATTTTATAACACACAGTATCACAAACCTATTATGTGTTCAGTGGGTCCAAAATTGGATCTCATGGCTCATTAGTACACAAAAGTTTTTCTTTTATTAGTAATAGTATTAGTAAGTAAATTATGACTTTTAAAAGGAAAAATTTTAATATCAGTTGAAAATGTCAAAACAACTTATGTTTACATTTTACAAAATAAGTTTTTTCTGACCATCCTTGATCATATTGACATATCATTACATATTTTGACCATATCTTTGTGGATATTTTCTGTATCATACATTTTCATACTTACAAGCTGACAACAAAAGTTGAAATATTAAAATGGAAATTACATTATTTGAAATTTTTACTGAATTTGATAGCAGCAATGGGTAATTTCCATTTTGTCTCCCCAACAGAATTGTCAGTATTGTTAGTGTGAGTAATAGAGCAAACATTTCCAGATCTGGGTACATATGTTGATGTCAGATAGTGATCAGTTAGTAAACACCTGTGCACACTTTCATTTAAAATTAAATATTGGATAATAAGGACCTACAGCACAGGTTTTTGGTTTTGTTTTCCTTTGTGGTTGATTTTTTCCTTTTAAATGTGTGTTGTTTTTTTTCAACATCTTGAGATAGTTTCTAAGTTTACTGGGCCTTTAGCAGAGTTGTAACTATGGTTTTAGTTCATAGCAAAAAAATTTTGCTGATTTATTGGCATTTCATTCAAGAAACAAGTTTTAAAATCTCAATCCTACCAATAAGGACTAAAACTGTGCCAAATGTATTGCTTAAATCAAGGAAAACCTCAGAAGCTAATTTATAATTGAAGGCTGAAAACTTATCATAATTAGATGGGTATGAGATTTGCTGATTTATGTACTTATGAGGATGCTACTTTATTTTTAAATTTGGAATCAGTCTGAAAAATTACTGTTTTTCTTTTCCACATATATTTTTCTTTTATGAGGATAAGTTTATTTGATAAGAAGAAAAAATCCATGACAGAATTTGTATAAATAGTGTTATAAGAGTCTTCCTTGGAATTTCAAGAAAAGTCCTTGTCCGTTAGCAGTGGAAAATAACTATACAGAGACAATATATTAGAAAATTAGCTCTGCTTTTGAGAAAGAAGCCCTAAATCTCACAAATTACTTGGAACAGATTCTGCATTAGGGGAAATCCCAATACTCATTGCAAGAATAGTAAATTTGCAGGGGATTCACCTTTGCATGTTTGACAGCTGGGTCAAAGAGCTCAAGACATGCTGTTTCTAGTGGAGTAACACACTTTTTTTTTCTCAGTCTGACACACGAGCTGTTAAGATGTAATCTATAGTTTTGCTAAGCAATTAAGGAAACTGTACTAATAGTACTAATTAACTGATATGATCCCCATGATATTTCACAGTATATCAACAACCAATGCAGTGCTCTCTTAGCCAATCTGTAGGGTCGTCTTTTGCCTGGGGTCTCCGTAGAAAGCTTACCCTGTGCATCCATGCGTGTGCAGTCAGCTTCTCACTACATTGTTTTATTATTTTAATCAAATAAAAAACTCCTTTGTGTGCCACAACCATGACTGATCCATTTAGCCCATATTAAGACTGACATGATGATTTTCATGTGACCATAGCATAAAAAAATACCCAAATCTTATGACATGTTACTGTTTCAATGGACCTCCATCCCCAGATTTTGAATGGTTTTATCTATATAGATCTCCATCTAAGGAAGATTACTTCTCAGTCTTAGAATACATCAGCCCTTCAGAAAAGCCTGCATGAAATTTTAGAACCTTGAGTAAACATCATGAGGATTTAAATCCAGCAATTGTAACTTCAGCAATGGCAAAATATCAGATGCAGTACACAAACTGTAACAAAAACAACAAAAATCCTAAAAATAGTTCTTCTTCCTAGGGAGTGGAATAATGTTTGCAGGAATAACTAGCTGTAAACTTCCCTAAGGAGTAGCGGGGAGCAGCATGGTACCTTCAGCATCTGAACAGGCTGAGCAGTGGGGTGTAACACCAAACTCTGTTGCTGTTAACAGTCGTGATGAACCCAGAAGAGCCAGAATAAGTTCACAGCAGCAAACTCAAAGGGGAAAAGAGACACATCTATATGAATCATGAACAACAATAAAATAAAGCTCCACTTTGAAGTATTTTTGAACATTTGTATGGGGGATTTCATAGGAGAGATTACTGCCATTGAGAAAAAATGTAGCAGTTAATAAATAGAGTGATTTTATTTTAATTTAGCAAATAACAGCTGTGCATTGATTGATGCAAAAAGAAATAACATAGTATTTGACAGTAATTTCTGTACAATATTTCTTCTCCTTTCTTTAGAAATAAGAAGGATGAAAAGTACTTTTCACATTTTACATATCATATGACCACAGAACACTGAATGTGATCTGAGAACAGCATGACATAAAGATTTAAGGTGTTTCAGCAGATTTTGTCAGCCTAAAGGAAAGGACAGGCTGAGAACCCAAGGACTAAAGGAAACAGAACAGAATTGCTCTAACTACAGAAGAACTAGATCATGTTTTGTAGAAATGGGATTTGAAAGTTATTATAGTGTCACTGACATTTTCTTTACAAGTGTCTGTTTCCAATGCTTCATAACTCAGTAATAGGCATTTGCTCTAGGCTAAACTAGTCGAAGACGCCTCAGTCTCAGAGAAACTTGTTTTGGTGTATGGGTATATGATATCCATACAAAATAAGAGAAAGGCAAGAAAGGATTTCCCAGAATACAAAGAGATCCATGAAATTTCTGTATAACACACATATTTTTCTTAATTAAATGATCACATTTATTATCTAAACAAGTAAATTGAGTGTTTTCTATAGTCATTATCATGGTTTTAGTTTATTTACATTATAGTGACTAAAGGATTCAGATAAGATGAGTTTTGTGAAAACAGATAGTAATGCTATATTTAAAGTATATCTGCATCTGTAACTTTCTCTTATTTTGATTTCTGGATAAAGCTTTTTGCATTGTGATGAAGATTCTCCTAAAAACATACATGGATATTACTTAATTTTATCTATAAACTTGCTTAACTTATTAGTCTTTCTCAGATCAAAAGGAATGACGTGTGGGTCCCAGATGTCCATAAACTGCAAAAACAATTCAGATTATTTGCTGCTGTCTTACTAGCACAAGTAAGATATAAACCTTTCTTGTTATTCTCTGTTTTTTAATTTTTAATGTCCAAATAGAGGGGCTAAAATTCATATTCTATTAAAATCAGTAACACTGTCAAGCAATTGGTAGATTTTTCCAGTCACTGATTTTTGATTGACTGCATCAGCCTGACTGACCCACAGAGGGACAGCAAGTCCTGTTTAGAGACATGCATTAGACTTATCATGTGCTTCCAGGGTCAAACATATTTGTGCCAGAACTGTCGAAAAAAGTCACATTGTCTGCATTTTTGGTATTGGACAATGAGCTACTGAGGCAGCAGTTGTCTGGATAAATTACTCCAAATTAAATGGATAAATGGTGCAAAATTAAAAGAAAAAAGTCCAGGAAAACGTTCTAGTTTTAGGTAAAGTTATGCTATTAATAACTTACATTTCCATAGGAGTGTGTGTCTTCATCCTCTAATCTCCTCCATCAATTTTGTGTCCTATATTTGTTCAGATGGAAGTAAAACATGCTTTGCAAGATAATGAAAATCAATTATTTTAGATAGAAATATTATTAATAAGCTAAAATAGTGGAATTATTTGGATTGATATTAAAACCTATGAAGAGGGAAGACTAAGAATACAGTGAGTAGCACAGCAAAAACATGCTATAACATTCATTGCAGGACTAGTACTTCTTTGAGTAGATCATCGGTTTCTTACCCTAGTTGCTTTTTGAACCTGCACATAGCATCCACCAGATTGTTAATGTTAAAGAAACAGAAAAAAACTGATGGATACCTAAGAGAGCAGAAGACTTTTTACACATGGTCACTAATTCTGTGCAACTTCACATGGAACAGCTGCTGGTAATGGAATTTGCCAGTAGACTAAGTGCCTTCCAAACCTTAGCAATGTTTTGGGGGGCACTGGAGGAGGGAAATATTTCCAGTATTTCTGGATTTGGGGAAGAATATGGAGGAAGCATTAAATGGTGCATTTCCAGAAGCCTTTTAAAACTAGTCAGTTTAAACTATTTTGGAAGAAGGCAAGCGAGTTGCAGAACCAAAGTAGTATCCTTGACCTCAGACTCTCCCAAGAGTTAAGGCAGAATAATGCAGAACTAAAAGTAAGACTATATAGCCAATAACAATTTACTTTCTAAACTAACAAATTTCAGACATGATCCATGTGTAATCATGGCTGTGGATACCACCATTTCTGCAAAGAAGGCTCTAACATGTTTTCACCCTGCTTTGAACTGAGCTGGGTGAGGAGGAAAGAGGTCTAGTCCACTCGGCTCTGAAAATCTTCACTGTCTCTCACCAGCACTTAGTGTTTGTCTGTGATGGCAGTGGGAGTCAGAGTTCCAGGTTTGTCAGGTCACACCAATTACTTTTTTTCCCCTTCTCTCTCTGTCCCTTGGCTATCTGATCAAAGTGCTGCTACCAGCTGTAGTTCTGACAGCAGCTTAAACAGCAGCCTGACCTGGGAAGTGAGAGAGGCTGTTTCTCTCAGGTTTGTAGGGCCCAAGTCGTCCCACTGTTATTAACAGCTGTAACAGAACTACCTCACACAGCTCAGCTGCATTTTGGGCAAGGGAGAACACTGTGGCTTGGGCTGACTGTGGTTCTACAGTACAGGAGAGTAAGAGAAGACAGTATGATGGGCAGGCAGAAGGTAATTAAGTAAGTAAGGAAGGCAAGAAGAAAAGAAGGCAAGGTAGGGATAGAGAGGAAGAAAGTATCAATGGGCAAGTGGTAGAAGAGGAGGAGTTAAGCAAAAGGAAAGATAAAGAGAAAGGAACTCAAGAAGAAAAGACAGCAGAAAAGATGGAAAAACCCCAACTTCTTATACATACAGAATAATTGCCTCTCTCTCCCCCCTGATAATTTTAAGACTTTTTTTGGGGGGTGGGAGGGGGGGTGGAGAGGAAGGCTGTCTTTCCCTCCTTATTATACCCTTGAATCTTATTATCTATATTTTTTCAATTTCTCTCCTAAATGAACTCCTTATCCATGTATACAGAAGTCCTGAATCACAAATAAGACCTTTTCCTCTAAGTAACATCAGAAGCAGTCAGTTGAATCCAACCTTAGATTGATAAAGCTTTTTGCATCAAAAACTTGTGCTATCCTATTTTGGTCAAGGTATAAATATAGGTGTTTTTTCCATTTAAATTATCTCTCAGAACATGTGCTGCAGAAGACTGTATAATATGAATATGCAAGAAAAGCAGCAGGTTTTCTGCTCTTCTCTGTGCTGTACTGTTAAGGTGGATGACACAAGACAGTCACAATCAAAGCATGTGGAAAGTATTAGCTTAATGCAACATCCCATAGGTGCAACTGTCATGCAAGGCAGCATATTACCAGCCATTTAATCAATATTTTTGCAGCAACAGAATTTTTATAGGCCATTAAATAGAAATTAGGGGTGAGAAAGGACTGTCTGTGATGACTTTGCTAAAATGTTTTAAATTCTGGTAGAATCCTACAGGCAGCCTAGATTGCAGCTTCTTGAACTCAGAGGTTTAGATACAGGGAATGAAACCACTGCATGAAAGTCACACTAAACATCTCTAGTCAGCCACAGCTTGCAATTAGGCAAACAACAAATCACATAAGTATCTTTGTGCTGCTTCTCTCCATTGGCCTGTAAGCCTCAGTGGAAGCTTTCTGTATTTATTGGGTAGTATATCAATATTAACGTGCTTCAAGCAACAACATGTTTTCTAATTCTGTATTACAATTTCAAGGCAACTGCTTTTCAGGTAATACAATTCTGCTATTGCAACCTGAATGCTAAAAGAAAAAAAAAAAAAGCTCCCTGACAAGACATGAAGGTCCCTTTCCTTTTTCCTTTTTCCTTTTTCCTTTTTCCTTTTTCCTTTTTCCTTTTTCCTTTTTCCTTTTTCCTTTTTCCTTTTTCCTTTTTCCTTTTTCCTTTTTCCTTTTTCCTTTTTCCTTTTTCCTTTTTCCTTTTTCCTTTTTTCTTTTTCCTTTCTCCTTTCTCCTCTCTCCTCTCTGCTTTCTCCTTTTTTTCTTAATTCTTCCTACTAGAAAGAACAGTAAGATTCTGTGCTTCAAAAGTGAATTGTGTGTGTTTTGTCAATAAACAAAATATACAAAATTCCTGTAAGGAATCTTTGATGGCTAAGTGATGATGATAGATCCAAAACCCCTTATGGTCAGCTATCAGGACAAATACTAATACATTTGAGGAAGTTCAGAGAAGAGCTGTGTGCATGATTAAAGGATTGGAATGCATATCTTGTAATGAAAGAGTCCAGAAGGTCTATTTACTTAAGTTATCAAAGAGGACATCAAAGGGTAACTTGATCACAGTCTCTGACAAGATATGATGAGAACTACTTTTTGAAATGGACTCCTCAGTTCAAAAACCAGTGAATGGAAGCCAATAGATTGAAACTAATTATGAAACAGGTTTTGCTTTGATGCATTTTAGTAGAAAGAACTCAGGAAAGATAGCTAAATATCTTTATTTCTACAGTAAACAAACTCAAAAAAGGTGGAATGAGATAATATTGTAAAATAAGGTGGAAGGAGATAATGAATTTGGCCAAGGGTTAGAACAAAATACAGATTCTTTATCCTGGGAAAGAAGCCCTGTGATTTAATATATAAACATTATTTCAAACCAACGTATTTCATGGAGAGCCTTACAGTTTCAAGTACAGTGAAATTCAGATTAATCAACTGCAGCACTCTTTGGTGGCCTTACTGTGAAACTGTGAATTTAACTGTGTGATCCTGTTATCCTCTTCCCATATTTCATACTATCTGATAATGACTGTACTTTTTGTTCTCTTGCATCAGATTATCTCCTGAGCATGACAACAGCAAGTGTGTAAACTTCTGATTTAACTTGGCTTGATTTGTCAGTGAAGATATATCTTTAAGAGAGGAGCAATATGTTCCTAAGTTTCTGCAGAATCTACCACTCAGAAGTTTATGTTCTCAGTGGGCCACTTGAATGCTGCCACAGCAAAAATTAATGAAGAATAACAGGTATTTGAAAAAATTGAAAGATTTCTACAGGATGCTTTAAAATTGACTTTCGCATTTAGAATTACCTTTAGCATATCTCTGAAATTTGAAATGAAGTAACTGCTTTGCATCAAAATTAAAGGAAAAAGGCTTAAAAAAATAATCTTACATGGATATTCAAATGTTTGTTTTGTTAAAAATGACAGGGTTCTTACAAATCATAATTTTAAATTACCATTTTAAGAACCAATTGATAAGCAACAATAGGAAAATGGAAATGAGGAAGTGGAGAAAGGCTGTACTAGTGATATTTTAATATATTTTTCCCAATAAAAAAAGCCTGACTCAACATCCTAGAAAACTAACTAGAAAAAGAAAAGGCACAATTGGGGAAAAACTTTAAAAATTAAAGCAATAGGTTTGTGTCATAATTTAGATACCTCTATCAGTGATTGAAAACCAAAAACTACAGCACTTTATTTATTTTAGTTTGAGGCCACATATAAAAATAACCATCAGCAGTCCTTTTCAAAGTTGGAGAGAGGAACAAAACAAACCAATAAAACAGAAACTATTTTTTTTGTTATTAGATTCAAGAATCAGAAGAAGACTTAGCGATATGGACAAACTGAAAGAAATGAAAAAAAAGGAGCAACCCTAAAAGAAAACAAATTAATCAATAACACCAGAAAAGATTAAGACTAACAATGAGAAATGGCTAACAATACCACAAATGGTTTATGATTGCTGCAGAGAACTGTTTGGACCATCTAAGAAACTTTTTCCTCCATAAGGCATGCCTTTTGTTTAAAGGGGTGCTGTTTGTACAAATATATGCCTTAAAGATATCCATGAAAAGCCTAGTAGTTACACCACTTTTTCCCCTCAGAAATATATTTCCAATAGGTATTAAATATAATCTTTGTGCTGCTTATAGCTCTCTTACCAGATATAAGAAAAATTCCCTGTTCTAAAGATCTTTTGTCTTCAAATACGAGTCCTACTCTTCACAAATTCTAAAAGATGAAAAAGAGTGATTTTCTGGTCATGAAACAGCTACAAGAGAAACATGAAACCATTTCTGAAGGCTCACTTCTCCTTGGTGGAGAGGGAAAACACCAAAGAGCTGTTTATTACTCTAAGCTTTCCTTAGTGCTGTATCTTGAAGATATTGAAGCACTAGGAGAGGGATTTGTCCCGTGATGCAATGACTAATAGAAAAACACATTTTTGAGGGGACAAGTTGTCATTGTTTGAAAAAGATAGTGTGTCTAGGAAAGTGAAAGGAAACCTTAGGAAAGCCTCAGCTTTGTCAAGAGTGGAATAATGTGTATCCTGGAGATGGAGGAGTAAAGATAACAGTTTGATAAGAGAGTTTTTAATGTTAGTTCAGAACCAGCTGTGATGGTGCTGGATTGAAAAGGTGTCAGTGAAAAACAGATCTGATTTGACTGAAAACACCACTCAACCATTAGAAGCATTGGAGCAGTCACAAGAGCCATCTGACCCTTTACCAGCTCTAGGATTTTCTAGAAGTATATGTATTTTTCAGTGGCAGGGATAAATATCAGAAAGATGTGCTACATTAATGTTGGAGATCTTGTTTTCTGTTGTTTTTTAGTTTGCTTTTTTTGAGGAAAGTATTTTCTCATTAAATATTGTACATATTGCGCAAATTTCTCATTAGGCATATACAATCTTAATTTGGTCTCACAATTTGGCATTATACAAGGGATTGACATTTTTTTGTAATGATGAATTTTTTTAAAAAATTTACTGTGACTTTTTTTCCATAAAAACTATTTTTCTCGACATATGAATAATTCAGAAAGAAGAAAAAAACAAAGCAGCAAATCAAATTCACATTTTGCTAACCCTTTACACTGCCAAAGAAAATCTCTCCTTCAGTGAAAAGTATATAATGAGAAGAAAGCAAAGTAATTTTGACCCTATTCAAAGATTCAAAATTTATTGTTATGCTGAAATTCCAAAGAATACCCTAAAGAGGATCAATGCTTTTTCATCTTTTTGCTTACATTGTTTCCAACTTTTTACTCCTGTTATGTTAGCTTAATATAGAGATAGCTTGGAAGAAAGTTTTTCATTACTTGATAGAATTTGATTTCCATGTTCCATTTTTCTTACCCCTTTAAAAGATAACAGATTGTATCTTAAATCCAAGTATTTTGTACCTTTTTGTGTAATAAGCTACTCTTTACACCCATTTTCATACGTGGAAAAGTTGTCTCATATTAAAATTATAGTGCACACAAACAATAGATTATTGTTTTTAAACAATCCTTCATGTTTAAAATCTCTCAGCAGCAAAGTAATGAGTCACATAACAATAGTGTAAAACTATGTTAGGAATATGGGTCTGTCATTGTGTTCAAAGTATTTTATGTAGAGTTTCTAAACACCGGTTGAACTGAAGATCTGTGTCTTGGCCTCAAAAATGAAATTTTTGTGACAGACAGTTAAGGATTATTTATTGTTTTTCTTAACAATGAACTCCAAGTCACACACACTACAGCTACTCCATAAGATACAAAAGAAGATGTCTTATCACCTACCAGAACTAAGCACAGAGTAAGAACATGGTCTCCAACCAGTTCAGTAGACTATGACAACACCCAAATATATCCCACCTTAAATACTCACTGGGGGAGACTGCACTCTTCTGAAGAGTTCTGGGAACGTGCATAAAAAACACATGCTCAAACTAACGCAAGCTTTTGCAAGACATTACTACCACCTAGATTTTTTCTGAAAGAATGTGGATTTTGTATATGCAGAGCTTTGATACACATTGATTTTTAGAATGCTATGTTCTTAAGGATCTGGTTAAATGTATTTAAAACTACTTAGTATAAAGGTTATAAAAAGGCCTGTACTGTCTTGAACTTGGTAGTGGCACAAAGAGAGAAATAATATTCTTAAATCAAAATATTTTCATGATAAAGACTCCTAAAACAAATATTTAACTGACATCTGCTGAGCAGATTATAAAATAAATGGTCAGCTTTTGCTTTCCATTAGTAGAAGTCCTTCTATTTTCAGAGTGAGCTGAAAGGAAGCTTTACCTTGACTTCCAAAATATGAGAAAGATGAGGAATATGTAGGCGGAAAGAAAACTGTTTATTATTGTTTGTAGTTTAGAGTCTGCTGTAGATTAATCAAGATGCTAAGCTCCTGTGTCAACATAGAGCTTACAATCTTCCTTCTTCTAGCATTTGTATTAGATGCCTCTAATACAGGTTGAAAAACATTTGTGTTGGCTAAAAAAATGGCATAATTAATGGAATAAGGGTGTTCTAGAGAAAAGATGCCTAGAAAAATAAGAACAACTTATTTGAACTGACTTTTTGGTTCTCTACCTGAATGTGTACATAAAAAAATACTGATTTCAAGATGAAGTATTTCTACTTTGTAGATAAGACAATACAAGCCATCTTTTTATAAGTGCAGTAATGCTGAGCAATGGTTAAATCATACAAATATGTTATGAACAAAAATTTAAAGTAATAGTTAAATAATTTGTGCTACATAGATGCTTTAAAAACTCAGCAACCAAAGAGAATATCAAGGAGAAATAACCTATAGCAGGAAAAAAACAGATTAATGAATTGGGCTATATTAGAGTTCTTTTTTTTCTCTCAACAATAAAAGAGATAGAAGAGATAAAATAATAGTATACTTATCCTCAGAAAAAAGAAAAATTAGAATCTATTCCTTGAGGAGGATATTTTACCTACTGGTTTTTTTGGAGACATTTTCAACACAAAACCTTTCAAATTCAGCTAAAGGAGGAAAATGAAAAAATTCAATATTGGGGAAAAGTTGATGTGCACCTCAGTATATCCATCACTTCACAAAAGGTTCTTGACTAGGTTTACCTGTTCTTGTCAAATGACATGTTGAGTATTTATACATGTCATGTAGAAATGTAGCCTGTTCATTAATTTCAAGTTCCATGTGGAACCTGTTAAATTCAGCATTCACAGTTGCTTCTCAGCAACATAAATATATGTTATAAATCATGTATATTTAATCCCAAAGAACATGAGATAATAAACAGCCCATGATCCAAGCTCTTGAACCTGTTTCATCAAAGTTAAAGAATAGTTCAGATGTACTGCTATAACTTCAGGCCTTGTCCTACTGATAACAGCAACCTGCCATTAACATGTGACAGAATAAACGTTCACAGTGATGGTGGCTGTTCTGGATCAACTTATTCTAGCTTATATAACTCTGTATTAAAGAAAAACCTAAACCACAACCTGATCAGCAACATGGATTATCCTTGTATTGTTAGTGATCTTTCTCACTTGGGCTGTCTGTGCAAGGACCCCTTATAAAAATTGTTTTAACACCACTGCTTTTCATGACAAATGTTTTGTTTATTATATTCTACCTGCCTATGTACATAAATATGTATAGATGCATATTTTTACACACATCCCTATTTAATATTTACTAAATATACATGCACAAAGCATATGTGTACATATACATACTTGCAAGTACAAGGAGAAAGATGAAAGCTTACTAATGCAGCTATCCAATTATCCTGTATGTACATGAATGAAATATATTCTCCTGTTAATATTTAAATAAACATAAAAGTGTAGCAGCTTTAGTAAGACCAAAGGCTCCAGTGAACTTTTAAAATTTTATCCAGAACGATAGTTATCTGTATTTCTTCAGCTTTACATGACAATACATGATTGTGCACATACATTTGTTAAAAATGTATGGCATATTTTTAAGAGAATATTAGTGCGTGACCCAGAGCAGGGCTGGAGAGAAAATTTATTTGTTCTCTTCCAGGCTGTATTTGAAGCAGGTGTGTAAATAAGGATTTAAATATAAAGTAATTTAAAACTGAACTCAGAAAAGAGCTAATTTGAAGGAAGGTGAAATTCCCTGTCAGTTCTTATTTTACATCATCCCATTCTATTATTTTGTAATTATGTCGCATCATGTTGTTATGGTATTTGTTCAAATTGCCCTTAAAGTACAATCAAATATTATTACTGGCACTTAATACACTGTATGATGTGTTTAATTGCCATTGTGTCAAACAAAATGATGTTGAATGAGTACTGTATTGTATATTTGTAGAAACTTACTTTTAGAATTTAATTTCCTGTTCTAGAGTTGGGGGTTTCTTTTGTTTGCTTTTTGGTTTTTTTCCAGTTTGGAGAAATAATTAGCAGAGGCTATAATATAGGAGCATAAATAACCTGTGCCTAAAAATGTAATGTTTTTACTTAAAGAAAGAAAAAATTCTAAAATACTCAAGTCAAGTAATTCCAGTTTTTAGGCAGGAATTTATAGCTATTACAACTGTCAGTTCTAAGTACCTGATTTTCACAAGATTTTCATGGTGTATATAGCCATCACATACATTTGAATCAATTGTGGATTACTGTCTCTGCTTTATTTGTCAGTAACAAATGCTTGCCTAATTTACTTTGGTATAGCCTGCACTTTTATCTTACCTCTGATAGTTTTTCTTCTTTTTCTTTCTTTTTATCCAGAAAATTTTTGTTACTCTTTTCAATTTATTTAAAATAGTCAGAACACGAGATTATGGTGTATTTTCTCTTAAAAATAGATATTTTGTTATCCATTGTCTTGGAAGTTTTACATTCCATAAGTAGAGTTTGAATGAATGCAAATTCTCCAGCTGTGTTAATTACTTGGTAGTAGTTTTTAGCTAACATAATATCTGACTTTTCTATATAAATATAAAATAATGGTTTTTAAAACATATAAATATACTTGCTATGCTTTTTGTCTATCAGTTGAATTTTCACTAAAATTTTAGGAAAATATCATCCTTCCACGCAAATACTTTTGCCATAAAATACATTTAAGCAAACAAACAAACAAACAAAAAATGCATAAGTAATAGAATATTGCTCATATTTTGTAACAATATAAATCAGGAGAGCAAAATAAAAGTGAAAATGAAGGTTATAACCATGACTTACTGCTTGCTGTCAGATTAGACACATCATCAGGAATAAAAAATGGTTCAATTTTCTTCCCAGACTTATTTTGTTTATTTATTCCATAGCTCGTCTAAAATCTTCTAGGCATAGTTCAATTTCATATTTCGACAATGAAAACCTTGTGAAGACTCTTTATTTGTCTGACTTCCTGATTTATTTTTGTGTTATTTTTGTAATATTTTGCTTTCCAGTCCTCTATGTCACTCCCCTCTCTTTTTTACATTCCTTGATAGTCTCACTCAGAAGTAGCTGCAGCCACTCTCATTACTGGCTTGCAAAGTGATTCTTCAGACTCAGTGATAAGGACAACATCAGCAGCATACTTGATATTATAGAATTTGCTTGCTCTAACTTGAATTCCTCTATTGTAACCCTCAAGATAAATGTGCATTACCATTTCAGTATAAAGCCTGAACAGATGCAGTGGCATAACACAGCCCTGCTGAACTTCTTTCCAGATGTTAAACCTCTCTGCTGTTCCTTTTGTTTTTGGAACTGCTGCTTCCTGCTTATATTAAATTTAGGATAGTGAATAACCACATTTAAGAAATGTTAATTGAATACACATTTATTTAGAAATTAAGTGGCAAAGTTTAGAGTATACTTCATATAGCACACAGTTTTTTTCATTGCTGCATCCTTTTCCCTTTTCTTCTTACCAATTAAATCTAGAATCTGACAATTATTTTTATGCAAAATTATCAAGTTTCAATCTGTAATGGAATTAGGGAATTAATGAGGTATATTTCATAGGGTCCTCCACTTAGACCACAACTTACCTCCACTTCTTATAAACAGAATTCTCAATTATGTCTCTAAAGGTTTTAATGACATAAGATATTAGTACTATCAGAAAGGGACTTTGGCAGGTAAAGGCTAGCAAATAAAAGGCAAAGATTATGTTATGCAAAGACATGGTCACAGCAGTTTTCCAAAACTGACTGTACTGACCTCTTCCCAATCCAAGTGGTCCTCCAAGTAAAATTTGAAAACATGATATATCAGAGAGATTCCTTCTCAGCCTGTATCTCGACAATGTACCCCAGTCTTCAGAAGCAAGGACATCTGTATAACCATTTTTAGCATCCTTGTTAGGGAGTTTTCTTTCTTTAAGTACACTGTTGCCCAGCTGAAATTATAAATTTGGAGTTGGTATGTATCAGTGTAGTTGGTCCAGTCAGGCCACTCTAGAGGAAAGAGATGAAATATGGAAATCCATTACCAGAAACTTCTGTTCTGTTTTGGTACCCATCTCTGCTGTCACACAAAACCAATATTTCATTTTCTTCTGATGCTCTTTCAAATTAGCTCTAAGACACATATAAAATCTCTTTTCTGGAAATGTTAAGTTGAATGAATTCATAATTTATTTTGGAAAGTTTTTTGAGTGCGTAATTTTCCTTAATAGTAAGACACTCCATTTAATTTTGAAACTTCTCTAGAGAAGATTTCTCTAGTTTCCCTTCCAGCATTATAACAATATTATTTTGTGGTTTTAATAAGAAGGTTTTGAAAAGCACAAAATTTCTATTTTTTTTTTTTTTCATGTGTAGGTCATTAAAGGGGAATATTGATGAGTCTTCCCTTTAATAGCTCCCATAGGTCAGAGTTTTAAAAATTCATTATTTTTTCTAATACATGGTTCTGTTCCATTATCTTTCAATTATACTTTCAGTGATTACCATAAACCTGAGGATAGAACTCTGGGTAAGTAAAATCTCACCATTTTAAGAAGCCAGACAACATCTCTTCAATCAAATAATTGTTCATATCTAACTAAAACTGTGTTGCTTAGATAATAATAGAAAACATGAAACAAATTTTGTAGTCCATCAGTGTCTTCAGGTTAAAGAAACGATGCTGTTGCACAAGCTACTTTCATTCTTCACAATCCCTAATATGTAAGTTGAAAAAAAAAATCTTTACATTTAACTGATTTATAAAAATAAATTCTGACCAAAAATTCATCTCTGCTGCTAGACAATCAGATTAAATTGTTGGCACATTTCTAAATATCTCTTTATTATTAAAATATTTAAATTAACTTTCCAGGTTGTCTACTAATTTCTTATAAACCAAGCTTTTAAAATCATAATCTCATGCCAAATGCAATGGAGAAATGCAGATGCAAAATAATAACAGAATTACTTATATTTGCACCATTTATAACCTACTCAAGAGAAAGACAACCAACCTGTTTGACAAAACCTTTGTTCCTGGAAATCATGCTATTGTCATTTTACGTTTTGGAGTTTTATTAATTTTTTAGTCATTAAGTTACTTTTTCATTATTTTTCGTCTGATCAGGCTGAAGGATTTAAAGTCCCTTGAGGAAAGAATTTTTAAATATTGAGACAAAATTTGAAATAACTCCATCTTTTGGAATGTTATTGAGTATTTTTGATTATTTTTTTGTACAAACAATTCATGTGGCAACTGAGTATGACTGATAAGTTTTACAGTCTGTCTGACTGAGTTGGTTTTCTATGTGTCTTCCATCACTCTAGCTTGACTTCACTAAACTTTCACCAGGCCTTCTTTCCATTTGTGCCTCACACTCTCATCATTTTAGTTTATCTAGTTGATCTAGGAAAGCCAGTTAATGCAAGATTTTTGGACTTCAGCAAAGCTTTTGACACTCTCCCAGTGTCCTCCTAGAAAAAATGCCCATCCCACAGATGGATAAACATATAATGCAACAAAATTCAAAACTGAGCGAGCTCATGGGTTGAGCACACTATAGCTTTGTGCCCAACAAAGTGGGTTTGTGTCTGTGAGCTCACTCAGTTGCTCACCCATTGCATTATACGTTTATCCATCTGTGGGGTGGGCATTTATTCCAGGAGGACACTCCATGAGACAGTGCCAAAAGCTTTGCAGAAGTCCAAAAATCAGACTGGTGATCTGTCAGTTGCTGGGTTACACAGGTCTCCATCCTCAGCCCAGCTGTCTTCAATATCTTCATAAATTATTTGGGTGTATGATGCAAATGAATGCTGAGTAAGATCAATGATGACAAGGTTGGGAGGAACTGTCAACCCCCTCAAGCTAAGAAAGGCCCTGCAGAGAGACCTCATCACAGTCTGGAACTTCCATGTGAGCTGAAGAGAAGGAGCAGCTACAAACCACTTCTCTCTTTTGATCAGTGACAGGACTCGAGTAAATGGCCTGAAGCAGTGCCAGGAGAAGTTTAGGTCAGACATCAGGAAAAGGTTCTTCACCCACAGAGTGGCTGGGCACTGGAACAAGCTCCCCAGAGGAGTGGTCACAGCATCAGCCTGACAGAGTCCAAGGTGCACTTGGACAATGCTTTCAGTCACATGGTGGGACTCTTGGGAACTGTGCTGTGCAGGGCCAGGGGACAGACTTGATGATCCTGATGGATCCCTTCCAGCTCGATATTGGATTCTATGATTCTCTGATTCTGTGATCCTGAAAATGAGAAATATTTGCATAGTTGGGGTTTTTTTGTCATTTTGATGCAATCTTTCATTGAGGTTATCAGGACTACTACTACTACTACTACTACTACTACTACTACTACTACTACTACTACTACCCAGAAAATTCTACTTTGCAGTTTATTTTTCATTGTCTCCTGGTGGTGAAGAAGGTAAATATGCTTCAGCAAACATTTCTGTTAGCATCACCTCTTGGATAAATTCACAGAGAAGTTTTCTTCTGGAAGAAGTACTTTCTTCTTCCACAATACTTTTGCTAATCCACAAAAATCTCTCTTTGGTCATACAGGCACATTTTCAAACATATTTTAGAATAAGCTGTATTGGCTAGAGGTAGCTCAACTGTCTGTAGCAGTAGAAAGAAGTGCATTAGGAGCACAAATCTTCAGGATATGCTAAGCCTTAGAATTAACTTGTGACTTTATTTACACTATAAAAAATTGTGGCAATTTATACCCAGCTGACTTGTTACTTCTGAAGACTATCCTGCAGTTTCTGGAGGTGATATTTGCCTGATTATTGCTGCAGCAGGGTTATTATTTTTATCTGTGTTGGTTCCAGACAACACTATGTTCTCAACAAGTACCTACAGGGAAGAGACCAACTATTGATATAGACAAATGCTGGTTTTCTGAGAGAAAATGTTTTTTTTTTCAGGTTTAGATCAGGGATCTGGCCATCGTAAGGGACATTTTTCTTACACCATGAATAACCTTACAAAAAGAATCTGACATTCTTATATCAGGTGTTTTGAGACTAAAAATACCTTTTGTACCAGTGGATTTACAAATTAGAAGAGCAGTAGTGCTACTGCCTAAAAATGGTTAATGTTTATTGGAAAATCTTCGGATGAAATGAAAATAGAGGAAAACCCTGATATCTGGAATAGAGACAGGCAGAAAATACACACAAAACCAATGGGGGTTTTTTGTATATCAGAAGGTTAGTTAGAGAATTTAAGTACTGTTATTTGTCAAACATGCAGTACGGCACAATAACTTACAATTAGTTCCATTCCGCTTACATAATTGGCTTCTATTCCTTCTTCTTCTTTCCTTTTTTTTTTTTAATATATGTGAGAAATTTTGTGCTTTTAAGTGGTGGAGTCTGTATTTAACTGCATATTTGCTACTATTTTAGTAGATTTTTATCTGATGCATGTGGCATCAAATATATGTTTATATTCTCGCATACATATGTATGTAATTATATTGGAAAGTACTGGTATTTTTCACTCTGTGTTGTTCTCACACGTGCTTAGTTTAATGAAACAGGTCACATTTAGATATATGTCAACAAGTAGTCAATTTTGAAAAATAAGCTTCAAAGATGCTCTACAGACTACAGCACTGAAGGGACAGATATTGAGGGGGGGCTGGATGTTTTTGTCTGTTTCTGTTTGCACAACAGTGTGCTGCTTCCTTTTGAAATCTGCAATATTTGATTGCCAAACAAATTTTTGATCAAAATACCATAGATTCTAGGAAGAATATATATCTGGTGCTGTGCACTGGCCATCTTTTCTAGATAGTATCAATCTTTACTGATATGTTCTGGGTAAAGGAGTATTCCATGATTATTGGTGAGATCATCAACACAGGTCTCAGCCTTTCTGAACCTTTCACTCTCAATAGAAAGACCAGTACAATGGGAAGAACAAGAACCATCTCTTACTAGTTTTTTGACCACCACATGATTAACTGCATTTCACAATGCACTTTGGGACTCCTGAGATTAGAGCACCACTGTCAGGGAAAGACGTTTCCATTTTTGTGCCATGTTCTTGCCAGACTAAATAAGCAAAATATGGAATTCAAATCAGGATTTCTATTAATAGTAATTATTCACTGACTTGACTGAAATGTACAAACCATTCCTTAAAAGCTTAGCCTTCTAATGTTTTCAAAGGAAATGTTCAGTTAGATTTGTGATCTTAAGGTGATAGGATAATATCAGTGGCTAAACAAATTGTCATATTGAAATATCAGTTGAAAAATGAATACCAGAATATCAAATAATTACCAATCTTCAGATAGTCTACATCTGGAATGCTAATGAAAAATGTCTAAGTGATTGGTGCTGACAAATGTGTAGACAACATTTTTTTCCCTCTGCAGAACTTTGCAGGAAGCATTTCAGTATGATTCATACCCATGACTTCAAGATAAAGAATCTGGTAATTGTGACCAGAAGCCAGCTTTATTCATACAGACGCATAAATTTGAACTAATTAACATACAATGCAAAATTGAGACTTACGACACTTCAAACTGTCTTCTCCTTTGAGAGTTAATAAATTGTATATTGAAAATTCTCTGGGATAGAGAGCATACCATCAACAAATAATTGAAGATAATTGTTCCAGAAACACAGCATTTCTCCTGAAAAAGGCAGGGGAATTTTTATTCTGGATCAGATTTGTGTTAAAGTCTGTAATCTTTGTAATGCCTAAATAATTCTGCAAGGGGCGGAGTATCCACTCTGTAAGAAAAACCTTTAGTGTCAGTATCTTGATACCAGAGGAACGTGGATCAACTTGTTACAGAAAAATGTATGCATAGAGATTTAATATTTGTATTTGTAAATATTTTGTCTGTTAATTGCAGTTTATTTCAAGAGTTGCTATTCAGAATATAGATGCTGTAGTTCTGGTTCTAGGATAATCATCTCAGTTCCATAGTTTCACTTGTACATATAACTTACTTCTCAATAAGTAGTTATTTTACAACAAATGGACTTAATATTTTTTAAAAAGTTTTAATCTGGAAAATATGTCAATGAGTCCTCTGGATATTTTTTGTATCAAATTGTCTTGAATGATGGAAATTAACCCAGATTTAACCAAAAAAGAAAACTCTGTCCTAGTTTTAACAGAATTAATTTAGATAATGACAAATTTGCATTAAGATAGGCAAAATATTTTTTTAAATGCAGGTGGTTTTTTCTCCCCCCCTAGTCATTCCCCAAAAGCTCAATCAGGGAATTAGGAAAATTACTTGAAAAAAATTCTATGATCGATGTCAAATTATATAACTTTTGAATGTTGTTTTGAAATAAATGTGAATATGGAAGTTGGAGTCACAAAAACACCTCTCTTTTTGGCTCTGTTGCAGTGCACTTTGTTAAACATTTGTCTGTGCTGTGTATTTATGAAAAGATTAAATCCACAAAACTAAAATATTTTAGTCTTTTCAGAAGTCTTTAGATTAGGCCCTGCTTCATTATACTAAAATCTTTAAATTAAAGAAGAACATAATCTCATATTATAATAGTATTAATTTTGTACATATGGTTGGACCAGAAATGGCACATAAAGCTTTAGGACTTGGGATATAATACATCTTTCATAGCACACTAGTAACTGCTACTTTCTATTAGGGACTTTTCTGTAGGATCAGTGACTTTCCTGTCCTCTACTGAGTTTCTAATGCCATGAAAAAGTGGTAATGTGATAAAAGTCATATAGTATTAGTGACTTTCTATCATGTTGGTGAAGTGAATTTTTATTGTATTAACAAAATCAGAATTCCAATTGCCCTAGGAATTAGCAAAAATGACCAAAGAAGCTCTCATAAAAATCAAAAACCTTATATGTGTAGAGAACTGAGTATTACTCCACTTTCTGTGCCTGTAGTTGTTGTTGTTGTTTTTTCTGAAGTACTCATTCTTATCTTGTGTTGCAGTAGTCAGTGCCTTCTGGAATGATACCTGAACATGGTATTTTTTTCAGTCAATAAAATTTATATCTTTAGGGACTATTAATCACTGACTGATATGTCAATGAAGAAGTTACTTCAAGCTGAAAAAAAACTCAAAAAAAACCAACCACCACCACCAAGAAAACCCCACAAAAAAACCCAAAAAAACTCCAAAAGAAATTTTGTGAATGAGTTGGCTGTAAAATGTTATCAACTCTTTTTATAAACACTTGATTCAAGTCTGGCATGGAGGGGAAGTTCTTGTTTCTGTCAAGAACAACTGCTTGATATGGGGTTTTGTTTGTGTTGTACACAGCACCCTGGTTATTTATGTCAGAAATACTGAAGATGTTCACTCTGTAACAAAGTATTACAAATATTGGAGGAAATATACAAAGCCCAAAATGTCATGTGTTTTTGTAGCATAATTAATTAACATCTATTCATCTGCAATTCATCTGCAATTTATGTGTAATTATCCCAGTAATATAGAGATCATACAATCCAAAAAATGCAGCTGTCCAACAGAAGGAAGTTTTACTCAAGACTTTTCTTGTGTCAGGACATCATCACAGTGTGCTGTAGAGGTTCAAATGTACACGTTCATTCCAATCCTCTGTATCCTGAGTTTTATTTTGAAATGGAGAATAACTCAGGAGGTGGGTATGTTCAGTGACGGTTGTTGTCATAGAACAATAGAACACTCTCTTTTTATTACAGAAGCTTTTTCTTCTCATTAACCTAGATTATGTTAACATTGACTGAATGCCTCTGTGCAGATGTATCTTTGTGTATGCAAACATATGAGTAATGCATGCTGTACTAATATATAGTCCTACAAACTTTGGCTTCTTTCTTTTCTTCCTATTTTGGCTGAGGATCTATTTCTATCAACTACCAGCTGGAAGCCTTCTGTTGTTCAGAAAGTTCCAAATTCCTGCTCATATTTACTCAAAACAGCTTGGAAGTGTGAGGGAAGAATACCTCCTGGGTTGTCAGAAATGAGTTTCCATTTAGAATAATAACATTGCAAAATCTGAGAATAAAGAATGAAATGGTCATTGTTTTCTCAATCAGTCTGATATAATAGCATTACTCTAAAAAATCTGAAGTTTGCTGTGTTGAAAAAAAACCATGCTTCAGGTCATTGTACAGCATTAACTGGTAGGATTTTATGAATGAAAAGGAAAAACCCGTCATAATTATAAACTCAGATATCTTTTACTCTCACTTCTACATTTCTTCCCTTAGTCAACCCTACTGTTGCCTGTTGAGATATTATTAACTCCATTTCAAGTGTCTGCAAGTGTCCCAATTTCAGAAGCCCTTGGCTTGTTAGTTCCTTATTCTTTGCCATACTAAAGTTTTTCACCAATCAATCTTCTTCCAGTTTATTACCACTCTCTCTTCATGCATTTCCACACATGCATGTGTGTGCATCTTCACTCCTGTCACCAGAACTCCTATCTCAACTTCTTGCTTTGTATGCACTTTTTTGAGCCTTCTGTCCTTAGAACATTTTTGTCAGACATTTTGTCTAGCAAGTTCTGGTAGCCTAATAGCCTTGCAAAAATTGTTTTCCATTCTTCAGCAATACTCTAATGATCACCTCTTTAGCTTGTTGCACATCGAGTGTTGGATTTCTACTAAAATGAGCTGTGACAAGTTTCTTTAAGACATGTTCCTTTATACTTATCGATTCTTCAAAACATGGTTCCAGTAGAAGTTAGAAATTATTAGTTAATTGTAATACACCTGTGTTAATTTCTACAATATGATTTTGCATTGTCTTCAGAAAACATATATAAACCTCATACATATCAGACTTTATTTGGCAAATGATATTTGCTATATTGAAATGCAGGTAAGCTGGTGTTGTAAGTCTGTTGTTATTGATCTTGAATCAGAAATTATCTTCACAGAAATGACTGAGTAGCAGTTTTTTTCTCTAAACCAGCAAGAGTATGTAACATTTTATGTATACCTGCCTCTTTCCAAGAAGTCTCTTTTAGAAGTAGTCATGCAAAGTGATAGTTTTGCTATCAGAACTATCCAGTAGTGCAGAGTATAAAATTACTATTGGCACTCACAATGCCTTTAAATCTCCCACCTCCTAAACCTTCAGCTTGTAAATTAAAATTAGAAAGAAATATTAAAACAATGAAAGCCTTTTTGTCAATGAGGCATCTTAGCAATGCTCAGAAGGTGAAATATTTTCTGTGGAGCTGAATATAGAAACTGTTATTTAACATATAATGGCTGTAATGGCTGATAGCCATAGTTCTATAACACAGGGAATAGTTATCTATATAGATATCCTCTTTCAGAAAGCAAGCAAGCAAGCATAAATCATGGACACTTCAGTACATAACAACCCTATACCTGTTTTTAAGAAGCAAAAAGGATTTTTATTAGATCCAGAAATCTCAGAGACTAAAATCTTCAAGGTGGGTATTATTTCCTCAGTACATTCTCGACTTGCTGATAAGAAAAATGTTGCTTTGCTGTTTTAATGACAAAGTCTACTGCAAGAGAAACATGTAGGAGTACAATAAGATATGTAGGAGCAAGTTACACTCATCTTCAATGTACATGAGATGTAGTGCATTTTCTCAGTAATGACAGTGCCGTCAATTAATAAACAAGTTCATGGTATAAACTGTATAAATAAACAAGAGATAAGGACATTCATGCATCAATTTTATTCTAGATCTGCAAAATTCTGTTTCAATATCTAGTGTAACGGAAGATGCAGAAGAAAAAAGTCAGATTAAACCTAAGGCAGGATCAAATAAAATATTTCTCTTCTGAATCTTTGAGAGTAGTTGCCCAACAACAAAACATAATTCGATCTGTTTGTGAGCTCTCTTCCAATATCTTATTTCTTCCATTTTTGGTAAAAATATGTAATAAATCCAGTTGTAAGTGCGTAGAGAAGATACAGATCTGAAAGAAAAGAACATTGCAACTGATGAATCAGTCTGAAAGCACAACCTATCGTGTTGGAATAGACACAGGAAAAATTAAAACAGGCCATCTCTTGTACCAAATGAAGCATTCTGAAAACACAATGTTTTAAGGCTTTAATGAATAAAGTCCTTAGTCCTTCCTCATTGCTCATATGAACTGGTAATAGCATAAATGTACCAAGAATGCCAGAGTTCCTGCATCTTTTGTGTCATTTTTTCAGTGGCTCCCTGAAGATGAGTCATCAGTAGGCTTTTCAGACCTTTTCCACAAATCAGAACATTTTCTTTTGCCTGAGTTTTAATGTAGAATAGGCCATGTGTGCATGAGGTCTGATGTTTTTGAACTGGTAACACACGTAGTTTCTGGAACACGTAGCTTGTCACTAGCAACATTACTTTGTTAAGGAAAAAAATCCCCTAAATAAAACAGGTGAAATGCTAACAAAACCCCTTTGACTTGCCAAGTGCTCTCTTACATTTCCTGATGCATTATTTTCTTGATGTAAACTGAAGGATCTGACTTGGTCCAGCAATGTGTTATCAGGTTTAATTTGTTTTCATGCATGTCTCTCTGGCAGCATACCAGCTATTTATATTTGCCATCTGAATTAAGAGGGTAATGAGCAATTTTTTGGGAGTTTCGGGTTGGCTGTATCACTTCAGAGCAGTTTTAGCATGGGCAGCACAAAAGGTCAGTCACCCTGGAGGCCTTAAGTAGAACAATGAGGAATGAGAGGAAACATAAGTTTTCCACCTCCACCACCCCCTACCAAAGAGTATTGCCAACAGGCAACAGATGAGCTCACCATTCAGAGGAAAGGAAAACACATTTATGGCCAAGTGGTTGTTAAAAAATTCCATCCTGGTTTACTGCTTCCCTTGTCCATATATATGCACTTTTCTTGAGAGGTGAATTTCTGAAGTGGAGACATTTCTAAGTTCAACTCCTTGCCCAGCAGACATATTCTGTGGACCTGATTTTCTCTGAGCCTGAGAGAATTACAGCCTGTCAGTGGCTGATCTGTTCCCAAGGGAAAGTCTCTTGAGAGCAGCTCTCGCTCAAGGTCTAGCTTTGTAAACAATTTCATTTTCTCAAAACAGTTCTGTACAGCTGTAGGTAGTGTGTTTTTCTCTTGTCCCACCAATGGGACAAGAGGCGGTGTTCCCTTTACCAGTCATGTTAAACCTGTAGCATAAGACCCTGTAAAAGCTGAAAAGTTCAGGGAATAAAAACCTTTCCTAGCAATTCATTCTGGTGAGTGCTATGAATGAATCCACACTACTACATTGTGTCCAACAGAGACAATATTCAAAACAGAAATATCCTATTGAAGAAAACCTGTATCTTTGTGGCCACTAAATGAGTAAATACCATACCATTCTAAGTGGGAAAAAAACAAGAAAAAAAAAAAAAAAAAGGCAAAACAAGCAAAAAAGAAAAAGAAAGAAAAGCATTTTTTGGAAGAAAAATCAAGATCAAAAATGGGATTATAAGAACATTTATTATCATTATTATAGCTTCCATGATCTACTGCATTCTCAGTATATATGAAATGGATTTGTAATGTTTGCAAAAACTTCTGGCATATATTTCTTTTTCCTTAAATAATTCCTTTTTTTTTTTTATAAATCTACACTCCAGGAAATAAATGCAAATATGTTGATAGGATGCAGTGCTTGAAGATCATTGACAAGTCTGCAGTTTGTGTTGACTACATATAAGTTAGGAGGATAAAGTTCCCACACATCATACTTCCAGACTGCTCAACAAACCCGTCATGTAAGCTCCTGTGATGAAAGAAAGGCATGAGAAACAACTATCATTATTGAATTGCTCTAAAAATTGGGAAGTATTTATCCATTTTCATAATTCATAAGAGTAACATTATCCCAAAATCCAAAATATGTTGTAACTAAGTAATAATAGTAAGCACTAAGAGCGTTAGTTGTAAGTAATATTTCATGCTGAAATTACCAACAATGAAATTTATGATTTAATGCAATTTACCATTAAATTTAGGAAGAATGCTAGATACCATTCTATTACTAAGCTCTCAACCCTATATCCTTTAAGTTATTTTGAACCTGAGTAGTTGAAACCTATGCTGTATGTAACCTTTTAAATATAGATGGATGTCATATTTTTGCAACAAGTTGGGATGTTTTTGCCTTAACTTCTGTAAATTTCTCCACTAATTGTGCCCCACCAGAACATCAGTGTAGCAGAGTGTAAGGTAAGCATAGAGTGCCTGAGTATATACAGAGCTAAGTTGGCATATATAATATAATACATGGTAATATTCTGGTTTTGTAGTAGAGTTGCAATTCAAAATTTAAAATCTAAAAATTTATAAAAATTATTAAAATTCTAAATTTAATATTAAAAGCAAACTTTGCTATTAAATTATTATTATTATATTGAAGAAAAAAAAAGTTTCTGGGAAACACTGCTTTTGAAAAGTTGAATATAGGAGGTTTTTTTTGTCACCAGGATTTTCCATAGAACTTCATCCATGTTATTAACTGATTGCAACTTTTGTTCAGGATAGATACCAACTAACAACTATCTGCAAACAACTAAGAGAAAATAAAAGATAATATCTTTAAAATGTATTATATCTAAGCAGTCTGATTTCATACTAAGGTATGGCCTAAAAACTTACTAAGAGTTGTGGAAAAATACTGGAAAACAAATTTCACCACAAAGGGGTGTCCAGGCTGTCAACCAGAGAAAACTTAGGAGCAGGAACACTGAGGAAGCTTGGTGTACTGTCCTCACAGAGATATTAAACAGTGGAAGTAAACAGAGGTCTTGTACTTAGGCTTGGTTTAAATAATACAGCTAAAGGGGAACTGAGTCAAAGGAATGGCCAAACCAGTGACCAAAAGCTGAACATTTTTTATTGACTTGAAAACACACATTAATTTTCATTTCCTTGCACATGCTGATGAAGTGAAACTTGTACACTCTTTGCTTTTAAGACTAAAGTCACTCCAAACTCCACACAATAATGAAATTAAATCAGTTGAAACTTTATCTTTTTCCCTCCCTCAAAGCAGAGTAAGTTCAGAGAAGGAGATCAGAGAAGACTCCCTTTTCTATCCTGGCATATTGATGGGCAATACACCATATACAGGGACATCTATTGAAAAAAGGTTTATACCTATGTAATAATACTCACAACACTTTCTAATACCATATATATGCATTTATCAAGGGCAACTTTTGGTCCACATTCTGATGCAATAACCAATTAATCACACAATGGAATCTCTTTGAATATGCCCAGACTTGCCGTGCAGTCCATGTTATTTGTGCTTCCAGAATCTTATTTGTGACCAGACTTAAATGGTAACCATGCAGAGTGTGCATCTGGCAGGTTAACAGACTTATAATGCCTAATTGGTTATTCTAAAATATTATCTGTGAAGTACTTCTGGGGATGTGGACATACAGGTAATACATCGACTTAGAAGATGGAGGCCTGGATGCCCCTGGGTCTGCTGTATCTGCAAATAACCTCGAAAGCAAGGGGTTCTCCCTTTCCTAAATTATTATGTGGCAGTAGTCGTCCCCAACCATTCTGCCAATGATGAATAGCTAGCTTCAAGCTAACTTCAGCTAGCAAGTCAAGTTTAACTGGATTTCAGTCTTTATTTTACATAAAAACAGTTAAATCATCCTGCTGCCAAATCAATAACTGTCAATTTTTGATGTCACTTTCCTTGAAAAAACCTCAAATTAAAATTCCATGTGTAATAGACATGTTGAGTAAACAGTGTTAACCACTTCACAGATCCATTATGTTAATATATTGCTCTTTCTGCCTTATCAGACAGAATGAAGTGAACTGAGAAGTTTTTCATATATTAACTGTAAATTACCCTTAGCTCAGCTAATAAAATTTTATTGTCACAGAACTGTTTTCCACTTCAAATGCATTTGGGAGATTGAAATGTAAATTATTGTAAGCTACCTCTGTCTCGTTATAGATGTCTGAACAAATGAAATTTACATGATTGAAAAAAATGAAAGTATTCTCTGCGGATACCAGAAGCTATCACTTTTCCCACCATACTAATAGAATTTCAGAAGTAGAAAAAGAGAAAGAAAAGCAGCTCTTAATCTTCTTTGCAGGCTGTGCAATTCCACTTCAATTTACGAAGGTTCCTCAGCAATTAATATCCCTCTGATTTGTTTCTGTGTCAGGTATGGAACTTAATCAATACTCTGCCCTTCTTTAAAGTCATAATAATAGTGCTGAAAAGATAGTTAAAAAGATGATACTGTTCTTCTGTATAATAGGTAAGTGATTAAGACAAATTTGAATCTGTTCTTCATCTGTTTTATTCTAGGCATGGTGCAGGTGAAGTCAGCATAACTGAGTACCAATGTGAGCCTTGTTTTTGAAAAGAGTGGAGATTGTTTTGTAGAAAACACTTTGGAAAGAGTCCCACACACATTAGGATGTTTCTAGTAACTGGGAAGTAATTATGATAGTGAGCTTCAGTACAGTCTTTTGGTAACTATCACAAGGAATGGATGATATATTTTGTAATCAAACAAATTAAAGAAATTTGTAAATAAACAACTCCACTGTAATGAACAAATTATTCTAATTATATAAAGATCTTATGTCACACATACATGCAAGACCTTGCTCCTGACTCTGTTGACACTCTTTCTTCATGACAAGTACTCCATACTAGGCTTTTCAAACGAAAGGTGGTAGGGGTATTTATTTACTAGCAATGCTGCCTTAATGAGACTATTGAACACCTTCAACCTATTTCTTACCTGTAAACTGGATGGTTTTTCAGATAATAAGCACCTTGGGCCAGTTGGCCAATTTGCAGTAAAGCAGAATACCTGGACTCTACAAGCCTGTATGTTAGAGTTTCTAGCAGTTGCACTCTGAGACCTCAGGGTGCAATCCTAAACCCTGTGGAAGATGTATATATAGGCTGTGCATCTGGGACAACTAGAAGGAAACAATTAACTGAGGGAAAACTTACCCATAACTAACTTGATCAAGTTAAAGCTAGCTACAGCAAACTAAAGAGGTAATGCTGAGGATGGAAGGGTGACTTAAATCCTTTTCTAGTGGAGGGTAGTACTCGTCTGTGAAACAACATTACATTTTCTTTTAAAAATAGATTTTAAATTAAATCTCCAAAAGAAAGCACCACATGTTCTGAGCTTAGTTTATTTAACCATCTATAAAGCCAAGAATCTGATTCAGTGATCTAATGATCCAAATGAACAGCACAGAACAGGCCTAAATCTGGGACTTGTTTATGATTTTTATCCAAAGGAATATTTATACAATACTCAGAAATTGTATAATGGAAAAATATGCTTGAACACTGAACTGTTAAACAACTCAAAGTTTCAGTGGAAAACAATATCTCTGTGACATACAGGAAACACCAAAGGCTGAACTTCTCAAGTGTGCAGGTGAATACTGCTAAGTGAATGCCAATAAAAAACAAATGAGTTCTCCCAGCACAGAAGTTTGGTGTCACAGAACTTTGTTTGGCAAGTCACAGTTCTACATTTACATATTCCACAGACAGTGTCAGTTCTGCCACCTTAGCCTTTTTTTGGGTCTCACAGTGAAGATACTGACAACACATTTAACATGTACAACATAAAACACAACTTCTTATACCAGTGGAAAATCTCTCTAAGAAAATATGACATAATCATTTCCAGATTATTTGGTGCTACTACTGAATAAGGGGAAGGGCTATATGACCTTCATGATTTCCTTAAACTGTGCTCAGTATTTCAAATAATTAAAAAAATTCTTCATTGTTACATATGGGTATGCAGATGGCATGCAGAGAAGTGTTTGAACTTTATATTTTTTGACTAAATATATTCATCACCTGGCACTCTTTCCGTCTCCTGTTTGGCTGAAGAATTCGAGAGCCAGTTCATCTACTCAGATTGAATAAAAAAAAATAGAAAAATGTTGTATTTCCAATGAAATGCAATACCGAAATTTCCCTTCTTGATATATTCACAAATTAATTTTTCCTATGAATCTTTGGTTCTAGCCAGTCTCGAGTATATTGAGGAATAAGTAGCGGCATGCAAATTAAGGTACAGTACTTTTATGCCTGTTAACTAGAAAAGTTAACTAGAAAGTTAACTAGACTGTATTGTAAATACACCTTTAAAATGTTGAAATGGAATTATTTAGCAGTAAACAATGCAGATCCCTAATTCATAATCTGTTAAATACATAATTTTTTGCAGTACATTTCCTCGTATAATGAAATTTTATTATGGAATTCTAGTTTTCTTTACAATAATATGATTTTTCCAATATACCTGAGGGGTTTTTTATGATTCTCCACAAAACTTCAGTTTTTCATGTATGTTTATGAAGAAATCTGGTCGTCTGTTTTGTGTCTCTGTTCCAGTGAAAACACAGAAACAACTTTCTACTTACTTTTAATTTGTAACAGATACCATAACTATAAATACATCATGATCCTCTGAATCAGATGGAAGGTACTTTGAAAAGTTAAGGGCTGCAGCAGTGATCACAAAGTTTATGAACAAAGTTTGAACACCTGACAAGTTACAGTTTGTCCTAGATAGGAATCGCTTTGTAGACTAATGTTAGCAGTAGACTACTGTTAGCAGAGACTTCCTTGTCTTAGAGAATCACTGCTTATACTTCTTGTTTTGAGGAATCAATGGTGAAAAAATATTGACTCCTATGCTTATGAACCAAACTTCATATTTATATGTAATGAAGAAGACCCCAAGACCCTGACTGAATTGGTATTCCCATCTGGATCCAGGGATGACACTTTAACACCTGCTCTCTTCTTCACAGTCCATGTATTATTTCTCTTGCACTGATTCCTGTCCTGAACTAGGTTCCCTGAGAAAGAAAGAACTACTATGGTATATGCCATATATTTTTCATCAAGTACCTTGTGAAAGATTACATTATTTTCAGAAAAGAAATTCATTTTATCTGTGTAAAAAAATAAAAGAAATATGATAGACTCCTTAAAATGACAATTAAAAAATAAAAAAGTTTAACAAATTGTGATAGTAAAAATACTGTCTTTTAGCTATATTTACTATTTACTCTGTCTACTATGCTATATTTATTATAAAATAAAAGAAGAGTAATGTTGTCTGAATCAAGTGGTATGAAAATCTACATAAGTAGATTTAAGTATAGTAGCTCTACTTATACAGAAAATTATTTCTCATGACTGTGCTCAGGAGATCTCTGAACCTCATACAGATTTTAAAATATTTATTAATACTTTAAAGCAAAACTATTTCAGTACTTCAAAAATTATTTTTCCACTTTCCTTTCTCCCTTCATTTTTTTTCCCCCGAGTTTGAAATTTAATGTTTTACTTGACATTATATCTGTCCCTGTATTATTTTCTTGTAAAATATGCTCCAAGTCGTCTTATGTTTTTGGAAAACAATTAGAATCCGAAAAAAAGCCACCACACTATTTCTACTTAGAATATATTTAGATTCTAGAACAGGTGAAGATGGACAATTTCATGAATCAATTGGCTCAGCTGCTATGGGTCTTTGTTGGAAAATAGCTATGATTTTTGCCTTTACACCCATCCAAATTTTCCTTAAAAACCTGGTCCATGTTGAGAGCAGACAGCAAGACAACCCTTTAGAGACATTTGAAGGTCCTTTCTAACCACAGTGAAACATGGACACAAGATTTATCTTTACATAAAACATTTGTATTAAAACATAAAGAGTTGATAAATGCTGAGAGCATGTAAAGACATCAATAGCTTGTAGAAATTGCTGTGGTCTCACAGTCAAATTCTACCTCTAATTTTCTGAGACACAGAGGCTGTAAGCCTCTAGCAGGGCATCTCACCCCCTACAAGAACTTTATTGCTGCTTCTTGACCTGCGAGACAAGTCAAATGTGACAAGCCATCTTGAAGTGAGTTATTTTGATGCCATGGGGCTCTGGCACCTCCCAGCTGCTACAAACACCCTACTTTTGAAGTGAGATGTGACAAGATAAGTTGGATTTTTTGACTGGCACCCATTTACTTTACAATTAAAAGCCACAGCAATCTTCCACAAAGTAGAAATCTTCTATACATTTTCCTGGAAATGTATGGAGTTCCTCTCATGAGTAGGGTCACCACAGTTGCATCACAGTTACTTGCAGGGTTTCACTGAAGGAATCTGTGTCCATTAGAATTATTATTGTTTTGATGGTAAGTTACATTTGTCTCCTAATCAATCCTATTTCTTTTCCTAGCTTTAATATAGACACCTTGATATCATGCACTGTTTTATGTTATTCTGTAATCTAATAGTAATTCTTTTTTAGTTTTATATATCTACTAAGTAATTCTGATTAGGATCTTGCATCTGTTGTCTTTTGTCTGTTTAATAAATAATTCATTCCTATAAATCTATCTGATTTGCCATCACTAGAACTTGCAGGAGAAAGTGATTTAAATACATCTCTATAACTTCCTTCAATTTAAACTGTTGCCAAAATCATAGGCTAAGGAAAGATTCACCTTCTTTTATACCCCTTTCTGAGAAGGAGTTTAAATACACAGGGTTCTTTCTGCCCCTCAGACTTGGTGGCAGGGCTTTCTAATAAACTTTGTCTGAATCTCCCACTCTCCCTGCAAAAAACCCTTGAATTTCCATCCTATTATACTTTGTAAAACCACCTACATTCATAAAGTGAACCCAACTGAGTTGTTTCCAAGTATTCCCAACAGAAATGTTTCCAAAGCAGATTGATAATGTGTTTGCCATAGAATTAATTCATTTCATGCCACTTTAATTGATACAAACATGATGCCAAAAATAACAAGCCATCAGACCTCATGTTTTCTTACGGGGAAGCTCTCATAAATTCTACAGGGTGGGATGAAAACCTTTTCTGTGGGAATTAGGAAGTTTTAAGACCTTAACCATACTCACCATAGGAAACTTTCCAAATGCTATTGATCCTAAAGGTGACAGGCATTGCATGGGAGCCCCTCCTCTCCCTGAATGAATCTGGTGACCATAATTGCAGAAATCAGTTTTAAAGTATGAATAAAGCATACATTGGGCACCTTTGGCACAGTCTGAAAAGAAAAGACATTCAACAGTTGACTTCAGGTAATGTTTAACTGAAAAGCTACTCTAAGCTCTGTCTCAGAGCAATCAAAGGCAACTTGAAGAGAGGCAATAAGAAAACATAGAGGACTGTGTCACCATGAGGTAATCCATTTTAACAGCAGCACAAAAGTGGACCTTGCCACTCTATGTGCCAACAGAACATCAAGGCATTAGTGGTGATGAGGGGTTTGGTGTGGGACAAGGAACAACCTCACAAATTATCCTCCTCTTGTGAAGTGTTTTACTGCTGCTGTGAGACAGAGTCCTTTGAACAGGCAGTACAATTGCTGCAGGGCAGGCTTTTTCTACCTGCACAGACCCTGTGGTGTATCAGGCTTACTTTGATGTCTAGATGAGGCAGAATCCAGTCTTACTAAGGATGTGATTGAGATTGTTTCTTGGTCTTTGGTTCATTTGTGGATTTCAAGTGAACTGTACACAACGCTGCAATTACTATGCGATGCGTTTTAAAGTGGAACACACATTTTTAGGAAATGGTTCACAGATCTTGGCAGTGATATACATAGCTGCATGAGCTAAAAAAAAAGATATGTAATATGATAACAAAGCTATGAAGAAAACTTAGAGTAAACTTTTGTTTTGTATTGGTTAGCTTAAAACAATAGGCTGAAAGAAATACTTGGTCTTTTATTTTCAGGAGTTATAAGATCCCTCTGTATTCATTTTATTGAAATCCCATCAAGCTCAAATCCTATAAAAACTTAAATTTACTTTTGCAGGTCCATTATTATAATCAGGATTTGGATAATCATCAATGTATTTGGAAGTTCAAACAGCCTAAGGTGAAAGCTGGATTGCTATTACTCTAATGGTTCATTACAGCTATTTTCAGACAGTGAGACATGCTTCCTGGCTCCCCTTAACAATGTCTTGGACAGCTGGTGCTTCCCCATGAAGAGAAAATATCTTATAAGAGATACCACCAGGCACGGGTAGTCTGTAGGAGCAGTCAAGGTGGCCATCCTGGGGAATAGGGATAACAGCCCACCCTCCCCAGAGTGAAGTCCGGCATTCACCACTAATTATACTGGGGGACATAAATTTAAAACAAACAAACAAACTATATGAAGAGACAAAAATTAAACAAATTAAATGGTTTTATCTGTAGCTCTATCCTGTATGTAGCAAAGGAAGTGTTAGCATGGAATGAATATTCCTGTTCAACAAGATAAATCCAGTAATTTTAATGAACCCTTCTGCAGAGACAAACTAAGATATGAGATAAATCCTGTTTGTTCATTATGTTAATTAAAAAAGAGCACCTCTGGCCTTGTGAAAACAAAGCTGATTAAAGCAAATGCGGTAGGTCAAATTGGAGTTGTGAAATGCAAATCGTGTAGAGCACATAGTGGACATTAAGTCAAAGTTGAACAGTCTTTTTAGGAAAAAAGTGAATTTGGCTTTGGGCTTGCCTGTGACTTCTCCTGACTCTTATGTATTAAATACATATGGGGCATGGAAATTCAAGAAGTGGGAATTCACTGAAAAAGCACGAAAAAATTTAAAAATCTCTGCTTACTTAAAGTAAACAGAGTAGAAAACCTTGCTTCCCCCCAAAAAAAGTGTTTAAATGGGTTTATTCTCTTTGCAGGTATTTTTTTCCACTTAAACTATTATGCAAAAGATTACGCTTGGATAGGAATTGAGAAAGCAAGTTTTATTCAAATTATCTGAGCATGATTTTCTTTAAGGAAACCAATTATTCTTTTTGCAAAATTTTGGCCAACTCCATGGCATTGTGAATTTCTTGGAATTTCCTTTTCTTTTACTTCAGTTTCATATTACTTCAGAAGATACAAGGGGTTTCTTTGGAAGGAAATTAAAACAGTCTAGTGGACTTCTGATAAGAAATTTCAAATATGTTTAAGAGAGGTGGTGGATACTGAGCACCTCTCAGTTTTGCAGGTTAATTGAACTGGTTGTCCACAGCTGGAATTATTTCACAGTAACTGAGTTTTATATTCTGCCTTTGAAATACTGGATTATTATTAGATTAATGATGTATTGCATGAAAATGAAGAAACACATGACGAAATGACAGACTTATCTTCCTCAAGTTGGGTATGTAGACCCATATGTTGAACAACAAAATTGTGGCTGTAATTGTAGCTATATCTATATCAGCTGTTTTACAGTACTTTGGTCACCACCAGGTAGTGCTGAAATAAGTCCATTTACCTCTTGATTCAGTTCGAGGATAGAGCTTAGCTCAAGAAAATAACACTACAATTATGTCCCCATCTGGCTGTGGACATGAGTAAAAAATCACACTGATTTTGTCAGCTTTGACAACAGTATTTTCTTCTGTTAACTACAAAGTTTTGTTGATCTTCCTGTAGTATCTTGCAGGGATAAAGTTCTCTTTTTCCTTTTTGAAATGAAGAAGAGTGGCAATTAAGTTCCCAGATCAACAATTCTACACAAAATTTGCAAGATATATATTTTTTTTTCATTTAACATTCCCAGAATATATGGATATATGTAAAATTGAAAAAGTGTTTTTGATCTTTAAACAGAATTTGGTAAAAATCAGTGGAAGCAGACAATCTAGTTGTACAATGAGAGAGCAATTTTCAGCACAGAGCCATATATAAGCTAAAAAGAGAGGTATCAATGATGCTATTGCTAAATATATATGTCCACTGTATGTGTGTCTACTTTCAATCCTGGTCATAGAAAGAGATCTCAGCCACATTACATTCACTTCCATGTTTTTTCCACTGGTTCTTACCTAACTGAGGTTTCATAGGCAGTTTTAAATTTATTAAAGAAAAACAACAAAATCTGCCAAAACCAAACCAAAACCAAACCAATACCAAAACCAAAACCCAAACCAAAGTAAGCGAAACCACCGAAACCAACCAACCAAACCCAAACCCCCAAAACCAATAAACCAAAAAAAAAAAAAAGCAACCTCATGCAACCCCTCATCTTCATATAGGTAGTAATTGGATATGTGATTATTAATAACTCTGCCTTTAGTGATTATCACACCTGCAGCTTCAGTGCAGTAAGATGGATGGAAAAAGAGAAGTTTAATTCTGACTCTATATCTAGAAATTCCTAGGAAGGAAAGCAAACTGTTCTGTCAATACATTAGGTTGGCATAAAAATAGAACCTCAAAAGCACTTTTCTTCAAGATAAGGAGATAAAGATTGGTAAAATGGACTGATAAGCTAACATGGAAGTAATAAGAATTTAAATTTCATAAGACTTTAAAATTGTATCCTAATACTTACATTTAATTTTGAATTTCTTAAAAAGATTTCTAAAAAATGATGAGGAATTGCTCATAGGAAAATGAAGAGTGGTTTGCATCTCCCCTTTTTTTTAACATAAAATGTAGAGTGAGCTAGTCAAAGGATGATTATTTTTAATAAAAGTTAATTAGTTTGTCGACTCATGATAAAATTGTTCCCATATTTTTATTGCTACATCAATACTGTTTTGAGTTGCGAACATTTGCACATTACAAGTATGTACAAATATATATAGCTGGCATCTCCCAATACACAGAATTTATACCATGTTAAATACAGTATTTTAACCATGTTAAAACATTAAAGAATATTTCTGACAAAAATTTCTGTAAAAATAAAAAGCTAATTGAAGGTGAATGTTGTTGCATATGTACATAAATTCCAGAAGTAGTCTGAGAACAGTGTGGGGTTTTGATTTTTTTACCTTCCTGATGTAAGTAACACTTGAAAAGAGCAACCAGTTGATGAAGACGAACAAATCTTTCCAGTCCTCCTCAAATTAAAGAAGTGTCATACTGTCACAGATTTTCCTGTGTAAGAAAGTTGAGTGAAAGTTGAAAATGCCTATGAGATATGAGAGAGATTTTTTTTGTTTTGATTTGGTTTTATTTCCCCCATCCCCAACCAAAAAAAAAGAGCTCAAAACCAAAAAAATGCCAAACAAAAAACCAAAACCCACACCCAACCAAAAACCCATTATAAAAGATATTTGAAATATGGAAATTTCCAAGAATTTTTATCTCCAGGTCCAGACAGCAGCCACAGACATATTATGTAATTATTAAAAATGGGGGACCACTATCATTTTGAACAGAACATTTTGTATAACCAAATCCTCTAAACATCTGTTGCATTCTAGGCTGTTGATATATCTGACATATATAAATAAATCCTATTTGTAGGTCTATCATAAGCAATTTTTGTTTTAAACAGCATATTGTTTTGTGACAGATAACAGCCATTGCTATTTTTCTGTAGCATTCACCAGATGATCTGTGAAATTTCAGTAAACAGTGAATTTGGTAAAACAAATATTTTCTTAAAGAGTTAAAGAGTTACAAATAAGTTGAGCAAAATAAAAGCAGAACATGTCAAACACTGAGCTATACAATTTGAACATTTCTAAACCACGTGTTTTCCATTTTGGAAATGTTGATATGAATGTCCTCTTGAAATTTTAAAGTGGAGATTTTAGGTTTATAACTTCATTACATTTCATTACTTATAAAACAACATAATTTAAAGAGGATAATATTATAATATTGGAATGTCATTTAGATTAAAAGAAACACTTTAAGATTATTTGAAACCATGTATATTTCTTTTCAATTTAAACCCAGACATCAGATAGATGAAGTTTTCCATGTGCTGAGTCCATTTCTTCCCTGTTCCTTATATTTGAGTAAGAAAATGTTAGCTACTTTGAAAATCCTTACTATGGACAGGCTCATCATCCATTGCACTCCAGAAACAAATAAAACAATAAAAGCAATGCCACTGACTGTGGAAAAGGTAAAAAATACTGGGAACAATCAGAGTAAAGAACTGAGTTCATGAATGGAGATGTTTTTTATTAGATTATGAATAATGTATAAGTTGGAATTCAAGGAGCTGTCCTCAACAGAACTGGAGAAACTTTGTGCAATAACATCAGGACAGAACTCAGCAACCTCCGTAGTAGAAGAAAAGTTGACCTGTCATATTTCTTCCAGTATCCAGTTATAAAAAATTTCATTTTTTCAGATAAAAAAAAAAAAAGTTTTATCTTCTCTTGTAGTAGGGATTAAAAAAAATAATCAGATATCAGATTAAAAAAAAATAGGTTTTATCTTCTCTTATAGCAGGGAGGGAAATGCCAGCACAGTGCAGAAAGACCTGCCAATATCAGAAGGTGTTTCGTGTAAGTGCAATATGGTGATGGTTGGGGGAGTACGTGAAGACCCTGAAGAACACATGAGCCTGCTGTGGATGGGGCAGCAAACAGTCAGTGCAGAAGACAAGCAAACACTGGTGGCAGGACAGGAAAAAATAACTGTTGTGAAACAATGGGCTGAGAATGGAGGACAAAGCCAAAGCCGTGGACTAGTCTAGAAAGTCATTACTTGCACAGCAATAAAAAGCAAAACAGCTGCATAAACTCACAGGAAGACTATATGTGAGAGCAGCATACAGCAAATACTGAACAAAATTTGTAACCCAGAAAAAAAAAGCAGTAATTTCAGTAATTTTCTTCTAACTTTTTGAAACCCTGAGAGAGCAGAATTTCCTTCATGTGATATTCACAAGACCCATAACAAAAAAGTGCCAAAGAAGCCAGAAGAAAAAAAGGTTTGCCCTGAAAGTTAATATTTCTAATGAAAAGCAAAGATGCTGCTTGAAGTTTCTTTGAATCCAATTTGGAAAAACATTGAGTTACCACTCAAAAAATTCTTTTCAGTTACCACTGAAAAAATTCTCCCATGAGTGGAATTTACATTCTGCTCCCCATTAGTGGTACAGCATGCAGCTGAGGGCCAATGTCTCTTTGTCATAGTCATTTGGCTTATTTAATTCAGGGACATAGCCAAGTATGTGCAGATGGAATATTTGAGATTTTATTTTTGTTCTGGTGTTCAGGGGGAACAGGGCTGTTTCTGCTTGGTTTTGACTGAAGTTTTCAAAAAAGGAAAATAAAGGAAGAATCCAATCACTAGAAATTTCTTCATATGCTTATTAAATGCCTTTATACTTTAAAAAGTTGCATGTATGTACTGTCATATTATTAAATGGAAGCTAAACAAGGATTACTCTGGATTTAGGTGTTCCCATTTGGCTTGGATAATTTTTTTTTTCTGCTATTCACTCTGCATTCAGATTGCTCAGGATTTCACTTTTTTAATAAAAGAAAAAACAATGCCCTTATTTTTGTGAAATGAAACATTGTAAGATAAAATGAATGTGAATTTAATGTAAACCCAGGCAGAAATTTGCAGATTGATTTAGTCACTGAAGTGTAAGCTGCCTCACAGCTCTTTGGAGAGTCACTTGTGAAGCTGGATGATGATTTTTTGAACATTCCATTCCACTTCCTGGATATAAAGAGACAAAATTACAGAGGAAAGAACAGAAAAGCAGTCAATGTCAGAAAAACCAACAGAAGACAGAGAAAGAAACAGAAACCAAACTCTACCTGGATTGAATCATAGAATATGCTGAGTTGAATGAAAAGCACCCAAAAAAATAATTGAATCCAACTCCTGGTCCTGTACCCTCCCCAGGAGTCACACCCTGTGCCTGAGAGTATTGTCCAAACACTTCTTGAACTCTGTCAGGCTTGGTGCTGTGCACTGCCCTGGGGAGCCTGTTCCAGTGCCCAAATACCTTAGGGGTGGAAAACTTCCTCCTGACATCCAACCTGAACTTCCCCTGACTCAACCTCATACCATTTCCTTGGGTCCAGTCACTGTCACCACAGAGCAGAGATCAGTGCCTGACCCTCCTCTTCCCTTCACAAGGCAGGTGCCGACTGCAGTGAGGTCTCCCCTCAGTCTCCTCCAGGCTGAACAGACCAAGTCACCTCAGCCTCTCCTTGTATGGCTTCCTCTCTAGACACTTCATCATCCCTGTGGCTTTCTTTGGACACTTTTTGATAGTTTAATATGTTCTTTATGTTGTGTCACCCATAACTGCCCCCAGCACTCAAGGTGAGGCTGCCCCAGCCCAGAGCAGAGCAGGACAATCCCCTCTCTTGCCCAGCTGGTGATGCTGGGCCTAATGCCCCCAGGACAGGGTTGTTCCTCCTGGCTGCCAGGGCACTGTGAAACTGCTCAGGAGAAATTTATGCAATATTGAACATATATAGAGGCAAATTTCTGTAATTCTACATAATATAAAGTTCTTTCCACAAAATATGTTTGATTTCCCTGAGTAGAACGAAGTTGAAGGAAATTTAGAAAACTCCAGGCAGTACCTTCAGCTACCCTGACCTCAATGAATTTGTTCTGTTTTCTTTAATAGTGTGCAAGGATGCCAGGGCCTTGGCCAGACAACTGAAAATAGTATTTTCATCTTTACTGTCACTTTCCTACATGTAGGGTTGGAGCTTTTCTCCTGCTACATCCTTTGAAACCTGGCCTTTTAGAAGCCACTGTGGCTTTGGGTTTCTTTGCTTTACCAGCACAGAAGAGGCAAAGAATCATTGTCTGTCATTCTAGCCTGTTTTAGGAGACAGGCAAGGTTTTTATTGTAAAGGTAAATCAGACAGAACATATTGCTGCAGAAGTTTACTCTGGGTGCTGAGTACATGTTCTATGTTAGTATTTGTACTGAAAATGGCAGGTGATTTTTCAGTTCTGTTTCACTAAAACCAACTATTTTAATACTCATCAGAATAGATGCTATCCTCTACAGGCAAAAGAAGCTAAAGGAGGGGCTTGGTCTCTTTCTTTATGAACTGCACTGGTGACCAGCAGTGGAAGGTCTGTCATATACTGAGAGTGATAGTACTAAGCAAATACTCTCATAGTAACAGCAAAAAAAGTATTTAAAATCTCTCTACTCAAAATGCTCTTAAGCAAATTATGCTGCTACATTGCAGTTCTCCCAATTTAATTATTTTAATGTTTAATTAAAAGTTGCATAAAGATATTTCAGACTTGACACTAGGAAATGCCTTTATTGAGAGGATTGTCAAACACTGGATCAGGCTTGTCAGTTGCTTGTTTAAGAATCATTTTGACAATGTCTTTAGTAACATGCTTTAACTTTTATTCATCCCTAGTAATTTAATGATCATCCAGAACTCCTCGCCTCGCCTCGCCTCGCCTCCCCTCGCCTCCCCTCCCCTCGCTTTTTTAAAGCTTTGTTCCTGAAGCTTACCATATATGTTAATAATATTTTAAAGTACTATTTAAAAGCTAACTGTTTAGTTAGACAAGCTCCTAGGCTTCACACATATGGCAAGCAATATGTTGCTGGTAAAGAGTCTTGATTCAGAAATGAAAGAAATTGTCCCTTGAGTAAAACCTACTTGTAATGAGGCTTGATATGTAATGGTGCACATCCACATATATAGTAAAAAAAAACTGTTAAAACTGCAGACTTTCAGACCTCTTGCTAATCTTTGATTTTAATCTTTGATTTGCTATGGTGTGTATGAGAACCTCCAAAGTGCCAAATACCCCTAATTCCATTTGGTCATTCCATGAGGTATTTTGCTTTACTCACTGGACAAGTTGTTACAGCAATGCAATAAAATGACCAACTTCTTACAAGAACAATTTAGGAGGTTTCTGAGCAGCTTTTACAGAAAGTGAAAGCAAGCCAGCACCATTTACACTGAAAGACTTTGGAACAGAAACTGTCTCTACAGGTATGTTGCGGACCAGAAGTGTATCAGCTTTTGATCATTATGATCATACCCGAATGTCAGGGAGTTCCTGTAAACTTCACATGGATTTTGAAGGTGTTTAATAATATACAAAGGATTTTCTTAAAATGACATGATTTAGAATCCAGACTATATATTGTTAATCTTCTGCAAAGATATGCCTTTTATCTTGAATTATATACCTGAACAGAAGGACATAGGCATTCCTTCTCATTTCTCTGATTATATGTTAAGAAAATAATAGATATATTTACTTATATCTACTGACTGTTTTCAAAATTGAAATTGAAATAATAAAATAAGCATATTTTATTATACAAATTATAATAAATATATAATAAATAAATAAAATAAATAAATATATAATAAATAAATAAAATAAATAATAAAAAGAAGATAGTTTGCAAAACAATATGAAACATGTTCCATCTCCTCTTAGTTTTAAAGTTTTGACACTAAAATAAATCTTTCTGAAAAATACATAGTTGCTAACATCATATGAAAAAAACCAAAAGACAAAATAATTTGGCCAATTTCCATTTTCCTAAGAAATCTGATTGTGTTTTCTTGCCTGATTTTTTACAAAATACCAACAGAAGAAAGCCATGACTGATATAGGAGATTCTTCTTTAAGAGCCCATTGTGGATCACAAGACAGCTAGAATGAACCACAATTGGGCTGAAATTATTAATGGTCTTCAAACAATTTACTCCCTTTCTCTAAGAGAATCACACAGCAGGAGAGATAAATTGCTGAGTGCCTTGGAGAATAGTCTGTAGAAAGAGCCACAAAATAGTAGCTACTACTCACCATTAGTCTCATTTACTTAGAAAAAGCTCTGTTAAACTGGTGGATAACCAGTGTGAAGCTGAAAATATTTATAGTGCCTCTGTTCTTTGTCTTTCTTTAACATTATTCAGGTTAAGAGAAATTTTCACCTTTCAAGGTCTAATTGAAGAGTACGCAATTGAAAATGTGATAAATAAATTAAACATATGAAGGAGTATGGATATTGAGATATTTAAGGCCTTAATTCATCCATTATTTGGCTTAAAAATACTTTAAATGACTGTATGAGCAGCTCCAACAACCTATACCTATTTTATTCCAAGTAATTCTGGTAATAAGAAAGCATGGAGTGAAAGATGGAAAAATTCTTCAGAACCCATAGAAGGCTTTACCCTGCCGGGCCTTGTGCAAGGCCCATATATTCTGGGATAATAATTAGCACAAACAGTGGTCCTTGAGTTAATATATGACCAAACAAAATACAATTGGTTGAAGGCCATTCCACTGTTTTTAATTTGACTGATCTTATATCTATTTATCAGTTAAATACATTAAATCAATGTTATTAGATTCACAGTTAAACCAGAAAGAAGATACATGATCATTCCTTCTAGATTTAATTCTGAATTAAAACTCCTTTGCAATGTGTACTTTAAAACATCTTAAAATTTTGTACATTTCACTTGAAGAAAGCTATCTACTTCATTTAATTTGTACATTCTATGTTTATTTATCTATTTTACAGTCATGAACCAGTCAATATAAGAGCCTCCCACCATTCCTTCCAATATGTGTGGGTGATCATTTTTATCAGAATAGAGGATGCTAAGAGAATATTAATTGCAAGAATATTCCTGGAAATTTTTAAGAATTCACCTCCTATTAAGTTAATTTTCACAACATTTTCTCTGAGAAGTGTGGTTTCTGAGGTCGTATTCAAAGTGAACTTCAAAGCCAGATTCCTGTCGACTTCTATACAAATTTAAACACATTCAGTATGAAGAATAGAAGTCTTCAGATGTATCTAGCATATTGTAATAACTTTCTTTTAGAATTTAAATGTTTATCTCTATCTCTCTATATCTATATCTAATCTGTATATCTATATCCATAACTGTATATATAAAACACATTTTAGATTGCATTTTATTACAAATCTATCTCTTGCCCATACATTCTAATGTTATTAAAAGTATTGGCTTATGAAGAATAACTTCATTATTACATGAATTTGAAATATGAAAAGTAGAAGTGAATGTTCAGCCAATCGCAAATGCTCTGATACTCTATATGTAGCAAATCAGAGGTTTAATTTGAAATATAGTAAATGAAGAATATTTTTTATTAAAAGAAAATCAGTAATTGATTTTTTTAAGAAAAAAATTTGGATACTTAATAAATGAGTGGGAACACAATGGTGACCAATTTTGACATTATCTGTTTCATTAAAAATAAAAGACAAAAGCCTCCTACTTAAAAGTGTTATGCATTGATACATTAACCCCTCAAAAGTAAAGAAATTGGAAAATAACCCCCAGAAATATTGGGGGTTAAGAAATACAAATTAATTCTGATTTTAATGAACTCTAACTTGTGTAGCAGTATTCAAAGCACCTGCATCTGGTTAATTCTTGAGACACAACTCTTATTCAGTCCTGTCATTGTCACTTGGTCAATTTCCTCTCTGGAGCAATGATTTGATGGAACAATTCAGAGTAGCTTTGCAGATCAGCTAGTAGAAAGAATTCTAAATTCTAAAGAATTCTCTGTGGCTAAAACACACAGAGAAAGATCTGGAAAATATCTAGGACATCTAGGAAAGATTTCTGGCTAAAAACTGGCACACTGGCTTAGAGGTTGGTTATCACAGAAGAGCAGAGTTGACAAGGATGATATTCTAAAGAGCTTAATGACAATGTGAAAAAACCTGAAGTACAAGAGCATAAAGATTTAATTTTCTGCAGCTGACAACACAGTGGAGTAAACCAAAGAAATTATCCAATCCAGTCAGTGGAATGGGCAAGGTAGATGATGTTGACAACTGTTAATTAAATAGGTGTGCCATTCAAAAAGGAAGATTCTGATGTGAGTTTTGCTGAGCTGGTTGATGAGCTTAAATGAATTTTTGCTCAGTGTAAGTTATAAATGAAAATGCAAGTCATTTTAAAATGAATAATTTTAAAATGCACATCAATTCCATCAGCACCTAAAATGTTGCACACTAAATTGAAGATATTTAAAACTGGTTTTATGAATTAAAATTTATGTTTTTGGAATCACATGACTGGCACAGTTATTTCAGAACATATGTTCCTTTATTAGAAATCAGCACTTTCCCCTCTCAAAGGTTCAAGTGCAAATGAACTCTATACTACCAGGATGATTTAATATACAGAAAAAGCACAGTTTAAATATTTGTGGAGTTGAAATTTACATACTTGAAAGATTATTAAAATATTAATTTATATTTAGCTTAGTCTTTTATTGATGTTTTGTAAGCTTCTTTTTGTAGTCAGAGACTTCTCTGAAGTCAATGGACCTGATCCTAACCTAATGGTGCAACTCTCACTTAACCAGTGGGGTCTGGTTAGAGTCAAATGGGATCCTAATGCAAATTTCTGACAGCAGAATGTCGGCTTTAATTATCTCAGGAATGTTACTTTTTAGCTCATGTAACCCTTATTCCCACCCCCCTCCCCACTCCCTGGGGTGTGTTTTAGTGCATTTAGAAGCATTTTATCACCTTCTTCTTATTCAGAAGCAGCTCTCCTAGTTCAGGAGTGAAGTTTTTATTAATTGTTCACATTTTTTCCTGAAAGGGATACGTTAACTCTTGGAGTCTGATGTAGTATTTTACCCCAAACAGGAGTGCTAAAAGAACCAAGATTCAGAGAATTTTAAAAAAGCAGCTGGAGCAGAAGAATTTGAAGGGAGATTCTTGTCATTATTTGCCAGCTGGACATCTTCAGCACAGATTTTTCACTGGAGAGACACCGTTTGTGGCCATGTGTTCATGTCCATCCTCACAGTGCAGTTTTCCATGCTGGCAGGGATAAGCAGGAAGGAAACATGCCGGGCAAATAGTTTCTGGGTTATGGGGAAAGAGAGATTTGTCTTCCCCTGGTAATTCCTTCATGAGGAAGGTGGTTCCTATGTGGGGATTCACGTATGAGACAAATGTTAAAAGACAGGACTATGGCAAGATTCTAGTTTACACTCTCATGAATGTCAGGAGAGAAATTACCTACTGATTCACAGAAGCATCTCCTCTTCTGTGGAGGAGTAGAGCCCTGTATCAGGGGCTTCTCTAATTTTCCTCTCACATCCCCCCTATGCAGTTGAGAGCTTGCTGAAGGCACACCTGTTACTAGCTGATAAGGACATTTCAGCTTGGGGTGCCTGCTGACAGGAAGTGTAAATATTATTCTGTGTAGTGAAGTTGAATGTAAAAGTTGTCACCAAAGGATTAGTAGCTTTTTTCAGTGTTTGGTTTTTTATTTTTGTCTTGTCTTGTCTCACAGTTTAAGAGTAGTCGCTCGTATTATGCTGGTGTTTCCAGCATTTGAAGGGACTCCTTGGCATCTAACATTATAAGGGACCCTGGTGGTGATGTAAGTGGCCACTCAGTAGCTGGACATTGTAGTGAGTATAGCCTCAAACTGGTGAGTGGGTCACTGCATAAATTTGTAGTGTCTGCCAGACATCTGTGAATGTGCTGTAGAACTCCTCAGGGTGGAAATGCTGGCAGCAGTCCACTTGGAAAGACTCTTTGAATATAAGCAGTACATAAGAGAAAGAGGAGGTTATTCTACTTCCTTTGTAATTGGTATGGGCTCAGGGCTGTGATATTTGCAGTGCAGAGACTGACTGAAAAGCTGTTTGAGAGAAAATAACCAAAGAAAATAACCAATGCAGCATTGTTAAATAATTATGAAACACGTCTTAGACTTAACCATAGAAGTAACCTATTCAGTTAATAATGGAGCTTTATGCAAAGCTGCTCACTTCCATGCCTTCAATTGGTCTGCTCTATCTTCCACATTACCCTTATATGTATCACAGGTGTACAGTAATTTCTTTGCCTGCCCATCGTTTTACATCATAAAAACTACTGTAAAAACAATTTGCTATTAGTGATCACTTCAGGTACACAGCAAGCTATAAAAAAACAAATAGCTGAGAGAGAGGAACAAGTATTTTAAATAAAATCAAACAAATAATATAAAGTATGTATGCATCATGAGAGAAATGTGCTGTTGCATTATGAGAAGAGGATACATGAATTATATGTAAACTTAAATTTTTTACATGCATTTTATTAGAATGCTGTGAATTAAATTATACAAAGCTAGATGAAATATATCAGTTATGGAAAAATTAGTCAGAAAAGCACTCATTGAGCAGCAAAGATTACTGTAGTACTGTATGTGTTCCAGGTAAGAAAGGAATGCTTGTATAATTGAATCCCCTTGAAGAAATATGAGAGAAAGAAATTTTCTAAAACGACCCCATCAGATAAATCCAATCTTCTAAGTCCTGGAGGAAGAATGACCAAATGTAGACAGCAAAGCACCTCTGAGTATCAGAGGTGTAGAGAAACCAACCCAAGTAAACTGTACCAGAGAGAGGTTTCAAATTGGTTTTAATCATGATGGAGACAAAAAGTGAGAAGTCCTGGAGAGTATCTAAATTACTTTAGTAATTGGTTTGAAATAGCCTTGGTTTGAAAGACCAAATGTCAAGGCTATTCAACACTCAGAGACTTGACCATACCGCCCCTCTCATAGAACTGGTTTTGCATGTGGAAATTCTGTCAGGAAAAGTTTGTGATGCCCATGCATTTGAAAGAAATACAAAAATAAAGGATGTTCAGAAATTCATGTGTATGTATGCTAATATATTTATATGATAATATGCTTTCCACATGGAAATAAAGGAACATCTTATTTTTAGAGCCTTGAATCATGATCTTAGTTCAGGGGGAAAATCTTCCTAAGCTTTCAGTCTCAGTTGTGCTTAGATGACAAATACTTATATGCCATGCATAAAGTAGGCACCTCAAGCAGCGCTGCCTACAGAACTCACTTAAAAAAACTAAATAAGATTAGGTATTAATTAGTCTAAAAAGTTTTTCCTTCATGCTCTGGTTTATCGTTTATTTTTTAATATGTATTTTTTCCCCTAGAAGTGTATTGTTGATATAGGATGGCAAATGGAGTCAATAATAATTCTTTTCTTGTTTCAGGGCCAATCTCAGTTCTGAGAAACATTTAAAATACACTAGATTCAGAGAAAGCATTCTCAATTGTGTCAAAATTTTTGATTAGAAGACAGCATGGGATCTTTATCTTCAAGGAGAACAAATCCTGCACAAAGAACTAATAGTGACAAAATGCTTAATTTTGTCAAATTGAATATGTATCCCCACAATGTGACACTTCAAAAAGGTAGTGAAGATGAAGGAATCCATATACAAATTTATCTTTCCTGTAATTTTGGCCAATTGCTTGAAGAACTTCGAAACTCTACTCTAAATGTAGATTCTGTGCCATCAATTATTAGGGATCTTTCCAGCTGAACTGCACTTTCAGTGCTAATGAATGGAAAAAGAAATGTCCTCATCTGTTAATCAGTTTAAAGAAATTTAAGAATAGAACAGTACGTGAGAAATGTGTAAAAACTAGGTTTCACCACTTGCTTATTAGTACTTTGAAAAAGACTCACAGTTTAGGGAATTTAATCCAGTTTCAAGATGTGCTGTCAAATTTTCCAGTAAGACCAGAAATGCTATTACAGACAAAAGAAGAATAGGAAAATTTTTGCAAAATTATTCTGATTTTGTAGAATGATGTAATAGAGCTTGTTGGCATCTTTCCTTAAAACCATTTATTGATGCTTCCCTTCCTCTGAAATATGACACCTATCACTATAAATCTTATATTCCTTGCAGTGATGGAAGCAGCTATGCAATATAAAAGCAAAACTCAAGATATCAGTCTTTAGGCAACAAGAGATATACAGGAGATAAAATGTAAATTATGCATGGTATTTATTTGATAAGAAACAGAATTAAAATATTGTTAAACTAACTTAGTTTCCATTGAGTAAATAGGCTGGGAATCATGTAACTTCTCAGAAAAAAATCCTGAAAAAAAGCTGTCTATAGCTTATCCCAAGATGAGAATCCTGATTCCACAAGCCCCTAATTTTCAATTAATTGTATTCTCTTTTCTAATGTATCAGGAAAAAAAATAGCACTGCAGAAATGGAGAACACTTGAATGTAATGTGAATAAAATGGCTATCTAAGGCTTTGAGGAAGGAAACATGGTTTACACCTAATCATAACAGGAGTTTGACTGACAAAAAAAGTATCAGAATCCTTCTGTCTCACAAACTGGTCTCTGCACTGAGGCCAGTTCTTCTCCTTCTGACTGCTATGGCTCCTTGAAGCTGATGTTTCACTTGTGTGAAAAAGATAAGCACCTCATTATTGTGTGAGTATCAGATTATGGCACTGGTGGTTGGTGATAAATACTGCATGATGTATTACACTGCTTTATAAAGGCACCAGAGAAAAAGAGCTCACCAGGGGTATAAAGAAAATCATATATACAGAAATATAATGAAGCTTACAATCTCAGGAGAATTAATTAAAAACAATTAAAATTGTGAAGTCAGCAGGGAAGTAGACATCAAATTTACAGTCTATGTGAAAAAAATTACTTGACTTTTGGCAGACATTGGTTCCTAAAATTCATAAACTTATGTCCACGTATTATCTGCAGTTTCAGATCTTGCTAACATGCATCCAGTGTTTGTTTTTTTTTACATTCATCAACTATTTGAGAACTTCCAAATTACATCTCTCAAGGATCTGAAAAATCAATTGAATGTGCAGATGAATCTAAGTTTTCTTATTATGTTTAAAATGAAATTTATTTTAAATTAAATATAGAGGGCTTTTCATAAAACACCCTATATAGCTAGTCCAAGTCTGAATAAAATATCTCATCTAAACAACAAAATTAATTTGGAGTAGAAGTAATAGCTAGCATTTTTATGCTCTACATAAATTCAAATTAAATGAAGAGGTTCTTAGCATTTAACACAGTTCAGACGAAAAATAAAAATTTGTAAAGTTCAAGTTGGTTATTGTAAATATTACTGTATAAATTAATTTGATTGTTCCTACTTATCTTAAGATATTCTTTTTATCTTAGGATATTATTTCTTCTCTTCTGCCTTACATTTTAATTACCGACTTTCTTATTGTATTGAACTTTAAAGAACTTTTGTGAGACCAAATCGATGTTTGTGTAGAACTTCTGTTGTTCCTGCTTTTCCTCTTATTTCTTTTAATTTGAGAAATTGTTGTGAATTGTTTTAATTTAGGGATTATGGTCATCATTTAGGTCATTAGAAATTCCACACAGAATTGCATCAGAAAGTTCTTTCCAACTCATGCCCAAAGAATATTCTGTTCTGGAAATACATCTTTAACACTGGGTTTACATCTCATACTTTTGAGCCAGCTGTTTTGCTTCAGCACACATGTATTTCACGGACTTTCCAAAAGTATGTGACACAGTTGTATTTACATTTTTGAAGGATACAGAAAACCCTTCTAAATTTTCAGATTAATTAGGCTTCTATTAGAATTCACATTTCTATGTAATAATTTGAACACTATCTTTCATTCCCTGTCAGATTTCAGTTTGGGACCATATATTATACTGTGCTAAGCTTGAGAAGTGCTATTTTATGTTTTTGATATGTTCTGATTTACAGATATATCCATTTAGGGTAGTGGGTAATGGGTAGTAAGAATTAACTGTACAATATAACTTAATATCATTAAGAAAATAATCCAGGGTCTCATAGTCCTTTCTATAAGGGTAATAATATGATGAGTAGAATTAATATTGTGAAGACCAGCCAACACAATGTCCTTACAACTACTATATGAAATATTCTATTTCTTCTTTAGGACAATGTAAGAATGGAAAATATTAATTAATTAAAAAAGTCTATTATTCCTATATGAATATCATGAATAATTTTCATCATGAAAAATATAGAATGAAGAATGAAGCTGATTACCTGATAAGTCAAATGTTGCCCAAAATTTTCTAAAAGAAATTTTGCAAGTACTTATTTGTCCACATTGAAGTATGGTGTAGTGGACCTGAGCTTGGATCTACTTCATTTATGTTTAGACATGTTACAATTCATTACTAAATGGAAAGAAGGCAGATAAAAAGTGATTTAGTAATGAAAAAAATGCAGTAAAATTTTTTATATGGGTAATATTTATTTAGCAGCATATTAAGTTACACATGACAGTTCTTCTTTTAATAAAATTTAATTAACAAAATTGTCTTTTTCTTTTCTTGTAAGAACACATTGTTTTACTGGTTCAATTGTCTTTCAAATTATAAGAGTGTAAATTACAGGAAGGGAAACTTTGAGAGATCACACTAGCTCAAATAACCAAATACTCTGAGATTTGAAAAATCTTGTTCTCTCATCTGTGTAGTTCACCCATCTTGATAACCTTATGTAAAAAGCAGTAGCCAAATCATTTTTATTTGCAGAAATGCAGCTTTTATTTCTAGATTACTATCTAGAAATTAAATGTAGTAGCCATTAATTGCAGGCTTAGAGGTTTGGAAATGCCAAATTTATTGGGATAAAAAATGAGTATTCACTTACTTTTCCTGTAGATGAGAGGTAAACATTCTCAAATGTAAACTTAAATGTCTGGGTTTTTTTCCTCATTTTATACCAGGTAAAAATACCCTCAGATGTAAGAATCACATGCATTTTACCTGTTAAACTAAGTTTTACTTGTAATGCATAAATAATATAAAAGATGCACAAGAAGTGACTATACAGAGATTAGATAGACTTAATATAAAGTCTCACAAACAAGTCTCTTTCTAGAATATTAAGATCATAATAGTTGAAACTCTCCAAACATATACATGCACAACCCCTGGCTCTGCCTTTGAACTAAATGATCATAATGCCTTAAATGTAGACTCAAAAGGAAATGTATTCTGTATTCGGAACCACAGCTTTTAGCCTCATTTGAGGAATAAATGACACATACATTGTGAGAGGTGTTTTGAACTATTATGTTATACTTATTCATTATGTGGACATTTTCTTGGTTATAAATTGATGCTAGCTTGCCCATATCTTATTTGTTCTAAAACTGACATCTTTCTCAGTAGTCCTTGTAAATGAACAGGTAGCAGTGCATTATATAAAAAGATTAATGTATGTATAAGTGAAGTAGTAGTTCTTTTGTTGTTTTATGTGGAACAAGAGATGCTATTTTAATATGAAAACAGTTCTGTTTCAAAATAATCACCATAGGATTCCAGAAAGCTACTCTTATCAGAGCTATATTGGAGTACAGCTGGGATTTTTTTTCAATTGAAAAATCACAATATATAGTATCATTGATAGAAAAGATTTTTCAAAAGAGAACTTTTTGGTAAAGTCTAAGGAATAGATAGCTACCTCAAAATAGCCAATGGCCAGCACAAGAGGTGAGGGAAATAGGAAAGCTGGGACCTGGTCATATCCAGCTCAGCTCCCTTGCCAGAAGCTACAGGATTATTACTTCTGTTAGAACTGAAACCTTTTAATTTGGTAATATCTGTTTAATCATCTTTTAAAAAGAATAGCTCCAAAAGAAAAAAACAAAAATCAAAAAAGACAAAACTGACCAAAAAAAAAAAAATACCCAATCCCCCAACCCATGAAAAAACCCCCAAACCAATCAAACATCCAAATAACAAAACAAAAAAAAAGGGTGAAATCCTGTCTTGTTCACTGGGGAAAGGTAAGATGATATATTCACAAAATAATATCCCTGGAATATGTTGCTCCTAGAAAATTAGCTATCTATATAATCTATTATCATCCACAAGATCTTTTCTTGCCAAGACTTTTGTATCATCTCTGTGTTTTATAGGGCTGTGTTTTCTACTCAGGTAAAAAAAATATGTAATATTTGATACATTCCTATGGAACAACCGGGAAATCTAATCCAATCCTCTTTTAATGCATTAAATCTTGCAGGGTGAGGGTCTCAGCCAGATCATACAAATTGTGTCAGAGATCACAAAAATAGCAAAACACATTCATTTTATTAGCTGTCACTCCAGGTTTTTCAAGTAGTTGCAAGAAGATGTGGAAAACAGAATCAGGGAAAAGAGGCTGCTGAGATTAGTTTGGGTTTCTGTGCAGGGGGACAGGCAAGCAGGCCTGTGTGTGCAGAGCTGTGATGGAACAGCACAGACGTGATCTTGGCTGGGGCAGTACCCTCTCATAAGAGATTGCTTATCCATGTCCAAGAAGTCAGTGTGCAAAGATTTTCATGCTTGTATGGTGGGACCAATAAACTTTATTTGTGCTCTGCAAATGTCCTCTGACATGCAACTTTTTACTTTTCCTCATTGTCACATGCTTCAGTGGGTGATGCACCTTACTCATACCTAAATGGAAAAATTTGTATTGCTGCCCCACTATGAATAGAAACACCCTCAAAATTATGGTTTCTGATGCAGTTTATGAAGTGTATGTATATACACACATATGAATGTATGCACTATGTTAATATAGTTATATTTATGATTCAGATTCTGCTACCTGAACAGGGTTTTTCTATTGCTCTTCTCTGGAGATAATGGCTGCTCAATAAACAATCCTTCATATCTAACAAATTGCATGTGCTTAGGTCCAAGCATAAGATAATAGGCTTTGCGCATTTACGTGTTTTGTCTCACAAAGATGAAGAAGCAGAGTTTATCCTTTTGTTAGAAGGTATGAAACACCCTTCTGTAAAGATGTAGAAGTCCAGAGATACCTCACACAAAGCATGAATATTTCACTGCACTTAAATCTATTTGCAATGGGAAATAAGGGTTTCTTGAAAAGCAGTACTTACTCAGTCAAGTATGTAGAATATGAGTTTTGGGGTAGCTCAGGAGATAGTAACACCAGTGCACTTTGCGGACACATTGAGCAGAGTCCCATAATCTGTTGGGAGGGGAATTGAATATTCCAAATTATTCACTTTTATTAAAAATGTAACCTTTTTTTTTGTCTTAAAACTTTTCTTAATTGTTCGGATTATTGTAGAGCTAATTGCTGTGGGAGACAAGCAAGGGTTTTGGAGGGTCATTCGGGGTAGTTATTGGAAGAGCATTTTTGTGTTTCAACCAGTGTAGGGAGCTTAACTTTGGCCTGCTGACAGCCACCCACCACTGCTGTCTCACTCATCCTCTTCAGCAAGACAGGGTGAGGAAATATGGGGTGTCTTGTGTGTCAAAATAGAGATAGGAGTTTACTCATCAGTTACTCTCAGGGGCAAAACAGACGACAATTGTGAAAGATTTTCTTAATTTAATGCCAATTAAATTAAGTTAGTAAATTAAGTAAAACATAAATACAAAAGTAAAAACACCTTTCCCCTACCTCTCCCTTCTTCCCATGTACAGCTTCACTCCTGATCCTTCTACCTCTTTTCCAAGAGGAAGTGCAGAGGAATGGAGAATGCAATCAGTCATCACCAGTTGCGATCAGTCATCATCTCTGCCACCCCCTCCTCCTAACACCCTTTCCAGCTTCCAGCATGGGTTGCCTTTCACAGGATACAGACCTTCACACACTGCCCCAAGTGTGGGTTGTCTCCATGGGCTGCAGCTCATAGAATTGTTGCATTGTGTGTGTTTCCCATGGCATACAGACTTCCAGGAACAAACTGCTCCAGAATGCTTCCTCCATGGGGCCACAGCTCCTTCATGGGCTCCATTCCATGCTCCACAGCCCTTTACAGGAACCTATTCTGCCATGGGCTGTCCACAGGCTGCAGCTTCCTTTAAGGTATATTCTACCTGCCTTGGTGTGGGGTCCTGCACTGGCTGTGGAATGGCTATGTGGTGATATGGCTCTGCCTGGAGGCCAGGTGATCAGCAATCCCTTGTATCCCTCCATTCCTCAGAAGGACAGGAGGAGAAAACAGTATGGAAAAAAATGCATTGTGTGTCAAGATAAAAGTAGTTTTATGTAAGGGAAAAGCAATGGCCCCACCGTCTTCTTTTCCCTTGACTTTTATTGTTGAGCAGACATCAAATAGAATATTCCTTTGGACAGTTTGGGTCAGCTGTCCTGTCTGATCCTCTCCCAAGATCTTGCCCATTCCCAGCCTCCTGGTGAATTGGAATATTGGAGGAATTGTGCTGGTGCTGTGCCAGCACTGCTCAGCAGCAGCCAAAGCACAGGAGTGTTATCAATGCCATTCTAGGTACTCACACACAACACAGCACTGTGAGGGCTGCTGTGGAATAATAAACTCCACCTCAGACAGACCCAAAGCTTGATATCTGCTCCTGTATGTTCCTCCATGGACTGCAGGGGAGCAACCTGTTTCGTCATGGTCTTCACCATGGAATCTTTCCTCTGGCACTTCTCTTCCCTCTTTCTTCTCTGACCTTGCTGTCTCTTCCACATTTTTCTCACTTTGTTCTCTCAGCTGTTGTGCAGCAATTTTTACCCTTTTTAAAATACATTATTACAATGGCATCACCAGCATTACTGGTGGCTCAGATTTGAGCAGTGTTGGGATGGCCTAGGAGCTGACTGAAACTGCCTTTGTATGACTTTGGGACAACCTCCAATGTCTTCCACAGAAGCAAGCTCCTTCAGACTCCTGATAGCAAAACACTGCTGTGAAAACAACACAATCTGGGAACAATTTTCATTTTTTAAAAACACCAACATTTTTTCAAGAACTTTGTAGAACTATTTTAAAAAATGGACAGAGCAGGATTCTAGGTAGGATACTTATGAAGAACATGCTCAGTTTGGTTCTGGATTCTGTCATTAAATTAAATAAGTGCAAGAACTAATCTATTTCAAACATAAAATTTAGGTTTTGGAAGTGAATTCCTGCAATAGATTATGTGCACACTTTTGAAACTGTGTTTTCAACATAACTAATTTTTATTTATTGTATTTACTTAAAAAATAATATGATTATTCATGATTATCACTTAGGGCATATTGATTGATAAATGATGCAGGCAGCAGTAATGTTTTATATATACATTCAATACAGAATGATATATATTTTTTTTAACATTGCTCAATTACCATTCACATAACAGCTATACAAACTCAAATATTCTTAATTGAAACCTCAAGAAAGGAATGGTTGCCTTCTTATTTTTTGAGTTTTATATTCTGTTACAATTGTCTATCATGTTTAAAATGCTTAATTATAAAAAGAAGAAACAAAGTATTACACTGGAAGAACATAATCAGCTTGGAAATTTAATGATTTGGAATTACTGTGCATGCTTCAAAGGATAATAGTCCTTAAATGAGTCTGCCTAATCTTGCCAAACTGTTAAAGATGGAAATTATTGGTTTGCATATTCAAGTGATTATGAAAGAGACCAAAACTCAGGCCTATTCCCTTATGGAAAACACTAAGTTAAATTCCTTTGGCTGACATCCCATCTTGATCTCAGTGGAAGGCTCTGAAAACAAAAGCAATTTTAAAGAACAGGAACAACTTAAAGAGTGAGCATTCACAGCCTTCTCTTTTGAGAAACAGCCTGTTTTCATTGTATTCATTTTTATTTATATTAAAATTGCACAATTATGCAGAAAAAACCCTACAATAGAAGCTGGTTTTATTTAAAGTAGTGAGTTTTTTTCAAGAGTTCTTTTTACACCATCTAGCAGAGGATTAGAAAAAGTAAATCTTTCAGAAGCAATAATGTAGAAAAATACAAAGAGGAAATAAGTATGGAATAAAACAAGGGCCTGTGTTCCACAATACCGCTTTTACATTGCTAAGATCATTACACTGAAAAGAAACAGTGAAGCTACTGGCTTCATTTGGGTTGATTGTATGTCTGTTACTGAGAATGAACCTTTTTGGCATTTTACTGAATTGAGCCTGGAATGTTTGTTTGGGTTTGGCTTTTTTTTCCCCCCCATGGTAACTTATATTAAAAATATAGTCTCAATATTTATTTAATTAAAATAATAGAAGTAATATGGAAAGATGCAAAAGACAAAATAGATGCTTAATGGGTCCCGTTTGTTTTTTTTTCTTGTTTACTTTTATCTATTACACTACTAGGAAGAATTTATTTACATGAGAGGTGAGAAATACTTTTGACCCTTAAAAAGTTTGATTGGAAGAACAAATGAATCTTTCATATAAACATTACTTGAGAGGGTTAGTTTTGTGGTCAGATTAGCTTTGTTATTGACTCCATGAGGGCAAAAGGGAAGAGCTACCAATGTCTTCTACCTGTACTGCTATAAGTAGACAGAAGCCTAATTCTGTCCTTCATAACATTTGTACTTCTATATTGCAGAAATATGAGTCTGATAGATGAACTGTTAGATAAATAAGGCGTTGTCTGGATGTCTGCATTCAAAGAGTTACAGTCAATTCCTCAGTGTCAAAGTGGAAACCAGTAATGAGTGGTGTCTCTCAAGGGTCTGCTCTGGCACCACCATTATTTAATATTTTCATCAACAACATGGGCAGTGTGATTTGAGTGCACCCTCAGCAAGTTTGAAGATTACATCAAGATGAATGGTGCAGTTAATCTACCAGAAGGAGGGGATGCCGTCCTGAGGGACCTGGGCGGACTTGAGGAGTAAGCCTGTGCAAACCTTGTGAACTTCAACAAGACCATGGGCAAGGCTGGGGGAATCCCCAGGATCAACACAGTGGGGTAAAAGTATTGACAGCAGCAACACTGCAGAGAAAGACTTGGGAACGCTAGTGGTTGAAAAAGTGGGCATGAGTCAGCAATGTGCATTTGCAGCTCCGAAAGCCAATCATATCCTGGGCTGCTTCCAAAGAGTGACCAGGATTGTGGGGGAGGTGATTCTCCCCCTACATCGAGAAGGCTGGACTAGATGATCTTGGAAGACCCCCTCCAACCCAAGCCTTTCTCTGGCTCTGTGGTGCTATGATTCTCTGATTAATTACTTGCTGTGCATACAGTTTTCACCTGTGGTGGCACATGCAATGAAGGGGGAAACCCCAACGAACACATTATTGCAGCATTTAGGTTTAGATTCATCTCCACCCTACCCGCCCTGCTGAATCTAAGCTTAGGACGGAAAAGAAAAGGGCAGAATTGCAAAAAAATAACTTGCTGTGTTTCTTAACACTTCACACCTCAAATGGCTGAGAGGAAATGAATTTCATCTGTGGGATGAGCCTAATAAATTTCGCAAAATGTGAATAAGGGGAAAATTTGAACCAATATTATAAGTTCACTTTAAAATTAAAGGTTCAAAAGCATGTTGCTTTATTCTGATAGCTTTTATGCTCTTGTTTAGTAAAACTTTTTTCTGATGTTTGTTAGGTAGACTGAGGCATTTTTATCTGTGGTACACAGTGAATTCTAAGGAGTCATTCTGCACACATAGGCCTTGATTTTATTTGTGCATCATCCCTGCTAATAACAACATCTGAAGAAGACATTCATTAAATGTCCATAATGTTAATAGAAAATTCCAACAGAACTCCATCAGGCTCTCCCTGTTAGTTTAATACTGCACAGCTCCACTAACAACTGTCTCAAAAGTTGTTACTGAAAGGAATACTATACAACTAAAATTGTCCATTATTCAAGATGAAGGATAGTGTTCTGTTACATTAGTTCTTCAGTTGTCATGAATTATGGATGTCTGGGATATTTGTAAGATTTCTGTAGTTAGCTGTCATATAGTGTGACTGAAACAGGCTTCATTAATGGGTGTAGAGAAATATATTAATTGTTAGAAAATAAATTTAGAAGATATGAAAGTATATTTACTTAAACCCCCCCCCCCCAGCATTTAATAATCTGGAAATAAGTAATATTCATTTGTCAATAAAAATGCCTAACTATGACGTTACATTTAGACTCATTACTGTACAGGTCTGAGTTAACAAAATACATTAGTGTATTAAGGTATTGTTTATGATTGTATTCAGATTAGATATGTGTTATACCTGAAGGTAGTCCAATATTGCAACATAGGGGAATATGCTGCAATGAGTGGAATTTTAATTTCAAATTTATTTATACAAATATTGAAATATTGAACAACTGCATGTTGCAATTGGTTATACAGGAAACATTATAAGGAAGTAGAAATATAGAATGACATAGGAAAATAACTTTTTTAAAAAAAAAAAAGTATTGCAAAATCCTTAACAATGTAAAAAAATGGGAAGGGAAGGTGCGGGAAGGGGCGGGAAGGGGCGGGAAGGGGCGGGAAGGGAAGGGAAGGTGCGGGAAGGGAAGGTGCGGGAAGGTGCGGGAAGGTGCGGGAAGGTGCGGGAAGGTGCGGGAAGGTGCGGGAAGGGAAGGTGCGGGAAGGGAAGGTGCGGGAAGGTGCGGGAAGGTGCGGGAAGGTGCGGGAAGGTGCGGGAAGGGAAGGTGCGGGAAGGGAAGGGAAGGGAAGGGAAGGTGCGGGAAGGGAAGGTGCGGGAAGGGAAGGTGCGGGAAGGGAAGGTGCGGGAAGGGAAGGTGCGGGAAGGGAAGGGAAGGGAAGGTGCGGGAAGGGAAGGGAAGGGAAGGGAAGGGAAGGGAAGGGAAGGGAAGGGAAGGGAAGGGAAGGGAAGGGAAGGGAAGGGAAGGGAAGGGAAGGGAAGGGAAGGGAAGGGAAGGGAAGGGAAGGGAAGGGAAGGGAAGGGAAGGGAAGGGAAGGGAAGGGAAGGGAAGGGAAGGGAAGGGAAGGGAAGGGAAGGGAAGGGAAGGGAAGGGAAGGGAAGGGAAGGGAAGGGAAGGGAAGGGAAGGGAAGGGAAGGGAAGGGAAGGGAAGGGAAGGGAAGGGAAGGGAAGGGAAGGGAAGGGAAGGGAAGGGAAGGGAAGGGAAGGGAAGGGAAGGGAAGGGAAGGGAAGGGAAGGGAAGGGAAGGGAAGGTGCGGGAAGGGAAGGTGCGGGAAGGGAAGGTGCGGGAAGGGAAGGTGCGGGAAGGGAAGGTGCGGGAAGGGAAGGTGCGGGAAGGGAAGGTGCGGGAAGGTGCGGGAAGGTGCGGGAAGGGAAGGGAAGGGAAGGGAAGGGAAGGGAAGGGAAGGGAAGGGAAGGGAAGGGAAGGGAAGGGAAGGGAAGGGAAGGGAAGGGAAGGGAAGGGAAGGGAAGGGAAGGGAAGGGAAGGGAAGGGAAGGGAAGGGAAGGGAAGGGAAGGGAAGGGAAGGGAAGGGAAGGGAAGGGAAGGGAAGGGAAGGGAAGGGAAGGGAAGGGAAGGGAAGGGAAGGGAAGGGAAGGGAAGGGAAGGGAAGGGAAGGGAAGGGAAGGGAAGGGAAGGGAAGGGAAGGGAAGGGAAGGGAAGGGAAGGGAAGGGAAGGAAGGGAAGGGAAGGGAAGGGAAGGGAAGGGAAGGGAATGGCTTTTGGAATGAACTTAGATACTTGCTAAAATGAAAAAAAGTCTTTGTATTTTATGCGTATCTTCCTGAAACATACCTGGATAATGGAAAGCTGCTCAGAATATTCACGGAGTCCTCACAGAGGTAAAAGTGAACTTCACTTTTACTTTATTTCTATCTTTAGCACACTCTTATAGGTCCTACAGGGTTCATGTGGCTTAACAAACTACTATTGGCTAATACATTTTGTTTATCATTCTTTTTCTTGTCCACAGCATCACTGTTTTTATTCATTTTCACTTCTCCAGGAAAGTTCCAAGGACACAGTCTTTGGAATTGTCATCTGGGTTGAAAGCTGGGTTGTGCAGCTTTGATTAAAATATATGCCCTTGCTCTGTTAAAATGTTCTCTTACACCTGAATAATCATCAGAAGTTATTTTTAGTATATTTAATGCAAAGTAAGAAAACAAACAAGGAAGACCTATAATTTTATTGTTAAGATTTTTATAAATTTCTGTCTGGACAGATGGGATATTAACTTTATCTTACTACCACAATGACAGCTGAATTGACATGATAGATCATCTCTGCATTTCATAAAATAGCTTTTGGAGAACTGCACTAATGTACTACATTATCTGTTCTTACTGTATTGAAACTATCACTGACATACTCAACAAATCACTCATCATCTACTTACACTACTGTAGCTATTTTTGTTCTTCTCCTTTTTTATTGTTAATAATTCAAGGTGTTTTTACTTTTTTAAACATTTTTAAAATTACTTCACCTACAGTTTCAAGAGACACTTCGTTGGCAATTTAAATGAAAGACAGGATCACAAGAGAAAATGCACAAACCTTCTCATAAATGTACTCTTGATACAAAAGGAAACTGGATCATAAGCTAGAATGTTATTGATGATATGTGTATTTAAAAAAATTAACACAAAATATCCATTTCATATCATGCTTATTTAAGGTCTGAAAAACTGTCCAAATTTAAGGTTAAATAGTAATTCACTCCATTCCTCTGTGTCATAAAGAAAAATTCAAAAGTTTCCAATACTTTGCTCATCTATGTTGCTGTTCTGAAGGTTTATTGTTCCACCATCAGCCATTACCAGCTCCTGAAAGGTACCTCACTAACATAGATCATACATAAAAATTTTGAGAAGTGGATAATTTCCATCCTTCTTGGACAAACAAAAATTGTGTCATCTTCATACCTACCCACTCTGCATCAGACAGCAAAAAATACAAACCCTCAAACTGCTCTGTTCTTGTTCATGCTTTACTGTATGGTCATGCTGAAGTTTAAGTGCTGTCCTCATCTGCAGGCCATCTTATTTCTTCTCAAAATTATTGAAATTTCTACAAGGCTTTCTGATTTTTTTTTCAACCACCAGATTAATATGCTTTTTTATCTTGGTTTAATGTTTGGAAAATACTATGAATTATTGTAGACAGAGGAAGAAAAAGATTATTTTAATTTCCACTAAGAATCACTAGACACTAAAATTTGACTTCAACTGTATGCCAAGATGAGAAATTAAATAACTTTTCGTAATCTCTTAAGGCATAAAAAGAAAGCTTTCTAAATTATTTGCAGGTAGAATCATTCTGATTCAATTGCTGATGTTGTTCTGACAGTCCTCACTATCAAAAAGTTAAAGGTATGTCTCCTAACACTAATCACAAAGAAATACAACAGGCATTTTAAACTGTTCTCCGAAAAATTCAGTTGGAGGCAAAAGGCTGCCCTCAGGATGCTATTCAAATAATGGGATCATTTGGACATGATTTCTACTGATTAAAAAAAAAAAAAAAACCAAACCCAAAAAACAACCCAACCAAAAAACCCAAAAACAGTCTTCACATTTTGAGATTCCTTTTCCAACTACTCTCTGCCTTACAGGGCCCCAGAACTTCCACACTAAGCAAGAGGAAGGTTCACAATGATTCTCTGAAGAACTGGTGAATAAAATTCTGTCTTTTCGTGTATATCTGAAGAACAGAGAAGTTTTTCGAAGAGCACTTCCAGGTTGTATAAACTGGAGCAGAAACTCTGCTCTGGTTAACATCTGACGCAATGTCACCTGTAAACCATCTCTCTGAACTTTACAGGGTATTCCTCTGCCAGCCCACAGGATCTGAATAGTATTTATGCTTTAAAGATCAGTCTCAAAGTCTCAGTGGTTTTAATTTGCACTGTCCAGTGATTCTTAGGTTTGTTCATTTATATGTTTGTTTGTTTTTCATCTGACCTCTGTCAGGCCATGATCTTTAGCTCTACATCCCTGAGAATTCCAGCCATAAAGATTTCTGTGTATACTAGGTCTACTGCGTGGGTAGTCTATGGGTTTTAAATTTAGCAAAGTTTGTGAAAGATATTCAATAATATTTTTCTATTTTCTCAACATATTTTCATTTTTCTAATAGTACTGCTGTTTCTATTAGATAACTGAATTAAATATTTTTGTTCTAATTTTGGAATTTTCCTAATTTCAAACTTCTAAAATTCATTTTTCTGTTAAATTGGCCTGGAGATTATTTTTTTTATTATTGCTTTCTTTGTTTAATTTCAGATGTTTTATTCTCAGTGAGCTTTCAACAAATCAGTATTTGCTGACCCCCATAGGTATGATGTATATCCTTGGAGGTATCAAGAGCAAATGAATGCAAGCAGCCTGTTTCTAATATCTGTTGGAGCTGCAGCTGGCACCACTCAGTAAGAATGAGACACAATTGACTAAGTAAAGATAACAAAGAGGTAGAAAAGAGGAATGGTAACATAACTGGAAAACATGTCAGAAAACACCATAGAAGCAACATTAAAATAAAGCAATTCAGTTTCAAAGTCATATTTGCAGTGCTGACTGTTCTGCAGCTAGGTCTGAGAGAGCAAAGTGGCTATGTATCATGCCAAAAGAATATGCTGTAACAGAGAGCAGGAAAAATGTGTAGTCACAAGACACACAAACATGTATCAGTTTAACTACACAGTTCAAGCTTTTCCAAGAGTGAGGTAAGTAGTCAGAAGTTCCTCTAATACTTGTGGTGCTTTTATACTCTACAGATTTTTATATTCTTCACAACTGATATTGTTTTAGAAAGGAAATTGACATTAAACTAGCTTTCCATAAAACTTTTCTGAGAAAAAATACTTTTTCTCTTTATGAACAGAACCTCTACAACTTATACTCAAAGCTTACTTTGGAATACTAGCTGCTGTTTCTAATTTAAATACCTAAAATATTTTAGGAGTGGCCAGTTATGAGGTGAAATACCCTGAATCAAGTGGGCAGAAAAATAACATTGACATGAGGAAGAATTTATGTGGTAATTTGAACTGCTGCTAGCTTCAATAGAGGCAAAAGAGAGGAAGTTCTTTACTTCACATTCTCATGCAATATTTTTACTTGGTTCCAGCAATCATATAAAAACATCACCACATTTTCTGGGAATAGGACATCACTGAAATATCCCTGACCTCCTCACACTTTGTATAAAGGGGGCAAGGTGGTATATCTTCCCTATGGAAGGGAAATTTATGTCACCCCAAAAGTCTATCCACCTCATTCATTTCACCCATAAGTGTAACTCCATCAATGAAATCCTGAGTATCACACATGCCTGGGAAATATTCTTTTCTAGTCTCTTGTCACCAAGGTCAAAGCAGCTCACTAACTTCAATTTCTTGCTGATAAACCCTGATGTTCAATCAAACTCTCTCTCTCAGGCAATTAATCAAACAAATAACAAAATGCATCAGCTGCCATGATTTTGTACGGAAACAATTCCTTCATGAACATGACCAGGTGACTGTCACAACCATACAATATCAGGTGACACAGCTTGTTATTAATCAGGCTTTCATATTCTTAAGGGATGCTTATGAAAATGAAAGGAGGAAATGGTTGTCTGGCCCAAATAATTTTGCTTTTCTGACTCTGACAGGCAGTGAATGCAATAGTACTACAGCTGTAGTACTATTATGTATTACGTACTATGTCGGACTTAATGGCCACATTTTCTTTTCCAATAGCCCACAACTGTGAGACTTGTTAGTATACATTTTCTATCAAGATTCTACTGATGTTTTATGAGAAATACTTTTTAAAATATCTTTCTGCAACATCACTAATGACCCTCAGACTTACCAAATAAATAATCCAGGGTACTTTCAGTGTGTAGAGCATCTTGCACCTATTTCCATCATGCAAACACTCAAAACTCCATGAAAGACTTCATAAGAAAACTCATGAAAGCATGTCCTTCCTGCTGAAATTGTGGACTTTCTATTTAAAAGAATACTCAGAGATAGGTTTTACAGACTTTTTTTCTAGCGTAGACAATTGTTCATATAATGCAATGAAATTGAATTGCTTTACAGATCCTTGGCTTATGTTCAATCACTGTCTTTCAGTTGAGATCTGTATTTATAAAGACTGTGAACATATGATAATGATAACCGAAAGAATAACTTAAAACATAGTTTACATTAGGGTTAATCTCCCTGAAAAATTGTTTTCCACAGTTAAAAAACAGTTTACTGCTATGATAGCTGATAAATCAGATAGTATGCCTTAATTTCAGAGGATTACAGCTTAAATAGATTTCAGAGAGGTAGCACTATATTTCTTCATTTTTGTTTATCACCTATTTCCCCTAGCCAAGTTCTCTGTGAAAGGTCCAATTTGATTCAACCTGGCCTTAAAGTGTTCTGTTCAATGTGCAAAATACACCTATTAGCACAAAACTGGAGGATTTCTGCCAATGCTTCAGGAAAAAGAATGAGAAACAGAATGTCTAAATTAGCATAACTGTAACCTTTGGGTTACATGTAGGCAGTGTAATTCACTGAGCAAGTAATGCTAAAGGAAATTATGAAAACAACTCTTACTTTCCAAGGTGGTTCTAAATGACCACAATCACAAGAGGAGACTGTTCTCAGCAAGCACATATCCTGAAAACTGTTTTAAAATTTTCTTATTTATCAGCTCGTTTTTTCATCTACTAGTTTTATTTGGTCAGATAATTTAAACTGGTTGAATGAGACAGGTAATCTTCAATTTATTGTGTGTCCCATTATTTGCTCATTTTCTTTTGAATACATCAAAGGGATTTTTCCACAGTTTTATACAATTGATAAATTGTATAGTTTCGTGAATTCTTTTAAAATTCAAACACATGGCCATGTTGTAAGTAGAACAGTACTATGTAGGTTTTGGATATTATTACCTAGTTTATATGCATTAGTATATATTTTCAATAAAAAAAACCCTTCCTGAATCCACTAATATTTTGAAGAGGACAAAACAGCCTAAATAAATGTAATGCCTTTGTCAAATAACCATCTGTAGATTTCACTGAAATGATGGGCATTTTTTCTTTCAATTTGCTTGTGAATTGGTCTTTTGAGCTTCGGGAGACAAAAGTGAAGGAGACTGTTCATCTATACAGTGATGAATGTTTTACTTTGCTTGTCAAAAGAGGCAGATAAATAGTTTTAAAGTTCTTGGGTTTCCCTCAAGTTAGAAGAGGTAAAGACCATACCTAGGGATCAAGGTAAAATAATTGCACATATTTCAAGCAAGTATCTTCAGGCATCCATATCTCAATGCTGGAAATTAAAAAAAAATTATTACTAGCATTTTAACGGAGGTCTTCCAGAGGCAATATTTTTTTAATAATAGGAAAAAAGTCAGTGGTGAATATGTATTTGTGATGTAGATCTGTTTCTATGTTATTTTGGACTTCTGCTATTTTCCTTGATTATTTAATTTTTTTTAATTTTTTTTTTTTGTGTCATTATTGTGGATTCTCTTAATCAGCTATCCTGAAATAACTATATGCAAGGAAAACCTCGAGATTCTGCTCTTCCTCTATCCTATGGACATTTTCTTTCACATGTTAGGACTTGTAACTGAAAAATACAGTTTTTTATTTTCCCCATCTAAGAGGGAGCTAGACAGAGTACCCAAAAACCATGCAGCTGTTCTGGTTTCAGGCTGTAGAGATTGCCTAAACCTTTCACTGGATTGTAGCACAGACAGAAATTTTGTCACATGTTATTAGGTGAATGACCTGCTCAGCCTGGTAGCAGAGCTATGGGATAATGTAGGAAAGGTTAAGGAGTATTAGAGATTCAGAAAAGGACACAGTCTGATGGAACCGAGAGGTTTCAGGAGTAGCCAGGTAGACACCAGAAAATTTTTTAAGAACAAGGGATTCCTCTGTCTATCCCCCACCAAATAGCAGGTACGATTTGTGAAGAAAGGAGAAAAGGGAGGGTAGTCTATGCTTGGAGTGGTAAAAAATCTTTCTTTGCCCTCCCCGCAAGGTGCCTATGCACAATAGGTAGGAGGCTTTGTACTTCGAAGACTAGCCTAGAGATGATGAAGGTATAGCTACATCAGAGATGTCATCCCAATCAGAAAGACATTATCAAATATGCTTCCAAGAGGCAGTGGAGATGGGTTATAGTCATAAATTATCCCCTTCTAAGAGGAACAGAGAGCCCAATATGACAAATAGGCCCAACCTACGGGGAGGCCTGCTGCTTCCCCCAGACCTGGAATAGGAAAATCACTAGGAAGTTATTACTGCATGGCTCTACAGCTTGTGTCAACACCAACATTTTGTGCTTTTGACAATGGAATGGCCTACAAAGCACCAGGAATCCTGGCATCAGACAGGACTCTCCTTGCCCATTGGAGAGTCTGTGCAGGAACTAGCAGCACTCATGGGCAAAGCTTTAAACTGGACATGAGCCAGCCATGGGCACTCCCAGCCCAGAGAGCCAAGTGTGTCCTGGCTGCATCCAGAGCCCCGTGGGCAGCAGGGGAGGGAGGGGATTCTGCCCCTCTGCCCCGCTCTGGTGAGACCCCACCTGCAGGGCTGCCTCCAGCCCTGGGGTCCCACCACAGGAAGGACATGGAGCTGCTGGAGAGAGTGCAGAGGAGGGACACCAAGGTGATCAGAGGGATGGAGCTCCTCTTCTATGGGGAAAGGCTGAGATATTGGGGTTGTTCAGCCTGGAGAAAAAAAAGCTTCTGGGTGACCTTACTGTGGCCTTCCAGTGCCTGAAGGGAGCCCACAAGAAATATGGCAAGAGACTATCCATGAGAGCATGTAGTGACAGAACAAGAAGGAATGGATTAGAAATGAAAGAAAGTAGATATTAGGAAGAAATTGTTTACTGTGATGGTGGTGAGGCACTGAAATATGTTGGTTTTTGGGGCAAATATATTTTTCACATTCTTATGTAAAGTTTATTTTCTTTCTGATTGATTTCCATTTGTCTCCTACTGTTTTTAGCATGCATAGTTATAAATTGTCCTGAAAGCAAAGTATTGTATTCATCTTCTCAAAAGTGAAGCCTGGTAGGTAAGTGCCCTGTGCTGAAACTAAACCCTCCCTGTAGTGATGGACTTATCACACACACGCATCCTCCTAAAAAAACCAAAATTAATAACGTATTAAATTTTGAACAAGTGAAGATTATTATTCTCACAAAGGTAGTGACCTCAGCTGACTAAAGAATAAAAATCAAAACTGTTAACTGATGGTCTGATTGATATGTTTTATCAATTTTCCTTTTGCAGCTTTGGAGAGTCAATATTTTTAATCTATGACTGCTCAGTACAGTCAGGTTACCAACACAATAATAATGTTGGTGGTCAAAGAATTCTGAAGCAACTGTCAGGGAGACTGAAATTATATTAGTTTCAAAATACAGTTCTATACTCTGTTGAGATTTCTGTCAGCATGACTTTCAGAACAATTGCCTTTAGAAAACTCAAAGGACTGAGTTCAAACAAAAGACTTATAGAACCATAGTATGGTTTGGTTGGCATCTTAAAGATATACCCTCATAGAATTTGGTTTAGCATCATCTAAAAAGAGGATAACTCTGCTGCTTTATCTTATGCAACAAGAAATGTAAGTATTTGAAGACTACTATTTTATGTTAAATCTAAGCACAAGCAGTTTGTTGGATACAAAGGAATGTTTCTTGAACAGTCCCCAGCTCCTCCAGGCAAGAGCAATAGAAAAAAGTATTCAGGCACCAGGGTCCAGTTGATTAATATAACTATCAAGATAGACTATTTATGTGTGCCTATATATGTACGCATATGCCTCATAAACTGCACTGAAAACTTCTGTAATCTTCATAGAATTGTAGTATCACAGAACTATCAGGGTTGGAAGGGACATCAAAGATCATCTTGTTCCAATTCCTTTATCATCTTCCACTAGAGCAGGGGGTTCAAAACCCCATCCAGCTTCACCTTGAACACTTCCAGGGATGGGGCACCCACAGTTTTTCTGGCCAGTCTGCTCCAGTACCTCACCCAGCCTCAGATTAAAGAATTTATTCCTGATATCCTAATCTACTTTATTTCAGTTTGAAGCCATTTCCCATTGTTCTGTCACTACATACCCTTGCAAAATGTTCCACTACAGCTTTATTGCAGGCCACTTTTTGTACTAGAAGACTTCTTTAAGCTTTTCATAGTCAGAGAAATTCTTAATTTTTCCTACCTTTTCACTTTTAGGATCACGATCTACATCATTCACATGTATAGGTTCTCGAATTATTACTGCCTAAAAAAGTCAGGTAAAATTGTAGGACAATTTAGAGTGTGTTAAAGAGAAGTTAAAAACAGATGCTTCTACCATGTAGCTAATTATGCAATAGTATTTTCTTTGAAGTGGTTTGATTTTATTCTAATAAAATCTATGAAGTTAAAACAGCAATGCAAGAACAAAACCTAGAAAGAAACTGCCAGGTATTTCTGAGATTTCTGTTATTTTGACATTAGCTTGATGCAAAAAAAAAGCATAAAGCATTGTGATTCCAAATCACACTTTATTTTAATTAGTGTTTTACAAGGAATAATTACATTGTGATATGGAAGGGACTGAGGCTGAACTGTATCCTGAGAAGTAATAAAATAAGCTTTAATGCGGCACAAAGAATAAAGAGAATTTTTAAAGAAAGTAGTGGAAACATTAACAGAAAATTATTTCAATATTTTGGTTTTGCTTCTAAGACACCCTCTGAATCCTCATTTTTCATGTGCTGCAACTCCATCTACAAACTTTAATTCTGAGCTTCCTAATAGACTTTCTGCACTGATAACTATCTTCTGAGGTTAGCCAAAACCAGAAAGGTTATTTCAGACACACAGAGAACTCTGTCTTGATTTCTCTTTGGCTTTAAACTTCTTCTTATTTAACGCAGATAGGTTCTAAATAAATAACCTAAAAGGCCCTGATTTTCTATCCTGACTTTAAGTCTTGACCCTCAGGATAAACTCTGAAACACAATGTGCATGCATATGTTCGGAAGCACACACATGTGCCTTGTACTGGCACAGTGACTCTGGGTTTGTGAGACTGAACTTAAGTTAGAGTTTCATTCCATGTGTTTTTAAGCCCTCATGCATACCTTTAAGCTGATCTATCTTTAGAGACAGTGCCATCACCATGAGAAATGGCTCATATGAGTATACTGGCATTTGTAGCAATTCTCCAAACTGGCAGCTTCTATGTAACAGTAGATGATTATTTCTTTTTTTTCCCAGTTTGTTCATTTCACTAAAAATAAAATAATCCCATTTGTCCTTGAGCAACACAGTTTTTCAGTTATAGAGCTTGTATGTGCCTGAAACAAAACCAGATAGAATCCTTAATTTAATGATCAGTCAGAAACTGATTTCAGCCCTTAACATTTTACTTAAAGAATGAAAAAATATCCAGATTTTTGTTGGTCTCATTTAGTACTTTTAGTAATTTTTAGTACTAAATAATTCTATACATACACTTACACAGACATAGATATAAATTATATAGATATGTGTGGATATAGATATAGATATAAATATAGATATAGATATGGCTATAGATATAGACATAGATAAATAGATTACATAGATATAGATACGGATGATATAGATACGGCTATAGATATAGATAGATTGATAGATTATATAGATATAGATATAGATGATATAGACATAGATATAGATATAGATATAGATATAGATAATATAGATAATATAGATAATATAGATGATATAGATGATTGATATAGATGATATAGATGATACAGATATACACACACACATGCACATAGAAGAATATCTCATTTACCGCCAGTGGAAGAAAGTTAATTAAGCAATCACAGAAGAATCTGATTTCATGGTATTTTTCTCACAGGTTTTTAGTTTGTATTGATTATGCTATACATATTTTTCAGGAACCAATAAATTAAGTCCATCGAGTACTTTGAACCCAAGAAGGCTCCTGAAGTAAAGCAGAATGCTGAGTTTTCTACCTAGTCCCATAAAAAATTCCCTGAAAGCAATCACTACCCATTTGATATGTATCCACCTCCTTGCCCTGTTAGCTCTTTCAAGGAGTATTTTTTACTTCTGAACTACACTGACTGTCTTTTTGGAGCAGTGCATGCAACTTCTTTACACTGTTTTAATATTTATCCTCATGGATATGTGTGTGCTTCACAAAATAACTTTAAGTCAACAGACAGGCAGGCAGTCTTATATTTTTGAACTAGGGATATTTGTGATGAAGGCTTGCACAGTCTCATCTTACTTATCTAACCTACTTACTATCTTCCTATATGTGCGTATTATACAGAAAATTAAGAAAAAATTGTACTGTCTGTGAAATCAAGACAACTATCCTAGGTTTTACAATAAGGTTTTCCAAAAATTAAAAATGTATAGAAATAGCTGGGCTCAACTTTAAATAGCTTGTTCTTCAGCCTTCAGTATATTTAATTGGTTTCTAAACTACATTACTGATTTACATAGTGAAAAGCATTTTGGACCAGAAAGAAACTAATTTTTCAATATAAAATGAAGAAAAAAAAGTCTTACATGTAAAAAAAATTACCTAAAAAATGTAAAAAATTACCTAAAAAAATGACAACATTATTAATATAGAAAATGCTTGAAACATAAAGTGTTTGAAATTGCAGATAAATACAGAAATATTTGTCAAATGTGGGAAAGATTAGAGTAAGACATTAAAAAAAATTCATTATTTTTTCTGTTCATCGGAGCTTTAAAATTATGTACAGAGATAGGAAAACAACAACCTTAATTGAAGTCTTCAACCTTACCTGAGACTGCCACTGAAAAGATAATTCAATATAAAATGAGTAATTCTACTCACAGCAGGGCTCTACATAAAAACTCCAACAAATCTTCATCTCAGTGGGTCAGTTTGACATCTGCAATATATAGATTTTGGATGGTAGCTGGTATGAATGACATTTTGGTACCAAGCCAGTCGTGATCTTAGCATTTGAATAAATTCCTAGTCTTTCTAACAACAAGCTAAGATATTTGCCCTTTGGCAGTAGCTTTTTAGTCAGTAGTTATTCTTTCTGGTTTTCCTTAATATAGATTAAAAAAATACTCTTTTAATAATTTCTACACTGAATAATAAGTTGATTCTGTTGTGAATGAAAAAAATCATTTGTGGAAATAAAGTCAGAAGTTTCCCAGTTCATTTTTTTGGACATCCTCTAACCTCAAGTTATAAAGTGTGCCTATTGTACTTAAAATTTCTAAAAAAACCTGTAGAACATACTAATACAATTTTTTAAAAGCCTTTATCAAGTTTATTATTCCATATACAGAAATAGCTGTATTAATCACACAAATAAAACACCTATAAAAAGTTCTGACTCAAAACCCACATTAGTATTAACTCCTATTTTAAAAATTCTGTGCTCAAAAAATTGTTTATGCATGAGCATAAGTCACCACAGAAAATGAGAATGGCATGAAAAAAGGCACAAAACAAATTATTATCTTTAGAAATCAACAATTTCTTTTTGATCCAGAGGTCTGGTACCACACTTAAAGTTTGCATGTGTCTGTGGAAAGCCACTCACAATGTTTGTATTTTCAATTTGAAGGGACTAAATTATAACTCTACCTAATATAGTATCTACTATAACTTGTTTAAATATTTTCTTAGCTAGTAATTATTCAGACTAAAATCCAACATTAAACTTGTTGAGCTAATGTCTAATATTTTCATGGGTGATCTTCAAAAGAAACCTGGAAACCCTTTTCCCACAGTTTAGAAATGAAAAACAAGATTACTTTAATCAGATCATGTGAGTGAACAGGAAAAAAAAAAGTATATTTTTTTTTCAAGAATGCTTCTTTAAAGTGCAATTTATTTTTAGAAATTTAGCAAAATAGGGATGAATTAAACTTTTTGTTTACATTTCGAGTCATCTTGGAAATGTTATTCACATTGAGACCTGAAACTTTAAAAATCTTTGTTGCTCACAAATATTTCTAATTTTCTTAAAATTGTGTGAACACACACACACACAGATAAATGTATGTTAATCAAAATCAAAATTGAAAAAAAAACCCTTGTATGGCAAAAAAAAAAAGATCTGTTCACTCTCAGGGCATCTCTGCATATTTTATGCTTATCTGCTGTACTCATGCTTTTCTACAAAGCAAGCTCTATTAATTCATCAAATAAATAAAGTGAAAAAACTACTTAGTCTGCCATTATGACAGAACCAATTATAATAAGACTGAGAAATATATGAAAGGCATCAGTGCAGTAATTAAAACTTCATTCTTTCTGATTAGTTTTAGTCAACCAGTGAGATGTGGAAGTAGACTACTAAAGAAGGGTTAAAATATCCTGGAAGAATTTAGTAATTATAGATATTGATTACTTTTAGGCTCTGTTGAGCCAACAGGATAAGAAAAGCACACTCTTCTGTTTGTTTTTTTTATTTCTCACAAGACTGATGAGTTAATAAACAGGGAACAAGCATTCACATAAATTCAACATCTGTAATATTTTTCACCCTGAATTACTTGGATGAGAGGGACATCTTTTATGTGAAGTCACCAGAGAGGATCCAGCAGACTTGATTTGCAACCTGTACTCTTTCCTGTGATTAATACAATATTGATGTTAAAAGAGGCAGTACCATTAGGCAAAAACTCAGCAAAAAGAAACTATGTTCCTTCAAGTGGGACCTCCTGCCACGCTATGATGTTTTTCCCTGTTTGTAAATGCATCTTCGTCATGTATTAGTTGGTCATTTTCTGCATATGCTATCTTAAAAAATCCACCCACATCTAATGCTTTCTAAAGTAACTCACTGTTTTTCTTGTGTCTTTAAAAAAATTAAATAATGAAATAAATGAATTTTATTTAGCTAGTTATAAAATTAATGAAAAACCTAAAAATACGGCAAGAATTTAGAAACATTTCAAAATACCTTTACTTACAAAACTTTTTATACCAAGAAATGCTTTTGGATCAACTCTGCTGTAAAGTAGATGAAAAAGTAAATATGAAAGAGAAATTAGGATGGGTTTAATTTATAGGAGTACTGTGAATCAGTTAGCATAGAAACAAACCATTAAGACAACACTTTTTATGGTATTCAGATGAAGCCAATGCTAATAAAGCATGGAATATGAGTGAAGTTGCATAAGCACTCTTACATGTTTTCTGTAAACTACACTATTTAACTAACTATTTACACTAAACACTTTAGTTTGTTTACTAAATAGTGACATTACATCACTGAGAGTATTTTGTGGCTCCAAGTCAGATTACATTGCAATGCTTCTGGGTTCTTTCAATTTTCTTCTTTCTGTTTCACTGCTGAATTTTATTCCCCTGATCTTCTACCAAATTTAATTATATGAATCCTTGAAGAAATATACTCTCTGTGTCTTCCTTCCTTTGTACATTCATTCCAATTCATGCAAGCACATTATATTTTCTCTTCTTTTTCTTCTAGACAGAAAATAAATGTAAATATAATTTTTTTCACTACAAATTACACTTTTTTGTCTTTGATTTTTTGGTTCATTGGTAGAGATTATTGCTTCAAATTTTCACTAGTAAAGGCTCTTTTCTCATCTATTGTTCTCAACATGAGGTCAGATTTGCCATTTGTTACAACACTGTTTTAAAAATGGTTATTGCCTTTTAAATGTCACAATGAAAATGAAGTGAATCAGCTCTCAGAGAAAAATGTTGGCCCCTTATTTTGTCAGGAAGCAGACAGCACACAGAGAGAAGGCAGCTGTAGATCTCAGTCCACATGAGCAGAATGAAAAAAATATTGCTTTCTCAAGTTGCCATTTTTCTTAATGATAGTCCATAACCTTAATTCCATTGACCTTTATGGAATGTAGAGATGTTTTGAAAGATGCTGGGGTTTTTCTGGATTTTATTTGACTAACAGATGATAATTTTCAGATGAGAAAATTATTGCAAAAAAAAGTAATTTTTTCTGACATGTTAAAAAATAATACATTTCTAATTTGAGAATATTTTGTATAAAGTTTTAAAAGCTCAATGCATTTCTTTTAAATACTTTCAAAGCAGAAACACCAACAATCAAAACACAAACAAAAAAATCCCCTCTTATTTTTAAATATATATTTCATATCCTAAATAAATAGAATACCAACAAACAAACAAATCCAAAACAATACCCAAAGAAAATACACCCCCACTCCAAACCCAAACAAACCAAAACAACAGTCCCCAAAAGAAATAAACAAACAAAATCCAAGGAGATTAACTGTAAGGAAAACACAGGAACACAATAGAAATATTTACTACAAGGAATGCTTTTTTTTCCCTGGAAATTATTACATTTATTATAGAACAAACATGTTTTCTGTCCAATGGGATTTGAGAAAACATATGAGTCTTTCCCAAAACTTAGAGTAACATATAATTTTTTATACCATCCTATTCCACAAATATTAGTTGCCAGATAAAAGTTAACATGTATATATCAAGCACAAAAAAATTGTTTTCAAGACTATTTAGTTTTAAAATTTAACTTTAATGGCATTAAAAAAATCAATCAATTAATGTGAATTTCTGAAATTTATTTCTGTATTTAAAAGGATATCATGCAGATTTTAGGACTTGAAAAATTCTATTATACATGATGAAAATAAGAAAAGGATTCAATACAATTTCTTGTTCCAATTTGTTTTGTGTTTAAAACAACAATCTGAAAATTCCTAGATGGATTAAATAATCTGTCAGACTATAGCATACTTTCTTCTGCCGCAGAGAGCTAATAGGCTATTCTAAAAAGTAAGGCTTTATTAGCTGCAAGTTAAAAAAAACAACTTCATCATACTTTTGCCTTTTTAAGGTATCAGAATACTGATTTTTCTAACTATTTAATTACTTGATAAATAGTACCTTTCCTACATATTTGATCTTGTGTCAGATATTCAGTCTTACTCTTTAAATTGTAGACAGAGCAAATCCCATGAAATTGTATTTAGTACTGGGCTCTGACACAGGGTTAACTCTGCAAAGTTTCTTACCTAGAAGAACACCATGACTTGGTCTTCATTAGCTCTATATCTTGGGGTTTTTTTCCATTTCATTCATAGATCCTTCCACAGATCTCTGCACAAGCCAGTTCTTTGACAAATTTTATCTAGATTACCATTCTCACAAAGAACTACCCAGAAATATTTCAGAAAAGCAGTAGGCCTTGAATTGGCATTGATCCCTGGTCACACATAGGTTATTTGTATTGTCCTTTGATCTTTTTCTGAGGCTTGACAATAAACTTCATGGTATTCTTTGTATCATGCCATAATATCTTGCCATAAAATCCACAGAACATAAAAGATATTCTTTATAGGAAAAGAAGTCGTAGACAAAGAAACAACAATCCTGCTTAATCTTCAATTCCACCAACAATATTCAAGGACTAAAGGAAGAATGGGAATCCTCATGTTGTGACACTGTTTAAGTAAGACACCTGCAAAACAGAAGAGTCTAAACTAGCAGATTTTTACCATAGTGGTCCCCCTACTGCTTGTGCCAGCAGAATGAAATCTTTTCTGAGCTTCTACAAAACATTTTGTGATGCAACATAGTTTGTGTATTTTTGTGTGACTTCAATTATGCTTATTAGGCAATATGGCTCTATTTTCATTTAATGAATAAAAAATTAAAAGTCTTGTATATCAAGGAAATAAAAACAAAAGACATGTGGATCACAAAAATCAGTTAATGTTTCATTATTTCAGCCCCACAAAGACACAACACTGAATTTTCTTTGGTCTCTGCTTATGAATTTCTTATGCTCTCCATTGCCCTCTGGCTAGCATTATGATGTGTTTAACTGCCTGATGTTATGTTGACTCAGTTGATTTTCTGGACACAGTGTTGTTGAAAGAGGGATACAGAAGCGACTAGAAATGTAACAATGTAATCATCCAACAGTGCCTATTGTCAGCAAATTTCCAGGTAGCAAGTCAAATATTTCAAAATATTTGTTTACAACTGCGTGTGAAAAATGCTCAGCTGTATGGTTTCAGGTCTTTTTACTCTGTTGAGCATGCCATGTATGTATTCCATGTAGGTGGATTTTTTAACAATTGGAGTACCTGCTTAGAAAACTTTTTGAGAATATTAATCTGATTCCATTTCAAGAAGTGATATTCCAGATCTGGCAACAACTGTGGGCTTAAAATGTTTATCTCTTCTCGTTGAGGAGGTATTACCACTGAGTATAGTGACTGACTTACCATTGAGTATAGTGACTGACTTACCATTGAGTACCTGCCTAGAGTGAGAGACCTGGAGGTACTTTAATTATACTTAAATTTTGTTTATTGCCTTTAATTCAGCAAGCAAAAGCATCTTATTTTCCCAAAGAGGAGGTCCAACTAGAAAAGAAACATTAATTTTTATCAATTGGATCAGCCAATCAATGTGATAACTTATTGGGGATCTGGGACATTTTTGATACCTCTAAATCAAGACTGTCCATCATCATAAATTTCATTCAATCACAAAGCAAAAACTACTATACAACTACTTGTTAAATTGTATGAATACTATCGTAGAGATGATAGAGAAAGATTTGCGATTCCACTGTAAGCTAATAAAGAATGGAAAGGGCTGCTAGGTTGAGGAGAAAGTGTCTTAATTTGTAAACATGCTCAAATTTAATAAACCAGACGCCTCTCTCTTTTCCTGTCAATTCCATGTACAAAACTTTCTTTTTCCTATGATTCTGAATAAAGGGTGTTGTTTTTAAATTGTTTGCTGGGTTCTTCTTTAAAATGCATTTTAACTTAAAACTGTCTTCTTAGGTAAAACTGCAGACAACATACAACAGCTCATTCTATGTTTGTCATCTGCTTTTTCAGTTAAATGCTCATGGTGTTCTTTCTTGAAAAGACCTTTTAAATGTTGCAATAGACTATACAAAGAACAAAGAGAGTTATATTAACTTTTAAATGCACCTGTGGTGAAAATCTGTCTGTAATCTGTCTGGTTAATACACTTGGGTGTTTTAAGATATCACAAATAAACTTAGAAAGAAGTAGAGATTGTTTAACATCTAATTAATGCAGCTACAACAGGGAAACAGCCATCATGCTGATAAGGTGAAAAGGAAGAATTTTAGTTAAAATATTAATATATTCATTTTCCCCCAAGGTTTGTCAGTGTTTGGGGTCCTTTAACCCAAGAAGGATAAGCTGACTCAGACCCACTGTGATGAATCTGTCTATTTCTACTCAGGGAACCATTCTGTGACACAGCAATATCAGCTGAAGTTATATAAGAAGAGACCAATTTGGATCATGAAAGTTCATCTCACAGAAACAAGTTATTGTAAGAGTAAGTTCACAAAACCTTTCAGTAATTTTCAGGAATTCAGTATTTTCAGAACTGATTGTCAGTGAAGTATTGAGCCCTATGTAAAGGTTATAGCTCAAGAGCATAATGTCATGATAATAAAGTACTTCCATTTCCCTTTTTGATCTCTGCATGCCAATTTCCCTTTGCTCCCAGCCCCAGGAGATCTTCTGACAAGCTGCAGTCCGCCTGGGGTGGGAGGGAAATGGCTAGGACAAAAATAAAAGACGAGGAGGCTCTCTCTTCCAGGACAGTGTCCTAGTTTAATTCCAGAACGATTCCAGGGAAGAAAGAGTGAGAATCTCTCTGGTGCGGACTTTTGAACAGAGGGGAAGGGGGCGGTGGAAGGTAGGCTACAGCCAATGGGGAGAAACTGAAGAGGAGGGAGTGAGGAGGAAGGAACCAACACACCACAGACCCAGAGGGGGAGCAACAGGGAAAGACCACTTATTGTAACATAATGCAATACAACATCTGCAGTGTTTTGAACTTGTTTTATGCCACTGGGCGTACATAATGAGACTTTTAGAAGCTATTATCAAACCTGACATCAATGGACAGGTCTGCCCTTCTTGTTATGAAACCCAACTATAAAAAGGGAAAAAAAATCAATCGTTTTAAATGCTGACTTGACCATGGTTCCTACCATAATCAAGGATCAAATAATATTTCTTCAAAACAGTCATTTTAAAATTCTATATTACTATTGTTGTTACTGACTGGACACATAAATACTTAAATGATTCTGGGAGCATTCATTGGTCAGCATGGCTGATCAGTGTAGAAAAACACACGTCTGCTACTACATTTCCTTAGCTGCTGAAAAGGGTAGCCACACACAAACTGCCTGCTGGGAATGGTGCCTGGCCATTCACAAATAATGGCTTTACATTTCTCTGAAAGTGGGATTTTTTTCCTATACCAAAACTTGCAATGAATTTTTATACTGATTGATCATGCTGGAGAGTGCAATTCTAGCAGCCACGGGCATCCTCTGCCACTGCTCCAGATGCCAATTTGGCCTTAGGTATTCAGATATTAGGTGTTCAGGGGTGTGAGAAAACGATTCCCCATAAGTCAAAAGTATTTCCTACCAGAAAAGCCTTGGGAATGGGGATTCAATGGATGACTCAGTAGGATCTTTGGTAGGATGTATTCGTATTGGTGTCTTATATTCTTTTTTCTTGCTTTTAGTTTATTTGTATTTTATTTTATTCTTTAAAATAAAGTAGATAAATCTATGAGACTCAGATCTTGTAAAATATTATTCCAGACATAGATTGCAGATATTCTAACTGCTGCAGAAATGTATTCAGTTCTAAAGAGATCATATATACTTCTCCTGAAAAGAAAGTGGTAAATGAATGAGTTCAAAGGTTCATAGAGAAAAGTCTTTTCTTTCACCACCTAAGAATGTAATGCAGTAAAAACATACATGATGAGCTAAATCAAAGTAAGTGTTAATCCTTGAAATAATTTTTTATACAATAGCTGAACATCTGAAAAGTTGTTAAAATGAGCGTTAAATATTAACAGGTTTTCAGATCAGAAAACACCCACTCAAGAGTTTTGAACTGTCTCCCAGACAAGGAAGATGGGAGTTAATTAAACAGAAAATTATTTTAAAGGTAGTGAAGTAGGCAACCATAATAATTTTTTTAAATCTCACCAAATTGTTTGTGGATCACAGTGTAAAAGAGAGCAGTAGGTGTTGTGGGTTTAAACCAGTAACTAAAAAATTACTTATTTCTTGCTGTGAGATATGGATTAGAACAAGAGCAAAACAGGCTGAAAACTTAAAAGGAATAAAGAAAGTTTATTAACAAAACTACAAGAATAAAAAAAAACAAACAACAGAATACTCTTTTATCCCCCACTACTTGACCATTCTTTTGTACACGTGACAACATAGAGACAGAAAAAACTTTAGAACTTTGGTGGTTAAAACAGTCCCAGTCCCAATTCCTGCTGCAGTCTTTTCATCAGTCTTTGTAGAGAAACAGAAGTCTCTTTCTGTTAATCTACGGAGTTTCTCACAAGAAAACTATATCTGTTATAGTTTTCTATTTCCCTGATGTCAGCTGCCCAGAAATCCTGTCATCAGAGCTCACTCCTCCCATCTCACATCACTCTGAGGTGTGTATGGGCCAATGAGTCTAGGGATGTCATTTTAAGGATGAGTTATTCAAAGGCAAAAGTCTTCATCTGTCTCTGTGAGCTCCACTAGAAAACAGTTTTCTCATTGCCCCCCAAGGCTTCAAATTTTCGCTTCACTCTGTTCCAGCACTTCACTGTATCACAATTACTCTACTTTTTACTCAAAATCCACACTTTGAACACTCCATTCCTCCCTATATACTCTACCATGAATTAAAGGAATTTTTTCAGGACACTATTGTCCATCTCCATAGCTTTAACAGAAAAAATATTTCAGCTTATAAAGCATCTCCTTATTCTCTACCTTTTCTGAAGCTTCTTTTCTTTACTGTCTCTGATAGTTTATAAAGTCTCTTTACATGTTCATTACTCTCTTTTTCTCCGTCTGGATAAAAGGATTAATCTGCAAGTCTCATCTCGGTAATGAAAAGGTTAAAATCTTGCCCAGGCTTTTGTAGATGGTTCTGTGATCTCTGCCGGAGCAGCAGCTGGAGTTGTCGGCGATGGAAGATTCTTCATGGCTGCTCTGGAGAGTGTGGTCACTGTCTCAGCCTGCCACAGGTCAAGAGCTTTTTCCTTTCTTTACTCGGCAGTCTCTGGTGAATTCAGTCACAGCAAATAAAACTGCAGCCGAGCCAGTGACCGGCCTGGCCTGGCCAGAGCCCAGGACAAGCCCCGCAGGCCCCATCTCCCGGCCGGGAGCCGCTGGGCCCAGCCCAGCCCCTGCCCGGGCTGCATGGCCTGGGCAGGGAACGGGAGGCCAGCTGGAGCTCTGTTACCTTTCACAGTCAGAAAACAAAGAGGACAAGAGTGCTCTGACTTTACATCTTAAGGAGGTGTTTACAAGTTGACTTCACTTTTTAATGGTTAAAACTGCTGTCAATTCTTAGAAATGACTGATAATTGCTCAGGAGAAAAGACTCCCATCAGTCACCAGCAGCTTCACTTCCTTAGCTCCCAAAGCTATCTTAAAGGTAAAGCCACCCCATGACAGTAGGTTACAAGAACTTGTTTCTCTTAAATATGGTATTAAAATTTCCTTTTAGGGCAAATACATTGTCTGTCAATTTTGTTACAAGTTAGCTGGATGTTGGTAGCAGACTTTAGCCTCACCCCCTCCCTGGAGTTCGTGGGATGAGACTGATCCATCAAAATCTGCAGCACTTAGGACTTTATATCTTGTTGCTTACTGTAACTTTGTGATACCCAGCAGAATGCTCTCACTTCTGAAGAGACAAACTCCTTTGTACTGATTACACACGCACCATTCATATACATTCTGTTATTCATGTTTCTGGCTGCATCTAATTCAAATCATCACTTCTGACACAAGAATATTTCTTCTGGCACCTGCAGAAATGGAAGTGTAACACTATATGCATTTTTGGTTTTTTTTCAAATTAAATGTTTTCATGTCTTCCATAAGATTTTGATTAGTAACATAATATACAACACACCCTCCAAAAAAAAAAAAAAAAACAAAAAACAAAACAAAACAAAAAAACCCAAAACAAAAAAAAACCAAAAAAAACAAAAAAACAAACAAAAAAACCCACATACAGCTTTTACTGTGACTTTATATATTATATAATCCTACCACATTTTTATGTATATGTAAGTGAAAGGTCTAAGAAAATGCAACGGTATTATGGTAGCTAAACCATAACTTGTGTAGTAAATGCTTACAGATTTGGGCCACTTCATTTTCTCCTTTGTACCTGTTGAAAGAACTTACTAAGTATTTAGAAAATTCTGAACCATTCATGTTAATCTTAATGGAATCATCTCATATGTGTGTTTTTCATTTCTAACACAGGAATCACCTGATTTGCTGGTATTATTTTCTGTTCCTTAAAATCTATTAAGAAACCTATGTTTTCTGTTAATAATCAGAAAAAGAAACCATACATAAGTTTGAATTAGATGTTGTAACACATGCTTAACTGCAGGATTTTAATTCACGTAATCTAAAATATAATATTTTGTGTGTCTTTGTTATCCTCCCACCATCTTTTTTTTTGTTTCACATAGTCTCACATAAAAACAGCTCTATCAGGTATTACGGGATATAAAGAATTACTTCTAATTTCTTTGCAGTTGTTTCTATTTTATTTATCACCAAAACATCTGAGTGCTTCAGTGACATTACTTACCTTTCTTTCTTACCTTCTCTCAGATGCAAATAAGTTATAATACACTTAAGGCATATTTATTGGAACACAGTTCTAGTACCTAATACTAAGAGAAACTGGATAGGTGTTAATATCAGATTTCATAGCTGCACACTTTGAAACATGACCTGATATCAATGCCTTGTATAAGCATTGGCCTTGCTTTACAGACACAGATGTGTGTATACCTGTCCAATAGGAAAGTGCACTGATTTGAAAACTGACAAAGCTACATCTCTCTCCATGAGCTGTATAGTGGTCTCAGGTAAGTATCACAGACCTCATCAAATTTTTGTTCGCATGACAAAAATCTCAAATAAGTCCTTTTCCAAACAAAGTACTCTAAGTCACAAAGACCTCTAACTCTTGAGTTGTGGTTGTGGGACAACATGAAACACTGATACTATCTGGACTTCCTTATAGTTGTATTTTTTACTGCAAAAATTCACTATAGTTAGAAACAGATGAATTTCCAAAATTAATTGAGCTAGTAACTCTAAATGAGCTTTCAAAATAAAGTCCCATGGATTTCAGAACTGGGTTTCAGAAGAACAAAACTGGTGGCTATTATTTTTAATAGGAAAAATCTTATTTGATAGAGAAAATAATTCCTTCCCTGGTGCCTGTCAATCCTGTGCTCTTAATGAGGCAGATTTCAATTAAAATGCAGTATGCAATTATTTTGAGTTTATGATAACTCAGTGTCCTGCATTATTTTTGTAGTACTTATTACAGGAAAAAGGTGATCTTCCTTGTGTCACCAGCCAAAGAGAGCGGACTTTAGCTTTTTCTGATCTATGTGCACACTCAATGTTTATCGAAACTATAAGCAAGTAAAAAAAATAAATAAAATCTTCCTAGTTTTCACCCCCTCAAGGAGCTTTCTTCCATTTAGAACTCATAATGGTTAGATGTTAGCAGGATCGTGAAGAGAGGACACTTCTGACCATGAAATCCAAGGGAAGTATGAGTTGCTAAGCATGAAATAGGAGGGAACTGAGTTGCTAATTATGGCCCATAATCAGTCCAACTCTATATGGTTTTGTTTAGCTACAGAAAATCTGATACATTTAACTTTTACTATTACTATTGAAAACATCCATCTCAAATGTATGGTGCATGAAGCATGAGCTTTGACTGTATTCAGGAAAGGCAGCTATGCTACAGTGCTTCAACACTAGCTGTTCTCATAGCTCAGGCCTCAAATTCAGGAATTCTTGTCATGTATGATTTTTATTTACCTCTCATCTCTCCCTGTTTTGGGGATGTGTAGTCTACTATCTGACAAAGCAGAAGATGGTCTGATTTTTATTCCAATCTGCGCTCCAAAGGCTGCTGTGTAAGATTATATTCCTGTTCTGGAAAATGACATTTTCTGTGGAAAGTAATCAGAGTATGAAACACTATTTCTGGAAGGCAAAATCTTCAGGAAAAATTGAAAACACTGACTAAAATGGCCATGGTTATAGTATTGTAAATACTATTGATTATAGCAGTGATATATATATATAAAAAATGGATTATATAATTGATATATAATATCAATTATATAATATTGTAAATACATTGATGCTGAGAATAATGGAAGAAAGAGTGGTTCTGAAAGTGGGCAGGGTTGCAAAGTCTGCTTAAACAGTATCTCTTACTGGTTCCATTTCAATCAATCAGTTGAACAGGCAGAATGTTGATGAGATATTAAAATAAGTATTAAATTTTCTTGCAATAGGGAAAAGGGAATTCCACAACTTCATGATTTTGGGAAAAGCCCAAAGTCTGGATTTAAACAAGACAGGGAGAGTTTCTTGGGTGGTCTCTTGTGAGGACCTTTCCTAAGAAAGAGTTACACATTTTTATACTGTGATCACTTAAAAAATCAAATTTGAAATTGTTCTGAAAAGATATAATCAAAATACAATACCATATACACGAACATTAAACAAAAGTAAAATACTGCTTAGAGTGCTGAGAGATTTTAATTAAAAAAAAAATCAGGAGGGCTGTAAACCTTGGAGAATTTAAACACTGCTCAGTAAGTAGATCTATTGTCCCCAGTACCTTGTAATTACATAGAGAGGAAGCCTTGTCTCACTGTGAAATCAATGACATTTTCATTTAGATGAGGCAAGGAATCAAATCACAGTGCATAAGGCATATGTAAATCTTGCTGTAATGTTTTTCAAGTACACAAAGATATGGCAAAATTTAAGCATATCACTCATTTAAGAAACCTTAATATTGCACTGGAAAGAATCATAAAGTTAAATATTTTCTGAGTTATTTGAAGAATACTTTAAAATGTCAAAAAGAACAAAGTCTAATAGAAATTGTCGTGTGATTTTTTTAATACCAACTGAGGCACTGGCAAAATGTATTAAATCTATATTGTTATAGAAGTTCATTGTTACATTTTACTAGTACAACAATGATATTTGAAATTCAAGTAAGAAGCATAATTTAATTTCCCACTGAAAGCAGCTGAATATGAATGGTCTGAACTTCTAATGAAAACTGGCCAAGACCCTTGATACTGCAAAGATATCCCCTAAAATTATTGTTATAGATTTATTAGTTATTATAGATTTATTTAGTTGGTTGTTAAATATCTGCAATGTTTGTGTAACTGCAGTTTCAAAACAAGGTTACTGCCCTAATTTTGGAATATTTTGATCATTATTGAGCTTTGTGAAATGTGTTAGGTTAAATGTAAATGTTTCCTAATTTATCCAGAGCTGCCTACAACAATTCTGTGAGTTTTCTCAGATACTACATTTTTTTTGACATCAGAGAGAAGATTGTGTATGTTGGGCAGAGTTTTTTATCCTATCTAGATGTCTAATATGCTGCTTTTTCAGCTGTTTATGATTGTGGCTTCCTCTGTTAAACAGAGGCATATGAAACTGGTATATTTCTGGTTGCAAAAACCTACATCATGCCATTTGAAGAGTGATCAGATGTCTTATACAAAATTGTTATGTATTCTCACTGGAAGAGAGCAACCACATCTTCTGTGGGTTACCTGTTCCAGTGTGTTACAACCCTCTCACTAAAGAACTTCCTCCTACTATCTAACCTACTAAACCTACTATTACCTCCTTTAGATACCTCCTAGTATCTAAACTTAAGAACTTCCTCCTACTATCTAAACTACTAAACCTACTATTACCTCCTTTAGATACCTCCTAGTATCTAAACCTACTTTCTTTCAATTTAAAGTTATTACCCCTCATTCTATTACCCTATGCCATTGTGGGAAGTCCGTCTCCAGCTCTCCTATAGACCATCTTTAACTTCTGAGGTGCTGCTGTAAGGTGTTCTTGGAGCTTTCTCTTTTCCAAGCTTAACATCCCAACTCCCTCAGCCTTTCCTTATATGAGAGGTGATTCAGACTCTCAAAATCATCTTGACCCTTCTTTGGGCAGGTCCATGTCTTTCTTATACTGGGGATTTCAGAGCTTGGCACAACGCTCCAGACATGGGCAGAATGTGGAGTAGAAGGGTAAACTTGCCTCCCTTAACCTCCTGCCACACTGTCTTTGGCACAGTCCTAAAGGATATTGTTCACTTTCTAGGCTGTGGGTTCACACTGCCAGCTCATATTCAGTTTAATATCCACCAATACCTCAAAGACCTTCTCCACAGGTCTGCTCTCAATGTGCTCATCACCCTGACTGTCTCCATGCTGGGGAATTCCCTGAGACAGGTGCAGAACGCATTTTTCCTTATTAAACTTCATGAGGAACCATGATTCACTTTGCCAGCTTGTCAAGGTCCCTCTCAGCAAATTTGCTGCACTCTATCCCCTGTCCATGTCCTTGATCCTGATATTAAAAAAAAAATCTAGTCTCAATTTCTCAAAAATTCAGTCTCGGTCATTGAGGAATGCCACTTGATTCTATTCTCCACTTGGATAATGAGCTGACAGCAGCTCTTTGACTGTGACCATTTTTTATTCACTGAGAGGTCCACTCATCAAATCCGTATCTCTCCAATTTAGGGGCAAGAACATTGTGTGAAACAGCATGCAGGTTGGGACTGTTTTTGGTTTTGTGCTGAAAACATTGATAACACAGCAATGTTTTTGTTATTGCTGAGCAGGGCTTGCACAGCATCAAGGATTTTCAGCTTCTCACCCCAGAAGTAAGAAGGCTGGGGGTGCACAAGGAGTGTGAAGGAGATAGCTGACAGCTGACCCCAACTGACCGCAAGGATTCAATACCTCATGGCATCATACTTTGCGTATAAGGCTGAGGGAAGAAGAAGGAAGAGATGGGACACTTGGAGGGACGGTGTTTTGGTGACCCAAGTCATTGCTGTGCTTGATGGAGCTACACTTTCCTGAGGACGGCTGAAGAGCTGCCTGTGTACAGGGAGGGTTGAACAGATTTGCTTTTGTGCACAGCATTTTCTTAACCTATTCAATTGTCTCTACCTCAACCCATGCTGCCCACAGTAAAACAACTTATTTTCCTCTCTGCTGCTCTTGGGGTTTTTTTTTCCAAATTATTTGACATTTTACTGTGGCATTTTTTTCTAACTTTAAAAAACAGTGCCATACTGCACTGTTCTTAAAGATACATTTAGTGACGTTTTGGATTGTCTCACAGTCTTCCTTAAGGAAAAAATTGTATTTCAGGAACTAAATGGAGATTAAATGTTAACCAAACCAAAAACCCAGAAGTTCAGTGATCTAATTAATAAATATCAATCTAGTGATATCCAGAATGATATCATAGATATAACCTGAATCCCAGATGGAGACAGGGCAGATGTTATATTTTGCCTTTTATTTGACACTGTCATTAACACATCTCTAAATTTTAACTGTGGCTTCCCATTCCTACATTGCTCTGTGGTGATCTATTCAGATGATAATGTGGGTAAAAATTAATGGAGGTGTTCATTCTATGTCTTTTGGGAGTTAAGTCTACTATCAAAGAGATTCCATATCTTTCAAGTAATTATCTACATTATAATCCCTGATGAAAGGGAACATTTTGAGGAGAAACCACCATGATGACAAGAAAACTGGACTCTGCTAAGAGGAGAAAGGAAGGCATAAGAAACTAACACATCTTGCTTATTATTTTTTTTTCTGTTTTTCTTCTCTTTCTCTTTATTCTTCTTATTCTTCTCCTTCTCTTCCCTTTTTTCCTTCTCCGCCTCCTCATTTTTTCCCACCTTCCCTGGGCAAGCAATACTGTCAGATAGGATATTCTAAGGCCTCTTAAATCACAGTAGGCACTTAAATCCATTAGATCACTTTTTGGTAAGATGAGGACAAGAATGTAAATATTATTATTTACTTGCAGAATCAAAAACAGAGATCAATTAAATATTTATTGGTGCTTAAATTGAGTAATGAACATATGTTACACCACTGTCATGGTTTGACACTGACTCAATGCCTGGCACCCACAAGAGTTGGTCACTCACCCTCCCCTGCCACAGCTGGACAGAGGAGAGAAAAATTTGAGGAAGGCTTTATAAGGTGAGATAAGGAGAAAACACTCAAAGGACAAAACAGGCTCAGCATAGAGGTATGAAACGCATTTATTACTAAAAAAATCAGAGGAGGAGAATGAGATTTTAATAAGCCCTTAAAACACTTTTTTTCATCCAACCCCTCCTTCCTTCCTACCAACAGCACAGGGGACAAAGCAAGGGGAGTTTGGTCAGTTTCTCATCTGAGGGATTCTTCTGCTGTTTAGGGAGAGGAGTCCTTCCCCTGTGAGGCCGAGGGGTCCCTCCCAGAGGAGACAGCTCTCCGGGAACTTCCCTGGCGTGGGGCCGCTCTCAGAGCAGCAGCCAAAGCGCACCTGCTGCAGCGGGAGCTGCCCCCACGGGCGCACAGCGCTCCCCAAACTGCTGTGGCGTGGCTCTCTCTTCCACGGGCTGCATCTCCAAGGACAGGCTGCTCCGCCCTGGAAGCAGGGCTCTCGCTCTCCTCCGGGTCTCCCACTGCATCACGGCCTCCTCCAGGCACCCACCGCCCCAGTGTGGGCACCTCCCCCAGGGGCTGTGGGTGGATCTCTGCGTTCCCCAGGGACCCCCATGGGCTGCGGGGCACGGCTGCTTCACCATGGCCATCAGCACGGCCTGCAGGGGAACCTCGGCTCCAGCGCCTGGAGCACCTCCTGCCCCTGCTTCTCCACTGACTGCGGTGTCTCCACGTTGTTTCCCTCTCGTGTTCCTCCTCCTTAGCTGGAATTAACACTGTGCCCCACTTTGGTTTGATTTTCTTCTTAAATAAGTTATCACAGAGGTTAGCCATCATCTCAGATGGGCCCAGCTTTGGCCAGCAGCATGTCCACCTTCAGAGCCATCAGGGGTTGGCTCTGCCGGACACGGTGGAAGCTTCTGGCAGCTTCTCACAGACACCGCCTCTGTGGCCCCTCACTACCAAAATTAAGCCATGCAAAACCAACAGAACCACTAATACTATTTTTAAAAAATAAGGTATTTTTTTCACTTATTTAGACAATGTTTATACCAGCTAGTGTCCTGGATTTCAATATTTTTCAAATTTTTTATTACATGTTACTAATTTCTGTAAGACTCAACCGACTCAGCCCTTACCAAGAGATTTGGTAAGGCCAAACTTTTAGGATGACTTTCTCATATCAGTTAATTTTCTACTTCACATTTATAGTCCCTGTCTTGAGGCAAAATCATTCTGTTCCCTAATTTCTTGCCACTAACTGAAATGTGGAAATGGGCTTTTGTCTTCAGTTTAGGGTTTTTTGTTTTTTTTTTTGAGGTTGTGTTTGTTTGCTTGTTTGTTCGTTTTATTTGGTTTCTGTTTAGACTGGTTCAGTTTGATATAGTAAGACCTCTTGAACCTGACTTTCATTTATGGCCTTTACAATCAAAATAGGGCAAAATTCTCTTCTTTCTTGTCATTTTATTTTTGATGTCATGCTGTTTGAATTGAGCCAAAAATGAAACTCTTCCCTGAAACATGACATAAATAACATAAGTTATACATTTAAATCATTCGCTAGAGTCTTATGATTTAGCTGAGACACAGTGACCACTAATTACCACTTATAAGAAAATGGACATGAGATATTTGATATAAAAGCAAAAGATTATAGATAAATTATCATGACCATTAACAGTATGCTTATTAACAGTGCTACTAAAAGACTGTTTTACAAAAATTTCAGTTATCAATAGAATTTGACCAGCTTCTGTAAAAAATAAGTGCACTTGCTGTTTTAATGTTTCTTGTAATTGTATGATGTGATTAATTTTTTTCTTCTTCTTTAAATGTAGTGTGTAGGTTTTTACCTGCCAAGGAAATGCGGATGACAAAACTGTATATTTCTTTACTTAGTAGTTTACTAGGAGAGGGAAGATAAATGAAAGGGTTTCTTAGTAGAATTTATGCAGCAGATTTATCCTTCAATTAAAATTATTGATCAGGAAAGTGATCCTTTTATCTATGGACATTTCTGTTACAAAGCAAAAGTCACTATTCCATATTACTGTTATTACATCTATCCATCCTGCTTTAGTGTAAAAGTCACACAGGTAAGATTCTCAAATGCTTTTCTGATTTTTTAATATTAGTTCTGATAGTCTTTACAAGACAGTTCCAATTTTGGAACTCAAAGCTAAGAGTGACCTTTCATTGCAAGGATTTTTGAATGCAATGAGCACATTTATTATTATTAATCCCATGTTAGCTCTTCTGTGAATTCCTCCTACTGACATTTTCAGTAACCCAAAAACTTCGACCTTATTATAAGGTTTAAATGAAAGCCCTCAGATGCTTCATTAATGATAAGAATTAAAACAAAATGAAAATAAGAACTTTTTAAACTATTTATTTTACTTCTTAAGATTCAGTGAGTTACAACATGAAGAGAGTTGTACTATTTAAAACACAAATATGATGCTCTTTTGTATATGTCATGCTCAGCTACAGGGTCGAACAATGCAAAAAATTGATTAACGAGTATTTTCTTGAATAACGTTGACAAGATTATCTGACTTATTTTTTGAGGTCACATTATTTACAGTTTATAAGTGACTTGGTTGCCTCTTTGGAATTGATTATGTGCTCCCAATTCTGAAGTCTTTCACTTGCTTAGCTAGAATTATGACTTTCATGGGAAGGCATGTGATTTTTTATTTATTCTTATTCAATATTTTTCCACTGAAAGTGGCTATTTTTGGTCAGTAATGTAGTAGAAATTTCACTTCATATCTTTCAGACTGGATAAAACATATATCAGATTGAATAACTAGTTGTTTTCTTGAGTGTTCTGTGAAGAACTTGACTAAAGGAGGCCAATCTGAGCATAATAGCAAGTCTAGAATGACTTTGGGTCACTTCTTGGCATATTCTCTTTTAAAAGCAAGTCAAAATGAACCATACTTCATGCTTGGTCTTGACTCACCATCAAGGCATTTTTATAGGGCTTTTGTAATCAGTGCATCAATGAGATGAAATTTAACTTAGATTCATCTCCATGTATCTCTGGAATTAATAGAACTGTTATTTTGAATTTGGAAGGCTGCATGAAAATAGGCAATTGAATTACTAAGATCAAAAAGGAATCAAAAATCATGGGGCCATTCTTGTTACTATAGACTTCAGTATTTAACAATTAAAGTAATAAGATTAGTGGTTATACCAGGTCTAAATTTTGGCACAGCTAGGAGTCAAAATGTACCATGGTTTCATTATTTCTATCTGCCCTTCCTGATAAAGAATTTTTAAAGTCTGCTAGTACCAATTATATTTGTTTTTTAGATTAATGAAGAAAAAGGTATCATGCCTCATAAGGGGTTGAGCATTTGCTAAAGGCTAAGGAAGCCTAAACAGTAACTGATTTCCGTGGTAGATGAAGACCACTAATGACTTGCTGTTGGGATAGGAAGCTGTAAGCTATTCCTTCTATCTTGACTGAGCAAGAAACTGACAAAGAAACGTTAACATGTAAGGAGCAGAGGAGAGGCTTAAATTTTAATGAACTCCAGAGTTAGGTCTGTACTTAAATTTAGTGCCACACAATAAATCCTTCAGTGAGAACTAGAGATTGGAGCTTTGAATTGTTTCAATAGGGTTGCTTACAGAATTTTACGGAGGAAGATAAATTTTGTGTCTGTCATTTAAAGCTAAAGTAAATTAATTATTAGAATATTTTCCTTTCTTTTCAATTTGACCACTCCTGCAAAATCTTTGAATGTGTTGTCTGTTTTTTATTTAGTACATAAACACATAACAATTTGTTATTAGACTAATTTTGATAACGATTTTATTGTGAGGAATTCTGAGATAATTTAATCCTTTTTGCCATGGGTACTCCACAAACAAAAGATTCTGGATGGTTTTGACATGATGATCAATCCATCACATATACCTTCAGGAATCTTATGTAGTGGAAAAGAAATCGATCTCACTGCCTGGACTGTTTTGCATGGGATTTTCTGAGACCTGGAAGCAGGAGCATCTCTGAGGAAAATGTATCTTCTAGTCTTCACTAAAGAGAAAACCTCTCCATTGTATGGCAAAATAGTGGCAACATGACTGAATCTTGAGGGGAACTCAAGAGACATGTGACAACTCAAGATAATAAATTTATTGACTAAATTAGGTAATACTATGTGATTTAGGTAATCAATCTCTTATTATCAAATAATGCAGAAAATTACTAAAGCAGCACGGTTTAATTATTTCAGATACATCCATATAAAGATGGCATTCATATTGAATGCATAATAACAAATCGTTCTGAGGAAAGTTTACTAAGAGAAAAAATAGACACATTGTTTCTTATAAATAGTTTGCCTTTGTTTTTATGAAAAAATCAACATAATTTATACAAAGATTTTCCTTAGGGGACCAATTTTTTTCTTCCATTTTTCTCCAAATACACGGTGTTTGTAATTTGGCATACATTATTCATGTGTATACACATCTCATCTACATGGTGGTGACAAACAGAGATGTGATAAATTGAACTAATTCTGTGGGAGTTTTGATTTAAATTCTCCACCCCAGTGGGCATTATCACTTTAGTATGATGAATAAAGCAAGAAATTATATTTATTTTGTCCCAAATATAGAAAGAATTATTTCCTTTTTTCACACAAATATGGATTTCTGAATTACAGTGGAACAGACCAATATTTTATTTGCAGCCTAGTGCTAACAGGAAGAGCAAGGTTATGTATGTTTTGATGAAGTCAGTCTGGAAATAAACTGCCATCCTTGCCAGAAAGTAATTTTTTTCACCTCTAATTTTTGAAGATTCAGTTCTAAGTGAGGTTGCAGTACAGAGGGTTTATCTTTAGGTAATTAAAAAAAACCAAAAGGGAAAATCATTAAACATTTCACTTTCTCATACCTCCTTACGAGGATATGTTGTACTATTGATTAGACATAAAAGCAACACTTGGTATTAAGGTGGAAGCAAAGTGCGTTACCTTAATATTACTTTTAAAACATCTCTTTTAAAACATAATTTTCCTGTATGATATATAATACATAACAATAACAAAGAAAAATGCTAGTGCCAAATACTTTAACTTTTATATTAATATATCTCCTTAGACTCCTAGACAATGAGGAATAGCTAAAGATGAAATGGAGGGCAATAAGAAGCCCAAGTATATAGATAGATGCATTATCACATATGGTGGAACGGGAGAAATGAGCTATGCAACATCCCAAAGTAATATTGATACTTTATACTAACATATTCCATTACCAAGTGCATATATACTTTAGCAGACACTGCTGTTTTGACCTGGCTTGCAAGTATGTGTTTCACCTTTTAATTAATGACCAATTTTAATAAATTCAACAGAAGAACATGCATATTTGAAAGAATGTCTCAAGCTCCTGCTGTGCAAGAGACACTGCTGGACCATTGCAGGATTCATCCCACAGAGACAGCTTAATGCAAAGTTTTTATGAAAGTGCCTACAAGTTTTCATATTAAAGCTTCATGACTTGTTTCATTGACAAAATAAAGTGAGCGTTAAGGAAATTCTGGATTTGTAGTGATCATTTTAATGGTATTTAACTTTTGTCAAGCTAGACATGATTGTTTGAATATTCTGCTCTTCAAATGTTCTGTGTGCTCTTACTCAGCTTTTAAAGCTATGCAGCTCTGAAGGGAAATAGAGGAAAAAAAGGACAATTCCTTATTTGTAGTTTTTTCTTAGCTTCTACATATCTAAGATTAAATTGCTATGGTTCTAATTAACATTTTGCAGTAAGACTCCAAATGCCAAATTTTCAAAGAATTTTCAATTTCTTTTAAACAAGTACCTATCAATTTTCAGTAGTCCGTGAAAATTGTCCAGGTACTTATCCCTTTTTTTGCTGCTGTCAGAGTTTCAGTGGATAAAGTATCTCTCAGAAGAGTTAAAAAAAAACTCTGCCCCATGCAGAAAATATCAGTCTATGGTTACAGGAGTTCAAATTATTTACTTAAAAATAGTAAATACTTTGCTTGCCTTTTGCTTCCAAAATATGAGAATCATTCTGTATTTCATTCAAATTCACTTACTTTAAGTAAGAGAAGTAGCTCTTTTAAAATCTATAAAATACAGCAAGAAGTGATACAACTGGGGCATGCAGGCAAAAGCATTAGGAAGGATTTTTTTGTCTGATTATAATTTCTTAGACTGGCTGAGAATTCAAGGAATATACATGTTCTATTAAAAATAGGTCAGCAAATCCAAAACATTATTCCAACCTATATTTTGCCTGCAATCTGCATCCTCTTTAAATGTCCTTTTGGACTGCAGCCCCTGTCAGAGGAGATGATTGTCCTGCTCTGCTCTTCACTGGCGTGGCCTCACCTCAAATCCGGGGGCAGCTTTGAGCACCACAAAATAAGAAAATATTAAGCTATTAGAGAGTGTACAAAGGAGAGCCCTAAGGATGGCGAAGGGCTTTAAGAGGAAGCCAAATGAGGAGTATCTGAGGGCACCTGGTTTGTTCAGCCTGGAGAAGGAGACTGAGGGGACATGTCATCACAGTCTGCAATTTCCTCATGAGAGGAAGAGGAAGGGCAGACACTGATCTCTGCTTTGTGGTGCCTAGTGACAGGATCTGAGGGAAGAACCTGTGTCAGGGGAGGTTTAGGCTGGATAGTAGCAAAGAGTTTTCACCCAGAGGTTGTTTGGGCACTGTAAAAGGGTCTGCAGGGCAGTGCTCACAGCACCAAGCCTGACAGAGTAGAGAAGGGTTTGGAAAATGTTCTCCGGCCCATGTGTCACTCTTGGGGTGCCCTGTGCAGGGCCAAGGGTTGGATTCAACGATTTTGATGCGTCCCTTCCAATTTACCATATGCTGTGATTCTGTTATATTCTATGATTCCTGCATGCATTGCAGCAAATAAATTCAGAAAGAAAAAAAATAAAAAAGGAAAAAGAAGAAAAAGTAAGGCACAGCTAACTAATTGTGCAAATGTGTTTGTTTATTTTGGTAAGTATTTTGAACTAAATAGTATGCTGATACTACTCTAGACTGGTATCTTGGGTTGCAATGCAAGATGTAACCAAAAGTAAGTATTCTATTACCATCTGTTAAAACCAGGTGGGGCAGAGTTCTTTATCTCTTCCACAACCCATCCTCCCTCCAGGGGGATCTTCTGTTAATGGGCCATTGAGTCTCCCTACAAGACTGATAAAATGACATCATCCCATTGTGAGATGCTCCAACCAGGGGGAGGAGCCAAGCATTCCTACCTGGATATAATCTGAGACTTGGAACACCACAGGCAGCCTTTCTCCACTGGATTCCCAGAGGAGAGACCAGACCCATCTACACCAGCACTGGACCTTCAGAGTAAAACTATACCTTTATACAGGATCAGTGCTTCAACAGAACCACATCTGTCACTCCAGGAGGACTGCACTCACCATTTAATGGGACTGCTACCAACACCCTGACCAACAGGGAGTCAGGTTGTATCCTAACTCTGTCAGGGTTTTGTTATTTTTTTCTGTACTACTGAATTTTTATTTTAATTTTCCTAGTAAAGAACTGTTATTCCTATTCCCATATCTTTGTCTGAGAGCCCCTTGATTTCAAGATTATAATAATTCAGGGCTGAGGGGAGGGTTACATTTTTTCCATTTCAAGGGAGATTTCTGCCTTCCTTAGCAGACACCTGTCTTTCCAAATCAAGAGAACTAGATATGTATTACTAACCAAAAAAAAAAAAGTTAAGATATTCTTCAGATAGTTAACATAAGGTGTCTGATTTCCTACATGTTAAAACTTCATTAGACTGAAATATCTTCTGATAAGAAAAAATTTTCATCCACATAAAAGTAACAGTAGAGTCAGTTAAAAAAAAAAAAAATCAACTTGGAGCCCTAAAAATCTTTAAATAGTTCCCTAGAGCGTTCCAGTTCTCTGATTTGAAATCTCAAAAGGACCATTTAATGAGTAGAAATAATCAGATAATTAACTTCTGACCTTCTTTTCATTCCATGACACATCACATCAGGGTATCTGAAAAAAATCTTACACAATTCAAAAAAAGCAAAAAATAACATTAGAAATAACCGATAGCGTATTGACCAAGTTGTGGGTAGTAAAACCTATGTCAAAGGCTTTAGAAGAACACTGAAATATTTTGAATGAGCAAATTTGTGCACTAAACATCTTTTACTGGCCATTAGGGATCAGAACCCTTAGAATTTGAAACTTTTGGGAGCCAGAAATTACACATGTACTGAATACAAAATGGTGGAATACACTTACCTTGGTGTTTTTCTTGACCTGCTGATACTTGGCTGGACTCTATAAGCATGTCACACATTCTTTGATGAAAATGCTAAACAATTAAAAAGCACTTTCTTTCAGCAAGTTAATGGTAAATTTGGGCTGGCTGCCAATCTATGAGATTTCATATTGGCAGATTTTTCATATTTTCAGATTTACTGTCACTTGGTGTGAATTCTACAGCAATTCACTTGGTGTGAATTCCAGCTTTCTCTTTGGTGCAGAAGATCAGAGCATGTTAAAAAGTACACATTAATGAACATTAAGAAGGTAATGTGATAGGTTTTCAAAATCAAGTAGAATATTGTGTAAGTTTGACATTTAGGGGAAGAAGTAAGAACCACAGAAGTGATTTCTTTGAGAGAAGCTGCTGGGAGTGTCCTTTGTGCCTGAGACAGGCCAACAGCTGGCTAGTTCTGAGAACTGACAATATTTTGCACAGCTGGCTAGTTCTGAGAATTTACAACATTTTGCACCATTGAAAATTAAGTCCACCTCAGTGAATACCACCTTTTAAAAACCACCAACTCAAGAACTTTTCTCTCTTTGCCTCTGGCCTCGAAAGGCAGCAAAGCTCTGATGAGGCCAGCCCCACTCCCCCACTGCCAGTGTGGCCTGGGGGAGGCTGGGCCAGACCCCAGCAGCTCCCAGGCAGGGGATGGAGGCTGCAGGGGATGGAGGCTGCAGGAGAAGGAGGCTGCAGGGGATGGAGGCTGCAGGGGATGGAGGCTGCAGGAGAAGGAGGCTGCAGGGGATGGAGGCTGCAGGAGAAGGAGGCTGCAGGAGAAGGAGGCTGCAGGGGATGGAGGCTGCAGGGGATGGAGGCTGCAGAAGGAGGCTGCAGGGGATGGAGGCTGCAGGGGATGGAGGCTGCAGGAGAAGGAGGCTGCAGGGGATGGAGGCTGCAGGAGAAGGAGGCTGCAGGAGAAGGAGGCTGCAGGGGATGGAGGCTGCAGGGGATGGACACTGCAGGGGATGGAGGCTGCAGGGGATGGAGGCTGCAGGGGATGAAGGCTGCAGGGGATGGAGGCTGCAGGGAACTGGTCTCAGGCTGGGCTGGGCCATGGCTGCTGACACTCACAGACACCAAACCCTCCCACCCTGGGCCGCACTGATGGCTCCAGGCCGAGCCCCCCACTCCCAGTGGCTGCTGGGCTGAGGGAAGCACCAGCATGGCCTGAAATCCTGTGACTGTGACACTGTGACTGCCATGGGCTGGGCAAGATTTAACTCTTTCACTGCACAGATAAAACTTGCAAACCTAGTTTTGCCCCCAGGGAGAGAAAAGAGTTATTGACACATAAAAAACAACATAAAACCATCAAAGTTAGCAAAAAAAGAGTCAAACCTTAGATAAAAAAGAGATGAAGAGAGGTCAAATGAGGCTGAAATATTATTTTAGTAAGGCTATAAAGATAGACAATGATATACTAAAAATATCTCCTTTAATTAATGAAAAAGTATTAAGAAAATAAAGTATTCAAACTGTAAATCTGAGCAAAAGTATCCATTAATAAAGCTAAGCAGATGTTGGAGTAGCTGTGATCCCATAAAATGCTTAAACAGAGAGAGAGAAATAAAAGTTGATAAAGACCCTTTGCCCCCAGGGAAAGAAGAAGAAAACCTCTGTTCTCAGAAATGATCACAGAGACAAATGGAAGAAACCTTTGCCTTTGAATAAGTCATCCTTAAAATTATACCCCTTAAGTTCATAACCCATAAACACACCTCTAGGAGGGCTGTGAAAATAAGAAAAAATGTCACAATAGCAAAATTTTTACCCAGGCAGCTGCAATTCTTAAAAATAAAAAGCCATGAAAAAAACTGTTTCTTGTAGAAAAGTCTTCATAACATAACAAATAAAACCTCTTCTCCCTACAAAAACTGACAAAAATCCTTTTGTATACTTAGTACTGTTTTAACATCCCAAGTTTTGTCTGTACCTTGTCAGTTGAGAAAAGAAAAAGTTAGGCAGGGGGAGGGGAAGTTTCTGGAAGTTTTACTCTGATTTCTTATTTTTGTAGTCCTGTTAATAACATTTCTTTCTTCCTTTTAACTTTTAAACCTGGTTTTCCCTTCTCCTAATCAATATCTCACAGAAAAAAATGAGTAAATACCCTGGTGATTTTAGCCAGAGCTAAGACCTACCACATTATTTAGTATGTTAGTCAAAAAACTTAAATTAGTAAATCTAAACTACTACAAATATCAAAAGAACCTTTCAAAGAAACAAAGCAGTATAAGAAAGATGACTGATACTGAGGAAATGCTGTTCCCCATTCTACATCTAATGTGTTAGTTAAAGGTAAACTTTACTAAATTAACCAAATTTGTAAATCAAACCAAGAAACTGGAAAAAGAAATAGCAAACTCAATAGTTTAGTGAAAGAGATAAAAATCAAAAGTTAACTGTATTAATAAAATAGCTATTTCAAGTTGTCATTGCAATTTATTATTCATGATGGATTCTTTATCTGAAAAATATTTAAATACTTTTATATTTGGTTTAACAATGTTAGTGGTAAAACATTTACGATTCACATTACATTTCTCACAACACTGACAAATCCTTCAGGTAAGAAGTGACAAATCCTCACACAATTTCTAATTCAGTCAGGTGTGCTTTACTACCACAGACATTTATCTCTGTCTTGAGAACTTGACATCTATGTGAAATTTACCAATCATCTTAAGCAGGTTTACTTTACATTATGTTACTGAAAAGGTACTTACAACACTGATTTTGAGATTCCAGTCCTTCTATTGATATCCTAAATAGAGCATTGTCTTTCAAAAAAACAAAATCTGCAGGTATAAGGAGTATTTGCTAAAATTATCAACCGTGCTTCAAGTTTCTTTACTATAAGAATGTAAGGAGTGTCAGTGGGGTGAAAGATGTTATTTGTATATTTTGTATCACCAGCTGGTGATCCATGCGCAGTCAAGCAGCTCTAGCAATAAAGACTGGGTTAATAAATATTCCTTGCATGTTAGTAACCAGGCATATGAACCTATGACATCATTCAGTACCTTTCATTCCTTCTGGACACGTCACTCCTGAATATCCTGTTTAATGTTTTATTATTGTACATATTATAATGCATCTTATCTTTTTTAGCTTTTTGTTAATTGTACTGATGTTTTAAAACTATTTCTATGAAACAGAGCTTCAAATTCTCTTGAAACTCCAAATTTGAGTAATGCATTCCATCCATGGTGGGCTGAACAGGAGACGCCTGCCTACACAATACACACTTGCACAAAAATATCTCACTAATGAGAACACAAAGGATGCTCAATCTTTTGTTTAATTTTTTTCCCCACTGCAAATATGATTATATATTGAGACTGGTAATTAAGGAATCTGATTTCAATCATGCTTAATTTCTGCATAACAAACACTGATCAGTGTGCCACTTTTTGAAGTTTACTGAAATATTAATTTCATTTTCAAATGGGATGTAGCCAAAATAAATGGAAATACTTTAATTTTGGAATAATGTGGGTCCCTACAGAAAAAGCTATTTAATCAAGTGTGACATTTACCTTATTCAGGATGATTCTGAAAGATCTTGCAATCTAACTAAGAGGATCATAATTTTTCTGTTTTGACATATTCAACATTAAAAATTTGCCTTTCAGCTAGAATCAGTATTTCTTTTGGATTCTCATTAATTTTAAGTGTTTTATTTTGAAAATTAAAACTATAAATTAAATAAATTTGTTCAGCCGTTTCAATGCTTTGAATTATAGTTCAGTCCTTGTTTTGTAGACCTAGACTGCAGAAAATAACTTAAAACACCATGTCTATGAATACTGTGTGGCAATAATTAGGTATACCTTAGTACAAGTCTTGCTTACCTGGGAGGAGATTCTACATTTTTAAACCTGAATACAGTGACAAATGTGTCTTAAACCCTTCTGTAGAAGTAAAAAATACTCTGCTGTACTGAGTTACACTGCTTGAGTTTATTTATTTTTTATAATATTTGCTAAAATCCTCTTTGTGGTGAAAAATATTTGTCTAAAATTTATTGACAAATAATATATGAAATTTAGCATCCCATATTTGGTCCATATTACTAAAATTTTCTTGAAGAGCTTATGTAAATAAAAATACTCTGGAAAAGTTTGAATATTAAAAAAATACATATCCTTTTCCTTCAGGAACATTTTTTATTCACTTCAATAAAAAGGGAATGTCACACTTAACCCTTTGGTATAACTTCTTGTTGTTATGAGAATTTGAGAATGGTTCCATGGTCTGACCCTTCCTTTATACCACCAGCATCCATCTATCAATCAGTGTTGTCCTTAATGTACCAGACCTAATTCTTTTACTTCAGAAAATCTACACAAATATTTTTTTCTGGAAAACAAAGAGAAAGGATGATCAATTTTTTGCCCATCTCTAACATTTCCTTCATTGATAGTTTTAATTTCTGTTTGAAGATCCAGAGTAATAGAAAAACATCAGTACTGTAATTGAAGCATGCATTTTTCACAAAGAGACTTCCTCTTCTTTGGGTTAAAGAGACAGTATTGAATTAATATAGTATTCAAAACACAATTCTTTATGTAACTGGAAAAAACCCCAAAACCTTAGGAGCAATGTATAGACCAAAAGGAAAAAAAAACCAAACTGATTAATTAAAGAAATGACCTCTTTTTATCTCAAAATCTTTCAGCAGTAGAGATGTAACTAATTATCATTTTAAGTATCATTTAATGTATAACTACAGCTGTAGTAGTACAGCTGTACAGTATAACACATTTTATTTATGTGAATAAAACAGATAAGTTTTATGTGTGAGATGAAAATGTAAAACAGTGGTTGTTAAAGAAAAACTCCCCATTTTGATGAAGTTTGTTGGTAGTTTAGTCTAGCCCAACAGGATTTTCTTTATGAACAAAATTGCCATGAAAAGAACTGTACTTGAGTTTGCAACAGTTGTCTGTCCTTTCCAAATAAGATTTTTAGATTTTTACAATTCCCATGCAAACAGACTTATTTACAAGAAAAGTTTTGAAGGCCATAAGATTGTTTCTGGCTTGGGGAAATATTGATCTCAAAAAATGTACAAGCGCAAACCTCTGAATTTGTATTTTTTTTTTATTTTTACTTTTTGTATTATTTTGTTTTTATGCAAATTTTCTTAAAATTGAGCCAGATCTTCACCCTGTTGGAAAAGTATTATGTAGGAAAATCCCAGCCAGGTTTTAGTTTCAGAAGGTGATTTTTAAAAGAAAGACATTTCTGGATGATGATGTCCATCAAAAAGAGGGTGTTTGCAATTTTTTTTGTGAACACAAAGAATAGCTGTGTCAGCATCTTGCTGCAATTGAAATATGCTGGGAAGATAAATAGAATTTTTTTAGAAGCCCTCCCAAGAGAGTCACTTATCTAATTTTTTTTCTCTCCTTTTTCCTATTTCTTTTCTTCTTCCTTTTCCTCTTTTCCGACTCCATTGGGAGCAATAGCCAAAGTATTATGTGAGCCCTGTAGTACAGCATTATCACAAGATTTTTATTTCATATTTAGTAGTTAGTTATTTCATACTGCAAAACAGTGCAACTTTATTTAGAACATAATTTATTACTTTATACACCTGCTTTTGGCCTCATTGGAAAAAGGTGCACATACATAATTTTGATCTGTAGATGCAGACCCTTCGCACCAGAGTAATATCAGCCATCTTCGATTCAAATCCAGGACTGAAGATGAGAGATTAATGTATTGGGGAAGGCTGAGGCATCCCAAGGAAAGAACAAAAGCACAGTTCATATACTTGCTTCCAAAGTACAGCAAAATTTAGAGTAACAAATTTGCAGAAGCTTTAGTTCAGTCTTCTTTCATATCTGTTTTGATTCTGATTGACACAAAAACACTGTGGAAAAACGGGATATGACAGGCATCAGAGCCTACTTTTAACTTATTTACTATAAAATAGTATGGGAGTAAGATTGTACTTGTAACTGAAATTTGTTCACTGATTTTTCAGTAGTTTGCTCTGAAGCTTCATAATGATACAGAATTTAAAATTAATTATAATTAATAACAAAAATACTAAATTATTTGAAATTAAATACTAAGTGCTAGAACATCACCTGCAATGACACTTTTCACTGGTAATTTGTACATACCTGTCTAACTTATATAATATAATATATTTATATAATAAAAAAGTGTGTGTGTGCGTGCGTGTGTGTGTGTGTGTGTGTGTGTGTGTGTGTGTGTGTGTGTGTGTGTATACACATTTATATATGAACCTAATTTTCAATGAGTTTCCCAGAAATGGTCAAAACCTGAAAAGATGCAAATTCAAAGTTTTTTAACTGTTCCTCAAATATTACCATAGAGGGAAGGGAAGAATAGTAATATGAGACAATACAAGAACGAGCAAAATTTAGTCTGTTTAGGGAGAACTTTACACTCACACTTTTAGCTTTTTCTATCTAAATTTAATGGTTGTTTTCATGTATCACCATGAAAACATGCTCATGAATTTCATGTTATATGAAATTCAGTGTTTTTCTGGATCTTATAAATAAGTATCAGAAACAAGGGCACACACTCTGTATTCCAGACTCCAACAGGGTTTTCTCCCTTTTAGTATCTGTCCTACTCAGGAAAATATAAGCATATACTTATCTAGAAATCATAACATTACAGAGATGGATAAGCATTATTTTAAACTAATGACATCTTCCTGAATCAAAAGAAAAAAAAAAAAAAAAAGCTAAAATCATTCTCATATGAAACAAACCACCAGTATCTTCTGTCATTAGTCTGAAATAATGTTCTTTGTGTCCAATTCTGTCCATTTATTCCACTAGGAGTGCATTTATTTACATGATTAGGAAGATGACCTTGCTCATTTTCAAAAACTTGGGCTGCACTTTCAATGCTGTGAAAAATGGTATCATGGAGGAGTCTGGGACTATCCAGGACATGGAATTTAAGCAGGTATTTTTGCTAAGAATAAGTTTCTTACCCTATTATATTCAGTTGAAACTGAGGTTTTATTTAATTGCTGGAAAACATGTAATGAACTTCCTGTGAAGTTGCATTAACACATGTAATTAGGAATTCCACCACAGAAAAAAATCACTATGGTCATCCATTCTGTGAACATCAAGGTATCTTAAGAGTGGAGCATTTAATACTGAAATCCCTCAACAATTTGTAAATTTAAAATGCATAACTGAATTGTATTTAAAAAAATAATCTCACAACAGTAAAAAAAGGATTTGAAGACAAAAAACGTGTCATTTTAAAGTAAATTTGATTAAAAATTTATTATGAAAAGCTTAATTAAACATTATTCTTTGGAAATTGTCTAAGTAGGAAATACATTTAGAGACATAATATAACAGAAAGCATCATATGCTATCTAAAGGATTCTAATTATCTGCAATTATGCACATACTGTTTTTATCAGCTTAGTTCCATTTGTTCCCTAATACCACTCTTCTCTGATCCAAACATGCCAGACAGCTTTTAAAAAGAACTTTTCATTAACATTTAATCTTTCAGTTCTTTTTTTTTGCCTAGTCCAGAATTTAGTGACCAACCAACAATCATCACATTAAACTTGACATTTTTCTGCTTAGTAGTGATCAATGCAGATATATTATACCTGTTTGTTCTCCCTTTTAACATTTTTAATTAATGTAATAATAAGTTGAATTTAATTCTTAAATTTATTATGCAATATTTTTTTCTCTATGCTTGCTCACAGAATGGTATATAAGGAAAAAAAATTGTGATGCTACAAGAAGAGTCAGTGATACCACAGCATCACATACTATTAAGACCTGCTGTCTTTTTTCTCATGATCTGCTGTACTATAGGGCTTGTAAATTAAGCAACAAGACAAATTCCTTTTGGAAACAAGAAAGAAAAATCAATTGGGTTTTAATACATTTTAAAGGAAGTGAAAAATGTGATCAATTTATTTTAAAATATTAAAAAATTTGAGTGAGTTTCTGGAGGAAATCTGCTTTCTTATATCATATTTTCATTTTATATTTTGATTGCAAGTTTGTCTTATCAATTATCTTGGGAACATTTTAGTTTTTCTAATTAATTTACTATACATCTCCATTTCTTAATAGATCACATTTTATATCTTAGCATATTTCCTGACTCAAAATGTGTGTTCCTCAGTGTTGTGTGATAGAATAAACATATTATGCATCATTCTTAGGAGAAAGACTACAATCATAGAATCATGGAATTCTTTAGTGTGGGAAAGACCTCTAAGGTCCTTAAGTCCCACTGTTAATGCAGCACTGCGAGATCCAACACTAAACCAAGCCCTTGAGTGCTACATCCACAGGTATTTTAAATACCTCCAGAGATGGCAATTTAACCACTTCCTTGAAGCTGTTCCAATGTTTGACAACGCTTTTGGTAAAAAAAAGTTTCCTTGTATCTGATCTAAACTTTCCCTGGTGCAACTTGAAGCCACTTCCTCTTGTCCTATCACTTTATTCAGGAAAAGAGAGAGATGAGGTCTTCCCTGGGCCTCCTTTTCTCCAGGCTAAACATCCCAAGTTCCCTCAGGAAGTAAAAATGAAGACTTCTGAGTAAAGGTGTCAGTCAAGCAGGACCTGCCTCTCATAAATCCATGCTCATGATCCCCTACTTGTCCTGTACTTGCTGTGTGATGGCATTCACAGCAATTTGCTCTATAATCTACCCCTGCACCCAGGTCACACTGACAAGCTTGTAGGTCCCAGAACCTCCTTCTGGTTCTTCTTACCACATCTGCTAGCTTCCAATCAAATGGGAGCTCTCTGCTTAGCCAGGAGTGCTGGAGAATGGACAGTGGCCTGGCAAGCATTTCTGCCAGCTCTCTTAGGACCATTGTGCGGATCAAATCAGGCATCAAACAAACTAAAACTACATAATCCAAACAGAATATTTAAAGATATGATAAACACTCTAAGAGTGCGTGCTGGGATGTTTACATTAAATAAGACTTTTTCTTTCTTAATTGAAGTTGTTTTCCTGTGTCTGGTTTCTCTCACAAGCCATTCTTTCTCTATTATGAGCCTTTACTGTAAACATACATCTAATACGAATTACTTTCTTTTTCATTTATTTATTATCTTTCATTAAATTAGTTTTGAATTTTATAACTGTAAATGATACCATAGTAATCAAAATATATTCATCACCAACTGGAAGATAAGGGGCTGGTGAATAAAAAAATTGCAGTAAGTCCAGGAATGTGCATTAACATGAACATTTTAAGTCATACTCAGAACATCAGTGAAAAAGTTTTTCTCCAAATTTTTTCTGACCACATATGAATTCAATAACAGATTTTGGCTGCTAACTACAAGACAGGTGTGCTTGTATTAATAGATAGGGTCAAATTTGAGTATGTAACAAAGGGGCAGACACACCTAAGAATATCAGAATATCAATTACTTGCTCGGATACATGACAGATTGAAAAATACAGTGGTGAGTACTACTGTATTTGCCATCAGATGGTAAAAAAGTAATAAGGAAAGGGAACAGAACAGGAAAAATTTATTACCTAAATGTATCTGCTGTCCATCACTGTAAGGGCTAGAGCTCAACAGAATTTAAGAATGTTTATTTTCTTCATATTACCCTCAGTTTCTCAAAGCCTTCAAGAGCACTAACACTGGTTTCTATCAGCAGAAGTTCACACAGACATAATCTTTTTTTTTCTCATAACCAGACCCTTATCTTATGCAGATGTACTTGACTACTCCTGTCAGGGAAGAACCGGGCAGACTATCTGCTGTCTTCATTTCAAATTATAAATGGAAACCTGAAGGGCTGAAGAGGTGAATTGTGAAGTTGGTTGGCTTTATATGCAAGAAAATATAGCGCAAAGTAGAAAGAAATAAACAAGGGACTTTGATGCATTAAGAAAATCATAAAGGTTCAATGGTAATCAATCCCTCTTTTATCGTCACTCTCTGTAACAGAACAAAAGGGCACTGAAATTGTTAGCAAGTAAATTCAGGGCAAATGAAAAATACATTGCCTATATGATACATAGTAATTCCATGGAATTAGTGTAAATTAGGGTAAAAAAATCAAAATTAAAAATTGTATATGGATTTTAAACTAGCTCTTGCTTAAGTAACTGCAGCTGTTTTTCCTGCCCTGAAATCAAGTGAAGCCACCTAGAGAAGAGTAAAGGATTTCCACACAGCCATGTGAACACCAGTTGAGACATAGTTAGGATATAATTTCTTTCATTTTCAGAACTGCACAATTTTCTAGTACACTATGGGAAATTTTCTTCGGGACTCTTTTCCACAAAAGGATAAGGTTCAATTGCTTCAAATTTCTTCTGAAACCTTTATTGTTAACCTTGTTATGCTTTTTGTACCTATTCTTTTTCATTCAGATTAATTTTAATAATACCATATATATTTTTTGAGATCCATGGTTTTTATTGAAACTTTTAGACTGAGCTTTATTTTTTCTTCTTCTTTGTAATTTCTTACTTTATTGGAAAAAAAGAGAAAAACAAAACAAAATAAAACAGAACAAACCCCAAAAATCAGCAACAAAAAAAAAAAAAAAACAAAAAAAAAAACCAAAAACAAAGGAAAGCAAACAGTAGAGCTAAAATTTCAACCAGCCAAGCAAAAGATCCCCAAGTGCAGGAACACAAATTTTAAAAGTGCACAGAATTTGATATTTTGACCCTTGGCTTAGGTGTTCCTTGTAAGTCTCTTCCAGCTGGTACTGTTCTGATGTAGCCTTGCCTAGTCTTGTCTACTCTGGTCTACTCTAGTTCACGTTACAAAACACTGAGCCTGCTGGCAGCAGATGTGATGCTCCTGCCTCAAAGGATCTTTGTGCAGGAGTTTGCCAGGGCTCACTGAAAGAGCATTAAACTACACGTGAAGAGGCAAGGGCTAGAACCAGGCTCACTTGAAGTAAGCCTAGTAGTAACTAGAGGTAACACTAGGTAGTGCATCAGAGCCCAAAGTTTACTGTCAAGGTCCCTTGTTCTGTTCTGTCATGCTCTGGGTACACAGGAGCACATTTGAAACACCCCTTTTCTGATGTCCATAGCGTCACAGTCACCTCAGTGGAGCCATGGAATGGAGATACACATGGCAGCAGAGATGTAGTGGCTGCTTATGTGTTAGAAACCACAGAAACAATTGAGAATTTTCACACAGAAATTTGGGCTTCTCCACCCAAACAGATGGTGGGATCAATAGCTCAGCTGAATTGAATCTAAAGTAATGTGTGGCAGCATGGACAACAAACAGGAGAAGTTGAAATCCACTGCACAGCAGGAAAACTATGATATAATTGCAATCACAGAAACATGGTGGGTGACTCAGGAAACTAGAGTGCTGCAACAGATGGCTACAAACTCTTCAGAAGGGATAGGGTTTTTTTTTTTACTAGGAAGTGTATTTACTGGCTCGACCTTGACAATGGTGGAAGCAGGGTTAAGTGTTTAGAAGAGCTGGGAACAGCCAAGCAAGGCAGATATCCTGGCTGGAGTGTGTTACCAAGCATCCAACCAGCATGAAGAGACAGATGAAATATTCTACAGGTAGCTGATAGAAATCTAGTTCCTGCCCTTATGAGGGTGTCCAATTTACCAGATTATCTACTGGAAATACAACACAGAAGGAAGCAATCTAGAAGGTCCCGGGAGGGAACATTCCTCTCTGGCAGATCCTTCCTGACATAATTAGTGAAAGGAAATCTATAGATAGACACCCACTGGACCTGTTTACAAATAGAGAAGGATTAATTGGTGGCATGACGACTGGAGTTGTCTTGGGCATAGAATTTAAATGATAGAACTTCCAATGGCCAAAAGAAGTAACAACCAGGATCAGCAGAACTGCTACCTTGGAATTCTGGTGCGCAAACTTTAGACTATTTAGTGGCCTGGCTGATAGAGTCCTTTGGAAGGCGGTCCTAAATGCAAAAGCAGTCTAAGTCTGGACTTTCTTCAGGAAGGAAATCTTCCAGACTTTTATCCTTTTACTCAGCCTTAAAAAGTCATCCTTTTGATATCTCTCTCTGGGAAGATATCAAACTACAAACTATGTACAAACTACATGATGAGTTGTTTTTATTTTGACTCTTGCTTGTAGCTTCCAGTCTCTCCACTCACAGGTCACAACAAACAGCTCACTCAGTTTAATTCTCTAATTGTTTACCCTGCTTTGTAAATGTCTTTAAGTCTTAAGGACTCAGGCTAAAGTCTGAAAAGAATTATCATCATGGATTTAGTATTGTGGGTGAAATCTGATTTTTTCCTTTAAAAGCTTTGTCTTCCTCAGTCTTTGATTTCCCATTAATGGACCACCAAACCATCTTCTTTCAATTAATATTTTGGAGTCAAGAGCAAAATTATTATGACAAAAAAACCAAAGAACTTTTTACATTTCAAAAGTAATGAGAATTATTCTATTACAGAGGGAAAATTTGGAAAGTGTATGTTCAACCATACTGCTATAAGCAAACCAAATTTCAGTCTTTTAGCGGGGTCAGGTAGAGGAAATTTTTTTAAACGTTGTAAAAAACAGAGACTCTCAAGATATACTAAAGAGCTAAAACGTGTTTTGCAGGACAATGCTGGTAAAGCAAATCAGTTTTGGCATTCTAGGACATTTGAAATCTTCAACATTTGACTGAGTACAAATGTAACTTCCTCCCTGTCTTTGTTCAATGGAGACAATTAACTTTTTGCATATTTACCCAACAAAGAAATAAATAACAAAATTTTCAGGAAGCTGTTTGTCTCAAATTTTACCTATTTTTTGTTTTTCCCTGGCTTGTTTTGTTGGGGGGAAGGGTTGACTTATGACCGTAGGAATAAGAGTAAAGAATTTTAATGAATAATAATGGATATTTTATCACTGATCAGATTGTTCATGCAGGCTGTGAAATCAAAAGCCAACACTTGGCTATAATTATTTTTCATATCATTGACACAAATAGATGTAGTGCAGAGTGGGATTTAAGATACACTGTTTAGCTGTATCTATGATTGCTTATTAAATTAAATACTTGTATAAATATGAATGCATAATTATTTTTTTTAGTCCAGACTACAGTAAATTAATTAAATAGCTGTCAATGTTGCTTCATGACTTATCTTGCCATTGTTGAAGATATCAGAAGCAGCAGCTTCTGGATACTACATTCAAGTTCCTTAAGCATATGAAAAACAAACTTTCAAAACTTCAATTACAAAAAAATACTCAAAAAAGCAATTGATTTGTTGTGTACAAAGCACTTCGGTATTTTTCAATCAGCATTTGGAAATTACTTTCCAACAAATTGCTAAGAAAAAGTCTTAACCAGTATAAGAACAATTTTTTGTGTTTGATATGTAAAATGAAAGCGACAGGGTTTGGAAGAGTAGTTGCAAGAATTATTCCATTTTCTGTCACCGAATGCAAAATATTATTAATTATTGATTCAGTTCATGGCATTCAACATTGTCCTTCTCATCCATTAGGTATTTGAACTTAAACTTCATAAAATTTACACTGTAGTTAGGAACTTTTCAATGCAACAGATGAGAGCATCGATGCTGTAAATCTGCTCCATGTTTCAAACTGTGAGAATACAGGCAGCAGTTCATAACATGATAGTAAACTAGACTTATGGTCAGTCTGACATTATAGTAACTCTCTGTGGCCAAAAGGGACTTTCTTTACAGCTTGGTAACCTAAGTATTTTATTTCTTTCTGAAAATTGTGACATAGAAAATATGTTGGAATCAGTCCTAGAAATTAAAAAAAAATTGCTTGACTTTTATTTTCCAAGGAGATAACACTACAGAGCAAAGCGGAGTCTGTACAAATGGTGTTTTCAGCAGAGAAAAGGATTTTTACAGTGTTTGGAAAATAATAATAAAAAAAAAAGAACAGCAAAACAGAAAAACCACTAAACCCAAACAGTAACAAAACATACACACACACACTTGCACACACACAGGTAGAAAATACAAGGACAGAAACGTAACAAATTAATTTTGACCACTGATAAGCAGTCAACAAGAGTTTTCAGTGTTCACTAGATCTGCTATAAATTAAGACAGAGGGCATTTCTAAACATTTCTTTTCATAAATGGTTAATTTTTTTTTTCTTTTATACTGAACATCTGTTTCCTTTTGTTCTGATCCAGAATCTAAAACCTGCATGTGTTTGGTAAGTTTCATAATATAAATATGAAGTACTATTAAAAAAAAAAATTGTTGGTGCTTTTTGAAGAAATTTCAATTCAGTTTCTAATAAACTATTTCAAATAGTTTCAACTAGTTCAAATAAAATATTTTCATGGCTTTAAATAACAAAAATATTTAAATTATTCTGAAATTTTTATGCTTGGGCTTTTTTTTTTTCCCAGATTAGCTATTGGCATTAACAGTAGCAGCAGTAATTCTGGGAACTTGAAATTTATATAACTAAGAAATAACTACTGGATAAATAATATTTTTCAAATTCCAGTAATAAGTTCATCTTTATATTACCATTCCCAATTATTATTTCAAGTCATACTGTCTTGAATTGAACTGTGGAGTGAATCTAACTAGCATGTTTATTTTATCATTAATCTTGTTGGTCATTATATCACTTACTGTTCATTATAACAAGAGATAAATTGCAGAAATGCTTAATATTGTTAGTTCAGCTTGGCTGCATCTTTTAGTGATGCTAATTTTACCAAGCAGTTGAGAAAAATCAATGTCTGATGCATGATTTGTATTACATTATGCTTGTTATATGATTGAATCAACACTACACAGAGTTTTCTCAAGTTAATTGATCAACTTCTACAAAATAGATTAATATGATACATCAAACTTAAGCTGAACTGTAGACCAGAACAGATGAGCACTGAATAAAAGCTGCACAGGTCCAAGTAGTCATTGTCTTTTTCTTAGATGGGATTAGGATGTTACATTTTTGTCTTTAGAAGAAAATATCAAAATGCAAGTTTAAAATGAGATTCATCACCCAGACAGATTCTGAATTACCATAATGACTGTTTTTTTCTGTTTGATTTTCAAATTTTTTTGCAATTCAGCAGAGATATTCAGTCTGCATATAATTCAGCTAGGGACTCAATTAATTTTACACAAGACAGTAAGCATGATTTCACTGCTTTTTTGTCCAAATATGTTTCAGAGGAATTTGACCATACCTCTCCTATCTACTTGTGACTTGCTACTTTTGAAGTGCTGATTGACATCCTGGGTCTGCTGCTTATCTAAGTCCTTACTGTTTTGCCTACCAAAATGAGTCAGGTTAGTCTGAGAATCACTTTGTGAGAACTTTAAGCAGTACAAAGAGGGAGTGCTTGATTGTGTTGTTCCCTCACAGGAGTGGAAGAGGAATTTGAGAGTCAGTAAAGATGTTTTTCTAAGCGAGCCTAATGGGAGGGGAAAGACTTAACTGTTCAGCCAGCTGTTAACCTCCCCTTTGACTAAGACTGATCACAGCTCATGTTTTGTTGTCCAGGCTGCAGACAAGTAGGGGGCAGGAGACATTCTTTCAGCTGATAGATAATGTTTCCTAGCGATCATAAATAATTTCTCTCAGGCCTTTCTGATTGCTGGTGTCTCTGTCGCAATTTATAGCAGGGCTGTGAAGACTTTTCGTGCCATGAAGAGGGATTCATCTCAACAACCTTTTGACATCTACAATGCAAGCGTTTACATTGAGTCCCTGATTTATTTACCCTGGCCTCACTTTTTAATCCACAGGGATAAATCATGGACTTCTGGTGCACATCTCTTTTGACCTTTATTAGAAAATTACATTAGAATGAGAAAAATTGCATATTGAAAATGACTGATTCTGTTCTTGGACTATTTGGGGGAGAAATAGCTGAAAACCTCTGAGGTTATTTTACAGAGGTAGAGAAAACTAACATGTATTTTTTTTCAGATTTCTTTCAGTCTGTGTGACTATCATCTCATCTCATCTCAGACCTTGAGGATTTTAAATGCTGAACCTCAGTTACAAGTATGAAGATCCCTGTTCTGGGACCCACTGGTGGCAGGCTTTTATTACTCCAGCCTATTTTATTCACATCCTTCATGTGCCAAAACCCAGGATGTGCAGAAGTCACTAAACTGGGAAAAACTGGTTGATTTTTATGGTTGTTTGTTTATTTGTTTTCTATCTTAATCTGGAACAAAAAAAAAAAAAAAAAAAAAAAAAAAAAAAAAAAAAAAAGAAGAGAAGTCTTAAACAGGATGTACTTTCCTTGAATCTTTCATGCCATTTTGAAGTGTAGATAAATAAGGGACTGACTTCCTTAGTTTGTGTCTGTAACCAGTTAACAGACCCATTCACTTGCAAATATTATGTGCAGTGAATTGTCTGACCTTTAAATTTTTAAGTTAATAATTTGGCTAATTTTTTAGATTTTGTTTTTCATTGTCCAGTTAATTTGGTAAATAATTTAAAATCTGCAAGTAAATATGTCACAGACATACTGTTCTGAGTGTCACATCTTCTTTATTATGGCCTTTAGTAATGAGATTATAGGTGGACCTCCAAGATACTCTCAAATTATTGTAAGTCACTTTTTAAAATTTGGCCCACTAGAAGATATGACACGTAAACTATGAACTGGGCTTTATAATACTGTGTGCATCCTACTTTATGAATACTGCTTGAAACCATTCATGCAAGTTGTTCATGCTATCAAACTTTTTAAAAAATATGTTATCCTTTGCCCTTATTCTGTTATTCCCACACTTAGAGGTTTAAAATACCCATTATCGATTTGGATTAAAACAATCACAGGAATGTAAAAGGCAATGGATCCTACCATGTTCCACCAGTCACAGGCCTTGCAAGCTTAGTTGCCTCAAGTAGAGTAACATAAATGACACTATTTATTTATTGATGTGATGACCTATATTCTTGATCGCCAAGTATTTTTTAAATTGTATGCTGGTAGGCTACCAATCAAGCTCAGAAGACAGAGAATCTAAATGAATATTCTCCTTTTTTTTGGGCAGGGGTGCTTAGTATCCCTGCTGAATTTATTATATGAAAAGTAAGCAAGCAAGACAGATGTGGAGGAACAGATAGGTAATGTCCAGATAAGAGACACCAAGATTTGGAGATCCTGGGTTTATGTATTTATTAGCTTTAACTGAAAATTAGTTCAGTGGTACTGGAATAGTCCCCAGTGAGTGTCTGTGTGAATTACAAAGGCACAACTTGTTTGTGGTTTGCAGACATTTGCTCTGGAAATGCCTAGCAGCAATACCACAAATTTAAAATAAGAGCCTGGTTATATTTACAGTTTGTTGGCTTGGTCTAATAGGCACCCTAGCTATTACCAAGCCTTGTTTATAATGCATAAATAAATAAATAAGGATAAATCCTAGATGCTGAATTGTGAGACATATTACATATATGGTATAAAAGTTTTCAGTTAATTTATTTTCATATTCCAAAAAAAACATAATTTAACGTGTAAAAGCTAGTTAATTCCTGACAGGTTATTTCCCCTTATGTTTTTATCTGCTAGAAATTTCTGTCTTTTCCTAATTTCTTGTATATCAGATTGATATACTCAAGTCATGCACTCCAGTCAGGAAAAAAATATTTATGCAAATCATAATACTTACTGTATACAGCATTTTTAAAGTATGGAATTCTAGATTCTTTTTAATTCCATGTACTACTTTTTATGCTTCCTGTGACTTCTGTTATGTTGCAAAATCTTATTCTGGAAGTCTGGTTTTGTTTTGGGATCAGATGTTTAATGTACATTGAAGTGCTGTTCTACTGTTTGTGTTATGTGATTCATGATAATCCTTGCCCTAAAACTGATACGATTTCTATAAGGTTAATATAGCAGTAGATTGATGAATAATGATGTAGAATTTAATCTGTCTAAAAGCTAATTAGATGAAAGATAAACAGGTTTAACAGCTCTTCTTGAGCTAGTTTTTGTGTTAATCCATGCATTATTCAAAGTATAGAAGTGATGTGCAGGAAAAGCAAAACTATTTCTCTTCAATTCAACTTTTAAAATAAAAACCAAAGCAACCAGTTCTCAGATATTTTTCATAGTTATTTTCCTGCATACATTAGACTTGTTTAATACATTTCAAATATACATTATTTATAACTATATGAAAAACATCATATACACATTTTTAATTTGTATGTTTATAAGAACAAGATACAGAAGAAATGTTATTCTAATTGTAATGTGTTAATTAGGAGAATATTAATTCCATTTTTTTAAAAAATATAATTTAATGTTTTGGTGAAGAGATGACAGTATTTCCAAATACTTACATTAAATCTTTTTCAAATGACATGGTTTAATAATATTTCTTCTACATATGTAGAGAAAATTTTACCTATAATTAATATTTTTGTGTATTGTTAGTTGACCTCTGATACATCAACATGTGCTCAGTTTGTTCTTAATTTTCATCCCTCAGATACAGGACTAGTGATTAATATCACTTGTTTACTTCTGTAGTTAATGAAAAATATTGCATGTTCCTATCACTACACAGAGTGCAAACTCATAGAAAAAAAATCACAGGTGAACTCCTTATGAACACCTCTAATTGCTTAGGCACAGTGTTTGAAAAGCTTAAGTAATTTGCCATTAAAATAATGAATAGCATAAACTGTAATTTTTCATAGTAATTAACTTGTGTCAGCACCATTATTTTTCATTAATTATAAATGAAAAAGAATGAAAGATCACCTGCAGGAACAGATGTGTGAAATTGTCTCTGAGGTTCTGTTGTAGACTTTTTTTATTCTTCCTTCCAACAAATTATACTGAGAATGGAATCCAGACATACAAGAATGCAGATGGTAGAGACCATCCAGGAGACAGTGGCCAAAATGATATTTAATGAAAAATAAAACTATTAATGACAAAAAAAAAAATAAACAAACCAAAAAGAAACTGAAAAATATTTGAAAAATCTTGTCTTCTACAGCTATAAGAAGTTACGAAAAACAATCTGACAGTAAAACTAGGTGGGTTCTTTTTATGTTTTTTGTTTTAATTGGAAAAGTCTATTTGCATGAATTGGAGCTATATGTCCTAGCTTATTTAAAAACCATTTTAGGAAATATTTATTACCTTTCCAAATGTTGCGGAGGTTTCCGTGTTTCTTTCTTTCTTTGTTTGGTTTTCAAGGAGGTTGATAGGGATGATGAAGGAAAAGTAATTTGGCTATCTTTAGACATTTCCGGTGTTGTTATTTTCTACATATCTCTTACATTCACCGAATACACAGCTGAAAAAGTCCATTTTGATTCCTATGAGGCCCTGCTGAATTGTTAATGATTTTTTTTTTTTTTTTTTAAATAACCTACAAACTTCAGTCCTGTGTACATTGCTGCCGCGGGAAAGATGGTAGGGGTGCAGCGACGTCCCTGAAGAAGCGCCTTAGGAAAGGATGCCCAGGGGCACAGGCACGTTCCTAGCCCGGCAGGTGATGTTCTGCTCAGGCTTAGCGGCAGCTCTCTGGCGACACAGAGAGGGAGTCAGAGCACTATGTGGCGTTCCACAGAGTATAGGCCTTTATTAAGAAAAGGGCCCTCTGCTAAGGGAGCCAGTGACAGCAGCTCTATCTCAACAAGGGAAAAACTGTGGTTTATATAGGGAAAAGTAGGGGCAGGGGAAACTGGGATACAAGTAACAGGGTAGGGTGATGGGGGAAAAAACCAATGGGATACTGGGATACAACAGATTAATATGTAACCTGCATGGGAGGAACACTTTTCTCACTACAACAGAAGGTGCCTTACCTAAGGATAAGCTCTCCAAGGGGGCGCCACAATCATTTTTCTGGCCGATTCTTCGGCCCCCACATACACCATCACCTAAACTCCCTCATCTATTACATGACCAAACTACCAACATCTACTAAGTTATAGTGTTGACAAAATGTAGCCTTTTCTAATTAGGATAGAATGATAAAAGATTTATGTTGTAAGTATCCTGTGTAGATCATCTGTGTAATTCTCTGCAAAAACCTCCAGAGCTGGAGCATTATGCTCTGGACTTCATGCAGCTGAATCATGGATATCTCCAAGAATAAACAAGAATGAAATAAACACAAATAGATGGCAAATTTTGTATTTCAGAGGACATTTACTCTATGCTATATATTGTCACTGAGTTGGATACTTTTCTTACTTTAATTTTCATATATTTATTTCATAAATCCTTTATATAGGAAATATAATTATTCTTTTATGTATATTATCTTTATATTTAGCTTCTGTTCTTTTGTTTTTCCTCCAAGGGTTTGGGATAAAAAAGGTCAGTAATGTTATTAACTGGAATGCATTAACAATTCCTGAATATATGTTTGAAAATGGAGTCAAGTCATGCCAGGGGATTTTCAGTAAAAATTGTATGCAATGTTCAACATAAATTTTCACAATTTGTCCTTTTTGAGGTGTCTGCCCTTTTTAGGAATTGTATGAGATTTTTCATGATTAGTTGAAAATTTTCATGAGAGTTTAAAGTATTTAAATTATGCTTATAAAGAAATAATAGTTGCTTATTTAAAACATGAATAAAAATAATTAATAAGAAATAATCTGAGGACAAAGATAAAAAAGGTTATGGCAATAAAAAATAGCATAAATATGTCATTTTTTGCCTTTCCCATGAGGCGAAATCAGTAGTTTTGCTTTCATTGCTTCAGTTTCTGACTGGTTAACATTTCCTTTTCCAGTAACAGCCAACATGAATATTCACCCTGGCTTTTCTTTGCATAACTCCAAATGTCAGATATCTTTTGATAAGAAGTACAAATTCTTTCCTTCCCAAGCTATCAGTGGGACGATATATGGGGTTTTGCTGCAGAAAACTAGGACATTGACTATGACTCTCAGAGGGGTGAGGTAGGGAGCACTGATGAGAAAGGTGTAGTGAGGCTGTCCCTGGCCATCAGGACAGCTCTGCAGCAGCTTCTCTTGCAGAGCTTCTCTCTTTTTTGCTGCTATAATAATTTCCCATCCTGCTGAGAAATTATATAGCATCAACTGACCTCAGAGTAGCCATGGACTCCTTACCTCAGTTTGTGAACTGCTGAGTTTAAACTGGTTGCAGCAGGAAAGTTTGATCTTATGCTTCCTATGAAAACAAGCACCATTTTTTTCTTCCAAGCCATTCTGCACAGCAGAAAGAGGTTGGATCCTTCTTAACTTTCTGTCACATACAGTTGAATCCCATTCTGTGACAGTGAATAAGTATTTCCATAAAATAGGACATAGATTACAGGAGAAAAAAACCTTTTTTATTGAACAGACATGCCTGTAAAGTGCATTTTTAATGATAAAAGTAAGGAAACAAAACTTTAACTTTATGAAAATTACCTGTATGGTCTTGCAACAAAATTACTCAGAAGTGCAGAGGAACTGAAAACAAATATAGTTGTAAATACAATTAGCTTACATATTTGCTTTTTATGATAGATCACTTGCAGGGAGTAACTAGAGCAGAATAACTTGCTGCTGTTCTTAAAGTGATACATGATTTCTTAACTTCAGAACAGAGGGAATGGGTCTTTGTTGTCAGTGTTTTGAGTCCATATAGATCATGTAAGATTTTCCAGGTCAGTATGTAATCCAATTGAGAATACTGAATCATATTTTAAGATTTCATCTTTTATAAAGCAATAAAAAATGTGAGAAACCAAGGATTCATTGGATCTTATTTTATCATACGTGCCACAACATTTCCCATTTCCTATTTTCTCTACCACTCTCTATTTCAGTTAATATTTGGTAAGCAAACCACACATTTTTGTTTGTATATTTTTTTCTTACTAGTAGTCCCAAGAAAACAAACATTTTTCAGGGTACAAAAAAAATAGAGGTATATTTCATGTTGTACAATACTAGAATGATGATGTGACTCTTACCTAAACTAAGCAGTTTTGCTGCATACATCTCCAGTATTCTGGTAGATAATATATTTTTTTCTTGGAAACAAGCAATACTGTTGTAAAATCACGTATGCATTAAATAAATTTTCTACAAGGAAACCAGGATGGCATAGGGCATCTATTTCTATAATTGCTCAAGCCCCAAATGCAGATGACAGCAGACAGAATAGTTACATTAAAAAGCTGTGAGGGCGGTAAATGAATCAGCACAAAAATCACAAAGGAATACATTGAAATTGTGACATTATTGTATGTTAAATAAGGGTAAGAGTCAGAAAATGGCAAAAATTAAAATCTCCATACATATACTACCATGAAGTTGTATGCATATTTTGAACAGTATTATTGAGAATTTAAATATTTAATTTGATTCAGTGTTTCAAGTTTTGGTAGACTACATCCATGTACTCAGCTTGCAGTCGCATGTATCTGTTGAGGTATTTTTCAATGGCTACCCTTAATACCCTTATTAAGTCAGAAATGCATTGGAAAGAGGACAAAGAATACTTATTCACAGTCAAGTTTCCTAAATGCCTAGGGAGAGGAGCAGTCTAGTATCACGTACAGACCCCAGCAGCTTCAACCCAGACATGTAAAGATCCTTCATAATCCTTCTATCAATTATATTGGGATATTCTAATTACCTTCTTTGAATTAATTTAATCTAATTCTATTTTCAATATATCACAATAAAAGAATATGAGAAATGTGGGAGACAAATTCATACGTTTATTGTGAGTCATCCTCTAGTTTTGCAACACATGTCCAGTGATCATTTTTCTTCCAACGAAACTTGTGCCAAAATATTTTAAATGCAGTCAAAGTATAACAATAATATTTTTATTGTCAACAGAGAATTCTTCCACTTGTTACAGAAAATGTAATTTACTGCCACATGTATCAACTTTTGTTGTGAAACACAGAATGGTTATAATACTGCACCTCGAGTTTTGATATTAGGTCTTGTAAGAATAACATTGATTCTACTAAGATGGTGTTAAAGTTTACATTTAAGTCAGTGTTTACAGTGCTGCAGAATGTTTAAAAAATTAAATAGAAAAGTTATAATTATTGATTTATTTAAAATAGTTTTACTTTACTTGGACAAATGTCACTTGTCAATATTCTTAATTATAAAGCCCAAAAGTCATTATATTGTATTATTTGTAGCACAAATAAACCCCTCAAACTGAATTTGACCAGCAAGCCTGCACTACTACTTGAGCTGCAACATTCTAGTTTTTTAAAATTTTATTATTTTAAATAACAAAATTTATTATTTTAAAATTAACATTTTAGTTTTTTAAAACAGGTATCCAATAAAAAGGACCCCTTCCTACAAACTGCATATTCTTATGGGCAGAAAGACTTGCAATTTTCCATGGGCTTGACAGAATCAGAAACAGAAGAACCAATGCTAAGTTAACAAGAAACAAATACTAAATGTAAATACTTTTTCTAATTATCTATCCCAAATTCTAGGGCTAAGAAATTAGTGTAATGTCTTTGCCTGAATAAAAAGTCTTGGCACAGTGAAAGGAAAAATACAATGGTAAAAAGGGATGTCTGAAATGTTCAAAAATATGAAAAAGGTACAAGATTGTGCACCTTTCAAGCTGATTTCCAGGAATAAACTTTTAGGAAAACTATGATAAAAGAAACGGGAGTAAGTTTACTGGGTTATCAGAAAACCTACCATCAAAAGAGTCAGTAAACAAATATCAATATTTAGGAAAAATCCAGAATTATCAGGATCATTCTGAAGGCACAGAAGATTTTGAAAAATGACTGCTACGACATAATTAAATAAAAATAACTATTTCAGTCCCAAAAATATTTGGAAACCCCACAATATCAGGATTTTCAAAGACCGTAAACTGTCCCACAATGTATCTCACACTGGGAAATTAAGATTTATTCCTTGAAAAAATTCCAATGAGAAGAAAATTTGGACTACAACTTTAGGGGGGAGAATTAAGTGTCTGACTCATAATCTGCCACTAATGTGAGATTGTGAAAGGGACAAATAGTTTCCACGAATACAAAAAAAAATACAATTGAAAACTTACCTGAAATCAAGGAAAAGTCTGTCTATATACTACTGATTTTATGAAAAAATCAATGATCTGACTGTCATAAAGCATACAGAAGGTTGATAAGACATTTGTGGACTTGGAGGTACTACCCAAAAAAACCCTAGTCTATGAAGCTATAACCAGATTGTACAAATACAATTATTTAGAGGCAGCCACAGGCAATTCAGTAGAATTTTGGAAATTTAACATTCTTAAAAACTCACTATTAAAATTTCAGTATCCATAAGAACATGATAAATGAAGAGATGTGCATCAAATCCAGTAAACAGAAGAAGTAAATGCAATGAAATCCCAGTGATCTGCCTATATAGTCTTGTGGTTATTTTCTAAAAAAGATCCAGAATTTTTTTAACCTCTTTTAATGCAATTTCTATTTAGTTTGAATTAATCTTCCAAAAAATTATTGTAATACAAACAGTACCAGTTCAAAAAAATACTACTCCAGACTTAGTCACAGAAACATTCAAAGAAACAAGAGAAGAAGTGTCACTGAGGGAAAAATACGGAAAAAATAAAGAAGGTGGTCAAAACTATACTTTCCAGTGCTTCTGTGTATCTTTTAGGACTACTGCTCTGCCATGACCGTCTTATATCATTATTTGATATTCTTTCGCCTATCCACTTACGTTTAATTATTAGGCAACTAACTGAAATCTAGTATTTTCTTTCATACATCCCACTTGGTTGTTGTATTTGGGATTTTTTTTTTTCTGAGCTTTTTCTTAGTCCTTAATGTGGGGATAAGAAGAATGGAAGCATTTCTGCTTTCAAAGAGTCTGTGGTTATTAGTTATTCAGGCTAAAATATTACCAAAAGATACTGTAAAAGTAATGAACTAAAACATGATGTACAATTGTTCCTCTGTGGAACAGGAAACGAAGGAAACATCAACAAACAAAAGAGCTCTCTCTCATCTGACTGATGAGTCAGTAAACCCCCACAAACCTGGTCATAAAAACGATCTTCCAGCAGATCCATGTATCAGGAAAGGAAGAGGAAATGAGACAACCGTGAGTCCCACAGGGACTTGTGGACTATGCAATACCTCTCCCAGTGTGTTATAAGGAAACTGCAGAACAGAGCAGTATCTGTTACAGGATGTTCATGGGAAGGGCCACAATTGAGAAAGAGATAAAATCAAGGTTGATCAGGGAGGAAAATGGGATGGAGTGGGTTTAAAAGAGGTCTGTCTAGTGAGTAAACATGCTCCTGGGCAATCTGCTTGCTTGTGCAAGCCCTTTACTATGTCACTGCAGACCACTCTATCTTCAATTTCATCCCATCTCTAATAGGTTTCCATGTGAGTCTGCTCAGCTGTAAGTGGTTTGTGAGTGAACTTGACCTGGATTGCTCATCAAGGAGAAGCTACACCTTTCAGCTGTCAGGATTTGAGTTGCAATCTGGTTAAGGGGTAATTCTATATGACTAATAGACAGAATAAGTCATTGTGCACATCTGTGTGTGTATGAATAAAGAGAGCAAAGGTGTTCATGTTTTTCAGTAGGAAAAGCCAGTCCCCACCAGAAAAAGAAGCAGGAACCTGTCCAAATTCCTTCTGGTTGGGTTTCCCCAAGTGCTGGTGAAAATGCTGCTCAGTACACGTTTGTGTCAGTAATGACACCTTTGGGATAGCTGCTCAGCCTCACACACCAGAGCAGCAGAAAGCACATTGAGATGGAGTCCTGCTAGCATCCATCCTAGCATCCATGGATGATGCTCCATCCTAACATCCTTTGGAACAGCTGTCCTTAAACCTTGAATTTTCTGCTTCTCTAAGAAGAAGTTTTCTTCTGCTTCTCATCTCTGTGCGGATGTCACATCTGTCACATGTGAGTACCTTACTTTATAAACTTGCATACAACCACAGAGAAATGCCTTTTTTTTTTTAAATTTCCTTTTGTTTTTAGTATGAAGTATCTTTCTTACCTCTGTGTAGAACTTTATCACTTTTTATGCTGTAATCATAAGAAACATTGGTAAAAATTTTTGAGCAGCACTCTGAGATTGTTTCAAGATTCCACTACAAAAATTTCATTAGTGGAATTCCCATTAATAAGAATTGGGTCTCAGATCAATTAAACACAGTTTAATTCCTTCTAGCACTTCTTCTCCAAATCCTTAAACACTATATGGAAATTATTGAGTTCTTGTTGATTTTAAATTATTCCATTTTAATTATTCCTGTTGGAGAATTTTTCTAGTTCTGATGTAGTAACAAAATTCTACCACAGAAGTATGATAATACATATCCTCATTTTTTTAAAAAGAAGGAACAAAATAGATTTTTATCAGAATCTTGTATTCTATTTCATCCTGATTAATGACTTCTGTTCTACTGTAGTTATGTCATATTACTTCTCAATGTGATATACTTCCTTTGGATTCTGATTTGTCAAATTTTTGTATTTAATAGTTCTAAATTTTGATTTTTTTTTCCCTAGTTTTCAAATTAAATATTTCTTTACTTCCATCATTATACTTAGCAGTCTATTTTTACTAATTGTATTTTCTCATGTGAATTGAGTATTCCCAATTAGGAATAAAATTAGAATTTTTAACATTATTTTAAAACTATATTTTAAAATGCTAAAATCTATTAATTTTTTTTAAAATGAAAATTCAATTTACAGTCCTCAGCCAAGTTCCACCATCTTTCTCCAAAGCCACCCTTTGAGCTGCATCAGTTTTGTTTGCGTAAGTATCTTCATTACTTGCCATCTGTGAAAAAGAAGGAAACAATCAAAACTAAGGAAGCAAGACTTTTTTCAAATTATTCTGAAGACAATTAATAGAATAAAATTCAGTTAGAAATATGGAATTTAAAAAAAAAATCTTTAGAAGCCATTCAGTGCTTACCTGTGTGTTCTGAATGCTTTTCTTGATAGTTAATGATTTTATCATCAAAGTTGCCATTTCACCCACCAGTGAACTGGCCTCTCCATGAGTAGAGATATCAAAATCCCATCTGAAATCCTTACCACTCTACTGGATTATTTGCAATTTATTTAGGAACTGATGTGTAATTAGTTTATCTTAATTTGACCTATTGATTTCCAAATATAACATTTATAATTGCAAGACCAACTTTCAGCCAGTTGAATTCCCTAGCAAGGTTTTTGTTTGTACAGTTTTAACATGCTATTTTTAAGCTACCAGAATAAAGAAGACTCTGTTTTAGTCCTCTTTAAATAAAAATATTGACATACATCCTGTAAAAAGTACAGAAAAATAATCTTAAAATGTCTGTTTAAAAGGAAAAAAAAACTGATTTAGAAGAGTTATTTCAGTAGGTTTCCGTGCATACATGTGTGTGTTTGTCTGTGTCTGTATTTTATTTTCATTAAATGAGCTTATTACTTCCTACAAAAGTTATTTTTCCTAAAGAATAGATCTCCATGAAAACCACATATGGAAATGACAACAACAAAATAATTTTTAGCAAACCCTGGAATACCTCAGGAAGTTCAGCTTTGTGGTAAGAAGTTTTCTACTTTTATACAGACCTATAATAACCTTCAAGAAATTACTCTTTACAGCCTCAGTAGTCTTCACAAGTTCTGTATTGCAGAAGCATTTTAATGAAGTGGTCTTCAAAGCAGATAATGGGCTTCATAGAGAATACAAATCAATACGTGCATTTTGACTGTAACCATTGGCAAAGGAGTTTTTGTGAGAGCAGCCTTGTCTCTATTAGGAAAAAATTTAAAAATTGAAATGTCAAATCTGAGTAGGCAGTCTATGTTCATTATCTAGTATTGCAATTTTCCCTTCTAGGGTAAGGAACCAATTTATTTTTACCAAAGTTCAACTCAGAAGTTTTATACCTACATGACTAAGCAACTGATAAAACCAATTAGAGGAAAAGTTGCACAGGCCACAGCAATCTAAAAATCAGAGAACAGAGAAAATAACTGGACACAAGGAGAGAAGAAAAGAGAAGGCAAAAATGAGTAAAATAATGAGCTCATGAAGAACTCTAGGAAGGGGATTCAGTATTAAGAGGGAAACATTTTTATGCAGACAAAAGGATAGCCTCTATTATCAATTGTCTATAGTTACACTGGCAAAAACATATGGACCACATCTCAGAATGTCCTTCTGGAGCATGTGCTGCAGATGGCCCACTCAGTAGCCTCTCAACAGGTTTTTGTAGATAAGCCAAGACCAGAGCAAAAATTTCCAATATACAGTTCCCCACTTCCAGAGAAGCCACACATATATATGCAAGACTTCATTTATACAGCTGCAGAGGGCATTCCAAACCAAGATTTTATTCTGAAAATATTATTTTAAATATTTTCATATTAGAATTTTTCTAACAATTCAATTGCTAATAAAAAGAAACTATTTTAATAATAATACCTCCCAGTTGGAATTTGAATGAAATCATTAATGTTATTTTTGAGCCCACATTGAATTCTTCTCCCAGTCAGGGGAACAAATGAAATTTGATTTGCTGCCTTTTTGAGAAAAACAAATGAACAAACAAAAAAACAAACAAAAACCATACAGAGGAGAAAAAATAAGGCCATCAGGTAAATAACATTTTTGGTTTCTGGATTAATAATACTACTTCTAGATGGAATGGAAAATCCTGTAAAATATGTTCAACACCAACTTTAACTGCTAATTCAGCATCAAACTTTAATTGAAGTATAGATATGTAGTGGTTAGCAGCTGAATGAGGTCAGACCTTCCTCTAGAGAAGCTTTAAAGTAACTCCTTTTACTTCATCTAGCTGTCAAACTGCACTGTAAAAATACTAATTCTATTACCTATTCTATAAAGCAGGGAAAATTGCCAAAACTCACAAATGAAAAAATGGCATAGAGCTAGGAGAAGAAAAAGGTATAAAGAAATCATAGGGAAAGAAAACACACTGGTTTTTGGTTGTTTGAAGTCAAGAATGGGTTAGTAACATACACTTCCTGATACCATAAAACCTTCAAACTTTGTGTTTGAATGTGTGTAAATCAACAGATATTTCCATTGCAGAAGTTTCCATTGTGCATTCTGCCAGGATGACGTCAGTATAGTTTCATATTTTCTAGGTATCAAGCAATGCTAGCATTTTGCCACTACAAAGAGGGATTTGTAAGAAGTCACAATGCAAAAGCACATTAAGTGATAGGCAGATTGTGGTTAATGGATATGTAGATGCTCTGGCACACAAGTTAACCATCTCTCTTCTGATAGCAATTTGGTAATTTTGAAATACCAGGCTTGACAATTATTTCAGTTCTATCCACTTTCACAAAGAAGAAATCATTCTCAAGTAATACTTGAAACATTTCCAAGTAAAGTTCTCTTCCTTTTGTTCCATATCTATCTAACCTTCAAATTCCCCACAGAAAACTGTGCTGCTACTTTAGATAATCAATATGTAATTCAACGGAAATATAAAGCTCAGGGCAATGCATGATGTAATTGAATTAAATACCTCAAGGACGCAGCCTCCATTTTCAAAACCCTTTTTTTTTTTGTAGCTACAACGAACTACAGTCTGCAATATTGGAGTGTTACAGGCCTCAGAACTCTTAACAAAGAATTCAGTTAGTTGTACTGCTGCAGAAAATATGGGAGACTCGATTGCAGTAGGCACTGACTACAATACAAATAAGTCTTGTCTATGCTCATGACCAGCATTTCTGTAGAAGAAAAACATTAAGTAGTGTTTGTATCCTTGATACATCATGAAGTGAGATTAAGATAAGCTTCTCTGTGGGTGAGTATAACAAGAGAATTAAAATTAAACAGCATTTTATACAACTGGAGATGCAGTAAGCTACCTACACATTAAAACCACTATCAGTTTGACTTAAGAGGAAAGATAACACATGTGCTCCACGGCTTTTATTTGTCTAAGCCTTTTTAAAAGCCCTTTTCTTCTCTCTTTTTCTGGTGTCAGTAAGGCACCTTGGAATATAATCCCCTAATTTAGGTGGATGTAATTTAGGTAAACATGTCTGTCCTGGTTTCCAGATGCACTACTGCCCTCTGCCAATTAGGGACAGCACTAGTGCTTATTTGAACTACATTGAAAAATCTCAACTCTGTTCAAATTTATAAAATACTCCATTAAGTTGGAGAAAGATAAAGATTCTAAAGTAAAGGAAACTATGAATGTATAAATGAAAAAAGAATTAATTATAGCATAGCACAATATAATGGCTTTGCCTCTCTTTTCTGTGCTAAAGGACTGTGGTGACACAAAGGAACTTTTTCATGCCTGTGGCTGGGCAGAAGTATGCCGCAGCATATGTGCCCAAAGAAAGCTACCGACTCCTACATAGTCTGGGCACAGATGCAAGAGACATAATTGCAGCCATAGGGAACAGGAGGAAGAGCTGTGACTCATAGCTTTCCACAGCTGCCAGACCCTGGTCCCACAGGCTTCCCATGCCTGGGGCATGTTGGCAGGCAGTTGGAAAGGAACAGACTCATCTAGCAAACCACCAGTGTGCACAGCTGGAGGAACAGGACACCAGCTGCATGGGGTACAGAAGTAACCTAAGCTTACCTAAATCATATCAGGAGCCACTTCCTTCCTGAACCAATAAAGTCTGAAGGGGCAGATCACACACTGCAAACATTCCCCTGCATTTCCACGGGCAGGGTCTGGATAGTGCATGCTATCACCCCTGGGTCTTAGCTTGTCCCCATCCCCCTGAAGGCACCTGATCTCCAGGACTGGGATTGCCCTGGCTAACACTAGTTTGCCCTGCTCCCCAGCCACTGTGAGATGAAGAAGACTGCTCTTGAGGACAGTAAATCACAATAATCCCACTATTCAGTGATTATATTAAAAAAAAAAAGGGAAGAAATAAAAATGTATCATACTATTCTGATTGTGAAAAGGTGACACTTGAATGTTGTATGCCCTGAAGCAGAAATAACCTTCAAAAATAATTATTTTAAAAATGCCTTTCATGCAGATGGAACACAGGTATTTCACAGTCCTTGCACCTTCCATGGAAGTAACAGGATTTTAAGAGAGATTCTCTCCCTTAATTTGTGGCAGGAACAAATTTTAACAGCTGTGGAAACTTGTGTTTCTTTTTCAGTCACAGTGTAAAGTAGGTACCAAAATGAATACAACCTAGAGATCTCTTTGCTTCTAAATTTAAAATTCCATGGCTGAGCATAGCATTCTATTGGTGCAACTTCTGCTATGATAATTTTAAGACATGAGATATAATTACTCCCTCATAGGTTTCTCAAATCACTTTTCCAAAGTATAATCTGTGGTTGCTAAAAACATCAAATGAGTTTTTGAAAAAGCGGAACAGATTTTCTATCAAATAAGCTACTACTCCAGATGTACTACAATATTTTGTGTCCCTGTGTTCAAATATCATTTTTATCTGAGGCCTCATTGTCAAGCAAAATTGAGGGCCAGTGTTGAGCCATACAGAACATTAACTGCATCTGTAGAGGAACTAAAGAAGGAATCATGGGAAGACTTAGCCCATAACAAGAAACAAAATATTTTAGTAAGTGTATGGTACTGTATGTGCACTGGTGAAGTACTTGTGTGTGGTTAATGGATTTTTAAAGCCAAAGACTTATCCTTCTTTTTCTATTTGATTAACTTAGCAGACCATTTTGATTAATGGAAAATCCATTACTTGTAGGACAAGGGAACAACTGACTTTCCAACACAGCTGCTGTGGCCATGCTACATCTATCTGTATACCAAAAGTAGACTAGCAACATTATAAGTCTTTGTAATAATCTTGCCCAGAACTTTCCAGCCTGCAGTTCTCTCAAAGCATTACACTGAGCACCACACAATTCGCAGGCTGGCTAGCCAATTTCAAGAAACTGGAAACAAGGTGCTGTTAACAGCCAGCATCTAAAGAACATGTACTGAAAACAGTGATTAGAGTCAGAGTTCTTAAATGCTCATGTGAGACTACATTAAAAAAAGTGAAAATGAGGAAGCTTGATATTAATGGCCAACATGTTGAAGACCCTAAGAAATTTAACCAAGTTTCACAAGAAAAATTTGGCAAAGTTATTCAAGCAAGATATGGGAAAGGAGCAATCAATATGGTTACTTACACTGCATGGAAGACAAATAGAATATCGATTCTAATAAGAGAAACTCTGCAATAGTATGAAAACACTGTCAATATGGCAAAGAATTATAGATCCATTTGGTTGCAATGGGATCATTCAGTTTACATACACCACTTGAGAATGGCTATAGAGGCAGCCACTATAGCTGGAGGAGAGTAAGGAAGTGAAGCCAGTACTTGCCATTATCCCTGTGCAACCTGCCATTTCCACACAACTGTATGCCCACTCCAAATATGTTTGAGATGCATTACACATATGCAGCTCCTGTTGAAGACAATGGGTAACATTTACAGGTAGTACAACCTCTTTGTTCAAGTGAAATAATTCCAGGAAATGAATGGAAAATCAACAGGCATGTTTGGGAAGAAAATGGATTTCTATAAAAATATTGACATCATTATTGTTCTTGATGGCTGGGTTCACTTCAGTTACAGAGTCATTAAATCCCTGCACACAAACACATCTAAAACATAGTTGCAATGAAAACAAAACAAACCCTGTGATTTCACAAAATTCTCCAAGTAATTATATACACTTAGTATGATTCCATTGCTTAAATATAAATAATTACAAGCGTTTCAGATCCCTAACAATGTCATGGCTGTATGTCAGAATAGACAAAAAATATAATCCCACCCACACAAATGACTGACAATTGAGAATATCTGGTTTCTTATGTTAAGACAGGTGAAGATCACTCAAAAGGTTTTCAGGGAACAGTTTAAAAGTGCAAAGATATGCATTTTCATAAATTCATAAATAAACTTCATAAAAAATGTCCAGGGTCACCAGAGATGGACTGGCCTATTGGCACTTAAGAATGGTCTGAAAGGAAGAAGGGGAACTAGCTGGTAGTGTAGAATTACCCCCAAATGCCTCTGACCTAAATGCTATTCAACTACATGTGCTGGTTGGCTCCTGAGCAAAGAGAGTGCTCACAGTTTTCTTTTTAACTCTTAAAGAACCATTTAATGATGAAATAGAGAAGCAGCATAAACTGGAAAATGATACCCTATGATCTTCTACCTGAGCTTCTTCTAAGAGTAAGTTGCAAAGCATCAGAAATCTGTTCATATCTCTTGATATTCTGGCAGCTGCTGCTGCTACTTAGGCACAGACAGGATTTTTAATAAGGTTGTGATTGCAGAAAATTTACTCCACAAAAATGATGGTGAGGGTTATGACAGCATTTGCCCCAAGATTTATTTCACCCCAAAAAGGATCCAGTTATCTAACTCACAGATTTGCAATGATCTTCTTCCCCCAGAAACAGCAAGCTTTTCAAGGCATGCTTTACAAGCTGTACAGCTGCAATTACCAGTAATTCTCAGCTGAGGGCCTGCCACAGTTTTACGGTCACAAAATGGATCTCTATTAGTATAGAAACATTTATTTTTAGAATTTTTTCCTGTCAACCACCCAATTTTTTAAGTTCTCTTCCCTCCTGCACTGAAAATGATGGATTTGACAAAATTCATGATCAAACATCTACAGATCAAAGTGCAAATAGGAAGTTTGGGATGTGACAAAAAATGTAGAGGTCATTAGTAAAAATTAGCTTATAATTGACAGTCAAAGTTAAGATTTCCCATTAATTTATAAAATAAAAATAGCCCTAAAACAATAGACCCAATAGTTGAATCCACAGAGGCAGGAAATTTAGATATTATAAACTGACCTGCAGGTACACTAGGTACTGGAAATACATCAGAAGTATTTGGTGGTAGAAAAAATAGTGGTGATTTTACTTACCAAAGAATAATCTTTTTTTTCATGCTTTTTCATACAATATTAAGAAGTAATACTCAAAGCAAAATACCTCAGATTCAATACACTTTTAGAAAATTAATTTCCTAAAACCCAGAATTTAAACACCTGACATTTAAAACCCATTTAATGTTTACTTGATAGCATAAAGTCATTTAACCATTTATATAAAACAGAGGTTTTAGAAAAATCCCGCTCTAACTAATTACCTGGAATTTTTTCAAAGACATAAATTCCATATTGAGATGTCTGGAATGTAAGTCTTTAGAAAAAGGCAGATAATGCATTGTTAGCTGAGACTTTGTAGACCACTTGCAGAGTAAAGTAGACAATAATTTGTAATAATTGTAGTACATTTTGAAGTTTTTTGGAGATAACTTTAAAGTTCCTGGCAGTATAAACACTGTTTAAAGTGAATAATGCATGACACAACTATTTACAATGAGAAAACTGAGCTTACACTCACATAAATCTTTATCTAAAACTTCTCCATGACACAAAAATACTACGTTTTCTATTACATGCTTCTTAAAGCTGGAAAGGTTTTAAGTGGTGTCTTCACACAGCCATATATATCATTCATGTGCAGCAGCTGAGACACAAGCATGTATTTATAGAATCGGTAAATAAAAGATCACCTGAGAAGGAGTTGCTTTTTGTGAGCAGCCTCAGCAAAGATGATGATGTTATCCTGACATTATAGAGATTTAAAGAAGAGTTAGCTAAACAGATATTCTAGTTAGTCACATAATATTTTGGAGAAAAAAGGGAATATGAGCTGATTAACATGAAAAATAATAATAATAAAGTATTAATGTATTTATTTCTGAAGCCAGGGTAAAATAGAGGGCCTCGTTGAATGGTTCACATTTCTTCTGTGGAAACTCCCACATCAAAAAGGGTACAAATTCTGAAATGTTATCTCTTCAACCACAATTTTTCTTCTTAGTATAAATATGCTATTAAAATTCTTCAATAGGGTAGTTATTTCTGTTCTTTGCAACCACATTGGTTAAAATGTACTCCCAGATAAAACACCATTGTTGAATGGTGTCATGGTTTGACACCGGCCAAATGCCTGGCACCCAAGGCAGTCACTCATTCACCCTCCCCAGCCACAGCTGGGCATCGCAGAGAGACACTTAATGTAGGGTTCATGAGAGAGATAAGGACTGGGAGAAAACAGATAAGGACAAAATAGGCTCAGCTTAAGTTGTAAAGCTTATTTTGTTATTTAAGTTGTAAAGAATTTTTTTACTAACTGAATCAGAGGAGGCTAATGAGAAGTAAAATAAGCCCTTAAAACATCTTTTTCCATCGAACCCCCCCTCCTTCCTACAGACAGGCATGGGGGTTTGGTCAGTTCATCACTGAAAAGAACAGGCAAGTAGACTGGCTCCTTTTTAATGCCTTTATTGAGGTCAGCTCTAGGTGAGGGACCGGAGGGGTTGCGCACACCACCACAGTTCCCGATGGATGACACAGAGAAGAAGGTGCTCAGCTTTACCATACGGCAGAGCTGGGGCTTCCCTCCTCACGAGAGGTCCCCAAAAAGACACTGGCTCACTGAAAACCTACGGTGGTCATGCAGAGTGAGTGTTGTATAGTTATGGCAATGAGGTCTGGAATATCAGTAAGTGGCTCGACGTTCTTTCTTGCTCCTTGATGTACTTTGGAGCCCTGTTTAAGCAATGGCTCGCAGATTCTAGGGGTCTTTAGATGTTAATCCCACTTCTGCTAGGTGCTAACCCCCATGGGAGTTCTCTCATTTGCATACTGGGTGGTGTCATCGGTTGTCATTAGAGGTGTGCAGGGAGCAGCAGAGGTAATGCAGGTACAAAAAAAAAGAGCATGGGTACAAGGCAAAGTAGCATTTAACAAAGAAGGGACCTTACGGTGACAACATTCAACTGGGTTAACATCTTTGTATACTGATCAGGAGGGTACATTTTACTCTTTACAATCACCAAGATTTTCTTCCGCTGCTCCGAGAGAGGAGTCCTTCCCCTGTGAGGCCGAGGGGTCCCTCCCAGAGGAGACAGTTCTCCGGGAACTTCCCTGGCGTGGGGCCGCTCTCAGAGCAGCAGCCAAAGCGCACCTGCTGCAGCGGGAGCTGCCCCCACGGGCGCACAGCGCTCCCCAAACTGCTGTGGCGTGGCTCTCTCTTCCACGGGCTGCATCTCCAAGGACAGGCTGCTCCGCCCTGGAAGCAGGGCCCTCGCTCTCCTCCGGGTCTCCCACTGCATCACGGCCTCCTCCAGGCACCCACCGCCCCAGTGTGGGCACCTCCCCCAGGGGCTGTGGGTCGATCTCTGCGTTCCCCAGGGATCCCCATGGGCTGCGGGGCACGGCTGCTTCACCATGGCCATCAGCACGGCCTGCAGGGGAACCTCGGCTCCAGCGCCTGGAGCACCTCCTGCCCCTGCTTCTCCACTGACTGCGGTGTCTCCACGTTGTTTCCCTCTCGTGTTCCTCCTCTTTAGCTGGAATTAACACTGCTCCCCACTTTGGTTTGATTTTCTTCTTAAATAAGTTATCACAGAGGTTAGCCATCATCTCAGATGGGCCCAGCTTTGGCCAGCAGCATGTCCACCTTCAGAGCCATCAGGGGTTGGCTCTGACGGACACGGTGGAAGCTTCTGGCAGCTTCTCACAGAAGCCACCCCGCACCACCACCACTGCCCCCCCTCGATTTCTGTGCCCGGCCTCCTCCAGCTACCAAATAACCAGGCCATACAAAACTAGCACAGATGGTGTCATGTTTAACTCCAAACAGCACTTCCTCCGCTTAGCTATAGATAACCCCGCACCATGATACATTCAAACAGCTGCATGCTCTCGAGTTCCTGGAACAAGTGCTGGGAAAAATTCAGACAGCTGAGGAAGAATAGCCTTTGAATTAAAGTTCTCTCTTTTTGATCACTTTGGTTCATTTAGTTTTTTATTCAAAGCAGCCATGAAATCAAAATGAAAATGATATAGTTAAATCAGTCAGTCATTGTGGTAATCAGGTCCGGGGCAGGCCTGGTAGGAAAGCATCAGGGCAGCAGAGAGACCTGCTGAGACAAGGCATCTCTCAGAAGAGACATTGATGAGGGCTTGGTGCTGCCTAAGGGATTGCAGCTGACCCCACTACTCTACAGAGCATTCTCAGAAGCACAAAAGACCAGTAGAACTATGGACAGAGCAGTCTAATGGGGCATGGCCCTACAGTTCACAAGGGAAGGTTATGGTCACTGTGCCAAGCCAAAACACCTGTTCAGTTGATCATCACCATCCTCAGGTATGGTATCCACATGGCAGAGGACATGTTTTCTGAACTAATCAGTATATATGTGGCAACCCAGCCAGAGCTCCCATAAAAACATGCAGCTGTTCATACTTTAAGGCTTCAGGGTGTGGCAGAGCTTATCAATGGTAACTGATGGCAGCAGTGAGATTACTTGTGGCTTAATATTTCTTTTCTTGCTTTATGTTGCTATTTCCAAATATTCATCTCTTTTATTTCTGATAGACATTGTCATATTCTTAATTTTCAGCATTTCCTTTGGAGTTTTTCTGACCTTTTATTTTAAAAAAATAGAAGTCGGTATGAATTTATTGGGTGGACCAAAACAGAAAGCCGTCTCATCTAAGATCCATGAAGCCCCTACATTTTCCTTGTCATTCACCACATTTATTTTCAATGAACTTTAAAGACCATTAACAATTTTGGTGCTTGCTAATCCTAGATGTCTTCCATTACTGTCTCTCTCTTCCCCATGTCTTTCTGTGAAATAGCCCTGCCAGAAGTTTACCTCAGAAACAAAACAGGACAAGTGGGCAAAAATACTTGAGATGTTAGAAGGGCTGAAAATCTTGAAAAAGTTAGAAAACTAGATGGCTATTAGACACAGAAAATCAAACAGTTTGTGACAGAATTTGACTGAAATGGTAGTATAAGCATTTAAACTAGGGCTGATTTGTTCACTTTGGAAATAAATGGTTTGGAAGAGATTATCTTGTGTACCTTGATGGAATTTACCACGCTTAAAAAAATGCAGCCAGTCAATACAGAGGTAGAAACAGACTTCAAAGAGACTCAGAAAAGCAGCAACTTAGGCTGATAAAGGGCTTTACTGAGACTAATGTAAAGCAATAAAATTGTTGAAAGATAATTCAGAAATAAATGTACACTGAGAACTGCATTGTGACTTATTGAAACAAATAAAATGTGAAAAGTCCTGTATAGTGGGGACTTTTTAGTAGTAGAAAGTATAATTGGTAAAGTTTATTAGTACACTGACTGTAATTTTAAGGGAAATGTATTAGATGTGAATCAAGATTAGCTTCTCAACTTGTTTGGGATGACATTGTGTATGTCTTCCAGCAGGAGGATACTTCAGCACACAGACAGAAAAATTTGTCAATTGTATCTCAATCACTGGAGGTACTATATAATTGGAGGTAATCTGTATTCTTTAGAATAGATGTGTAGAAATCACAAGGGTGAATATCAAGATGCATAATACTTGGGAAAAGGCAAACTGAACAAATTTTTCAGTGATGTCTATTAAGAAGTTTCATATGGACACCTCTGTCCTAGTGTATTATGCTTAAATGTTGCTTCATTTCCCTTTGACAAAATAAGATGTATGCACAAGTTTCTGGCAGCAATGAAAGAACAACTAATTGAAAAATTCATTACAGCATTCATTAAAAAATTTCACAAAATTGGTAAATGGTGTCAATCAGTTTTCTTTCCTTGAAGCAAAACTGTGTCCATTTTCCATGTTCCTTCATGAAGAATTACCAAGAGAAAAGTGAGAAAAGTATCATCAAGGATGAAAGTACAGATCTCTAAGATTCTGCTTAGTCACCCACCATCAAAGTTTCACAGAACATAATGTAGCCTGAAGATAACAGTGATCCTCAGAGCAGTCACTGATGCTTAAACAGGATATTAAGCACAGCCTCACTATGCCCCTTAACTTCCTTCAGCATAACAGGTTGCTCTGACTTTGGAAAGCCATTCCAGAGGTACACCTGACCTTTAAAATAAGACATCATCATTTATTATATAAACAAGAATTTGACTACTTGATAAATATATAAGTAATGTAACACATGGTGGCAAAAATCTTGTAAACCCTTATTGCAAAGCTATCAGTGGTGGATGGGGAAAGGCCTCATGCTGCTTTTGCTGTTGAAGAATGCTGAGATCAGCCTGATTCATTAGTCCCAAAGTTAAACTTTCTGAGGATATGGAATGTTTCCTGACAGCAACTGGCATTGGTAAAGACGTGGCATACAAAGTTCCTGATAAAGTAACCAAAAAGTAGCACGGTTAGGTTACCTGGAGCTGCTGATCTGATGCTGCCAGCCTGGAGATGTCTGACTGGATCACTTTATGCTATTGTGGCAGTTTCAGTTCGTAACTGGGTGGAAACACCAATTACGTGTGATGGACTTGGTTTGCCAATTTTCTAAGTTTCCCAGCCAATGCATCAAATACTGCATTGGGTTTAGCACTGGCTAAAGTAGCTAGTACACCTACTAGAATTATTTACTCATTTCCTGCCGTGAGATATGAATAGGAGGAGCACAAAGTAGGCTCAAAACTTCAAAGGTATAAGAAAACTTTATTAACAGAACTAAAAAGATAATAAGAATCAGAATAAAACCTTCAGAACACTTCTCTTCCCCTCCCCAATTTTTTTTTCTTTCCTGCTGACAATGTAGAGACAAAACCTGGGATTTTCAGTTACCACTCTTACTTTCATTGCTTCTTGTAGGGAGAGGTGTCTGCCTCACTGTGCCATGGAGACTTCTCCATAAGAACAGTTTTCTCGAGGCTTTTAATTTCTATGAATAGTAGCTGCCCAGAAAATCTGCAATCTTGAAGTTCCTCCCATCTTTATAGCCTTTCAACAGCTGCTTTCACGAGCCATGTCAAACCTATGGGGTACTGCTTTAAGGATGAGCTGTTTAAAGGCAAAGGTTCTCTTCATCCATCTCTGTGATCATCTTCATCTCTGGAAACAGAGCTCTTCTTTCCCTAGAGGCAAAGGGCCTTCACCACTCTCTGCTTAAGATTTTCATGGGATCACAGCTACTTCAATATCTACCCTGCTTTGCTATAGATGCCTCTGCTCATGTCTGTAGTTTGAACACTCTTCCCCACCATACTTCTTCATGAATTAAAGGGGATATTCCAGTGTATCATAGTCTATCTCTATAGTCTTACTAAAAGAATTCTAGCCCAAGACTAAGACGTCTCCTCACTCTCCTCCCATCTGAGACTTGACTCCTTTGTCTTTCCCTAGTGTTTTCATATTGTTTCTCTACGTGTCTTCACTGTCCTTTTCTCTCTTGAGAAAGAGGATCAATGTTTTGCAGGTTTCATCTGTGCACTGAAAGAGTTAATATCTCGCCCAGGCCTTCGGGTAGTCCTATGATCTCTGCTGGGCCTATCTATCTGTGATCTATCTCTGCTTGCATGGCTGGTCTCTGGCCCCTGCTTCCTTCAATTCCAGCTGCAGGCCGATGCCTTCCCCTCCCTCTGCCCGCAGAGGTCTGGCCCAGCCCCCCCAGGCCACGTGGGCTGTGGAAGATAAAGGCTGTTCTGACCAGCATCCAGTTACCTCTTCAAAGCCAGAAGCAAGAGAAAGATTTCCCAGGCTTGCCCATCTTTAAAATGTGAATCTCACAGAGGTGGATCCAGCCTCAAACTGGTTTAATAGCTTGTCGATTCTCAGAGCTAGCCAGCTATTGTTTTTTGCCAGGCACAGAGGAAGCTCTCAGCAGCTTCTCTCAGAAAAATCATTTCCATGGTTGGTTTCTTCCCTGCTCACCAAATGTCAATGCACAACAATAAAAGCCAAGCACGACTTTTAATTTCTAAAGCACCCATCCTAGGTGTGTGTGTGAAGATTGCTCCCTTGAGTGGGATGCCCCTCAAGGTTGCTCCTTTAGCCTGAGTGAGAGGGATTTGCCCACGGTCACTGATATGTATTGATAACAACAATTGTCTCACTAGTAACAATTTTGGAATTTAAAAAGACAAAGCAGTGCTCAAAAAATAGTACTGTTAACAGGCAATGAATCTTGATGCTGCTAATCCACATGTCAGTGCACAGTTTGTGAGATGCAGTTGCCTGCTCCTGAGAATGCTGTTAACATAAAAAAAGAAAAATGGGAACAATGTGATAAGTTTTCTTGGATTTTACTTAGAGATTCTCTAAGAAAGCAAAAAGCCTATTTTTCCTTTTTTCCTTTTCTTATTGTTCCTGTTCTTATTATTACTTCTTAGCCTAAAGTATAAGCAATTCAAAACAATTCAAAACAAGTGTTAGTTATCTATATAAAGATATGTCAATAGATTATTGACAGATGACTCAAAATCAGATATTGCTGTTAAAAAAATACTGCATTTTTTAAGGAAATGAGCACATGAAAGCTGAATCATGGCTAGAAAAAGTATTTTGCTATTAATAATAACTGTTACTGTTAATTGTTATATTCTTCATTCTAAAGAACAGTTGAGTGGTTTCATAATTGTACAGTAACAAAGGGTATTAGGACTACTACACGTTAACAGATGTCATGAGGGCATTTTCACTTCTTTTCTTTATAATTCTGGTTTAATATTATTTAAATTTTGGAAGAGTTTTCCCCTACTCCAGACCCAGATGGTAACTGATCAGTGCATGTATCTTAACCTCTGATCACTTAAATGAAAATTTATGATAATGAGAAAGAAAACACAAGTAGGAGAAATTCTAAGTATTTCAAAGTATTGTTACTTCATCAAAATAAGCATTTTTATTTCTTATCTCTTATTTAATCAGAGTGTTCCACAGAAAACATTTCCACATAACCATTTTTAAGTACAAAAAGCTTCATGAATTCTTTCTGGAGACTCAAAACATGCTGAAAACATTAAATAATTCTTCTTCATCATCATTATCATCATCATCATCATAGTATTTGACCCTTTTTTTCCCCAGAAAGTGTGTATACGTATGCAAAGCAGTAAAATATTGTGAGTTCATAGGTGAGGACATTCAAACATAAGATTTGCAGGAATAGATGAAAATCCAGGTCTGAAAAGAATGACCAATATTTCATGTCCTACACTGATGAGGCAGAAATCACTTTCAGAAGAGCCCATTCAAACCCTTTCAGGAAACATATATTTTTGAATTTTGTGTTTCTCTTAGCAGATAGGGAGAGGGGGCAGAAAAGAATGTTCTTATAAACAAGGGGGGAAATGGAATTACTTAGAGTTATTGTTTAGTCTTGTTTCACACAGCACTAACATAATCTTTTGAATTTCTACCAGTTTTGTAAAAATATTATTTAAATATGCACAAAAGTGTATGGTCTATAGAGCAATTTTTTTAGGTGGATTTTCATCAGGTTTTTAAAGGTGGACTATTAGATAATTTCTCTCTTTCAACCAAAGAAATCATCTGAATTTAGTTCACTGGATATAGAAGCTGTTAGGAACAATAAATCATCAGAGATATTAATCCCACTAGCTCCAATATTTCAAGATGTTTTGTTCTAACAGTAGGTTAACTTTCTCACAGAAAAATTCCGCTTATAAAATGTGCAGAAATTAATCATTAAAATTTAATCAGTAATGGGTTCATTGGGTGGGAGGAGAAACCCTGTATTCATTTCTGTTGAGCTTTGCTTTTAATCTTTCAGATATTTAGTTCAAACATAATGTTTGATTTTAGCAAATACAAATACTTCAAAACTTTGGATTATTTAAGTTTAGAATTCTTAGAGAAAATAAATAAGATGAGGAAATGTTATAACAAGCATTTTCCTATCAGTTAATTTCTAGAAATATTTCCAAGAATTTTCATCTATTAAGTCACAGACTGCAAATTAGATTTATTTTTTCTAACTATTGCCACATGCTCAAACTCTCCTCTGTTAATAGCTCTAACAAATCTTGAAAATTATGGGATAAGGGTAGAATTTGTTGTTTGTTTTCATGTCCAAACTATCTATGCTGTTCCTTTGTGGCCTGAGAATTCTAAAGATACTGAGAAAGTAAAACAGATCTCTTATATTATATATGAACATTCAGAGACTCTTCATACTGAACATATGCTTACCATCAATTTATGTCTTTGATCTCAAGTTTTTTTCTAAATGAAATAATGCTAAAACCTACAGAAAATATTATTTCAATATTTGATGTTAAATTAAAATTTTTAAACTCTAAATATAATTAAATTCAAATTAATTCTTTTCTCATAAGTATTGATTTAAATAGATCAATAAGTATTTATTGATGGTTACATTATTTTCATAATTGTTTAACTAATTTTTGGGATTTATTGCAATTGTTTTAGGAAACCTTTTTGTCTTACAGTCATTTCAATGCTTTTAGATCCTACTCACCCTATGTTATATTCTTCAGATTTCAGTGGGCCTAACATTAGGCCCTGTGCTCTTTAATGTCTTCATAAAAGCCTTGGATGCAGAACTGGAAGGGATACTGAGTTCACAGATAATGTGAAACTGCAAGGAGCTATTGATTTCCTTGAAGGCAGAGAGGCCCTGCAGAAAGCCCACAACATACCAAAGGGATGGGCAGTCACCAACCATATTTAACATAAATTAAATATAAGTTTATAAACATAAGTTTAACAAGGGCAAGTGCTGGATTCTACACCTGGAATGGGGCAGCCCTCAATGTATGGACAGACTGGGAATGAGGTGCTGGAGAGCAGTACTACAGAAAGGGTCCTGGGTGTCCTGGTTGATGGCAAGTTTGATCTGAGCCAGCAGTGCCCTGGCAGCCAGAAGGGACAACCCTGTCCTGGGGGCATCAGGCCCAGCATCACCAGCTGGGAAAGGGAGGGGATTGTCCTGCTCTGCTCTGGGCTGGGGCAGCCTCACCTCGAGTGCTGGGGGCAGTTGTGGGTGCCACAAGAGAAGAAAGATATTAAGATATAAGAGTTTTCATGAGGAACATAAACAGCTTTGAGGGGAAGCCGTATGAGGAGGGGTCTGTTCAGCCAGGAGAGGAGGACACTGAGGGGAGACCCTGCTGCAGTTTGCAACTTCCTCATAAGGGGAAGATGAGGGTTTGACACCGATCTCTGCTCTGTGGTGACCAGTGACAGGATCCAAGGGAATGGCCTAAAGCTGTGTCAGTGGAGGTTTAGGTTTAACAATAAGAAAAAATTCTTCACTCGAAGGGCGTTAGAGCACTGGAACAGGCTCTCCAGGGTAGTGGTCACAGAACCAGCCCATAACAGAGTTCAAGGAGTCTTTAACAACTCTCACAAAAACAATCTAATTCTTGGAGGATGGTGCTGTGCAGTACCAGGAGTTTGACTCAGTAATCTTTGTGGTTCCCTTCCAATTCAGCATATTCAGTGGTTCTTTGATTAAATTAAACAATTATGATGAAGGCTAATTAAAAGAAAAAAAAAAATAAATAGGATTATGTAAGCTTTGTCAAGCTATGTTGTCTGGTGACCAAGATGATCCTGACATTATTTTGCTGTCTACACTTTTTATTCCATCTAGAATGAATCTCAGGTCAGAAACAAGACAAAACTTGACATCACTAACTCACTACTCATGTTAGATTTTGGATGTGAAGGCACTTTACAGTAGACAGACATAATTAATTTTTTATCTTATTTAATTGAAATTAAATTAAAATTGCCTGGAGCTTACCAAATGCCTTTTTCTGCATTTATTCCATGAGACATACTGACTTCTTAATGCCAAGCTGGAAAAAATCTGAGGGCTGTAACTTCAAGAAACCAAAGGAAGTCCTTTCTCAGTTCCAGGTTTTTTAATCACCATTTTTTTCTGGGTAAATGAACAAGGTTGTTCCATGAATAATTAAGCCTTATTTATACCCCGAGGGTGCTAATATTGTTCCTGCACTCTTTTGGCAATTAAAACCACTCTCTCTCTATTTATACCTTGAAAAGATGACATTCCCTAGAGGTTCACAATAAGCTCAAGCAGTGATTCCAACCTAAGCTTTAACATGCTCTCTTGAAACTAGTATTCCTTAAAAGAAATCCTATTAAGCTTCTGAAACCTAACTTATATCACCTCTGCATTTCTAATTCAGTATGTGACTGGGCAGTGATTCTAGGTTGGGTTTTTTTGAGGCCCTACTCAGTATGTGATTGGTCATTTATAATGTGGAAGGTTTTTGTGGCCCTACTCACTTTTAGACTTTAGGTTCCTATAAGATAAGATTTTGTCTCCCATTCAAGTGTAGTGTTTTGCTTTCAAGATTTCATTCTTGAAACCACTATTTTCTGTGTCTTATGTAAGATTGTTACCATTAAGTAGTATTACTAGAATATCTGAATTTTTTGTAGGACAAAGTAATTAATCTGATACTTTCTTCATTAAAAATATGAGTAATTTTGAAAAGTCTATGTGTCCTTGTATATTACTCAAGTTTGGGAGAAAATCCTTCCACTCACATATACAAACATAATTGCAGTTTGTGTTTTATAGTGTTTCTATACATAAGCTATTGAACAATAAAATACCATTTAATTTAAACTCAACATTATTTTTGTTCACATGCTTACTAACACTGTTAATATTTCATCTCAATCCGGTTGATCTTCATATTTCAATATTTCAGTAGCATTTCAGGATTCTATCTCAGTCTATGTTTTCACAGCCTAGATTAACAGACTGTGTTTAAGGCAGTACATACTGAAATGGAGACATTCCCTTCCTTTGGTTTATGTTCTATTCTGACACTTGTGAAGTCAGTTCACTTACTGATCATATTTACATTATGATCATTATTCATCCTACAAAATTATAAAAGCAAAGTGTCCCAATGGCCAAAGACACCACTGTTTCTATCAGGCTAATAACCTATAATCAGTGTATGGTCCAGCTGTAAAAGAGCAGTATAAAAAAAATAGCTTAACATAGTCACTTTGACAGCATGAACAGTGATTTTGCAACATCTGATTTGTGATTTTCTGTAGCACCATCAAAATCTACAAACCTGTGGCATGTAGGTAAATGCAGCAGAAGGTACAAGGGTTTAAACATCTGAGCTCTAGATTTCCACAGCCACATCAAATACCTAAGTTTAGTAATTTTCTGTCCTAGTTAAGCCCCCAGAGATTCAAATCACAATGATTTTAGAATTATAAAAATAAATTGAGGAAGATAGGAGGCTCTAAGCTTGCTGTATGAAATCATCTGTATTATCTATTTTCCCCCATATAATAATGACATTTTTATTTATATATTTATATTTATATTTATATTTATATTTATATTTATATTTATATTTATATTATTTATATTTATATATCTCAGTATAATAATAACAGGTTAAAAAGCTACTCACTTGACTTGGGGTGATTTAATGATAATACTGGATTCCCCTATCATCTGTTTTATGCTGAGAAATGGGCCCTGTAGCTTTCAGCTGGGTTTGGGAGAGGGGTGGGAGTCGGGGAAGCTCTGGCGTGGGTTGCTTCAGCCCTCAGTCCTCTGTGTGCCACCACCCCCTCCTTGGCTTTTTGCGGGGAGGGAGTTACATTTTTTTCCTTTTAGCCAGCTTGGTTTTAGTAATTGAGGCAAGAATTTTTCTTGGGACTGCTCTAGCAATCCTGGGATGACTTCTGTGGCTTCTTCTGGAACTGTTCAGTTTAGCTTCAGTCCGAGAACCAGACCACAGGTGAGAACCAGAAGCCATGGACCGGCGGGGCGGCTGCAGGACACTGACACCACATCCCAGCTCCAGACCTCGGGAGAAGCCGAGCCAGCTAAAGAAAGAACTCTAAATCCAGCACCTTACTCCACAACAAGCACTTCCAGCACTGCAGGCACTTCCTTTGTTAAATAAACAGGTTTCGTCCAAGAAATTCCTTTTGTGGAATTTCTTAGGTGCGGAGTGCCAGAACCTGTTTTTCTGTAGAGAAAACGTTCATTCCAGAGTGTTTCCTCCTAAAATTGTCTCCAAACAGAGACATCACTTTAAGCTACTCATATTGTATAAAGAGCATACTGGATTGGCTGTTTTCATTATTTATGCACTTATAGCCCATGATAATGTATCATACTATTTTTTAGACATAATTTTAATTTTGCACACTCATCTGCTGTCTCTATCTGTGTGATATTTTAAGATCATAGTTTTATATTTCTGTATGTCTATTTCTATTTTCATAATTCTATCTCTTATTATCCCATCCTCCAAGAATTCCATGAGCCTCTCAAAAAATAAAGCAAAGCAGCTGAAAACAGGGAAAATCAGCACCACAGTAAATACATGAGCACAGAAAATTCATGAAACAAAGTCTATTATTTTGGTGGCAGATGAATAAGATTGTGGAAGCAGAGTAAGAATCACTGAAAATGTAGGTAAATTGCATACCAATTCTATGTTGTATGTGGAATAACACTGGGTGAATACATCCTGCCATGGTTTTATTATTTGTTTGCTAATATATTTTTGCTTTGAATTTACTGAACTGGAAGCTCTGAATGATTACAAACCCTATACAAAAGTAAGTTGTCCTTTGAAAAACAAGTAACTGGAAAATATTTGGTTGGTTTACTTGGGTTTTTTTGTTTGTTGTGGTTTTGGGGTTTGCTGGATTTTTGTTGTTTGTTTTTTCCTTAAGGATAATATCTTAAAAGTTATTGTCTTGTTATTGAGATTTTTACATGGATAAGACTTAGGATTTTATAAAGGAAATTACAATTTTCTCATTTGGGCCAATATGCCAAACAGGCTCCATAGCCACATTCCTACTTACATGAATGTTACAATTGCCTATTGCTGAAATGAGATAAACTGAAGATGCATTTTTCTTCCATGCCAAATAAACTCTGACTCAAAAGTGTTCCAGGCAGGCAATGAATTATTTTTATTTGAAAAACAGCAGCAAAAATCATTTACTAAATCAGATTATATCTGAAAGAGGAAACAACAGAAGATGGAAGTATCATCAGAAGATTTATAGGGAAAAGCTTTGTGCATGAAAATCCATCAGGTGATCCACCAGCCTTAATCATCTGCTGAGCACAAAGTTGAGGAAAAATCTAGGAAGCTGTCAACAAAAAACGAAATTCTAGTTCATCTCTATCAAAACATGGAATTGGAGAACTTTCAAAATCTACTAATAAAATCCTATACAAACTTGTGGGAAATGTTACTGTAGGCAAACAGGCCCAGTAGATTCAGAAGTGGCAGGTTCCGATTTCGATATCAGAAGAATTCAGATCAGATTAGATTCAGATTAGTCCATATAAAGTCTAAGTAAAGATATTTCTGATCCTTATGAAATCAGAGGATATCCCTCCAATCCCCCTTATCTGGTGTTTATGAATGATAGCTGAAGATCTCAGTCAGCCTCTAAAGTTCCCATCACTATTTTGTCTTACTGCCACAGTTATTTATCTTAGTAACATATTCCCTTGTCTGAAACACATTTCTAAATAGAAAGCATTTGATTTCTGATGAATATTATCTTTGGCTATTAGTGAGTTGTGATGCTTGGGAAGCTGGAAATATATGCAAAAATTTCTCTTATTTTTGGAAGCACAAATTATCCCTTGAAGTCTTTTTCAGCCCACATTGCCAAAGAATACATGACACTACCATCTCACACAATAACACAGTAAACACCTACGCAGACTCATGTGCAATCAGCTTCAACGTTTTATAATGCTATGGAATCTTTTACTAAGCATTACTGTGTTAAAAATTAATTCTATTAATTCTATTATTAATTAATAATTCGTTGTTTTCACATGGTAATCATATTAGGTAACTGAGCCCACTTACTTTAGCCTCTGTAGCTAATAAAATGGTTAAGACAATCACGTAATAACTCAGAATTTGGCAACCTGTAAATAACAAGCTCTTGGCAAGTGTTCTCAAATTTGGTAAGAAGAAAGCATTACAAATTATTGCAGCTTTATGTGGTGCAATTTAACCCTTGCAAAACAATACTTGTCAGCACCCTCAAGCAGAGAGTTTCACCTCAGTAATTTAGAATTTCCCAGCTAAGTTCTTTAAAGACATCAAAGTCTGAGACTTCACTGTGTGGTTAGCCACCTCCATCCTAAAGGCATTTTGTTGTCAAGAGTTGCTACTGTTTTGCACCAGAAAAAAAAAAAAAGAAAAAAGAAGGAGAACACACAAGTAATTCCAGGAAGCACCATCCTGATGTGAATACTGACCTGAAGTTTGTAACTAAATAATAAGTGGGATACAGGAGAATATTGAACTATTAATATACTTGTGTGTAACTCTGAATAGATACTGAACTGTATGGGAGAAAATAGAAACAATGCTTACTGCTGTCCATTGTGTGAAAAATGGGAAGGCAGTTCTAAACAGGGAGAACATAAGTAAGTCAGAATATATAGTCTGCTAAATGTGATACACAGACATGCTTTAATAGTAACATAGCACCCTGCTAAAATGTAAAGTATCTCTGTAGCTTATTCTTGTAAAAGACATGGATATAGCATTGCAAAGACAAAATGGAGGAGGTGACATGCTGACCAAGATTATGTAATTTTCTCTGGGGTTATTTCAAGTTAAGATTTCTTGTTACTGTTTTCGTTTCCAATTCCCAGCACAGGATTGGTTGTGTATGTTTATGAAATCTTAGTGTCTCTGGAGACAAATAATAAACTGGGTCAGCTTGACTCTATAAAATGATTAACAAGGAGTTAATAATTTTCTTATTAACTGTTCCTCATTATCGCATTGTATTCCACACCAGATTTTAACATACCAAAGTGATGACACTGCTTTCCTATACCAACAGTATGAATTATAAAAACATAGAATATCTGTACCCTGGGAATGGAAATGTGAGGAACAGAAAGAGGGTGGGGGTCCGGTTTGAGTGTTGAAGTGCTATGACAAATAGGTTAACAAATCTGAACTAATGAGGTAAGCCTGTCTCCTGGCCAGCATTAATGAAAGAATTGTTTTACAGTCTAGTTAGTTACGGCAAGGTGAACTACGCAGAGAAACCATATGTATCTTGGCAACAACTGTATTACTTCATGGGTACAGTGTTGAGACATTACCTACTTTAGATCTCCAATTTTATTCATTTTTTCTCTGTAAGGTGTATTCAACAGCCCAGATCATTTAATGTAACATAAACAAGAAGAAGTTGTGAATTATAAAAGTCTGCCCACAAGGTGCATTTTTTAAACTTTCGATAGTCATGCTCAGCCACAGAATGCAGTGCAAGTGTTTCATGATGCTAGCAGCATTTCAGTTTAAGTGTTTTAAGTATTTTCACCCATTTGCTGTTACCTATTCTCCTACAGGAAAATAGTACACTAACTTTAAATTTACGTACTTTAGAACATCATCCAACACGACTAAGGCAATATCTATACTAAAAGCTCTCTCCTTATAGGCTTGCAAATCATATCTATTATGCAGTGCTGCTTTTGTGGATATGGCTTAAACCACCAAAACTTTTACCATTCTTTTATACCGCATTCTGTTGTAAGGCAAAAGACAAAACAGTGATCAAATAAAGTTAAGTTGTTTACTAAGCCTACATGCTGGTATCTGACCTATGCATCAGGGCTTGACCTCTAATTAAAGCAATGTATCATGATGTTTTTTCCAGATAATAATTTTGTATTCGTCAGGCTGCAGAAATTTTAATTCTGTCTCAGTATTTTATTTTTGATGGACTTTATTTTAAAAATGACTCTATATTAAAAAATTCTATTTTCATATTGCTTTTGAATCATGTTCTCCCTTCAATGAAGATCTTTAAGCTATTGCATTTTTTTAACTCTATTTGTTTCTTTTTGTGATTTCTGTTCTGGATTATCAGCTAGAACACACTGACATACAGTAAATTTACTTAAAATAATGGAGACGCTTTTTAAAAAATAAATTTCTTGTAGTTTAGAAAGGCAAGACTCACCTTAAAAGACAAGTCCACTGAAATCAACTTATCATCTGACTCCAGTTTAATATGCAGATCTTAATCTCAGTTCTGCAATTGCCTTAGAATGTTTTCTCTCATGTCCTTGTTTACTTCAGCTAGAAATATTGCCTCTGCACATCCTAGTACATTTTGTGTTAGCCAAAACTTTGATTTTAAAGCAAATTCTTTAAAATTTATGTTACAAAGATGTCAAAATGTATGTTTAAAAAAGATGTTTTCCTTTGTACTAAGCCACCCATTGTGGTTAATTTCAAATATTCACTGACTTCTACTCCAGTATACATTCTGAAAAAAAGAAATTGTGAGCTACTACTGCACTCTTTCTGAAATGTAGAAATTGTTCACAATGTGGCTTATTATTCCAAAGGTAAGGACAATAAATTTATAAAATTTACTAAATTATGTAAATGAATATATTCTAGTCATTAGAGTCATTCATGTAGATTATACATCATTACTCACTATAACCAAGGGCATTCTGAAAATTATTTTACTTCGAACATATCTTCTGCTTGCAAGGTAAGGTGTACAAGATCCCTTCCCTGCAATTCAAAGGTCCTTTGGAACTTGAGCTTAAATCTGCTAAAGGAGAAATTAGTACACAGGAATCATATATTGTTTTGCATAGGTAGGACTATTATGACAAAAAAAAAGAAGTGATGCAAGATGTATAAATGAATTTTTAGTGTAACTAGATTGGAGGCTAAAAGAAGTACAGTATTAACAATACGATTTCAATTATTGGATATTTATCTACAGTCATGATAACTTTCCTGGTGCTGAAACCAAGGATGTGTAGAAGGGATCATGCAGCTGCTGCAGTAGTATATATCTGTTACTCTCTGACTTTGGCTCAAGCTGAAACAAGAACATCATTATGTCCAAGGGCTGCACACACTCTTTTTTACAAAGGTCTTTTCCTTCCTTAATAGTCTTACAGTCTTCTCTGATTTATATTTCTGATGAGCCTGTAAAACCCTTCATTATATGTCCTCTTGTCTTGCACAATCTTCCTTTCATTTTCAATATACTTACCAATTTTTCAATATTTGAAACTTGAGTTTAATCTACTGGTTTTAGTAGCAGCAATTTTCTTGATTTATATACTCCACATGTCCTCTTCTTTTCCTTGATTTCTCTTTCTCCTTTTAAATACTATGAATCTTACCATTCAGATTTATTAGGTACCCAGTAATTTACCTTAGCCTACAATTAATTTCCTTTTGCCATTTGTATGATACCTCTGCTAGTCTCTGTCTGGATCTCCTTGACCCAATCTATTCACAGGAGCAGACACTAAAATCCAGCCAATGATAATTTTCCATTCCAAAAAGCTGTCAAAGCCCTATATCTGGGCATCCTGCTCAAAACACAGCTGCCAGCTCACCTTTCTTAGCACAAGCATTCAAAATAATACAATACAGAATAAAACAAACTACAGCACTAAAAGAGCACAGTGTTTGTTTTGGTTTTTTGGTTTGTTTGTTTTTAAGGCATCACTCCCTCAGAAAAAATTAAATTTAAAAAAGGTCCTCTTGTTGCTCATGAAGAAATAGTTTCCTTCCTTCTAATTCAACAGAATGTGTCTGAATGCTTACCATTCTGTGTTCATTTATAAGAAATTCCTCTGTTTAGGTTGCTAATTCCTTCCTGGAAAAAATATATTTCTGTTACCTCATTTAGAATTTTAGGATTACAGAGTTTCAGCTACAAACTTTGAAATTTTAAGGTAGCCCAGTTTAAGAAGAGTTTTCAGCATTAAAAGAAAACTATTTCCTGAACTTCTAGAATCACTAATCCACTCAGATATCTTTTGGCATAGGTAATTCAGTTTGGCTTAAAGAAACTTCAAAGTGCTCACTTGACAAAATTTATATTTTAAGTATCAAAACTTCATTGCCAATGTAACTGTGTAAGCCAATTTCAAATAGAAAGAAAATTTGATTTGGTTTTCCAGAGAGGGTGGTTAAGCTAGAAAATTCACTATGGCTATTAGATAGTTACTGAGAGATTTCTAAGAAAAGCAATTAACTGCAGTGCCAACAGAGGAAAGCTCATCTTCCTTCCTTCCTTCCTTCCTTCCTTCCTTCCTTCCTTCCTTCCTTCCTTCCTTCCTTCCTTCCTTCCTTCCTTCCTTCCTTCCTTCCTTCCTTCCTTCCTTCCTTCCTTCCTTCCTTCCTTCCTTCCTTCCTTCCTTCCTTCCTTCCTTCCTTCCTTCCTTCCTTCCGCCACTTCCTTCCGCCACTTCCTTCCTTCCGCCACTTCCTTCCTTCCTTCCTTCCTTCCTTCCTTCCTTCCTTCCTTCCTTCCTTCCTTCCTTCCTTCCTTCCTTCCTTCCTTCCTTCCTTCCTTCCTTCCTTCCTTCCTTCCTTCCGCCACTTCCTTCCTTCCTTCCTTCCTTCCTTCCTTCCTTCCTTCCTTCCTTCCTTCCTTCCTTCCTTCCTTCCTTCCTTCCTTCCTTCCTTCCTTCCTTCCTTCCTTCCTTCCTTCCTTCCTTCCTTCCTTCCTCCCTACCTCCCTACCTCCCTACCTCCCTACCTTCCTACCTTCCCTCCCTCCCTACCTCCCTCCCTACCTCCGCCCACCCGCCCTTCTGTATTTTAATTTTACTAAACTATGTACTTTTCAAAAGGGGGGGGAAAAAAAAAAAAGGAACCTGTGGGAATAAAGGGATTTGTTCATCTGATTCTTTGAAATAATTCAAGTGAGAAAGTGTTTGTTTCCTTGCTTCCCTCTACACTTGCTTCTCTGCTACAGTGCTTTGTGCTGCACTGGTGTCATCTGCGGCTCCAGATTTGCAGCCACAGGTCTGGAGACTGAAAAATTAACCTCATTATCTTTGGCTTATTCTTATGGCCTTCCCTAATTTTCTCCTACTGTAGGAGGACACTCAGTCAGATGGCACTTGGAGCAGACAAAATGGGCAAATCATACACGACCTTCTTGGTGCCACACAGACCTTTATGGAGTGGACAAATCTCTCTGCATCTGGTAAGTTTCAGATTGGGAGAGCCCTAGGTTACTCAGCAATTGCCTGAAAACGACATTTAGTCGTTCTTGTCACCAGCTATAAAAGCTTTCCAGGTTTTTCCATGTGCTCCATGTCGATGTGTATTGCATTGATAGCCCATCCCATTTCTGAATGCCAAGTGGTGCTGGTGTGTTCTCTAATTCCTCTTCTAACAACTCTTAGCACTAGATTTTGTTTTTCCTTTCATCATTGCTTTAGCATTCAGGGAGCTATCTGTCATAATCCCAAAATATTGCTAACAAACTAGAACAAATCTCTTCTTGTATGTGAAATTAGGTGTCTTTGTCGCCATTCAGTGCTTTGTGTTCATGTGCATGGAATTGCCAGACACTTTATTGCCAGTCACACTGTTTTATAAGGTCTTCATACAATGTTTCATCCTCTGCCCAAATTTTGTGATGATACTAAGTTAGCTGGAAATGTGCCTTCACATTTCCAGCTAATTTAGTATCATCACAAAATTTTTGGTTTCTTCACTGCTCCTCTCCTTCTCCAGGTAATTTATTAAAAGTATTAAACTCTTCCAGTGCAGGGCTCTGCAGAACTCAGATGACCTCTCTCTGCTGAAAAAAACTGGTTATTTCTCCCTGCACTTTGTTTCTGTCGGGGTTTAAACCAGTAATTAACAAAAAGGGGGAAAAAGAATTACTTATTTCTTGCTGTGAGATATGGATTAAAACAAGAGCAAACCAGGCATAAAATTTTAAAAGGAATAAAGAAAGTTTATTGACAAACTACAATAATAAGAACACCAGAATAAACTTCCAGAAAAACCTTTTCATTTCTTACTGCCCACCATTTTTTTGTTCACATGACAACAGAGACAGAAACTTTAGAACTTTGATGGTTTAAACAGTCCTAATTCCTTCTACAGTCTTTTCATCAGTCTCTGTAGAGAAACAGAAGTTCTTTTCTGTTAATTTATGGAGTTTCTCACAAGAAAACTACTTTTGTTATAGTTTTCCGTTTCTCTGATATCAGCTGCCCAGAGCTGCTGTTATCAGAGCCCACCCCTCTCATTCCACATCACTCTGAAATGTGTTATGGGTCATGATGTTTAGGGATAGCATTTTTAAGGATAAGTTATTCAAAGGCAAAAAGTATTCTTCATCTGTTTCTGTGAGCTTCACTAGAAAACAGTTTTCTCATTGCCTCTCAAGGCTTCAATCTCCCAGCACTTCACTATACCATAATTACTCTACTTTTTTACTCAAATTTACACTTTGAACACTCTATTCTTCCCCATACTCTGTCATGAATTAAAGGAGTTCTTTTCAGGACTTCATTGTCCATCTCCATAGTTTTAACAGAAAGATATTTCAGCTTAATAAAAGCATCTTCTTAATTCTCTTACCTTTCTTGAAGCTTCTTTTCTTTCTTGCCATTAGTAGTTTATAAAGTCTCTTTTTATGTTGATCACTCTCCTTTTTTATCTCTGGATAAAAAGATTAATCCACAAGTCTTATCTGGATAAGAAAGAGTTAAAATCCTGCCCAAGCTTTTGTAGATGGTTCGGTGATCTCTGCTGAACAGGAGCTGGAGCTGTCTGCGATAGAAAGTTCTTCATAGCTACTCTGGAGAGCATAGTCACCGTCTCTGCTTGCTGCAGGCCCAGAGCCCCTCTCCTTCTTTACTCAGCAGTTTCTGGTAAATTCCATCACAGCAAAACCTGCAGCCAACCCAGGAACCGGCCTGGCCAGCTTGGCCCGGGGCAAGCCCCTGCAGGCCCCATCTCCCGGCCGGGAGAACGGCAGGCCCGGCCCGGCCCCCGCCCGGCCGCATGGCCTGGGCAGGGAACCGGAGGCCAGCCAGAGCTCTGCTACTTTTCACAGCCAAGCAACAAAGAGAACAAGAGAGTTCTGGTTTTTTACTTTAAGGTGGGGTTCCACAAGTTGATCCCACTTTTCAATGGCTAAAACTGCTGTCAATTCTCAGCAACGACCGATAATTGGTCATGAGAAAGACTCCAGGCAGTCCCCAGCAACTCTAACTTTCCTTAAAGATAAAGTAACTCCCATGACAGTTTCTTACCTTTTTAGCATTTACCCATCTATTCATGGACCTTCGTTTTTACACCGAGCTTCTTAGTTTGCCTAAAGTCTTTGATCAGGGCTCTGTGTAAAGTCTTTTTGGAAATCCAAATAGACTCTATCAAGCAGATAATTCCTGAGCCGAAAAAACGCGGCATCTGCACACGCCGGGGCCCATTTGCCGTGTGTTGTGTCCAAGGCTCCACTAACTGGGGGTACTCACCCCTTCTGGGACCTTGCTGGCTCAGGGCTGTGTAGGAAGTCCTTAATTCTGGAACCAACTTTCCTGGGCTTAGGAAAAGCTGCTGATTCCATCCTCATAGGTGTGTTTGCGCAAAAAAGAAACTCTCTGCTATGAGGTAACTGACAATCCAAATCTTTTACAATCCACGTGTGGGTTTCCAGCTGCTTGTGTGGGGTCCTTCTGTCCTCATGGAAAGCCCTTATGCTGGAGCACCAGCTGCTGCAAACTTCTATCCCCAGCCCCGGGGATCACCCAGACAGCTCCCAGTCCACTGGGGGGGGAGAAGAAGGTGCAAAAAGGAGAAGATAAAAGACAAAGAAGGCTCTTTTCTCTCCAGATGCTGGGCAGTTTATTCTTGGAACGAATTCCAGGGAAAAAAGAGACAGAGGGAGAAATGGCAGGGATTTTTAAACGGGGGGGGGGGGGGGGGGGGGGGGGCCAGAAGGGAGGGGGAAAGCAGGACTACATCTTCAATGAAATGGAAGGGGTGGGGTGAGGGGAGGCATCCAACACCACACACCCAGGGGGGAGCAACAGGGAAAAAACACTTTAGTGCAAACATAACAACTGGCTTTGTGCAACACCACACTCAGTTCTTGCTCAGCATAAGGTGTAATTAAAGACCTTTGGAACTGAAACATAAACAATGTTTCCTAATCAGTCTGCTGCACATTTTCACTATTTTTTTTTTAATATATGAATTAAACTCTTCTTTTCCAACTCACACTTCCTGCTCCCTGTCTTACCAGGGACAGGAAACATTTCTTTTTCCTCCTTCTGACAGATGTGAAATTCGCTATGTCTCACCTACATCTTAGCTCAAAATTCCTTTTTCAGGAGTCTAATACTTTTGTTTGTTCCTTCCAAAGTTTCAGAAGTTGGTTTCACTTCATTCCTGAGGGCAGCACCAAAACTGGAAATATATTCCACGTTAAAGTCTTCACAATTACTGATGCAATAGAGAGATATATTTGAGTGATCTATACACAAAAACTGCACAAATTTATGGTTTTATACTCTTCCTTAATAACATCAGTAGAAATAATGAAAATTTCAAAACTTTTCAACTTTTTCAAACTGAAGTTTTCAAAACATCTGACAGAAACAGCAATGCTGTATCAAGAAGACATAGATATGGGTTTTCCAAATAGTTTCTTTTCTCCACAATGCTTCTTGGATATTGTAGGGGCATGTCCTAAAATCAGCTGCACAATGGAATTTCTTGTCTTTTGTTATAAATGAAATCAGAATTTTGACACCTAGGTCCCTTGGGTTAATGGCAGTTCAATTAAAAATGAATACAATTTAGTAAATTGAATAGTAATTTGATATGAAAGAATACAGTTTAGTAAAACAATATAATTCATCAAAAAATTACAATTTATATATATATAATCTGCTAGTAATTAAGTATGATTAAAAGCATAAGCAAAACCAATCGGGGTACGGGGAGGGCTTATTAGCCCACGTCACGTCCAAAACCGATTGGGGTACTGGGGCTTCCCACGTACAAAACAAAGCCCTTCAAGCTAAACTGATACACTCTATGCCTATACATTTCCATTACTGTTTCTCGTAAGTTTCCTCCTCTTTCCCATTTTTCTGACTTTACTTTTTCTTCACGAAACACACTTCACTTGTTGTTAGGTGGTCTTCAGCCTTCCTTTGGTGGTCTTTTGGTGAAGGCTTCTCCTTTTCCTCCGTGTCCTTTGAATAACCTTGCAGGTTTGCGCGTGCGTATTAGGGGTTGCGTTATGTAAGGCTACTAGTCAGATATTTACTGGTTTTTAGGCCCAATGCCTAAGGTCGTTCTAATTTTGTCCATCTCAAGGCTGTTTTAGTCTTGAGACATCACTGATCTTCTAAACTACATCATGTACCTCAATTTTAACATGTAACATCTGTAAAGGGGTGCACCTGCTTTGTAACACTGATTCTTTTGATTGCTTCTAATAATAATTTTCCAAATAGTTACAATTTAGTTAGCACAAATCAATTCCATTTATTACACTTTCACTTCCAGTAAGGATGAATCAGCCCAGAGCCAGTAGTAACTGAACATCCTCATCTTTTTTTTTCTTTCTGTCTTTCTCTCTCTTCCCCCTTGTCTCTGACATGAACAGTTCAATAAAACCCCACAAGTGGCTTTGCCATCGGGTCTCCTTTGCACCTTCACTCGGCCCCAGCTGCTCCTGATCATTTGAAGGAGCGGCTCAGAAGAAGGGGCCCCCAAGGCCGGGGCTGCTCCAGGCCGCTCCCGGTGCCTTTGGCTGTTGAAGGGGTGCCAGGGTGGCCTTTGTGACACAGGCACAGTGCGTCAGGGCCCTCGGTGATGCGGGAGCTTGCAGTGCCCAAAGTCCATTGTGACATGACAGAGCCCTTGGTGATGTGGGAGCTTGCGGTGCCCAAAGTCCATTGTGACATGGCAGAGCCCCCCCCTGGCTGGGGGTATATAAAGGGCACTGCGGGACCCTGGGCTGGTCAGTCCCACAAGAGTGGGTGTGGTCCTCTTCCCTTCTGCGCTTCCGCGGTTCTGCGCTTCCACGGTTCTGCGCTTCTGTGTTTCTGCTCTTGCTTGCTTCCTTCCTTCTGTGCTTCCTTTCGTGCTTCCTTTCGCGCTTCCTTCCTTCCTTCTGTGCTTGCTTCTGTGCTTCTGCACTTCCTCTTTCTTTCTTTTCATTTTTTTTTATTTTTTTATTTTTTTATTTTTTTAATTTTTTTTTTATTTTTTTATTTTTTTATTTTTTTAAATTTTTTTATCTTCATTTTTTCTTTTCTTTTCTTTCTTTCTGCTCTTTCTTCTCTTTCTTCTTTCTCCCTCCCCTCCTCTCCCTCCCTTTCTTTTTGTCTTTTTGTTTCATTTGCTCTCTTTCCTTGCCTATTTTTTCTTTGTGCCTTTTCTGTCTTTTCTAATCCTTTTCAGTAGGACAACTGCTTTTTTTCCCTTTCCATTGGCAATAAATCTCTGAAACAATGGTGTTTTGACTTCATTTCAACCTAGAACATCTTCTCCTTCCCTCCCTCCCTCCTGCACTTCCTTTCGCACTTCCTTCTGTGCTTCCTCCCTCCCTCCCGTACTTCATTCCGCACTTCCTGCCTTCCTTCCGCACTTCCTTCCGCCTTCTGTCCATACTTCTGCACTTCTGTTTTCTTTTAATGTATTAAATCAAAACCTTAAAAAATATAAATAAAGTAATAACTGTCAGATCAACTCTTTAAAAACGCAGATGTATAAGACAGACTTTTCCAATTATGAACAAACAGCTTTGTTATACATGTTATTTAAATGAATTTTACTTAGTCTGTCAATTTAATCAATGAATTTGACAGTTTAATATATTGGAATTTTAATTTCACTTAGTTTTAGATTCTGCAGTTGAGTGACTACCCCAGCACTTCTCTGTTTCAAACACAGTCTAGTGATTGAATTTGGCTTTACACCTAGGGAGCATTTCATGAGCATTGGCCTGTCACCTTTTCCACACTTATCATTTCTTTGAAGGCACATTGATGTAACATACCTGTTAGCTTCTCTGGCCTAAAATACATGTAGGATCCTGGCATAAATCCTAGATATATGAAAGGTATTGTGTCAAGCTCTTAGCATGCTGTTGATGTTGCTCCTTAGCCACACTGGAGCTCTGGGCTAGCTCTGTGGTGCCACTCTGGCACGGGCAGCTGCCAGGAGTGGGGAACTGCCGGGGAATGGCAACCCCACTGCAGAACCTACAGAGCTCCGACCCCTGACGGGCTCTGCTAATTCAAGCGTCGTGGGTTGTAATAAAAGGATGGAGGAGACTCAATCCGCTGTACTTCCCAGGAACAAGTTCTTTAGGGCGAAGGGATGGAGATAAGGGTCCAGGCTGGGACTACAGAACAGGAGAGAGAGGCCAGTGCACCTCTGTGCTCTGGGTTTTATTCAGGGGTGGGCACAATCCAGGGTCCAATCAGGGTTTGCGGAGGGAGGAGTAAGGGGAGGAGGGTACAATATCGGGGAGCAATGGGAATACAGGGAAGGTGGGAACATGACATAATAACCAATAACATATCAAGGAAGGGATGAGGTACATAGAAGGAGCTGGAAGGAGAGGTGGGGTTTACAATGATGGATGGGGAGATGGGGCAGGGTAAAGGCGATTGATGGGCAACATTCAGGAAAAAGGGGAGGGGTTTATATGATAGACAACTGGGGCTAAACCATTAAATTCAACAGGGGGGGAAACAAGAACATACCAACAGATCTTAACATCATCTTAACAAAATAAAATAAACGAACCACAACATTCCGTTCTTTTTTTCCTAAACTTGGACAAAACTTATGCAAGCCCTTTGGAAAAGAGATAGTGGGTAGTCAAGGGGGAAACCTGGCTGAATTAATTTTTCCTCAAATTTAGATAGCTCCACATTCTGTAAGTGTTCAGAAACACACTCCTGAGTGAACTATAGGTGGTTCTGAAATAGATGGTGAGTTTCTGTCTGGGAGACAACATCCTTGGTAAGCTGCACAAAAGAAGTTAAATTTAAGTGAAAGGGACTTGCAAAATCAAGGATTAATATTTTTTTTTAAAGGAAAAGAATCAAATATGTTTTATTTTAAGAGGAAACCAAAGGGTAAAAGGTGAAAAAAAGTGAAGGGCAGAATGAGTGCATGAAGACAATAGAATGAAAGATGCCACCATTGTGGAAGACAAGATAGCAAACCTCTGTACCTGTGAGTACAGTCATACCTTATCTCCTCTTACGGTATTGTGTCTCTAATTCCTCTGTTCTTACCTTGATAACTTTTCTCCACAGACTTCTTATCACCATAAATATTTGTCTAGTTTTTCACAATTACTCTACAATCTCTCTCAGTAAGTCATGAGATACAACTACAGAAAGAATGCAAATATCAAATACTTCTCTTATATTCATAAACACTTAATATAGTTTTCTCAATTAAAAATAGGATAACCTGTTTCAAAACTGACTGTCTCATGTCATATTTCCTGGATGTCTATGATTTTTCTTTGACAGCAAAATTTGATCCAAACTTAAGAATTTTTTTTTATGTAAGTATAATTTGCAGTCTGTATCCTTAGTGTCACGTCTGTCTTCTTTATCTCATAATTGTGAAATACTTTTGCAAAATGAATAAAATTAATGAAAAAATTGAGCACTTCAAAACTGAAGTTTGAAACTTCAAAACTGAAGTTGCTACTGAAATAAAATGTTTATATAAATAAGGATGGTCCTTCTCTTTCTCTTATATTACCTGATACAACTCTCTGTCCTGGTTTGGAAGACAGGTGTCTGCTAGGGAAGGTAGGAGCCTCTCTTGGAATGAAAAATGTAGACCCCCTCCCTCCGAATTATTATAATTCTGAAACCAAGGGGCTTTCAGGCAGAGATATGGGGATAGGAATAACAGTTCTTTACTAGTATAATCAGGCAAACAAACAACAATAACTACAGCATTAGCAAGAAAACAGAACCAGGGACCCCGTGACAGCTTTCTCGGCTGAGATGGGATGGAGGAGAGGCTTTGTTTTCACAAACCCCCTCGGGCGGGCAGTCCCGGTGCTCCTGCAGGGCTCTGAGGAACAGTCGGCTGGAACAGCAGGGATGAGCTGAGATCCTGGGCTGGTGGATGAGGTGGATCAGCAGCTCCATGGCGGTGGCTGGCACTGCCACACGTCCCAGCAGGACAGGGGGTGCGAGGCCACCAACAAAGAGGGAAGTAGAAGAAGAAGCAGCAGCTCTGTCTGGGTGATGGTGAAATTCCCTTCTCCCCACCGCAACAGCTCCACGCCCAAAGTGTTCTTCTCCAAAACTGAAGAAAGCCCACCAAACTGTCCCCACCCTCCTTTTTTCCTGCCCCCTTCCCCTCCCTGGGCCCAGCCACTCTTTGTCTTTTCTCAAGCACCCACTAAGTACTCACAGTTAGGTTGTCCCCACAACTAATGGGTAAAAATTCCACAGGCAAGCCAGAACAAAACAAAAAAAAAAAAAAAAAAAAAAGATACCTAATCCCCAACAACCACTGAAGTGCATATTATCACTAAATTATTTAACATTCTCAAAAACTTGCAAAGTTAGATTTTAACAATGCAGGTTAGTGTTTTTATTTCAGAATTTGAAGCACCAATCTTCAAAATACAAAGATGCAGCTTGAAATATATTATTTCTTCTTTTTATTAGGAAAGGATGATTCATGTGTAGTGAGAATTCCTTGAAAAATATAGAGCTTTTGACTTTCAACTATTATTTTAAGTATTTTAGACACAGTTCCAGTATATTTTAATGAATTGTTAGCCTTCAGACATTTAACTCTACAAATGGCAATAGTAATCCGTATAAAATTTATAGATTTGGATCTGGAAATTCTTACTGATGTGGCCGTAAGCAGAAAGAAGAAAATTGTTTAAACCAGTACTAATAGGTTGTGGAAGTTATAGATTCCAAAATGGACTGGTTGTATTTGCAAGGACAGTAAGTGTGAAAAACGAGATTCACTTAATAAATTATAAAAAGTTTAATATAAACAAAAAGACAATTAGGAGACAAAGGAAATAAAGCAAAGGGTTAAAACGGCTGGGTGCCCTGGAGCATTGCCAGGAACACACCTGGTATCTTGGGAACATCCTTTTTATCCCATCCTGCTGTGAGGGTTTAATGCATATTCAAAGCATGTCCCCTCCCTAGTTTCGCCTTCTTAGAACATGCTTTGTATGTTTTTTTATTTCTGCTGGTCAGCAATTTTTTTGCTGGTCATCATTATTCTAGCTGGTCATCATTGTTTTTAAGTTTGGTTTCCTTTCTTCTGCAAATGATCAGTGTTGATAACAGTCCAAGCCACTCATCCTTCCTTTGAAGGCAGCTGGGCTTCATATCTTTCCCCCACTGCCAACGGCCTGGTCCTGGCTTCTGATAACAGTTTGCTCTCCATTTCCTGCTGCTGATAACAGCCTGGTTTCCACTGTCTTTCTGTTGGAAACAGCTTGATCCTCCCATTGTCTTGTCTGTTGGAGTTATCTTGCCTTGTTGGGGTGAAACATATCCTTACCATTCAGAATTCGTATCTAAGCCTATAACTTGCTACGAGAGAGAAGAATATAGCAAAAGCATATAGCATATAACATTTATCATAATACTTGCAAAAAGGCAATATTTACAACATGAATTAACAACAGTAAGCATACATGGGTTGTAAACACATTGAGAAATTGCCTACTTAGAAAAAGATCAACTTTGTGACTTTTGATTGTGTTTTTAATTAATTGAGAAATTAAAGGTGATAGTAACTTCCACAATCACACACTTCTAAAATCAAAGCTGTCCTTTGGGACTAAGCCTATTCTCCTTCACTATTAATATCTTTTCCGTTTCTCTGATGCTCAAACACCATTTCCTCTGGAGGGTTGGTGGCTCAATGCAGCAGTATTCATTTACAGCTTATCAAATAACCCCAGTGGGCAAACATTAGTTCACTCATCAGCTTGAAGGAGTGTGTTTGCTAGAGTTTGATTATCCATCAAATGTTTCCCTAAAGCTGTAGGGATAACCTACCTTTTGCAACTGATTCCTGAGAAAAACTGCAGCCCAATGAAATCTGGAAATGAGATGTATAGCTTAGCATTTACTGAGACATGTGCATTTCTGTCAGGTTTAATATCTTTGCCCTATTTTCTTTTCATTTTGAGAACAGAAATAGTTTGAGTTTCACAATGAGAAATAAATTAATTTTTATGTTTAGAAATTTTGCATTATGTGCAGTCTTTTATGTTTGTTCAGTTTGAATGAAGAGTGAAAAGTGTGCCAGAGAGACAGAGATGTGGTGTCTACTGAAAGTGAAAAACTATTATCTTGGGCAATACAGTAAACCAAACTGAGACTTGATTCTAGGTGCAGTTATTTCTAAATTTTAACAACAAAACTTTCAGCTTTTATAGCATTTCTAGGAGCATTAAAGGAGGGTCTTGAACACAAAAATGGATCATATAAACTTATGTCTGCCCATATTAATGTTTGGAATTCTACTTGCTCTGTCTGTTAAAACACAATAGGAGGAGACATGTGAGGAAGGCTCTCTTCTACAAAATTGTTTTGTGCAAGAACTGAAGACTACCCGCTGCATAAGGCAAGTCTCTGTGTAGAATAACACTGGGAGTTCCTGGAATGTGGAACACATTTTCTCAGGCCCATCTGAAACCTGAGACTAAAAGAAAATTAACAGCCAACTTGCAAAGTGCAGTTTTCCTGTCATCAGTACACAATGTTAATACTTTCTGATTTTCAATGCTCTTTGTCTTTAAGCTAGAACATAGGTGTTTTTTAGAAGAAAGGAAATCTAAATAGCCTGAGAGATGCCTATTTGAATAGGCGCTATCCTTTCCTGCAAAGATAGTCAAATTCATATTTAAAGGACTGCAGAAAACTTGCTGACTTTCTGTTCTTCAAGAAACAAAATTCAATATCCTTTTCATTCTACAAAAACAATGAATTTATTCAATGTAGAGATGGGTGGGGAGGTGAGGCTGAAAACAGAGGGAAGGGAAATTAATTATTCATAATATTTTGTTTAAGGTCTAAGGTTTTTTTTATATTTGCTTCAAATTTATAATTTTCTTTATTGTAACATATTTCCTTTATTTTCTTTATTGTAACAGATACAATGTTTCAAAAATTGCCAGATGCAACTTACAGCCTGGGACCTGAGATTTTTATTCCCCTAGTCTTTTTTTAATATATTAAATCAAAATAAATAAATAAAATTATCTCTGTGTGGATACATGTGGTTCCATTCTTGACTGTATGGGCTTTTGATATATACCTTCAAGGCACGGAGCATTCAAGTCTGAGAGTGCAGAGGATCATTTAATTTCATTTTCTTTTGTTTCATAGCTTTCATCTTTCTGTTTATGAAGGATAAACTTTCTTTGCCTCGGTCACACTCTTGTTCTCTGGTGTTTGATTTTGCTGTATCTGCATTTATTTGATAACCTGTGGCTTAAACATGTTTTCCTTTCTGGCAGAGGTTTCATTGATTTATGCCATATGTTGGCTTATATCAGATTATTTCTTTTTTAACAACACATTGTTTTTAGCTTCTCAGTTTCTGTAACAGAGTTGTTAGCTATTTTCTTTTCCTTTTGTTTTGTTTTTTTTTGGAGGGTGGTGTTTGTTTGTTTGTTTTTGTTTAACTTCTTACTATTTACAAACTTTTTTTTTTCGTCATTTTTTAACCTTCACTTTTTGGCCAGTGTAAATATAACTTAGCATATATGCTAAGCATATCCAACTTCAATGCACTCAATATGCCTGACTGTAAATATGATCCAATTAACAGTCCACATCCCTTAAAATTACAGTGAAAACAGACTGATCTGGCATGAATCACCTGATGAATCTACGACTAGTCCATGTCAATAGAGACACTAACTTTTCTGTGATTTGTGAGTTACCGCTATTCAACTCATATAATTTTTCACTTTTGCTTACATCTTCTTACATATCTGTGTTACCAATCAATCAATACTGTCAAAAATATCATATTAAAATAACAATATATAAATATATACATTTATGCATATAATTGGGAAATATATACATTTAATCAGGAAATGTTGACATTTTATGTGTCTTTGTGTGTAGGTAGAGACAGTATTCTACTTAATTTCTTTCTCATTACCTTTTAATAAAAAGGTTGAGTTTCTTTTCTACAAAGGGTGACTACTGCAGTATTATCATCTGCTTTGTTGCAGTCAGCTGTACTATGCAGAGCATCATTTGTAGGAATTTCCTCTGCGGCCTTTTCTTTAGTAGCTGCCAATAATATTAGAGGTGAAACAGCTTGATCTTGAGAAAGGCTCCTTGACAAGTTGGTCAGTTCTAGAGTGATTAATTCTAAAGCAAAAGCTCTGTTACTAGAGGCATGTTGCTCTGTATAGCCTACATCTGAGTTGACAGGCTATTCTCACATTGTACATTCACTATTCCACATTGGTTTTTTGATTGTTTGTTTAGCTCATCTCTTTAAAGGCAGTCCCAGTTTTTGCTCCATAAACATTTTCTATTTCCCCTACAGCTAAAAAACACCATTTTTTCATTTTAAATATGTACTTACTCTTTATTTGGTGAGAAATCTTTTCAGATAAATGTGAAAATTTGTAGTAAACAGCAGCTGTTAGTTTAGAATCCATTTTTAAAATTATAATCCCTACAAGAAATTTCAGCTGTCATGCACCAAACCCACTTATGCCTTCTAAAAAAATGCACTAAAATATGAAGCAATAGAATAAATTATGTAGTATGAATAATTTTAATTCTCACAATATTAATTTTAAATCCTGTCCATGTTGATGCTTATTACAATCTGTTGCATTTTCAGATCTAATGACTTTGCTTCAGCAACAGGATTTGCATGATTTTCTCAGCCCACTGAACTATCAGTAGCTTTCTGTTAAACCTCATGACTAAGATTTGATCTTAACCTAAATCAATAGACAAAAAGGAATCTTTATGAAAGGACTAACTTCTGACATAGATTGCTTCACCCGCAGGTTTGTTTAGAAAACCTCATATTTTATTGAATTCTTCTCTCAGATGATAACATAAACGGCATAGATCTGCATTTCTTAATCTCAGTTTTTGGGACATGACTTTGGTTGCTGTTGAGTCTATCAATATCTTCCTACATTTAAACAGAACCTAAACTAAAGTTCTCTAATTCCTCTGATTTGTTATATTTTTATTCTTTCTTAGTCTCTACATTTTTCAGACATATGTGGTTAATGGAAAATTAGAGAAATTGTAAAAGATGTATGGCATATTTTTCTGAATGGAATTTACAATGCAGGGAAAAAGAGATCCTGATGGCCAAAAGAACTGGTTCCAGGGATAAGAACATAAGATCATTGGAAAAAAAAATTGTGATGCTGCTCCACAGAAACTGCATTCAACTCTTTCTGTAGCTTTATGACTTCTTTGCTAAGGAATAATTCCTAGTGAAGAGACTCATGGCCTGCTGGTGGTAAGTGAGCCAATGTAATTTGCCTGAGTGAAAATAAGATTGCACCATTCTTTGTAATGGAGAGTATGATGACCTGACCGAGCTCTGTCTCTCCAAGAGTTGTGAAAATAATTTTGAATCATCTAAGTCAATGAAATCATAGAATAGCTTGATGCTGAGTTTCTCATTTTAGATAATGGCATTTATGAACGTTTATATACATAAATTTAAAAATCAGTTTACATCTTTTGTCTCTTGGTTGAGAACATTTCAGGCCCTGAGTAGAAAGTTGTTTGGGTTCATTGCTCATTCACAATGCAGCACCATAAATGATTGGTAATAGAAGTGTGAAAATAAATATAAAAATTATACAAAATGTGGAAGTAAAATGTGGAAAACTTGTGATAAGAATGTGGAAACTTGTGTGTGTCACTAGCCTAGACACACATTCTGTCAGACTCATTGCACTTCTGCTGTGAAAGACTCACAGTATCTCCTGCAGAGTTTTTTCTCTCTTTTTTGCTAATTTGAAGCCTTGAAGCCTCAAGAACTCTGTAACTTCCTTAGGTGATGGGTGCATTTCAATGATCTGAACTTTTGCCCCAGGCAATTGCTGGATGAAAAACTATTAGTTCTGTGAGACCCTAAGATAACGAGTAAGGAGAATGGGGAGATGGACAGTGATGGCCATCCCTGCTACAGTGTCATCAAAAGAGCCTGATATGTACAGAGTTAATAGAATACCAAACTACTGTTGGTTTGAATGCAAATGTGCTCAAGTAATTTCATTTCCTCTACTACCAGTAGCATTCCTTAGACTTTCTGTGTAACAGATACATGTAAGTAAGGTTTTCAGAAGATTCTGGTATAGAAACATGTCATACCATGAAAGAAACACTTGTTTATAATGTGACCTTTAAAAATACTCTATTACTTCAAATGTGATTTTATTTTAGAAGTGTTTTCTGTTTGGAAACTACACCATGTGTAAATTTTAACCATTAAATCTAAAGTTAAGGTCATAAAAGGCACATAGAGATTAAAAAGCCACTTAAAGTATTTTTAGGTTTTTGTGGCCCTTCCCTTCCCTTCCCTTCCCTTCCCTTCCCTTCCCTTCCCTTCCCTTCCCTTCCCTTCCCTTCCCTTCCCTTCCCTTCCCTTCCCTTCCCTTCCCTTCCCTTCCCTTCCCTTCCCTTCCCTTCCCTTCCCTTCCCTTCCCTTCCCTTCCCTTCCCGCACCTTCCCTTCCCTTCCCTTCCCTTCCCTTCCCTTCCCTTCCCTTCCCTTCCCTTCCCTTCCCTTCCCTTCCCTTCCCTTCCCTTCCCTTCCCTTCCCTTCCCTTCCCTTCCCTTCCCTTCCCTTCCCTTCCCTTCCCTTCCCTTCCCTTCCCTTCCCGCACCTTCCCGCACCTTCCCTTCCCTTCCCTTCCCTTCCCGCACCTTCCCGCACCTTCCCTTCCCTTCCCGCACCTTCCCTTCCCTTCCCGCACCTTCCCTTCCCTTCCCTTCCCTTCCCTTCCCTTCCCTTCCCTTCCCTTCCCTTCCCTTCCCTTCCCTTCCCTTCCCTTCCCTTCCCTTCCCTTCCCTTCCCTTCCCTTCCCTTCCCTTCCCTTCCCTTCCCTTCCCTTCCCTTCCCTTCCCTTCCCGCACCTTCCCTTCCCTTCCCGCACCTTCCCGCACCTTCCCTTCCCTTCCTGCACCTTCCGGCACCTTCCGGCACCTTCCCTTCCCGCACCTTCCCTTCCCGCACCTTCCCTTCCCGCACCTTCCCGCACCTTCCCGCACCTTCTCTTCCCGCACCTTCCCGCACTTTCCCTCCCTGCCCTGCTCTGCCCTGCCCTGTTTTTGTGGTTTTGCCTTTGTTTCGTTTTGTTTCTTTGTTGGGTTATTTTTGTGGGTTTTTTTCTTTGTTTGTTGTTGTTGTTTCTTAAGTTTTAAAAGTAATTAGGAACTATCTGGGAGCAAACAATTTGCTGATAATGTTTCTTAATTTCCTCTTTTTTCACGTAAGAATATATATACACCTTCTTTAAAAAAATAAAATTTGTTTTAGCCTACATAAAGTTATGTCTTTTTCGAAGCAAACTTTTTTGTTTATAAAATAAAACTAGTATTTATGTCTTATTATTTATTTTAATAAAACTGGCTGCCATATTTTCACAACTTTCAAAAAGGCATCAAATACTGATACAGTGTCTAGTCGTTTTGATATTAAAATAGCTGAGCCATGCAAGGAGTATTAGTTCTGTTTCTTGAATACTTTTTGTTTTGCTAAGGTAAGGTCTCCAAAATAAACTACCTCTGTTCCACAAAGGGAGAGACATTTTAGCATTTAAATATAGCTGAAAACCAATGATGGATGTAGTTTTTATCCTATTATTTCCCTAATTTTTCTCATAAGACATGTAAGTCACTAACCTGCTTCCAAAATTATATGAACATGGACCCTTGATACAGAGAAAACATGGAGTTCAAAAAACTACTTATTACATAATTAACTCCACAAACACAAGGTTAATTCTACCATTTTGTGCATCCCTCAAGAAACGGAAATTGTACATTGCAGGAATAGATACTCTGTATTTAAATGCTGATTGCTCTAGCTATTGAAATAGAGTGATACGAAAATTAATACGTTAATGTTGAAATTTTTATACAAACAGTGACTAACATCAGTGTTGCAGATCTATTTTGACACTCATACTCTCTTAGCCCACTTACTGTGCATAATTGTATTTGGTAGCATAGAGTAGTAACTAAGACAGAAAAGGTGTGTCATATTACTGAGACTTTCAAAAAAACCCGAAATCTTTGTCTCTAACTGCCATTCGAGTTACAATTTGGGAGTCGAAGGAGACATGAAGAACTTCATAGCTTAGTTTTTGATCACGGTGTAGAAAGAGACACATATATCTTCTGCCTGCCTTGAATAACTTTTTGTGTCATAACTTTTTCGAGATGACAGTAGTTTGGTCTGATTGCTACTAAAAGATGCTGTGAGACTGTTCCTATGAATGAACTTTCATTTTAAAACTTCAGGTTGTACATTTCTGAGGAAGCAAACAATGGATGAGACAAGGTACATGTTTGAAAGAATATTGCTTCTTTCTGCTACTTTCCACTCTATCTTGCTTGATGGTAACTCTTACTTTCTTTAAGAGGTCTCAAATGAATAATAAAGGGTTAGGGAGACCTCCAGGGTGCCAAAGTGAGCATAGGGCAGAATGAAAAAATATGGAGGATCAAGTCAAATGCAAGATTTTCTGTTAATTTCAAAGTGATCTATTTTCTCTAGAGTTGCACATGTCAGCAAATCCTTTGCAAGTTTTCTTATCTACATATACATGGATATATAGAATAATTTTTTCTTTATCTATATAGCTTCATAAAAAGATGCATGCAAAAATCTGCCACATGCTTACAACATAAGAACAATTTAATTATCCTTTGTAAATTACATGCACATTAATTCTACTTCTATACTTCTGTTTTCATACCATAATCAACTGAACTTCCATGCTATTTCTTTTACTAGCACTGTATCATTGAATGGAATTTTGCACTTAATTAGTTGGGTTTTTTTTCCTTTTGTTAGTGTCTTGGATGTGAACATAATCCTGTACCAGCTCTTCTTGTACAGGTGTACTGGCATCATATATAACCAATATGCCATGTTTGGGTTGAATTTTCAGAGTTGTCTTTTTTTTAAATTAACAGACTTTTCTACCTACATCTACTATGTAGCTTAAATTTGTAACATACATCTCTTCCTTTTGGAAAACTATGATATTGATCAATATTTTTTGTTTTGTGGTTAAATAATTAAAAAAGCCAAAGTAATATGCACAGTATTTGAATACTGAATTCAATGTGCGTTAGTAAAAATAATTCTCTTGTAATATAAGCTGATCCAGCAGCTGACTGCCACCAGACACAAAAGTTGTTTCTCTTTTCTCGTTTTTTTTGCTGGTACTGAGATTTGTTTGGCTTTATGGTAAGCTTGTTGCCATGGAGATTGGTGAGAATTTGGAGCTACTTTTTGGCTTAGAAACCTGAACCAGATCAGGCAGTGGACACCAACACTTTTAATGGTTTAGGGTTTTAGAGAGAAGAGTCACACATGTAAAAGCATATACCAAGAGGACAGGAAACTTCCATTCTTTTTTTCCTTTGCTTTTCTCCATTCTTGTCTTTACTTTAGAGCAATCCAATCCTTTTATTTCAATAATGAAATTACTATCTGTTTCACACCTCATTGAAATTGCCACCTGACTGGTAGAAGAAAAGCAGAATAATGCACATTTTTACAGGGAATCTTGCTTTCTGAGAACCCAAACCAGCTTAATTTTTGATTCTGGAAATAAGTGACTGTTAAGATCCAGCCATTAAAAATACTAGAGAGAGGCCTCAGGCTGAATTAAGGAGCAAATAAGACCATATGGCAAACTCATGTTATGGATTATATATAACAGTAAATGTGAAGTACAGAGAGACGTAGAAGGGAATAGAAAAATAGGTTGTGGGAGGCAGAGAGAGAGTGACAGAGACAGATTAAGTAGAAAATATGAATCCATGGATACTTGTAGTGTCCTCTTATTTGTGTTCTTCTAGTTTTCTTGGTGGTGAGAATCCTACAATACACAGTTTAATGGATTAGCATAAGTTTAGGCCATGGGACTGCCCAGGTGCTTCTTCTGAGGGGTGACAGGGAAAGTTTGACACTCTCTTGTAACAGTCTTTGGATCTGTCATATGGCTTTGCATCATGTGCAGTCATCTGGTGCAAGGTCTCAGCAACAAGTCGTGGGGGAGCTGTGGGGTCTTTGATGGTTTATGGCACCTTTCGCGTGAATGTCCTATGTGTATGTGGCCTTCCTGGGATGGGGTTTATAACTGAGCTAGAATTAACTCCCTTTATCTAGAGGTTATACCCAGAAACTTTCCTCCCCCACCCTGATCCCATCCAGAGCTGATTCTCAGTACAATTGCTGTATTTGGCTTTCTTTGTGGACACAATCTTCTCCCTCAGTCTTGTTTATTTGTTCCTAGACCTGAGATAATTGGAAAGTAGCATTACATTTGTCTTATTTCAAGTTCCCTTAGGTGATAATGATACATTCTGTAATGGTGACTGGTAGGTCATATCCTAAAACATTTCTTCTACAGATTCATGAATCCAAATCCTTGAATTACAAAAAATTCACTATGGTCATCAGAGAAATGTTCATGGTCAGAAAGAGTTATCAAGGTATTTTTAAATTAATTTATTAAGCAGGTCTGAGCTGAGAGTAATTTAAAAAGCTGAGAAATTCTACTTCCTCTTCACACACTAAAAGTGTTGATGATTGTCCAGAATCAAATAGAAAAAGTTTTTTTCCTAGTCCCTGTCTAATCCTAATCAATTATAATGGCATGCTTTACTGGGAATCTCTTAGTTGTGTCTAATTTTCTAGATATAACCAGTCAGAAGAACAAAATGTATAAATCTGGACACTAGTTCTAAACAAACTTGTTACAAAATTTAAGGTTTTTAAGAGTTTTCATGCGTAAGATGAAATAAAATGTAGAAGAAAAGTCAGTGTAACAAGAATGCTGTCTTCAATGTTTTTCTCAGTGCATACAGGAGCAAATATAATTCAAATGGAAGAATAATATTTAAAGGTAGAACTCAACAGAATAGATCTGAAAAAAGGAATTTTGAAATTAGGAAACTGCTTTCAGATTAAGTTCAAAATTTGTAAAATTAATTCTGGTAACCTATTTTAATTCAAGTAATTCTAACATTACTTCATAGATAAGTCCCTCAGTTACAAACTCTCTAGAACTTTACTAGTTTATAACTTTTCTTCAAACAAATCATTTTAAGAGTATAGTTCCTTGGTCCCTCCAGGTCACAAAGAATCTTTTTCCATGTCAGCAATATCTTAAAATATTTTGAATTCAACCTTAATGAGTGCTATGGTCTTTAGTTCTTCTGAAAATCAGGCAGTTTTAGTTTATGCTCTTGGAATACATTTGCTGTTGAATCTTGCTTCCTAATACTAAGGATAAAATTAGGGTGTTGCAGCATCCGTACATTTTTTTTGAAACATTTTCCAACTGTGTTATAGAAGGATAAGAAGAACTTAGTTCTCAAGAGCTTGTGTACACATGTTCCCTTGGCACAGTTGACATTAATATGCATTTGATGTTCTTTTGGGCTTAGTCTTCAATTTCATTACAAAGCAGGTGTGTGGATATTGGTATTTTTCATGTTGCCTCAGCAGAGGATCCCTTTTCACTGGAGGCAAGTGCAATTCACAGTGCAGTGCTCAGCAGGAACAGTACAGAACAGAAGACTGGATATTGCAGCATCCAAAGATGGTTTTCTACTGCATAGCTAAATAAGAGATGAGAGACCTTCACAGCTGAAATTATTAAGAAAAAGAAAATTGAGTTGTTTCATTAATTGCAGAATGATTTGATTGAGACTTACACTGCATAATAGAAAAAAAACTGTCACCCCCAAAAATGCCTAATACTATTGGTTACCTTGAAAATATTTAAGAAACATTTCTTATGGAAAGAATTTACAGATGAAAAGAACAATAGCATAAGTTGCAAATATTTGAATTTTTGCCATAATTATGTTCTATTTCCCTGTGAGAGGTAAAAATTCCCAGGCTACATCTGTATTCTCTTATGTTATATGCTTCTTACAACATGTAGCTGTACTCCTGAAAGACTTTGTTTTCTCTGTGTCTTTCTCTTATTGTCCTATACAAAATTATAATAATTCTTCTATATATTCTGTTCTTCATAATGATTTAGTTGAATTTAAAAAAAGTATTCCAGATGGAAAAAGACAAATCTACTTGGTTTTATTCAAAAGAGTGGTAATATATTTTAAATTATTTGCATAGTGTGGCATAACATAAATTACTTATTCCAGTTGTTAAAAGTTTGACTTTTCCATTAAAAAACTTTTATTGTGAAGAAAAGGGTAAGAAGAATATCTGTACTAAATTGCCATAAACTTTAGCAGAAAGCAGAGACTTATTAACTTGTCTTTGAAACAAAATCTTGAGAGTTTAATGTTTGATACATTATTCTCCATGCTGCACTACTGAACTAAATTAATTCACCTTAGAATGCTGATATGGGGTATTCTGCTAGTGAAAATATTTAAAGTAATAATATGCCTTTTTCCTTTAGGTCCAGATAATGTTTACTCAGTTTTAAAAATAGATTTTCCACAGTCTTGCAGTAACATGTAGCCAGTTGTTGGTGTGAGGTTTATTTATAATGGAAACCCCATAAAGTTTTCACATCTTTCATCATTTTCAGCTTTGACTTTATGACAAATAGTTTGGTTTACAAAAAAATAGCAACTTTGTTTATTCAAGCATTCACAGGGATAATAAAATATATGTTTATAATGTCTCCATTTAATAGTGTAACACTTTACACATTGTCTTTCTCCAGGGTTCATTTTGTGAGCACTTGTTCATATGCTAAACTTTACCCCTTTCAATACCTTGAGCTTTAAACTCTTGGTATGAAGGGAAAGCACATATCATCTTTGAACTAAATAAGAAGGAGGGCTTTTGTTAGACTGAAGTAATCTCTGAGTCATTCTCATTTATGAGAAAATCTGTAACAAGAATTCGAAAGATATGGTTGCAAATACTTGTATGCAACTGCTTTGTGGTAGATATGGTAATACAGGGATATAACATATGCTAAGGCTTTAAGACAATTAGCTTCATGACAGTTTTGTAGTATCTATGTTATTTTCTAATTTTACTATCAATTTTGGGTGAACTTGATTTAGTTTAGTTTTGGTCTACCCAAGCTCCTAAGCTAATGCTTCAATTGCATGTCAGGAGAAGACCATTATAGTCACTCAACCATGATATAACTTAGTCTTCCTTAGAAGCACAACAGTGTTAAAACAAAATCTCAGTGACAATCAAGGCATCTCTACAGAGGCTGAAAACACTATTTTTGCATTTTGCTGATAAAAGGTAAAAACAGTCATCTGTTTTTATATATTTTTAAAGAAAAAATATGCATCACAATATTTACCACCCAAATGTATTATCAAACTTCATAAAGCACCATCTGCATACTCGTTTATGGCTCTGGAACTGTGTGCAATACTTAGTTAAATTAGAACAGTACCCTGAAGTATTCTGTTCTGTTGTACTGTTTTCTGATTACTGATTATTAAATTGTGTGGGGAAAAAAGTGTGAATCAAAAAAGTGAAGTCCTAATCAACCAAATAAGAATTCTGTAAAAGAACAAATATGTGGATTTAAGTAAATACAAACCAAATAGTTAATTAGTACTTGGGATGAAATTAAGAATGATGATCTGACAAAACAGTAATTAAAAAAAGAAAAAATGGAGGATGTTGTTAAAACTTGCTAGGATAATGCAGCTGCGTGTAATTCAAAGGCATAATTAATTTGTTGTTTCTTAATTGAGAACTTAATGACAATTTTCTATTGATTAGTCTATTTTACGCACATTTAAGACATATTTAAGCTCTCCAATTAGAAGTAACCATATTGAAATACTGCTATTTAACCTCTCTACTTTGATACTAAATTTCAAGGCTCCCAAAGAGATAGCAGAAAATCAACTTTCCAATAAAACAATTCACTGTTCTTTTGGTAGTTTGCAAATATTGAATCTAAATTGCTTTCCTAATGAAAGCAAATAATATAAAAAAAATTTGGCATAGTCTTGCCGTGAGCTGTTGCCAAACTGTTAAGCTCAACATATGTTGAATATTTTATTCAAAAGTGATTCATGGAAAAAATTACCAATGATGACAGACAATATTTTGCTTAAGTTTATTTTCTTAAATGTCAGCAGTTTTAATGATTCAATGTCATTATGTATTCAAATACCAAGAATATGTATGAATTCAAGCTCTACAAACCCCTTAATTATGATATTATATAAGGCTGTCAGTTTATTAAATTTGTTCCAAATGTTTCTGTCCATTTCCTGCAAGTATCTAGTAACTCTAGTAAATGTTGAAAATGTTAAGTAGAATAATAACCTTTGTTTTCCCTTTTTTTTTTTTTTAATCTAGAGAGCAAAATTTTATCTTTCTCATTTGTATCTTAAGACAATACATGTTCCAATAGAAAGTGTTATTATTTTGGTTGTTTACAGAACATGTTTGGTCAAGAAGAAAAATACCAAACAAAGAAACAAAACCACTGCTGAAAGCAAAAGCAATAAAAATAGACAAGAGTTTGCCAAGAACTCATATTATCTGTCTGGTAAAGAAAATAGGTAAAATACAGAAAGATAAAACATTTATCTTACCAGGAATTATTTTGAGAGGTAAGGCACTAGTGTTGGGTCAGGAGCAACGTCTGTGTTTCCGTCTGCTTAATTAAGCACATTTCAGGGGCATACAGATAATTAAAACCAAACAAACAAAACCTCCCCAGCCCAAAAAAAACCCCTCTGTTATCCTCCCTTATTATTTCATACCCAAATAATAAAGCAAACAAAAAATGAGTTTTCTTTCCTTACCTCAATGTGTGACACTACAGTTGTAGAATATTCACAAATGAACAGTGTTCTTTCTTCCAAACTGAAACTTTGAGACTTGTCTTTGCTCAAGTTGCACCAAATATTGCATAATATATCTTGTGTCAAGTCTGAGTGATGGCACTGCCACACAATGCTCAGGACACAGTTTCACAGAGCAGGCATGTGAATACTTGTAACTTACGCTCCAACACTCCAGAGAAAGAAAGCCCAAGCATTTCTATAAGATAACTTTCTTGATCTTACTGAAAGGACTCAACTTTAATATGTACAGGAAGCAACCCAGTGCAAGAATGACATTAAAATTTGAGCTATCAAGATCATGAAAGATGACAGGCTTCTGTAATTTAAAACTTCTACTTCTTCAGCTCTTGCACTTGATATCTTCCATGACTTTGACTTATTCCACACCCATGTACAGACTCTGAGTATACCTTAGTTTCCTAGGTCAGATATTCAGCAAGCTTAAAAAACCTGAGATGATAGTATAATTTTGTTGAACATGGTAGTGACCAAGTTAAAAAAAAAATAATTAAAAATACAGCTGCTTCACTCCTGCTAAGTAAGAGGAGCATTGACAAATTTCCTGTCTTTGACAGGAAAAGAACAAAACAATGAATATACATTGAATATATAAAATATACGGAGTAACTAACAGAGTGTATCAGTGTGAGAAGAAATAGAAACAATAGAAACATCTTCTGTTTCTTGGCACATACAAAGCAGGAACAGAGAATACCTGTGTAGATTCAACTTATGTTGGATATTTTGTGTTATTAACCATGTCAACATTGTTGTCTGCTTTCTGAATTTCTTTTTAAAATTTAGTCTGAGTTTTTTATTATTCACCACTGAATCTCACCAGGAAAAACCCAAATAGCAAAAAACCAAACTCCTCTCCCCACAAAACAACCAGGAAGCATCACGAGGTGAAGAATAACAGAAAGCCTAAAGAATTTTGTACATGACTAGTAAGCCATAAATTTCAAAGACCCAACATTTTTGAAACATTGTCCTGTCTTTATTTTTTATCAGACCTCTCAATTTTTCTGAAATCATCAAAATTAATACAAAATTTATATCCAGCTGTTACAATAATTTTTCTAACTTGATTTTTAAATTAGAAATATTCAAGAAGTTGAAAATCAAAATAATGTTCAGAAACCAGTATTATTATATTTCTAGGGTTTGTAATATACACTAGAGATGTGACAAATTTGAAAAAAAAAAAAAAGGAAAACCTTCATAGTGAACTTAAAACCCCATTAATAATTTCTCAAGCCTGAAACTTTGATGGAGACCTTTTCTCTTACAGGGATTGGATATTTCAGAGAGATGGAAATACATATACTACTGAGTGAATCATGCTTGCATCCGCTGAACCTAAAATATAATCTCTCATCATCTTTGACCATACTGGTCAAATATTTTAGAGATTTTATGTCAAAATGCTATGACATGAAATGGCTAATACCTTAAAATAAAACATAAAAGGTTTAGGATCTGGAAAAATCTTTCTTTGTCAAATCTTAAGTGTTGCAACTCTATGTTATTACTGATTGAGGCACCTGTATAAATAAGTAAAAGATGATAAAATTGCTTAACAGATTCAGGTCTACTTCATTGAAGGCAAGTTCTTAAATAATTGCACAGGATCATCACTACCATACAAAAGTCCTTTATAATTTGCCAAGCATTACTACAAAGCCTAAGAACTTGATTTCTCTTATATTTAATTTTGTATTTTAAAATGCCCGTGTGACAAAATTTAGTAAAAAATAAGCATCTCAGGACAATTCCATCAGGACTTGGTTAAGCATCACAAGGTAATCATACATGCAAGTTGCTAGGTAGGTATATATATATTCTAATACATGTACAAGAAACTGACTTACGTACATAGTGGGATCTCATCTTTTGAAAATGTGTATTTAGTTTCAATACGATAAAATGCCCTTAGCAAAGAGGACGGTGGAATAGCTCTCTGGTGTCACATCGCACAGCACAGAACATACAAAGAGTAATGCAGGTAGACAACTCATCTTCATGTGTCTCATTCTTTAAATACCACAAGAAACAATGTATTAGAATGTGGAGATCCTTATCAATGAAACCGTAATTTTGATTTTTTTATAGGCTAGAGACCACAAATTAAGCTCCACAAGAGGTCAGTGATTATTTAAAGGGAATTTATGTAAACAGTTATATCTTATTTCCTCAGTTAAATATTTTGAAGAGAAAAGCTCAAAAAGGCTATAAAAAGCAGATGTTTTATGTTTAATGAATCAGTCCCCAAATTCTCTATAGGTTGGAGTCAAAAAACTTGTTGATATTACTGAGAAGAAACATGCTAATCTGTCCCATTTGGAACTGCTGTTTCTCAGACCTGAAAAAAGGTCTGCACTGTAGATGAAAATATGTCTACTAAATGATTTTTTTCCTCAAGTTCAGTCTGATCAGAAAATTGTCCTTTCTTTGACGATAGACTGATTATCTTTAATAATATTCTTTAAACTCCACAGGCATTAAAATGGCAGAAAATGTAAGGGAATGTCTCTGTGAGTTTCTAAGTTGCAGAGTACCCAAATACCTGAAATTTGGTATTGGACTGGATTGTAAATCATCTTTCTAGATACTTTCAGAATGATGCAATTTTATAAATGTAGTCATGTTAATAAAACAAAATGTTTAAGAAAGACATGCTACAGACTACACCATTTTAATGACTAGGAAACCACAGTAAAATAATAATGGAATATGTGCTGCAAATCAGGTCTTAAATCTCTTAGAAACAATAGTAATTTACATATTTTAGTCAGTTCATATTGCTCTGACAGAGAGGGTACTTTGTACATGTGATTATGTCTGTGCTATACTGTGGATTAGTTCAGCAGTTTCATTTTTCATGTATTCAATGAAACAAAAACAACAGAAGACTAGGTATGTATCCCCATACAACCTGAGTGATTTCTCACATGCAGTATAATCACTGGGCATTGAATCTTAATGACTTTCTCTTTTTGGTATTGCATTTATTGCTAGGTTTGAACTGAGTTCCATCAACATAATATAATATCCATTGACATTCAGTGCTGCACTTTGAAGGTGGATCTGTGATGATTATTTCCTAAACATGATGTCCTTCAAAGCCTTTAATGAAGAACATACTGCATATTTGTATTGTTCTCTGGTTTATAGATATACAACATTATTCCTCACACCCAAGACTAAGTCTGGCTAATTATAGCACAGTAGAAGATGCCATAAGAAGCAAACAACAGTGCACACAGAGAACCACATACAACCATTTTAGGGTCACTTGTTTACAATTGCTGAAGAAGGTACTTAAGAATTGTACTACTCTGCTCTAACAGTGACAGTAAAAACATCTTTGTCAGCAATAATGTGTGAATGTGGAATGAATTTTATGAATTATGTTTCTTGCTTAAAACACCTATGTGAACAATGCTTTGTTCATCTGCTACAATATCTGATCTGGGAAGAGTATTTTGTACAGTAAAGCGTCTTATCCTGAGGGTGAAAGCAGATATATTGTATTTCCCATTTTTATTAGCTCTTTCTAGTAACATCTCAATAATCTGTTAGTTGTCATTTCTGCTAGAAGAATTTGGATACAACATATTTATAGTTTATATTTTCTCTCAATGGAAAATTAAAATAACTTGTCATTAATGAATACAGATTTTCAGAGTGCAATTAACAGAGTTAGCAAGATGATTTAAGTTTTAAGGTATTGAATAATTCAATTCCTTTGGGCTTCTCCTGGAGCTGCTGGAGATAAATATTTTTGAAAATAAGGATGGCAAAAATGAAGTGTAGACATTACAATAATCACTGCTTCTCCTAATGTGTCCTTTTGCTGCAAGTTGTATTTAACTTCAGAGGCCTTGTTTCTGTTGTATGTTCATCCTAGGTCTTTTTGGAGATACATGATGAAAAATCAGTTTCCACAGACCATAAGTTCATTTTACTATAGCTTAGTGTATAATTATTTTTTTTTCCCTCTAAGGGAAGTTAGGTGACCAGTGGTCTGATTCTCTAATTTAAGAACTTCAGTTGTATCAGCTGACTCAAGCTGGTGTCTTGAATCTTGCAGTTTGACCCAGTATCTGTTTCAAATTAGGAGGTTCTGATCCATCATGATCCCAGTAAGAAGAACATTTAGACATCATAAAGTAAAATGCAACATGGTGTTCAACTGATATGACAATATAAAATACTGTTTACTGAGCTAACACTAGGATAAAAGAATAGCATAGATAAACTCAACGTCCCTTTAGATGCTGGGAGTTCTGGGTGCAGAAGAACTGAACTGGGTAATGCAGATAAATTGGAAATTTCTTGCTGTTCCTGATGAGTAAAGAATAGTTTTAACAGGTCTAACATTCCCTTTATATGCAAGTTATCACCTAAACATGTGTGTGGCCACAAAGGATTCATCCGCAGAGCATTCATGTGATCACCACTGTTATTCTGAATTCCACTAGCATTGCTCTGGTCTAGTATTTTAGAAACACTAGCTTTTTTGAAGTTCTTTCCATCATACTTAGTGCCATAAGAAATATGATTAGGAAAGAAAGTTCAAGTGTAATAGCTCCTTGAATGATTATGCAGGCCTCAGTTCGCTTATAAAAGAAAATTTGGTAGTACAAGAAGATGTCTGTTTTGAAGTTTTGATACTGTCTGGTCCTTTTTAACTCTTTCTGTCTGAGCTAAAATAATACTGTTCACTTGAATTTGTTACTGAAGTCACCTAAAGGAAGAGGACATGGTTTTTAAGGAATATGTACATGCATACCAAATAGACATTGCCAGTGCTAGAATTTTGTACTGATGTTAATTCTTTATTTTAATATACATCAGGGGCTTTCTGGATCTGTGCAGATCCCTAGAATTTTAAGAAAAGCCAGAGATGAATTTTCATAAACCATAGTTTTCTGTAAAATATGGTAGTAAATTGAGGTGTGTGGTCATGTTCATGTGAGCCAGAGCATTCAGGGCCACAACCATACCCATTATAGCATTTCTTTCCAAATCACAACCAGCTCTCCAGAAGAAAAAACTTTCACTTAAATCAACACAGATGTTTCAAGGGAGACATCATCTTCCTTCAGCTTTAATAAGGACAGCAACTTTTTATATTGACAGGTATTTTGTTTACCTCTCCTTACAGGCTTTCCATCTATAAGAAATTTTAAACCCATTCCTCATCTTCCAGCCTGTGAAAATTTTGAATCTGCCAAGTATGAGTCTGGCCTCTGCCTTGAAACCCAATGCCTATGCTTATCTTCCAGAGCAAAGGCCCTTGTTGTAATTCAGTTAGGAAAAATGGTATGACCCGAAGAATGTACCCCTGCAAACGTAGAATTTTAAGTTTCTTTCCCTTATCTCTTTCTCCCCAGTTCCCCTTATTTTTTGTGTGAATTCCCTCGACCCTCTTCCCCCTGCCTTCAAAAAGGGGTGCTTATCGATACCTCTTTCACTTTCCCTCCTGCTCTTCCCCACGGGACCCCAAGAAATAAAGCTGCACTTCCATACCAGCTAAGGGAAAGGGCCTCGTTTTTAAGTTCTTCTTTTCTATGCTACATTATCTCCCCTGTTTCCCTGGCTGCAGCTGGGTGGACAGTGGTAACAGAGAAACAGGGGACATAGAAATAATAGAAGTTGGCGCCCATTTCTGGGGCCCTAAGTGACCCCCAAAAGTGGCTGGAAGCACACATGTGTGTTTCACAAGCCTGGACATGTCAACTACCTTGAAAAGCTAAACAAATATAGCCTAGAAAGGAGGAATCGGTGGCCTTCTCCAGCCCAGAGAAAGTCGATTCACAAAGAAGAAGTTTTACTGCTCGACAACGTCAGAGTGGTGAGTCACGCCGGCCGACGGCAGCAGGGAACGCAAAACTGGGGTGGAGCAGGTCCCAGGCACGGACCATGCAGCAGCGTGCATGAGCCGAGCCAGGATCAGCTGGGGGTGCACCCAAGCCAGCGGCTGTGAGAACCACAGGCTGCGCAAGCGGCAGGGGCGTCCCCGCGGGCGGCGGGGAACAGCAGGTGTAGGGAGAGCGGCGGCGGGGCCGGTAGCAGCGGTGGCAGAGCCGCCCCGGACCGTGTGATCGGTGGCTGCAGCGTGGAAGCCCTTCTCTATGCAGCGCCGAGACCGAGCCGCGGGCTCTGCGCGGAGCCAGCCGCAGCACGTTGTGCGGGGCAGCCACGCAGCGCAGACACACAGCGGCCGCGGGACAGCTGAACTTATCTTAACCCCACTGTGTGTGGGGGGTGGCCAGCTGATAGAGAAAAAGAAAAAAAGCCTGCCTCTGCTTGCTTAGTTGCTTTTGCAGTAAAACAAGATAAAAACAAGTTGTGCTAACACACTGTTAATAGCAGAAATGGGCTCCAAACTGTCTATACCCCAACCAAATTTAGAATCCAAATTGCAAGAATTTTTAAGTACTATAAATGTTAAAATTTCTAGAAAGAAGTTAAAATGCTTAATCTCATGGTTATCTCATAACATTCCACAGCTTGATTTGTCAGAAGTAAATTTTATCTCTACATTGGGATCAAATTGGCAATTTCTTAACACTTAAAGTAGAAAATGGAGACAAAAATGCTTCAAAATATCTCCCAGTTTTTCTTATAATTCGAAAAGAATTGATTAACAGAGAAAAAGACATAAAAAACCAGCCACTGCAGTTTCCATCAGTTTCTCCTACTTCTTCCCCTAAACTCTTTGCCCCTGACCTGGAAAAGATACATGGAACAGATCCAGAAACTCAGGAAATGCACTGTAATAATGCCATTTCTAGATCCATGTGTCTCATTCAGCCCCCCATCAGAGACCTTCCCCTGCACCCCTATATCCCGACTATTAAACCCCCCTACCCCCACGTGGCTGGGATCCAAGATGGAGTTGGCCATGTGCTAGATACCCATGTGAAGCAACCCCCCTCATATCTCCCTCCCCCTTCCCATGACTCTTTCCATTCACCTCACTCGGCCCAGTTCCCTTACTCTTCCCATAACCCCTTTCCCTTCCCCCTACCACACTCTGCTCAGGCATGACATCACCTTGCAATCACACCTCCAAACGTTGTAATCTTGCCCTCCACGCCCCTGCCTCCTGTCCCCACGGGGAGGGGGGGAGTGAGAGGAGTGGCCCTGCCCCCTGCCCCCGTGTAGGGGCGGGGGAAGGGGTGTCCTGGCCCTCCCTCCCGGGGCGGGGAGATGTGTCCCTGCCCAGCCCCTGTGAGGCTGTGGGTGGAACACTCCTCCTACCCGGGGGTGAGGCAAGACCCTCTGGGCCCGCTGAGGGTGGAGCTGAGTCCCCTCACCCATCCGGGGGTGAAGCGGGGCCTCCAGGGCCCAGTGAGGGTGGGACTGCACAGGAAAACCCTGGAGATACAGGCTCTGGGGAAGATAAGGATATGCCTACAGCTGCACCTGTAATATTTACTGGTAAAAAAAGAACTAATAGACAATATCAGCCTTTCTCTTACCATGATATCTGAGAGATATGCAAAATACAATGTGAATTTGGCAAAAATAGTGAAATACTAAAAAGAATGATTAAAGCTACTTTAAAATCTCAGGAGTTAGTTCCTGCTGACCTCAAATACTTCTTCAGGTGCCTCCTAACCCCCACTGATTTTTGGGAAAGTTCATGGAAAAGGTCATTAAAAGACTTCCTAGATGAACTCATACAAAGCATGCAGGATGCAAAAGATGCGGAAAATAATGAAATTCCTTTTGAGCACTTCTGTGGGGAAGTGTCGTTCTAATTGGGAACGGCAGGAAGAACGACACGGACTCTCAAGGGAGTCAGAACAGGAGAGAATCTCTAGTTTATTGCTATAGCCATGTTATATAGACTAGTTTGTGGAAAGTACAGAAAGGAAACTCTTATTGGTTAGTAAAGTGCTACATTACCATCATTGGTCAGTGGGGTTCACCACCCCCTGACTTTCTCCTGCAAGGAAAACACGGGAACAGACAAACAGCACCTGCAGGCTGTTTTCTGTCTTTGAGGATTGTTTTGAATCCTCCCATGAAATTCCCAGGCTAGCTTCTCAGGCAGGTCTGGCAGGCCATGGAGCCTGCAGCTTTCTCTAAAGCTAGCCTCCACAGAGAAGGGAGGTGGGCCAAGCCTAAAGACCAGGCACAGGTTCTAACAAAACCTATTTTAGATAAGATCTGTGATGTAGCAGAAAAAGCTTACAATAAAATACCTACACTTGAAACCCAAGTCAGTTATGTTAATATTAATCAACTTCCATCCAAGAGTTTCTTGCAGTTTGTAGACCGCTTCAGACTGCAGATACAACAGCAAGTAAAAGAACCAGCAGCGCAAGCAGAATTAATTACAGAAACGGCTCAAAGAAATGCCAACGCGGCCTGCCGCAAAGTGATTTTAAATCTGCCCATCCATCCTCCACCCACCATAGCAGACATGATTCAGGCCTGTGCCAAGAAAGCAGATCTGTACAGTGCACACGACAAGAAACCAGGACCATTCACCCCAAGGAATGTAGCAGCAGTAACTCCAGGAATGAACAAGTCACAGATGTCACCAGAACAACTACAGCATATCATCTGCTTCCAGTGCAAGAGGCCAGGACATTTCACAAAGAATCACCCTCAAAACCAGCAAAAAAGGAAACACCAGAAAGAACCTGTAACCAATCAACAAAAAAACTAAAAACAAAGCGCTTTTCTGTCAAGCGCCGAGACACAAAAATGACAGACCTGAAACAGGAAAAATACTCTATTTTAATAAAAAGGGGTGAAAAAGGGGAGCGGGGTGGAGGACTGCAGAAACATAATTATGCGGGAACACATGCTTAATGAGGTCTGGCAACCGCAAAAGCATTCCAGACTTGTAACTGCTAAAGCTTTTTGTTTCAGATCTGATTGTTGGACTGTCATTGGAGTGGATGTGCAGGACAATTCACAAGAGCTGGCTAGACTGGATCGTAGGTATTTTGTTATTGCAGACACAGCACACACACCAATAGAGATTGAGGTGGCTCCCGTAACAATTAAGGGTGACCTGACACACCTCATTCTCTTGGCAAGATGTCCTCAACCACCCTTCAGTCACGAGTGGTGGACAAACTGGTGACCTGTATCAAGATAATCTCATAACCCTTCAAAAATTTTATAATATAAGAAAGGGTGAGAGGCCCCCATTCCCCTGGGCCTTAAAGGAGGACCTGTTCTCAGCCCTGATACACAGCCCTTACTCTCTCTCAGTTTATTTTCACAAGCTCTGAATAATGAAAAGTTTATGGCATGCTGTTGAGTGACAGTGATCCATTTTGTAGTATGTAGCTTCATTTTCTAAACCTTTTCCCCCCTAAACTTTCCTGAACATGTAAACAGCAAAATGTATATGTTCTATGAACTCACCACAACTGTCTGCTAGAATATGTGGTTCATTCAATATTGTCTGTCTGAATTCTTATATTGCCACAAACAAACTTGGTCTCAGTAGACTGTGGAGTGTCCTTTCACTTTTCACTACCTTTCCAGGTTTTATCAATTTTCTTCTGTCACAAAATATTTTTGGGTCAGAATTTTTAGTTAAAAAAGCATTTTTTAGGTCAGAATTTCAAGGAGGATCTCCATAGGAATCTATTTTTTAAAAAATTAGAAAATCTAATTTAATTGCCTTAGTGACTTGCTAAGGATAGTTAAGACACATATTTTTTTTGGCCAAAAATTGAGATACAGTGTGTTTAACTTTGGGCCAGTTTTGTTAGAAGCATTTTTTCTTGAAATCACTTTGGACAAAAGTTTTCAGCCTACTAGTGCCTCAACGGTGTAACAAAAGAAAAGCATGGGAAACAATTTTGATATGCCTTCTAATTTTTATTTAAGTCTTTGTTAAGGCACCCTTTTGAACTTCATGTGTATTGAGTAACAGGTAAGTAATAGAAAAACACATTTCTTTAACCTCATGATCTACTTAATCCTATAACCAAAGTTAACTCTGGAGGAAAAATACTTAATTTTAGGAAAATTCATATAATTTGTGGCAGATTTAGTCAATATTGCTGACTAGTTACGAAGATAATCAGAATTATGTAAATGTTACTTTCTTCTTTAAATGTTGAGCCTAAAATGTTTTTTAGAAATAATTTCATTTTTAAATAATGGAAGAATAACACCACAGAAGAAGGTGGGTGGAAGAAAAAATTTTCTCTTGACTCATATTAGAAGTGGGAGCTGAATTTTTCTGGAACTTTCCTTCTATTTTGCGCTGTTTCAGAACTCTATTATAATGTTTTTTTGTTTTTTTGGGTTTTTTTTAGTTTTTTTGGTTTTTTTTTTCCTTTCCATAATGACACTGGAGTACAATAAAGAATGCAGCTTTATAAACTGACTTTTCCTTGGATTCATTATACACATGTGTAAGCTTAGTAGGTATTAAAATTACAGTTGTTCCTTACTGGAGGAGATGCGTGCACAGAATTTATCCTTCTTCAGGAGGGACGAAATAAAGAGTCTTTTAGTGGGAGTCCTGCTGTCTGATAAAGACATTTCTCACTGCTGTCTGCACTTGAGATTGCCAGAGAATGATCTCCTTGCCTGGAAAACTCAGTGACACGGTGTAGCTCTGATTTTTTTTAATATTATTGTCAGTTTTACCTCAGCAACACAAATGAGGTTTTCTCAACATCTGTATTTATTGTTGTTTTCTATAGAAAACTGATAACAAACAAAGGAATAGAAGAATCAAAATTCAACTCTTACTACCACACAATGTAACAAACTCATTCTGCAGTAAACCATTTTTGAGTACCACTGAAATGGACTGGGAATAGAAACTACAGAAGTTTTGCAGCTGCAGGATGGGACCTCAAAGAATATGTAATGAATGCACACACATGTTCATCCCTTACTTATCCATGGATTTTAAGAATCAGTCAGAATATTCTCTCCTCCCATCACAACATCAATTACTTCTCATAAGTTTTTAAATAATAAAAAAATTAAGATTAATGCAGGCTGTACTTTGGTATTTGCATGATTATTTGATCAATCTCCCTCTGGGAATGAATATTACAGAATATTTTAAAAATTATTTTAAGATAAATGAAATGCCAGAAACCATATATTATATTTCATAAGTTGTACCCTCTAAAATCATAGTGCTGATTTACTGCTGTGATCTACTATTTAAAGCATGAATAAGAATTATTAAACTCTCATTCCAGAAGGGATTTTTATATTATTAACAGCTGCATTCTGACCAAGGAGTCTCACTCTATCATGAAACAGGAATCTTATTTCATCATGGCTTTATTAATTATGTATCTATTGGGGATTCAAAGGTGGGTCTGCTGTAGGTTGAGACCTTAATTTTTGACTCATGTTGTCATCAGCTCCACACTTGGTTCTGGACACTTTGTCTTCAATGACCCAGCTATAATTATTACTAACCTTTATCCTGTGTCAGTAGAGAAAAGTCTGCTTCCCTGAGCGTACATAATCTCTTTCTTCTCCTATCTCCTTTGCTTCAATAAAAAATACATTTTTCAGAAATGGGAGGACACTCTTTTTTCCCACCTCATTTTTCAACAGCAGAATCATGACATTTCATTTTTTTAAGTAAACAAAAAGTCCTATTTTTCATACTGACAGCAAAGAGCACTGACGTGTGAACCTGCAAGTCTAATAATGACTTACCCATGATAATGCTTGAAGGAGCCCCCATATATTTTTAAGGCAAGTCAAAATAATTTGTTTTGGCAATGCACAGAAATCCTCATTTTTCAAGCTGTAATATGCTTGGTTTCAATTTTTGTGATGTGGATCCATCTTTATAGATTAGAATTGTTTTGTTAAATCAGTGAGAAGTTTCACAATCAGTGAAGTAGTTTTAAAATATTAACAGCACTATACTCTTCATTTTAGTTTGGGTTTTGATTTTCATCCTAAAGTAGGTCTTTTTACTGAAAGTTTTATATTTTGAGATAACTTTAGAGGGCTGATGAATTTGTTTATCAAGCCTAAGTTGTAATTCATGTTATTAAGAGATGTTCTCATATGGTACATACTGTTGAAAAACATCATAGTATTTGCCTCAAGATTCAGGACAAAATGACTCAGTTATAAAGGAAACTTGAGTAATTAGATAATGTTCCTCTTGTTTAAGAGTTTATTACTTAAATACTTCGTTCTCTTTCTCTCTCTTAATGCATCTCAAGAGGATAAAAAAGGGGTAAAAATGAAATATTGATTAAATAAATATAAAAATAAATCTAAAAAGTGCTAGCAGAAAACCTGTGGTGAATCAAGGTTCAGTTTGTCTATCTGGATCAGTGCTGCCCTATCCATAGTTTTATGGATTGCTGACCACACTTTCAGTTCAGTCCATGGTGTCATGAATTGGAATTTGATGGTTTTTGACAGATTTACTCCAGGACCTGGATATCAGAATATTTCAGCTCTCACAAGGAAAACAAAGCCTTCATGTGGAATAGAAGACTGTAGATTTAACCATCATCCAAATTCAACTTATTTTTTGGCCCCACGACCATCTTCAGTCTATCTGTCTAATTTCTAGAAATGAAACTGATATTTCTAAGTGGCAGAAGCTGAAACGGTTCATGTCTTAAATATTGTTATAAAAGAATTTTGCCCATTACAGCAAAAACTGTGTAAGGAAGCTACAACCACAGGAGCCCACCCCTCCTGAAGATGCCTGACTGGACCTTTGGCCTGTGAGCCACCTGGATAAGATAAAGGGGACACAGCTCTTCAACTGTCTCAGGTCTAGGGAGAAACAAGCAAGGCTTTTCCACAGCAAAGTCAAACGGCAGAAAATCACCCCTGGCTGCGTCTGTGGTGGAGGAGACCACAGGGGCCAGGTTTATACAGACTTCCCCCAGCCAAGGGTCAGGGAGGAAGTTTCAGATGAGAGGCATAACCTCTGTTCAGAGGTGCTGGACACCCGTCCTCACACAAACTGGCCCAGCTGTGAAACTCCAGCCCTGGGAAGGCCACATCCGTGGGACATTCACACTGGAGGCAGATGAGGGGGTGTCATAATCCATCAAAGACTCCCCCGAAGAGCTTGCCACACTAATTTCTGAGGCCTTGCACCAGGGCACAGCCTGAGAGGCAAAAAGTGATGCACAGAGGCAGAGTCTACTGCAGGGCACTGTGTCAAACTGCACCCCCACCCCCTCCAGGGGAGGGAGGTACCTGTGCATTCCCACCTGGCCTGCACATATATTAATCCATCAAATTCTATGTGTTTTGGAGGACCCTCACCACCAAGAAGACTGGCTGGAGAGGATAATCGGGACACTGGTGGGATCCATGGAATGGTGATGTTGTCTATGTCACTCTCTTTCTGTCCCCCCACTTTTTTTCTCTATTTCTCTCTCTTTTTCTCATATATACTATCAAATAAAACCCATACTACTGTCTTTAGCTGTCACGGGGTGACTTTACCTTTAAGATAGCTTTGGGAGCTAAGGAAGTTGAAGCTGCTCGTGGCTGATGGGAGTCTTTTCTCCTGACCAATTATCAGTCATTTCTAAGAATTGACAGCAGTTTTGACCATTGAAAAGTGAGATCAACTTGTGAACACCTCCTTAAGATGTAAAGCCAGAGTTCTCTTGCTTTCTTTGGTTTCTGGCTTCTGAAAAGGTAACAGGGCTCTGGCTCAGTCTCCTGCAGAGGGCGGGGGGGGGGGAGAAATGGAGCCAGCCGGCCTGACTTGGTTTGTAGTTTCTGCTACTGAACTGAAACCTGACACCATGAACATCTGCAGCTTTCCAAGACTTTAATTCTTTTACTACCTGGATAAAACGTACAGATTACTCCTTTTTCGCAGAGAGACAGAGAGAGAGAGACAATCGACATGAAGAAGACATCATAAAATCATCAAAGACAATGAAGAAAAGAGTTAAATTTTAGATGGGGAAAAGAGAATAAGGAGATGCTTTATAAGCTGAAATATTTTTCTGTTAAAGCTATGGAGATGGACAATAGTGTTCTGAAAAAACTCCTTTAATTCATGAGAGTATATTGGGAGGAATGGAGTGTTCAAAGTGTGGATTTTGAGCAAAAGGTGGAGTGTGATACAGTGAGGTGCTGGAACAGAGGGGGGAGAAGTAATAGGTGAAGATTTGAGGCCGCCTGAGGCAAAGAGAAAACTTCTGTTTCCAGGGAGGCTCCCAGAGACTGATGAAGAGAACTTTTCACTTTGAATAACTCATCCTTAAAAATGACATCCCTAGACTCATTGACCCAAAACACACCTCAGAGTGATGTGAAATGGGAGGAGTGAACTGATGACAGATTTCTGGGCAGCTGGCGTCAAAAAAATAGAAAGCTATAACAGAAATTGTTTTCTTGTGAGAAACTCCGTAGATTAGCACAAGAAGACTTTCGTTTCTCTACAAAGGCTGATAAAAGGACTCTAGCAGGAATTGGGACTGTTCTAAACACCAAAGTTCGAAAGTTTTTTGTCTCTATGTTGTCATGTGAACAAGGGAATGGTGGGTAGTAGGGGATAAAGGGGTTTTCTGGAAGTTTATTCTGGTGTTCTTACTCTTGTAGTTTTGTTAATAAACTTTCTTTATTCCTTTTAAGTTTTAAGCCTGTTTTGCTCTTGTTCTAATCCATCTCTCACTGCAAGAAATAAGAAAGCTATCTAGTAATTTTTTAGTTACTGCTTTAAAACCACGACATTAGCACACGGCCTTATTTGGCCCTTAATTCTGGCAGAGGCATTTCTAATAATTCAATAACTGGGCTGTAACACTACATATGTAGATAATGTCCAGTCTTTAATGTGCAGTATGTTGGGCACTTTTGCTGAATACTGTGAATGGGTAGACTGTCCTTTTCAGACTCTTGTAAGAGAGAAAGTGAGTGACCTCAATCAATATGACTTCTTGGCCAGGTGGTGGTCTTTTGGGAGGCAAGGTAAGCCATTAAGCACCTTCCTTCTTAAGACTGGACGCTAGCTGATGGGCAGGGAAGTTCAAGATCACCAGCTATTCATTCCTGAATCCCATGTGAATATATGTATGTCTAAACACCAAAGTTCGAAAGTTTTTTGTCTCTATGTTGTCATGTGAACAAGGGAATGGTGGGTAGTAGGGGATAAAGGGGTTTTCTGGAAGTTTATTCTGGTGTTCTTATTCTTGTAGTTTTGTTAATAAACTTTCTTTATTCCTTTTAAGTTTTAAGCCTGTTTTGCTCTTGTTCTAATCCATCTCTCACTGCAAGAAATAAGAAAGCTATCTAGTAATTTTTTAGTTACTGCTTTAAAACCACGACATTAGCACACGGCCTTATTTGGCCCTTAATTCTGGCAGAGGCATTTCTAATAATTCAATAACTGGGCTGTAACACTACATATGTAGATAATGTCCAGTCTTTAATGTGCAGTATGTTGGGCACTTTTGCTGAATACTGTGAATGGGTAGACTGTCCTTTTCAGACTCTTGTGACCTCAATCAATATGACTTCTTGGCCAGGTGGTGGTCTTTTGGGAGGCAAGGTAAGCCATTAAGCACCTTCCTTCTTAAGACTGGATGCTAGCTGATGGGCAGGGAAGTTCAAGATCACCAGCTATTCATTCCTGAATCCCATGTGAATATATGTATGTCCTCTTGTAATACAAAACTAAGCTTAAAAATATCAGTTCCATAATCATAGAGGTAATTTTGTGACAGGAATCCTGCAGTCAGTTCCTTCCTTAGTCTCATTGTTAGTCTCCTAAGTCTCATTATTAAAGGTAAAATTAAGAAACAGATCTAATAAAATTTAAATTTCCTTTATACACTGGTGTTTTCTGAAAAAAAAGAAAAAAAAAAAAGAATGCTTCAGTTGGACTGATGAACTTTGCTCAGAGGTCTGAAGGCTGAAACTGAAAAAGGGAAGTGGACTTGAAATGAAAATGGAATTCACACTACTCCTAACCAACTAGGAAAATATATGTTAAGGATTAACACAAGGCCTGATAAAAACTGCCCTACTGGAATAATTATTACTTGTTAAAGTCACATAGAATATGGGGAGTAAGGAGGACATTGAAGCTCCTACTCAAGATTTAGGTAGGTCTGTGGCACCCTGATTCTTGCTTGCCTCTGATAGTGGAGTATATTGTATGCTTGCTTGATAATGGAGGTGTGGAGTGATGTGTTGACAGTGAGTGTCCTGCCTCAGCTTTGAGGGGGTCAGTTGATATTAGAGGTTTAGAAAGGCATGACATAGATTACTTAAAAGTTTGCACAGAGAGAGAGACAGGGAAGAGAGAGACAATGAATAATATTCTGACTCTCAAAATGCCCAAACAAACAGAAAAATAGTTCAGAAGTGATTGCTGTGAATTATCACACAGGAAGAAACAAAAGATATCTGAGGCAGATGGTCATACACAGTTCTATGTCAATGCATCTGTCATCAGTGTACCTTCTGTATGAAAAGTTTGTCACCTGAGAAAGAAAAATTCATGTCATGGCAATTTCGAGGTTGTCTTGGTAAAGAAGGATTGCTCTTGTCTGAACTAATAAAAGTGAGTGGTACATCTGTATTACAGCTTGGACTATGTGGTACTTGGAGGGAAACCAAAAGCCAAAAGCCCTCAGTTATGCAAAAAGTAAAACCTCTTCACACTTAATGCTGGTTTTCATAAATATGTGGACAAATTACTATGATTTTATTAATAGATGTGCAGATAAGTGAGCTACACAACAATTATAGAAAGCAGTATTCATACTATAAATAAAATGGCAGGTACTAGTAGGGAAATGAGAAAGCTCCCATCTGAAATAATGATTATAGATTACATTTTATTCCCTCACTTGGAATAAAAGACTAGATTTAATCATCATCTAAATTAAACTTCTTTTATGGACATACAACCATCTTCCGTCTATCTGTATAATTTCTAGAAATGAAACTGATATTTCTAAGTGGCAGAACCTGAAATGATTAATGCTTTAAACATTGTTATAAAAGAACTTTGCCCATTACAGCAAAAACTGTATAAAAAGCTAGAAAGAACTGCAGGAAAATACACATTTTTAGGGAGATATTTTTTTCAGTATGAGTACTTCTTTCATTCTGTATATAGCCCAAATGACTAGTAAATTTGCTACAGCAAATTTTTGCCAAAAGGAATTCATAGCCAGAAGGAAATCTTAGAGATGGGTAGTTTCTGGGGTGGACTTTAGTAGCCAAGACTTTAACCAACAAAGGGAAGAGACTCTGGGAAGGGAAGATGGCAAGGGAACTGGTAACTTTATAATAACATTCATGGAGAGGCAGGAGTTGAAAGCCAGCTGTTTACCAGCTTCCACCTATGGCAACTTCACAAGCCAAATACATAATTTCTCAATATACAGAGTTGGAATTTTGGTCAGGGGAAGCCATTGCCTAAAAATCCTGATAACTCTGTCGGGGCAATCCTTATATTCATCTTGCCATTGACCCTGGAGAATCTAGACAGGGTAGAGAGCCAAGGTGGATTATGATAGCTTTTTTTTTTTTTAAAGACCTGCACCATAATATGGATTAGAAATACCAGATAATCTGTAGAAATAATTTTAGCATAATTAAAAAAAAATTGTGCAACCCTGTGTTTCCTTTTTTTATACTTTAGAATATATGTATGAAAAGGACAGCTGCATAGCTGTCATGCATACGTGAAGGAGGTGTGCTGCATATGCTTGAAGTAGTGCAGTAACGTTTTTAAGTGGATTGACAAGGATCAAAAGAGAATAATATGAATAGAAATTATCTTTTAAAAAATCAGATTCTTATACTTAAGTAGGGACATTTACATAGGATTTTTCTGCATTTGTAGCCTTTAGTCACTGTATAAGGACCTTTATAAACCCCATTGCTATTCCTGGCACCAAAGAACAGCAAATTTATATTGAGTTAGGAACAAAAAAACTTCTTAAAGAGGTAAGCCACTTACCACTTCCCTCCACCCCATAAAAATAAAAAGGAAAAATAACCAATAAATAAGTAAAATAAAATAAAATAAAATAAAATAAAATAAAATAAAATAAAATCCCAGACAAACAAGAAAAGTCAAACTAAACCTCTTGACACCACATTTATTAGATGTCTAATTGCACACAGGTTTTACTCAAAAAGCAGAAAGGCTCTACATTTCCCCTCCTGTCTCTGGTGCTCTTACACAAATACTTTTCTTTATTCCTGCCATTTTTAATGCAAAAACCAAAAATCTTTTGGATAGACCCTGTTCTATGCTATATAGTATATACTTACACTGCAGTGTTAAGTTAATATGACACACATAATATTCTGAATAATAGATTAAAAAGGTCAGAGAACTCTCTTTCTAGTAAGAGGACAGAGAAAATAGTTGAAAAATAATTAAAAACACTGTGTGCAGGGCATAACTATTTCTATTTTCACTATCACAAGAAAAATTACATAAATATGTGATCTAGAATAGAATAGAATGAAATAGATTGGAACAGAAAGAGCCAATGCATTGGTCTTAGAACAACTACTTTTCCTCATGGTGTATAACAACATATTTCAAGTGTGGGTGCATTTATGTAAAACCTGATACAAAATATAAGGGAAGAAGGAAAAGATGCCATTATTTATGTGATGTCAATGAGACATTATGACTAACCCACATAATGAAAAAAATGTAGTAGCTGGGGCTTTAGTTCTAAGTTTATCTAGAATAACATATCTTAATACACTTAGCAGAATTAAATTATATGGTGTGCATTGGATGGAAATGACAATTCCTTTCTAAAGTAACAACTTCAGTGTGTTCTTTTGAAGCACCAAAAACTTACACATTCCTTTCACATCCCATCCCATTCCTTTCCTGTTAATTTTATTTTCTGTATTTGTGAGAAGGAAAGGATTGCTTCCCATAAGCTGGCCTTGAAGTGACTCATGGAGTAAAGTTCATTGTCAAATCCTTGTCTTTGGATTCTGTGGATGAATCTCAAACACAGCAAGAAACAGGGAGCTTACATCAGAGATTAAGCCGTTCTTCTTCTTTCTTCCTCCTGATAGTCTGAAGAACAGAAGCCATCACACATTTGGTCTGGAGGAAGGTGAAGAAAAAGAGATAGTTTCTCTGCACTGTCCTTAATGTTTTCTATCTTGTTAAGGACACTTTAAATGGGTGATGGTCCCTAGTCCACAAGGTAAGCAAATTACCATTCATCAAATGTGAAGTCAGATTACATTCCTAACTGTTACCAGGAGAGCCTGCTACTACTTATATCTTTTCCTCTTTCTATCAATGAAGGTCACTTGAGAAGGAAAGCAACTTAAATACTCAATTCTGGGATGCAGTGATTACACTCCAAAAAGACAAAGGAAGAGGATGAGATCAGAGCACACTGTTCTACCACTATGTGATAAAAACCATCAATAATTTACATGGGAGATAAATTATGATTATAGAAAAGAAGAATCAGAATAGTTTTTTAGGCTGCTACCAACCTTATGTTACAAAAAAATACACTACTTTTTAAAAGGTGAATTTCTGATCAAGGCTTTCTGATGTATGATATATAGGAGATGGTAAAAACATTATATTACCTGTGAAAGAAAGTCAGGAAGGGAAGAAAAAGAAAACATATTGCTATGCAGATGGTTACATCTACATTTATAGCATCACTTTTTATCAGAAGAGTTTACACATAGCTGGACTAAACCTGGATACAGTGCAGCCTCAGGTCAGAAGACATGCTGGACTTAGCAGTAACAGCATCTAAACCCTCTGGAAACTGTTTCATGAATGAAATGTCAGGGAATTTTGTTTGTTCTTTTCTTGCTTGAGTTGCCACCAAGTGAGTCCAAATAAAAAACAATTTTTTTTTAAATACGTTTACGACAATTAGTTCAATAAGGACTGAAAGAAGGATTTTAATTTCAAAATGCAGTTGCATTTGGAGACTGAAAATTTAGGTTGTGTGGTGCAATGCACACTGACAATCAGATGGTTAATGATATAATAAAATGCGTAGTAAAAAGAGTGAAAACCAAAGAACAATGCTAAAAGTTGAAACACAAGAGTGTTTCACATGATAAACTTACATAATGTAGAAATTATGGAATTTACATCTGTAAATTATCCATGCTGTACAATGTTATCAAAAGAGGATATAAATTAAACAATTCTTAATTTTATATTAAAACTGTGAAGAATAGTTAAAAATAAAAAATCTTCTTTATTGTGGAATAAACATATATTAGAAACTAGACTATTAGAAAAATAGTTTGAAAATCAAAAGCCTATCCAAATATATTCTTTATGTACTCAGTTTGTTTCATCTTCAGCTAAAACTGGCCTGAATTCCTTTGGCAAATTTTGCAATGTTAAAATGGCCCATCTGTATCTTTACAATATCCTTCATTCTAATTTCTCTGAAACAGTACAGAAGGGAGAATAAAGGGATGAATTAAAAAAATAATGCTGCATTCAAGGAGAGACACTCTTAATGAAAGGACAAGCATATTGTTTCAATGTTCCTGAAAAGTTTGAAATGAGTTTCAGCTAATGCCAGATAAAATGAAATAAAAACAAAAGTGATGAAAAATCATTTAGGATCTTAGAACCACTCTCAGAAATTAGGCTATCCTTAAGTCACTGTGATATCAGCAGTTTGTGACTTCTGTGTTTTAACATGGTGGGTCTTGGATTAATGCTAAAGAACAAAGCTCGCACATTAACCTGGTCAGAATGGTGTCTCTCCAGGTCTGCTAACTCTGCTTTTGGGATAGAAGTATTTCTACAATGTGTTGGTGATATTATGAGAAGTTTCTCTCTGTCTTCGCTCAATTAGTAAATTTTAATATTACTTTAATTTCTAAACAGTATTTTGATTCCTGCTTATACACAAAAACAACAAACTGACGACCAGCTTCCCATTTTGAAATAGAGCAAGACTATTTTCCTTTGGTTTGTAAATTGTCCAGTTCAATGGTTAGGTGTTTCAGATACTCAATGCCATGTCCATCCTGATCTTCATTATTTTCAGGGATGGGTCATTTACAATTTCTCTGCTCAGTTTGTACCAGCATGTCACTGTTCTCATTTTAAAAAATATTCTTTCTTATGTCCAATGTAAATATACCCTAATACAGTTTAAATCATGCCCCCCTCCCTTGTCTTATCACTGGATGCCTTGCTAAATATCACTTATAATGCTCATTTTATATATATACATAAATGGATATAAACTGAATATTATATTATATATTAATTAACTTAATATTCACAGTCCTTTAAAATTTTTCCCATTTTTTGTGCTTGTTCTGTTTTTCCATTTAAACTATCTGGCCAACTTCCTAAAACTTTGAACCACTTTTTATTTTACTTTTTATTTACTGGTGGGTGAAACAGTTTTCCTGCTCCCAAAATAATCATATTTATTTTTCATGTGATTAAGTACTTGTGTCTGTTCCTTTTTATTTCTTCAAACTCTTTCAGTCTCAGAGAAATATTTCCCTAAGATTCCTCTAATTTTACTGTGTGAAAAAGGCTTCAAATCTTCCTTTTTCTGTCTAAAAGTTCGTTCACTTCAACCCTCAGCTGAGATGAAATCTGAAATGGAGCAGGAGACCTTGGGTAAGGTCCAATAAAAGGTGACATGACATCTTCAAAAAGTAGGATAACTTCATGTTTTTATTGCATTCTAGGAATGTTCTTTTCAGCTGAGTTGTCAATGCCTCAACTGACACCAGCTCTAGGTGTGCCACCAAATTATTTTTTAAAAAATCTATTTCAATAATGTAATTGGCAAAAAGATATGGTTGGTGATCTTTTTAAGGTCTAATTTAAGGAAAAAGGTTTCAGCAGTCTCTTTTTTTATTATAAAATTTGATAGTACCATACGTTTTTGTAGAGATCTTAGCAATTAAAATCCTAGTGTCACAAACTGTCTTCTTTTTGATAACATTATTTTCTACAAATTCATCTGACTTTCCTGTCTTTCCTACAACCTGCTAGTTATACTTTATGAATATATATAGAAGGAATATTAGCATTTCAGTCTGAAATTAGTTTTTAAGGTTAGACACCACATTCTCTGATATTAAACCTGTATATTAAACCAAATGTGAGTATATAGTATAGTGTATATATAATATAGTATATATAGTATAGAATTATACATGTTTTATCTTTTCATGCTTAAGAGTATTCACAGAAAATAAGTAAATGGAAGATGTTCTTGGGAAATATACTCTTTTTGCATCATTAAAGGAAGAAGGTATGAAAAGGCTAATTGATATCTCCTTGATAAGTACATTTGTTGTGACAACATTATGACATTTATGGCTAACATCAGCAAAAGTATACACCACAAAACTAGGTAAGTGTCTTCACTTCTTAAAGGAAATACAGAATTTTGAATATAGTTTCTACCATAGGGTAAAATTCGTCTAATTCCTCCATGCAGCTGTGCTTACTCCAAAAAGACCCAAAAAAAGTGAGCAAATAAAATTGATAAAGCCACAAAGGAAAAATAAAATAAATAATGTAAAATGCCAGAAGAGAAAGTAAAGAAAAATAGGTTTTTACCCCTCATTTCAGTTAACCTTACTGAAATGGTAAAGCATAAAATGCTTTTGTGCATAAAACAATATCAAGATGTTTTTCAAAAAAGTCACTAGGAGCACATTTTAAGGTTAAGTGGAAGCGGGCAATGACCAGCAAGATGGCAGCATGAAGTGTTTTATGTATTTAATTGTACAAGATTAGCATGAGGTCTAGGACCTCCTGAAATTTCAAAGCCATTTTGATAAAAAGTAGTAAAGGTTAATTGGTGAAATACTCTATGGCCAATACAAACAAAACTCTATTTTCAAAACATGAGCATAGTAATACAAAGACCACGAATTTTAAATTAACTCTGTAATTCAATATTATTCCACTAATTTGTTACACTTGGAAAAGAAGGATTTATATCTATACATTAAATTAACTTTTCGTCACAGAATGGCCACCTGAAACACCTGAAGTATTTGGTGTTACATTGACAGGTGAGGCTGTGTTGTTTCATATGTCATCTACACAGGAGAAAAAATTCCCAGCTGATTCAAACAGCAAAATAAACACTGTTTAAAGTAAAGTAAATCACTGCAACTTCAGAGCCAAAAAAGTGATTTTCATATCCACATTGAACCCCATACAGGATTCAACACTAGAACATGGGAATATTTCTTGAAGGAACTGCACCCATGCAAAGCCTGTGCTGGAAACAGGTTTATCTTGAAGGACTATTGTCCATGGGAAGGACCTATGAAGGAGAAGGAAAACAATGTGAGGAGAAGCAGCAGAGAGGAGCTGCTGTGGTCTGATCATAGCCCCCAGTTTCCACCCCCCTGCACTGTTCCTGTGCAGGGCAGGAGGTAGAGAATTTGGGGATAAAGAAATGAAGTTGGATGTGGTAGGAGGGTGTTTCAGCTTTGCCTTTTTTTTTCCTCACAATCCTTCTCTATTTTAATTGGTGATATATTATCTGATTTTCCCCATGTTAAGTCAGGTTTGGCTGTGCCAGTAGTTGGTGAATGATTTCTCCCTGTCCTTATTTCAGCCCATGAGATTTCCATCTTATTTTCTTCCCCCTTATTTTGTGGAGGTGGGGAAGGGTGAGTTACAGCCCTTTGAACTGAATTTAAGTTTTAGAAGAAACTCGTGTCAGTACTTACTTTAACCTGATGTGGACACCACTGAGGAATATGAGGGATCTGTATTATCAGCTATTTAAATGAAGAGTCTGCTCAAAAATTAGGAATAGGGTCTTCTTAACTCCATACTATGAAGGGGGAAAACAGCCCAGTTATGTTTATTATCATATCTCTGTCAGACATTTCCAGGAAAACTATTCAAAACATATGAACATATTGCTCTTCACTTGTTTATTTTTGTCCGCAAATTTAGCCCTGCTGAATGGAACAAATGTCTCACTCCACACCTACACATTATTATGTCTATTTTTTCTTCTTCATTTACCCTCTTCCTCATTTTATATTACTGGAAAATCAGTTTTAGCACAAAAAATAACTTAGAGGTTATGGTGTTTTGACAGAACTCAATCTCCCAGTGTGAGGGGGAAAATTGCTGGAATTGAGTCTTGAATGTGAGCTCCAGCTCTGACAAAGGAGCAGGTCTATAGGCTCTGGTAGAGTAGCAACACAGAGTGCTTCTGGCAGTTCCCACCTATGAGCCGTGCTCTGCTGACAGGTACTGGACACCCTTCCCTGACTAGTGTGGCTGAATCTAGTAAGTAAGTTTGGATTGAATTCATTTCTGTGACAGACAAAACAGACTTTACAGTAGGCAAATTGAATTTCTTTGGTCCAGTGACCACTCTGGCATTGCTCCTCTCAAGAAGATTTTCACATTATTGAGGGCTGGTAGGTTTACTTGTAAATAGCTACAGGCGGGACACATTGCAATAGAACTGATTCCTTGTCTGTTCCCATTAAAAAAAAATATCTGTCTACATCTGTCAAGTCTCTCACACAAGTGTGTATAGACAGCCACACATATACAAGGAAAACAAAATGCAAACATCTGCATAAAATTTGATTTTTATTCTGTTGAGACTGTATGCGTATAGCCAGAAAATTCACATAATGGCCTTCATGAGAGACTTAGCCTCACTAGCTATTGTTACAAAACACAATGTGTTTTTAATGGAGTGAAAAGCCAGGAAGTATTATCTATCCTAAATACAGTTATGAATGGGGAATTGGCACCATGTACTTTGATTCAATTAGGTTACAGTAAAATGTCCGCTATATCAGGAAAGGAAATACAAGGACCTCCATATTTAAATTGTAACAACGTGGTTTTGCAAGTCTTGTATCCCACACTGCCTCTATAGTTGTCACTGAATGCAGCCTCTAAGTATTTTCTCTATTTTACTAGATGGATACTGCATATATATACCATAAAACTGCTATAAAACTAGCATCTGTCGAATGTACAAAATTCAATTTTTAGGCAGTTTGTATAGAATATATATATTATGTATATAGAATAGCATGTACATTACTTCATGTTTTTCAGGTGTCTCCATTCACACTGCAGACTTTCCAAACTGCTGTTTATTTTGCTAAAGTCCATTTTTATTCTTCTCAAAGACAAGAAAAATTATTCCTGTCATTTTCTTGAATGTTTTCTTCATTAAATTGGATTCTTATTTCATGTATAATTTTTATTTTCTTTTTTTCCTGACTTTTAAGGAAGGATAGGCACAAAACAAAGAGATACAGAACATTCAAGTAATAAGGATTTTTATTATTATAAATCATCATAAACAATATCATTTCAGAATGAAGCACACAGAATACCTTCACTGATCTTCTCAGTTGGTCCCAAATCACAATCAGCAATGTGGATGAATGAGGCAGAAATATTCCACTGTATTTTTAAAAGACATTCAAAGGACAGAGTAGAGCTCCAACACAGCATGGGAAAACACAAGTCTAACAGAAAGATGCATTTTTGTTGTTTCTCATATTAATCTATTATTTAGAGCTCCCTTGTTTCAAGTCATCATTGCAGCACCAATACCTCTTTGATGAGGTAGAGTCCTCCAGGGAGCCAGTTATTATGGTGGCCAGCAAAGAGATACTTTTTCATTATTGTCTAGGGTTAAGAGACTGGTTTGTGAGGTGGTGAAATAAATAGGAAATATGAAATATTTTAAAAGCAAAATGAGACAGTTTTTTCTAGAAGCAAAGGAAGCACAGGGATAATTTAATACTTTCTGGCAAATCTTTCAGCTCCTGTCTTTCAGAAGTCATCATTTATGTGAGTCACTTGGAACAGAAAAACCTAGACACATTTCTAATGTCTTTTAACTATAGAAAAAAATAATTAGTTTGAGAACTATAACTTCAATTAATCAATGAGAGAAGTTTATTGTCCTATTTCAGTTGCTTTTCATAAAAATTGATGTTGGATTATTATCCCTATAACTTAAAGAATTGCCTATATAAATTTTCATTGACTCAAACCTATTTTTTGCATAACCACACTTTACGTATTTGATGAGTTTAGTCAAAGATTTTCAGCTTTATTGTGTGTTTGTTTTTTGATTTTTCAGACATGGGTAACCTCTAAACAGTATGTGTTTTTCCTTCCTGTTCAGCCCTAACATGCCCCATTGGTGCCTGGAAGATTGAAAATGTATCTATCAGAAAGATGCTTATGAGACAGTGTATGTAATTCTGTATATATGAGTATTAGATAACCATAAAAAAATTAGATCGATGAAATAGAAAACGGGTATTAAATAAGTAGACTTTGATCAATTCTAACCAACAGTCTCACTTTCACAGTTGTTATTGCATAGCTTCAAATAATAATGACCTAAGTCACCTCACTTTTTTTTTTTTCCCAGGTTTATTACCTGCATGTTTTTACAAACAAATCCTAAGCAATGGTGAACTTGCATTGTTTCCTTTTAATTGTGTATCATAGCATTGGTAGTATGTTTTTAGGCATGCAAGTTTCATAAGCTACTTTTTGGTTCCCATGGGATGCCTTTCCTACTGACACTTCCTCCACCCAAAAATGATTTTAAAGTGCTTTCTATTTTTTATTTTTTTTAAATTGGTGTAACACAAACAAGGTTAAAATAGAATTTCAACTATTTATTTTCTACCCTTTCAGTAATTAACTCCATTTTGTGGAGGCATATTTTTAAATAGTTTTTATGTTTTTATTTCTACTTTTGCAGTATAGAAATTAACAGCAAGAGAGCCTTAAGTTTTACAGATAAATACGTTTTAACTAACTATAAATCATATTTAGATAGTTTTATTTTTGTATTGCAAAACACATACATTGTATTTGGATAAAAAGGTGCTAGCCACTTTTTCTAATATTTTTAAGGAAAAAAAAAATTGGTAGAGTAGCAGCAAAGCAAAAAATATGCTTTTAAAAAAAAATTTAGTTTTTCTAAGATTCAAATATACATCACTTTGTTTGCAGTTAATGATGACTGGGTACAGTAACTTCACAAGGTACATCTCAGAGAGGTCATTCAGTGAAAAGGGATCTAACGTTTGAAAACCTCCGTTTGAATGCAAATGTGTTTTTCAGCTTTTGTACATCACAAGGCGTGTGCATCTGTGAGTTTTTAAACCCCAGTAAACACTGTGTAGGGACCACTGAGAGTCTGATTGTCGGTTTAAATTTTTATTTTTCCTATGCCACCACACAGTCTGTAAAATTATTTATTCACTTGATGCAGTTTGAGAACTCTAGATGAGAGCATTCAAGTTTCTTGTTTCCTCATTTACATCCTCCTTTTCTTTGACTTTCTCCTCAGGAATTTTTCTTCACTGTACAGTATTCTGTGAAAAAAATGCTCTTCATCTTATTGTCTCTTCACCTGGAAAGTCATCTTTTTAGTTCAAGATATCATCTATATCTACAGTTCAGGGCTCTTCTGTGCTTCTGTCCCTGTTATCACAGTCTTGTCCCAAGTTCTTCACTTCCACTGGCCCTATTTGTAATTTCCTGGCCTCAAGAATGGACAAATGTCTCGTGGTTTGGCAGTGCAGTTTCCCACTCATTGTGAAACTCTTTACCTTAGCATTCTAAGAAAATCTTGGATTGTCTGAGAGGCAATTTCTTCTATCACAGGAGAAGCAATGTCAGTGAATATTTGACCACAATGAAATAATGGTTGCAATTGTTCTTAAAACTTTGCAATTTTTTACCAGACTATGCAATTCAGCAGTGTAACTAGTAGTAGATGAACCATGTAAGTGTCAATATTTTTATGCTTATTAAATCAATAAACATGTAATTAAAAAAAATAGGAAAATGGAACTGTTGAACTGTCAACTTTCATAGTGTTTCTGAGCCAGTTGTGCATCATCTGGCTGAGCAAATAACTGACTAAGTAATTGCTCCTAGTCTAGTGAGCTTAAATTGAAAGTCTAAACTACTTTTAAAGTCATCCAGTGATTTTATTAACTTATAAATCCTTTGGTCTGACTGAGCCCTTTGTTGAGAAAATACATTCTGATTTTTTTCAGAAGTATCATATGTTGCACTTCTAGTTATAGAATTTTCATTAACATTTTACTTGCCTAACTTCAGCAAAAGCATAAACTGATAGCATTAACAAAGTGACTGCAATGGTATATGGGAAACTAATGTCAGGGTGCACAGCATTTGTTGGTAAAGTACACAAAATATCCTAGGATACAAATCAGACTTAGTTCAGAATTTACTGAATAGCTTTGTTTTCATTCTCCTTTAATGAGTATTATTTTTTTAGATTGCATTTTCTTAATGTTACACATGCTGAGGATATAGATCGGCATATTGATGGAATCCAGTATGAATTCTTGTGTTGTGTGGTTACCATCAGTCTTGATTGCATTTGCTGAGGGTGAAATTTGAGGAGCAGGTTGCTTTGGGCATTTTTGTTTATTGATTAATATTTTCATTCTTAATGTTGTCCTAGTGTATCTCCTTCTCTTTTTTTTTTTTTTTTTTTCTCTTTTCATTATTTTTATTTATTTTTTTTCACTTTTTAAGCAGATTTCTCTTCTGTTACATTATCTATTTTACTTGTCATTTTAATGATCACTTTTATGTTTTCTTGGTGCCAGTTTAACATTCTGCTACTGATTAACATTTTCGTCATATTTACTGGAGCTCATGTTGTACATATGAGAATACTTCCTTTATTTGTCTCTTAAATTTTCTTTTTCCCTTGTTAGTGGTTTTGCTCTCTCAGTTTCAATGTTCTGGCTGGTTGCAATTACAAGTTTTCCCAGCTGGGAGCTTGTTTCATTTTTCTTGGTGTCTGTGACATGCTAATCTAATGGAACTGTAGTTCAAATTGTTTTGTCTCTCTGTTTTGCATCTTCTTTCCACACAATATAAATGATGACTTCATTGATATTTTTCTCTTAGGGATTTTAAAGAAAAACGGTAGTTAAAAAAACTGGTCCTACTCTGTGACCCTTTATAGTAAAATAATTCCCGAGTGGAGTTTAACGAAAAAGGTTGATGTCTATAACTTATGAAAGACCTGATAGTTTGAGAAAGCTACTCTAACTGTCATGGTAAACAAAAAAGCTGGCAATGAGGGCTGGTGATAAAAATAGGTCAAAAGCATCAGAAGTCTCTGCTTAGTTTTTGACTTGTGCCTAAATCATATTTTGAAAGCTGCTGGGGTTGTGGGAGCTTCTTAATCTTAGAGGATACCAACTGCTTTGATGGAATCTGATAAACACTGCATTTGGTAGGCCTCGGTAAGTAAAGGGTTGTATAATCAGAGTTTTGTACTCTTGCTTACCAGTGTGTATCAGCTCTGTTTTTTGAAGAGACAGATATATCTCTGTAGCTTGTGATGCCTTAAAGAACCTAGAAATGAAACACTCTTTTGAGATAATATTAATATAGAAGGTAGTATAAAGGCTGGTCTTCATTGGAGACCTCAAAGGGGCACATATGGAAAATGCCCAAATTCACACCCCTGCACAGAGGTGAATACAGTTTTATAAGTTTTGCAAATTAGCATAACTGACAAAAATCCCCAATTGGAGACATAAGTGGTGAGTTAATCCTTCCAGGTTCAACCCCTTTCTAAATCCTGCCCTTCAGACAGGAACTAAACTTTGTGAATATGTGTTTTGAAGAGCTGGTTTCAACCTTGGCACCCAGGAAAGAACCAAGATAGGATATCTTTCCCCCTGCCCACTGCCCCTCTCCCCCTCCCCGCCAAGGGCCTGGAGCTCTGGAATGTGTTTTTTGTTCTCTGCCTAAGGAAAAGGTAGGGAAAAGTACTGTGACTAGCTACAAATACGGTAATAGGTTACAGAGCTGCAAATATATGTGTAAAGAATATAGAGAACATATAAAAGCAAAAACCATTCTGGCAACACTTGACAGAAAGATGTACATGAAAGAAAATGCAGGGCTTTATTTTTACAAGGATGCGGGCTGGAAAACACTCTTTGAAAAGATGCTATGACTCATTATTTCAATTCTTCAGACTAATTGCAAATTGCCTTATTTACTTAAGGTTGATTAAATTGTATCCTTCCTATTATTTTTGCTGATTGGTTGGATGAAGTGACTTGTGTAGGTGGATATGATATCAAGACTTTTGGGTAAATTTTTTAAGACTCTGATCCCATGAGTGTTCGAAACTCTGATCTTGTAAAGCCTGTTTTGGAAAATACTGTGATTTTCCAGAAACTTCACTGAACTTGGAGCAGATACATAAACCAATTATAGTAAATATATTTATTAATTTTGAATTAGCTAATTAATTAGTTATAATTAAAATGGTCTTAGGGCAGGATAGAAAGAGGTATAAATATATGTAAAATAAACTAATTAAAAGTAAAAATTATTAGGTGATTGATTTATTTATCCTGCCCTGGTCTGTGATTCAGATTTCTGCTAGATACAGGAAAATGTAGGCTTTAGTAATCTGTATCAGATATCACAGAAAAAAATACAACTTTTCAATATTAAGAATGGTAGCAGAGTTTGTATGTGTCCAAATATTTCTGATTTATTTCTTCCCCCCTGTTTATCCTGCTGTTGATTTCTGGATGTTGTGCAATGCACTCTTTCAACAGTATAGCTGCTCTCCTTTCTAAGAATTGCTTGCCAAACACTTTATCAATTGTGTCTAGATTAAATTTCAGATAGTTATTATCACTGGATTACTCCATCAATTAAAAAATCAACAAAAAAATAAAGTTTCCTAGTTATTTGAACAATACAATAACAGTAATACTTCAGAGTGTTAATCAGTATTAATACAAGAACTTTTTTCTTTGAATCTCATCCTTTTATAAACGTAAGATTGTGTACATATGGTGAAAGATTATCAGCATTTCACAATTAGCTCTGCATTAATGAATTCAGTTGACAATTTATTTATGATTTCAAGAAAAAAACTAATTGATTTTGCACTTTCTGAGGAATCTACATTGATTTTTTTTTCTAAGATCCAAAATTTAGTTGACTAGCTAACTTTAAGTGGCTGTAGCCTTTGAAACTGTTGAACTGATTGAGTATTGATGTATAAAATTAGAGAATTTACACAGATAAGTGGAAGAAAGTTATTTGGACACTGTATTTAGATTCCTATTAATGCAGGCAACTAGACAGTGTTTCTCTTCCTTAGAATCATTTTAAAACTAGCTAGACCTTTTTTCTCTATTATTCTAATTGAAGGCTGGTCCTTAGTCTTTTAATGGTTAGAAACTTTAAACTAATTTCAATTCTAAATTTATTCGTGACAGTTTTATACCCATGTGCTCTTGTGCCAGCATTGTCCTTCAGCTTAATTAGTTTTTGTGTTTCCCCAGTGTTTACCCCCTAGTTTATTTATAGCAAGTAATTATATCTCCTCTCTGAGTTTGTTTTTTAATCTTTTGGAATACAATCAATGAAAATCACTGTTAGATAGATTATAAACTTAGGTTCAGAACTTCAACATGAGAATGTAGGATACAATGTTAGTATATTGCATAAGGGACTCTGGGCAATATCATCAGTAGTACTTTAGCATTCAAAAGATCAATAGAAAAGCTTGTTAATACAAACCTGTCTGGAGGGTAGTGGAGTGTGAGCTAGTTGGATGGATTGTTACGTCAGGGGACCGAGAAAGGCACAAACACATTATAATTTCCTCATGAAATCTAGAGCTGTCACAGAAAAACAGTTGCTCATTATTGTTACTTTAAAAAATATTTCAAAAGATTGTGTCATCTGAGGCATAGCTTTGAGGCACAAATTATATATGCCAAACTGTGGCATTCGTTACATGAGCAGGACCAGAGTTGAGATATATCTAAGAGAATAATTAAGTACTTCTCCTTTAATTCCTACAGTTTCACTGGGAAAACACATTATTTTGTGGTTGCAAATTATTTATAAAGACAGAGAGGTAGATATTTATATGCATATATTTTGCATCCATGTGTATTTGTACACCTATATGATTTTCCACAAATCACTTTTATATTTCATAATTGTAGGAGTGGGGTTGATTTATGGTTTATCTACTTTTAACAGGTAAGAAAGAATAATACCAAAAAAATAGATTAAATAAATAAAAATAATGTCCCAATACCCAATTTCTGCTCTATCTTCTGAAGGCCAACTACAGTAAAAAACAAGATTCAGAGTTGAATTCACATGGATGGTGTGTTTGTTGCTCCTCAAACTTTAGGGATTATAAAGTTAAAAATGCAAAACTTGATAATTTGGTTTACTTGTGACGTAGGTACTTGATTCAAATACCATCTGGCCTGCAATAGAGAACAAATGGAACTGAAATGGAGATACAGTATGTTTTTGCCATACTTATTAGAAGAATAATTTTTAATAAAGCAATGGATTTTTTTTAACTTTATGTTTTGTTTTTCCTTTTTTTTTTTCTCTGCTGCATTATTTATTTTACTCTCAAGTACTTTTCTTGTTGATCAGACAAAAATAATCTAGAAAGTATCATATATCTGACACAGATGACAACAATGGTCAGTTTCAAAATTGTATAGAGCTGTAAATTATTCCTGAGGATTCTTAATTTGCCCATATTTGCTCATTCCTTCTGTACTCATTATATTTTGACATCTCCTCTGTTTCAAATGCAGTTTCTGTACTTCCCCAGCAAAGGTAGCCATGACTCATTTTGCTGTCTCATTTTCCTTCAGAGTGTCTTTTACTACTTGGAGAAGTAATGTGTTATTTCTTGCATGGGAAATGAAAATGATAATTAGAAATCTCATTAAATATATTATAAAAACTTCAGTTCTAGTTTCTGAGAGGTTCTAAAGGATAAACTCTTGATCTCAAGATCTGGAAAACAAATTGAAAACACAGGAAGAGTGACAGTTTATTGCATTATGTAATGCTTTTTGCTTACTGGCTTAATATTCCTATTTCCTTTTTCCATCTTTTACATCAATTATATAATTTTTAAAAATCCATCTTTCTTTACCTTTTTGTTTTTCTTTAGTTTTTTAATATTTTTTTTAGTCATTAATATCCATGGTTCTCTACAAAAATGAATCAGTCATGTAAATCAGTAACACCTTGAGAAGAGTGATTAACACACGTTGCCTTGAGAAAAAACTTAATTTTTTCTAAACTTTAAGTGTAATTCCAGTCCCTGGGTGCTTTATAATTCTATTCAATGTTTACATGCTTATTTTTTTCCAGCACATGATTCTGTGCAAAACACAGAATTCAAAATTATGACCAAATAACTTTTGCTCTAATAATCTCACATTTAATATGAGCCTCTTAACGTAACTCTATACAAATATTGGTTCTTGGTCTAAAAAAATGTTATAACTGCTGATATTATTCAATGATGTATACAGTGCTAACCTAAAAAATTACTTGTAAGTAAATTGGATGCTGTCTATTCTCTTAAAATTATTTTTAAAAATCCCAAAACAAAAAAAAAAAAAACCCAACACCATATTTATTTCAGACCTTAAAATCACTTTTTGACATATGTGTTGAAAAGACCAATGGGAAAATTGTTTGGGAAGTCATGTCAGAGATCAAAGGAGTGACCTTGGACTATGAACAAACTAAAAAATTTCTGTGAACTTTGCCTCAAGCCTTAAGATCTTCCACTAGTAGATTGTTCACACTCTTCCCAGGAGAACTGGTCCAGTGTTTCACTTTCTGGTCATCAGAAATTTTTTCATTATGACTGGTCTGAAATTTCCTTTGCTGCCATTTAAGGCCATAATTGTCATCCCATGAACAACAGACCTAAAGGAAACATAGTATTCCTTCCTTACTGCAAGAATTCCAATGACAGCCGGCTTGAAGACTCTTATTTCAATCCACCTCAGAATATTTCCTACTGAGAAAAAGATACCAAATCACAATAAAATTCAGCTGAGGAAAATGAGATTTATAAAGTATACACAGTGAATTATACAGGATGTCTTATTAATAAGTACTTAACAGAATCAAGGACTTCACATCATCATCATGCCACAAAAAGAAGTGTTTCCATTCTCAGAAATGGTTGATATGTCAAATGGCCACCATTCTGCCACGGCCTTTGGTAACTCTTTGTAATTACATTACTTCAACCAGTGGTTTGAAAGCAAGAAGCTTTCAAAGACAATTTATGTATTTTGAAATTTTTATTTTCTGCTTTTAGGCAGAATGATAGAAAGACTGCCCAAGCTAACACCAGTGAACTGAAATACCAGCTGAGAAATGGCCTTTATAGAAAGTCTGAATTTTCAGTTCTGGAAGAAGCAGGACTGTAAGCTCATTTTTTTGCTAGTAAGTATTTTATTGGTTGGCTTTTACAACAGATTGCATTAAAAAAAGCCCAACCAACAAACCAACCAACCAACCAACTAACCAACCAACCAACCAACCAACCAACCAACCAACCAATAAAATAACAGTGAAAAAATGTATTTGTGTATGTATAAATTCATATAATCCAACTGGATCTGTACTTAAGCTATCAAGTTACTAAAGAATTGCCAGTTCCTGTCCAGATAATTTATATTAATATGTGTCTAGTAGTTAAATAGACTGTGTTATACTTTCTAACTGCTCTGAGCTTAAAGGAATTCCCAAGAAACTGGCCTTGAAATGTGGTACAAGTAGCAGAAAAGTATATCAGAATGTTATTTTGAAGCCTCAATAGGACCGATACTTATAAAATCCTGCAGGTAATTTAAGAAAACTTCCTTATATGTAAACAGAACAAAGTTGGGTTTTTATCAGTGGAAAAAAACTACATGAGGATTTGAGAAACAGAAATTGGAGAATTTGAGCTGCATGAAAAATACATGACATTTATTTAAAAATTAATCTGTAATTCTACCAAAATTTATAGCTATATTTAGAATTTATAGCCTATATTTATAATACTGTGTATTGGTACTCAATTTGTGGACTATTAATTAGTCCTGTTTTAAGAAAATTTACATTTTATCATCTTGTATTCAACCACATGCATCTTGAACTAAAGATGTTTGTATTTTTAGTTTAAAATCCAACTGTATAGAATGTTTATTTAAAAAATGTAAAATTCTATCTCCTATCAAGGTAGACATTCTTCATTTTGTGTTACTTTTGTATAACTTTTTTCTCCCGATTACTGTTAGCAATTCTGAGGGATAAAAATGGCAAATTTTTCTGTCCTTTTTAGATTATATCCATCACCAGTGTTTTCAATATCAGAGTCTTCAAAAGCCTGGCAGATATTTCTATGATAATGCTATGTCTCACATACCTGTCTGTTGCAGACAGGTAGAGATATTATAAAAGAAAGACCTCATAAAATCATAAAAGGCCTTGCTCTGCTAAATTAATAGCTGGCCTGCTGCTTCTTCTAAGTGCTGCTAGCTTGCTTCCCATGTGAAAAATCATAACAAGAAAGTTCGTTAACACAATAAACAATTCCTGGATGAAAAACAACTGGCACCTGTATAAACAGGGAATCTATCCCATGAGAAACAGTGAAGAAAATATGTAAACAATTCAAGAATAGAGAGATTCGTTGGAAAAGTAAAATTCCTTTTATTAACCAATAGAGTAATCAGCAAGAAAGCTATTAACCAGTTAAAGTTGCACACGAGTTCTGTAAAACCTGTATAAAATGAGTTGTGTGAATAAAGAAGTGTTCTTTCCTGCATGAAAAAATTAGAGTCTCAGATGATTTATTTCAACATATATCAAAGGATTTGTTTTGAATTTCAACGATCTGCTATCATGTTAAAGAGAGCAGCAAGAAATAGCAGGATCAAAATATGCATATTCTGTAACAAACTGCAGCAATATTCAGAACAGTATGGCTGCTGGCTCGGCACAACAAAATTTAAGATGGAGTGCACTGAAAGCAATATACATTTTCAGGCTACATAAATCAAAAAATCATTTTTTGGAATGAGTTGCCTAGTAGGGGCTTTGTTCCTTTTTCTGAAACATCTGGCATCTGCTGTCATTGAGAGAACATTATTGTGCTGGGCAGAACATCTATTTGCTGTGATATGGCATTTCTTACGTTCAGATACAGCCCATCCTTGTAAATTATTGCTATTTTTTGCTGGAAAAAGGACTGGCCAGACCAATACTGCTGTTGCAGGCCCTTTTCCTTTTTCTTTTCAAATTGTGTTCCTTGCTGTGCCCTACATGAATGATGGAGCTTGTTTGTATTCTCAGTAACAAGAACATACAGGCTTTATCATTCATTACCAAATGCCACAAATTCCCATCTTCCATTGGTCTATTTCTGAAGAATATTAGTAACATTCTTAATCTCAGAACAAAACAAAGGAGTATATTTCCAAAGAAGCATGAAAGCAAGTAATTTAGACATATAAAGACTTCTTTAATAGACTTAGCTCCAGTTTTCAGAAAATAACTGTCTATTTTGTTGTAAAAAAAAAAATACACTTTCATTACAGGTCACAATTTTTTTTTCAGTTTCTAGTTTACCTTAGACATGGACTTGAGTGAAGTACCACCATTTTTATGAGTTTAGTTTCCAAGAAAGGAAGGACAGTGAAAGTGAAAAGAAAGCACATGTTCATTGAGAAATACTGCTTAAACCTTAAAGCTTAACGGTGAATGACAGCACTGAAAAGGAAAATTATTAAGCAGGTCCTTCTTGCAAGAATAACAATTTAAAATTTTTCTGAATGGAGGAGAGGGAACCCTTTTTTGCAGCTTTTTGGCTTTGAGTGGAAGCAACCCTACTGACTGCCTGAAATGCTGCTGCTGTGAAGCTGTGCTCTGGTTCCATAGCATCATCAGGAGGCCAGGGTGATTCATCACTCACTGTGGAGACAAGCACACCTATTGCTGCACTTCTGGTAGACTTTGCAAAAATATGAGATTCTCATCCAAGGCAGTTGTGGTGACAAAGCTCCTTGAAAATCTGAGTCAACAAATTAGGACTTCAGAGTAGTAGATTTACTTCAATAAATTAAGAATTAATTCAAAATATACATACATACATACATTAATTAATTAATTGTCCTTTATACCCTGAGCTTTGGTCTATATGGCTGTAGTCAGAGCTATTAGGGCCATTTAATCCTAAGGTTCCAGGCATTTTTTTGTTTTCAGACATCCAGCTGTCTCTATATGAGTGTGTGTATGAGCGTGTGCAAAGTGCCAGTTTGCATGTACCAGAGCATGCCGGTGGTGGGGCCAAGGCTTAAACCACTGATTAGACACAAAAATTAAAGGGTCAGCAATGGAAATGGTAGCAGTAGTACCTGTCTTTCCTATGCCTGATAAAGGCTGGGGTAGTTTTTTTGCCAGCCATTTCCCAGAAGATGTTTACACAGTTATATTTTAATTAAACCACAAAATATTCCTACCCCAGTCTCCCTGTCTGGGTTCAACCATAAAGTTTCTACAACGTGAAAAGCGTAGAGATCAATATGGGTTGTGATTGATTGAAGTTTGAAGTATTTCTTCGATTTGAGAAGGGGCTTTATGGAAGAGGGACTGTCATCTGCTGGAGTAAATTCTTGTGTCTGAATGATATGAACAAGGAAAATCAGAATATTTGGGTAAGTTGTGAGCATTACTGTCATAATGTTCAGGACTAGGAACTGTATTTCCCCCCATTTTTGAGTTTTCATGTAGAAATTTAATTTTGTTTTCTTAGCAGTATCTGGATTATTTCTAGAGATTAACTTTTATGTTGGTAACAAAGGAGTTATGCATCCAGAAAGTGATTTGTCTTACACCTCTTGATAAATTAGATTTTGATAAACAGACCCTCAAGTAATCTTCCCATTCTTAGCTCTTGACAGAAAAAAAGAAGCAGTGTCCTTTCCTCTGGTATGCAACTTTTACTAAAGTGGAAGGTAAAGTGAAGAAAATAAACTAATTAGGACAGACAACAGATTGTAATGGATCTACTAAATCTAAATGAGTAAATTTAATACTGTTACAACTTTATTTCTTGGTCATCCTACTCTGTGCTTGGTATAGCATGAATTTTTCACACAACAAAATACACTAAAACTTGGAAATTCCTACATGTAGAAGTATTTATTAGTCTACATGAGGTAGTCAGAAAGTACACTTTTGACTCAGCTTCTACACATGAGCAAGTCAAAAAGACATTTAGAAACCAGAAGAAAATGAAAAATATTGATCTTTGAGGAAGGATGCTTGTGAGAAAAGGAAGTAGGGAGAAAGACTGACAACACACATGGAGAATTTTCATATTGGGCTCAGCAGCAGTGGTATGAAACAGCAAGAATAAAGGTAAAATTGGCACTAGAATTTCGCAAATTTGTGATTTTGGATGCCGTTCAAATACATACTTCGCATTCAATTTCAGCAACGCATGAAAGACAACTCAATTTTAATTTGTTATTTATTGTATATAAAAATAGGTTTAAAAAAAAATCATAAAATAGGGAGATTTAAGAATAAGAACAATAAAAGATTTCTATATGTAATTAAAATAAGTAAAACCCACTGCTTTATGAAGTCTCTCAACAGAGTCAGATAGAAAAAGGGCCTGAAAATATACAGCTTAATTTTAAAAATCTTCAGCTATAGTTTAGTCCACTATAAATAATAATGGCATTTCCATTGAATCAAAATGCCTTGCACATTTTCTTGCAAATGCAAACTGTCTCATCTCTGCTAATTTGTTGAGACAATGTTTTTAGTTGGAATGAGGTGCCTTTTATTCTATATAGAACATATTTCTAAATATGACCTTTTCCATTCATTCAGATTTTTTAAAAATTGTATTATAAATAAATGCATAATTTATAGATGCGTCTTTAAAGAACAATATTTGTTGCAGCGGCCTCAGGGAGACAAAGAGTTACATTGTCCCACCCCAAACCCCTTGTGAAGGGCGGCCCAGGAGTTCTGATTGGGTTTGAGTCCCTGGGGGGTTCTCCCTTGGCGTGTTTCTAATGGTCCCTGACCCTGAACTCCACCCTCAAAGGTGTAAACCCTCGGTTCTGTCCCTCAAAAACCCCTGCTGTGCCTCTGTTCAGGGCTCTCTGTTCTGGACCTGAGTTTGTTCCCATGCTGAATAAATAAATGGTTTCATGAACGGGAGCCCGTCTCGTTGGTGTTTGATGCTGGTCCCCAGAACCCTGCTGCTTCCCTGGACGAGATCCTGAGGTTGCAGACTGCAACAAATGGTGAGAGAATGCGGGCATCCAGTGAAGCACCAGGAGAACAGCAGGACCCGGCTCCATGGACACCTCGTAAGTCCCCGGCTGATGGCTTGAGAGCCGGTGAGACCCCTGCCTTAGAAAGGAGGACTCGAGAGTACCTGGCAGGGAAGCTGGGTTGAGAGTGCCTCGGGCATGGGGGAAGAAAAGGGATTACGGAGGTGTGGGAGCCGAGACCAGACGCTGGGACAAGCACCTAACATCACCCAACGAGACGTATTATGGACGATATCAACATTATGGACGATTCTATTAACACTATGGACGATTATGGACGATATCAACATTATGGACGATTATATCAACATTATGGACGATTATGGACGGTATGGATCTTCCGGTGGACTGTTTTTGTCGTCTGTGGAGTTCCTTTTTTGGTGTATACCTTCCTGTACCTTCCCCTTTCCTCTGTTCCTAAGGGCAGGACAAAGGGTGAAAAAAGCTAAGATGGCTCGGGGTTGCTGCCGACTCCCCGTCACCCCGGTGTCTCTGCCATCCCATCCCCCGTTTTCCTGAAGGCAGGCAAGGGACGGAGAACATCCAGAGTGCTGCGGGTCTGCTGCCGTCTGCCCGCCGTTCCGTGTCCTCCTTCACCCCCTGTCTTTCCATATTCCCCGTTCCCTGGCCGGGAAAGCCTGTCCCGGCCTCCCCCCCCATCCCAAGATGGCGCCGGCCACGCTGCCTGGGATCCCTGGTTTCCCGCCTTGCTCCTTCTTTTCCGGTCCCAAACCTTCCCTTCCCAAACCTCCCAGTAACTCCTGCTTGGCCCCATCCCTTTGTTCGGTGCTCCACCCCTGGGGGCTGTGCCTTCTCCATCGTGGGCAACACCTCCTCCGGGGAAATCGAAACTGTAACCGAGCTCCGAAAGCCAGTGTTACACTGAGATCATCTAAAGGGGTGACGCCCACATGGGAGCCGGAGCCGAAGCTGGAGATCGAAGAATTCTGCCCCTCGTAAGAGGAGATCTAAGAGCTGCACCCTTCCTAACAGAGAATCCTAAAGTGGAAGAGACTGAACAAAAAAAAAAAAAATTATGCTTGCATTAAGTACCATCACCGTTTAATTTGCCCGGCGTAGTCCGAGATTTAAGTGTTTGTTTTCAATTTTGTTTTTTCTGTTTGCTTAATGTGTTTTGTTATTGAGCTATTGGTGTCCCACAAAGCAAAGTGGGTGCTCTGTGGAAGAGGTGAGATTTTAAGGTGTATGTTTGGAAACATTTTAAGCTCCTAATTAAAATTTGAAAAAAAAAAAAAAAAAAAATAAAAAAGGAGCAGATGTTGCAGCGGCCTCAGGGAGACAAAGAGTTACATTGTCCCACCCCAAACCCCTTGTGAAGGGCAGCCCAGGAGTTCTGATTGGGTTTGAGTCCCTGGGGGGTTCTCCCTTGGTGTGTTTCTAATGGTCCCTGACCCTGAACTCCACCCTCAAAGGTGTAAACCCTCGGGGGTTCTGTCCCTCAAAAACCCCTGCTGTGCCTCTGTTCGGGGCTCTCTGTTCTGGACCTGAGTTTGTTCCCATGCTGAATAAATAAATGGTTTCATGAACGGGAGCCCGTCTCGTTGGTGTTTGATGCTGGTCCCCAGAACCCTGCTGCTTCCCTGGACGAGATCCTGAGGTTGCAGACTGCAACAAATATTTGATTGTTCCAAATAAACAAACACATGTTTTCCTTGTATTTTTTTTAAATCCTCAGATTTAGGTCATATGTTTGTAAAGACAACATGTAAACGACGAAAACAAGGGCTATCATTTATTGCTGTAGAAGATCTATACATTATAAATAACAGTTGTACTTATTTCTTTGATTTATAATTCAAATGTTTACATTAAACAGTAATTATATCTATTATTGCTATAATCATGAATATCAAATTCTACCCCCCATGCAATTTTATGCAACCATGCTGCTAAAATGGGCCAGACATAAACTCGTCCTGCTTCTTTGTCACTACTTGATATCCATTAAAGTCCGTCATATTCCCAAAGACAGATTTTCTGTCTCTATAAAAAATTAATTTAAATAAGACCATTTCAAATTCACCTGTCTAAAATCAACTTTAGAGTCCAAACAATATAGTCATTTTAGAAAAGAAAAAAATAGTATTCTCTTGCTAACTAGTTAAAAAACTAATCATTTTTTTAAAACAAAAATAATACTAATTTTTATTTTCTTTTATTTTTAATTTAATGCTGTAAAATTTGGGTATGGTTTACTTACTGTCTTCCGTATTATCATTTAGAAGACATCTGGCACAGAGACTGCAAGTGGACAAAACAAGCATGATGAAAAGATTGAAACTGCCCAACAGAAGGTTTTTCCTGAACAGGTCATAGTAGAGAGGAAGAAGGCCATCAGACAAAATTAAAAGTGAGCATCTAAATGTGAAGTTTAACTTGCAAAGTTGTATTAAAGAACAGGGAGAATTATTGCAGCACAGGATAATGTTGGTGTGAAAATACCTGTACATGGTGTAATGCTCCCAGGAATGGGTACATTAGTTTTGGTGGGAAGAGGTGAAATTGGTTGGGAAGCAAGCCCCCATGATCAATTGTGTGTATGAATACGTGTGTGATTGGACCATTTGAGGATTAGTTACAAAAAAGTTTGCAGAAATTTTTAGATGGTTTGTTACAGTCTAGTGTTGTAGATACCTCTTGTATGATGGATATCGATCCTGCATGTGTGGTTCTCTTATTGCTGCTTAATTGCTGTGTCATTAATTGTTGTGGTGCATCTAAAAATCTTGGTACCTCCCAAGGGTAAAACTCACCTCTGTTTTGTGTAGTTAGTTCCTACCTGAGAACCTTTTCCCTTTCCCCTGTCCCATTGGCTGTGACCTCCCTGTATCCCCCGATCACCCCCGCCCCCTGGTATAAGAGATAAGACCCAGGGCATTTCGGTCTCTCTCTTGCCCCGGATGGATGACAGACAGTGAACCTGGGATTATTCCAGCAAGTTTGGGCCTCCTGTGTCTAGATACTTTGAGTCCGTGTTGTATCCACTCCAGGACCCCCTCCGCCACCTGCGTCCTGAAACCAGCGGGGCTCTCACCACGGTGGGTGGGACAGAGGGGTCCCCCCAAGAGAGGATTGCAACAATTAATTAGTCAATAAACAGGTCTGATCCTGATTTGGCTCAAGCAGTTTTTTCTTGTGGTAACTCCTGGAGGTAGAAAACAGGACTAAAGAGAGCTGTCTTAGAATGACAATGTCCACCTAAATCAGACAAAACCCAAAGCTCAACCACAACAGAAAAAAGAAGTTTTAAAATGTAGGTTTTAAGTTAGCGGCCTTTGTATAAAAACAACTGTGCATTCACAATCCTTTCTTAAGGCTTATGATTTCTTGTTCTTTCTGCAAGTATGACAAGCACAAAACTCCTTTTTTTCCTCCCCAAAATTATATAACAGTAGTGTCTTGATTAAAAGAGCCTTGCTGCCAGGTCATGAGAACTGACAAGGATTTTGCTTATGTTCTCAGCTTTAAGAAGGAATTAGGTTTATTTTCTTGTCCAGCTAGCTGAGGCAAATTAATATCTTTTACTAAAAGCTGCATCAATTAGGTAATCTACATAAAATCAAGAGATTTGGAAAGAAGAAAACACTTCTTCGGCCCCATCTGATTAAGAAGCAGATGTGTTCTTGGCAGTAACCAGGTAGAAATGACAAGAAACAAACAAACAAACAAAAACAGAAAATGAAAAGAAAAGAACTGATTTCTGCAATTACTCTGATGGGTTAATTGCAGAAACCACTCACTGTCCTCCACTTTTCCAGTTGTTAGGGTCACTATTTAATATAAAATGTTGCTTCTAATAATTTTCACTATATGTTTACTGACATGTACATTTAAAAGCATAAAAATTAGTTAGATGTAGTGCCCCCAGCTGTGATCATGAAAGCTAATATTATTGTTCTTTCACAGCTCCTCATGTGCTAAAGCAAATGACATTTTAGAACGCTTAGTATTTAAAATTACTTTTAGACAGAATTTGACAGCTAACAACCAACATTTAAGATAAACATATTTTTCTTTCTCTGTTACACTGGAAATTGCCTCACTACCATGACTCTGATCACTTTCTCTTAGAACCATTTTCACACAAGGCATTTTTCTTCAGTTTCTGAAATACCACTTTAATGCACTCTTGTGAATCTTCTTTTGTCAATAACAAATTTATAAAAGTAACAGAATGAAATTACAAATGGATTCCACAATGAATCACATCAGGTAGGGGTCATAGAGTAGAAAACATTAAGTATATTAACAGGAAAAAAAAAAAAATTATATTACTTCTTGATCATCTGCTTATTTGCATACTATTGATTAAAGTCTTAAAGTGTGATTAAAAATACCTTCCAAGCTCTTTTACATTAAGTTTTTATGCTGTTTAGTTTTTTTCAATAATGTAACTATTGTACTATCACATTCAAATTGTTCTTTTAACAAGTAGTTGGAGGATGTGTCATATGACAATGTACAATATTCAAAAGCAATTTATCAGAAATTTTTTTTTAATGCAAATACACCATCACCTCCACACAACTCCAAAATCTTGATTGCAATTAGCATATAATAATAACATGATGGGTGAGACTCATTGCTGTATAATAGCTATCAGAGAAAAGCAAAGCAAGAAACAGAAAACATTTTGTGGGCAAAGAAACTGGGTTTTATCATAATGCGCTTAAACAGAACTTCACACTCTAACCACATACACCACAGTGACTTTCTTGCGTATATTTAAATAAGATTAACTATTAACCCTGATGATTAATTTTCTAATTAATGAAGAAACATAATTTTACTTTATTTTAAATGGGTGAGTAATGTCATGATTTTTAGTGCAGTTTTTAACAGGTTTACATCATGTCTGGTACATATGAATAGGTTTCTAGAAAAATTCTAAAGCTTGTGCAAATACTTTTTTCAAACAAAATGTGCAGTGGTCTGTGAAAAAAACATGTCAAAAGTAAGCATTTGAAAGTAAGCTACAGTTCAACTACGTTAAAAAAAAAAAAAAAAAAAAAGAGCCAAAATTTATTTGGTTTCCGAGTTACATTATGGAATGGTAAAGGAAGAAATCTCAAGTTCTGAATAATACTTAGATATCTTAAATTCTGGGTGCAATTTTACTCTGTGTTCCTACATCATCTGTCCTGAATTCTCAAAAAAAAATTTCAGAAAAGAGTATTTTAAAATAATTATTTTATACATGGCAAATACATTGCTGATTATTTCATTTTACAAAACTATTTCAAGTTGCACTTTAGAATTTAAATCTTTGGGGAATGACTACATGCATGGTTACACTGAAAAGGAAAAGAAATAGAAAACTGCCTGAACTAGAAGCAAACCACATGTTTGTTTGGCAAATCGACTTTTTAGAAAGATACTTCTTATAGCCTGGCATCATGATGTACAAATCTTGGTTACAGTTTCCTTAAAAAAAAAAAAAAGAATTTATGCCAAAGAAAATACCATTCTGGGAGAAGGCTTTTTTTTTTTCTTTTTCTTTCCTGTTTAGCTGAGTCATTAGAAGGAAAGGAGAGTGATAAGCTGTTTGTTAAAAAGAGTGGTATTCTAGCTCCCCCTCAAAATCAATATCAAACCCTTTTCTGATTTCAGTGGACTCAATTCAATCTACCCTCTCGGCTAAAACTGGCTTCCTCTTCATTCAGCAGCAATTCCATGGCACAGAAAGATTTTCAGGAGACTTAAGGAGAGTAAAAATCAATTAGATTTTTACTCATCAGATCATCAGATGAGGATGGAACACCAAGTATTGTGGTTTTATCCTGGTAGGCAGCTAAGCCTCACAAAGCTGATTGCTCCCTTTCCTCTAGAGGAATGGGGGAGAGGGTCAGAAGAGTGTAAGTAGGTTAAGATAAAGACAATTTAATAAGTAACCCAAAATCTGTATGTGCATTTAAACAAAACAAGGACATTTTTCACTCCTCTAGAACAGGATAGGAGATAAGCAGTCTCCAGTAAAGCAGTGGTCTATGACAAAATCAGGGAGTCACAGAATGTGTGAATTTGGAAGAAACCACAATGGAGCCATCTGGTCCAGCCTCCCTTGTCAAGCAGGGTCATTTCAGAGCACACAGCTCAGGATTGTGTTTAGGTATTTTGGAACAACTCCAGTGAGGGAGACTGCATACCCTCTCTGGGCAAACTGTTCCTGTGGTCAGGCACCCACACAGTAAAGTTCTTCCTCTTGCTTAGGTGGAATCCTGTTTCTGCCCATTGTGTCTCATCCTATTGCTGGGCACAACAGTGAAGAGCCTAGAAACATCCCCCTCTTCAGATAATAACATACATTGATGAGGTCCAGTCCCAGTCCTCTCTTCTTGAGACCGAACAGCCCCAGCTCTTTCCTCTTTATGGTCTGCCCATCTCTCCAACCTGTTGAGGTCCTTCTGAAGGGCTGCACAGCTCCCAGGGGTGTTGGCCACTCCTCCCAGCTTTGTGTCATCAGTGAACGGGCTGAGGTGCACACTTTATCCCTTCACCCAAGTTATTGATGAGTAATTTAAATAATTATGGGGTCAATGTTGACCCTTGGGGAACACCACTGTTGACAGGCCTAACTAGACCCTGGGCCACATTCTAGGATCTTCTGGAATGTGCCATTTAGACAGTTCTGAATCCATTCACTCATCCAGTCCATACTTCCTGAGTTTGCCTATAATGATGTTGGGAGAGACAGCATCAAAAGCCTTGCTCAAGACAAGGTAGACAATATCCACTGCTCTCCCTTTATCCATCCAGGTGCTTGTCTCATTGTAGAAGGCAATCAGGTTGGTGGAGCATGATTTACCTTCAGTGAATCCATGCTGACCATGCCTGATCATCTTGTCATCAGCATGGAAGAGACAGACTTCAGAATGAGGCACTCCATCACCTTTCCAAGGATTGAGGTGAGGCTGACTGGCCAGTTGTTCCCTGGGTCTTCCTTGTCCGTTTGAAGACAGGGATGATATTAGGTTTTTTGCAGTCTTCAGGAACCTCTCCTGATGGCCATGACCTTTCAGAGATGGTCATGAGCAGCTTCATCATGGTGAGCACAAGGATGCTGAGCACTTGTGGATGCTGAGAATCAGGGCCTGTGGACTTGTGGATATTAAGTTTTCCCAGATTATCTCTAACTCAATACTTCCTGACAAAGGAAAAGTCTTCCTTCCACCATTTCTTTTCCCTGGTCTGCTGGGACAGAGATTTCTGAGCACTGGTCTTGTCAGTAAAAACCAAAACAAAGAAACCATTCAGTAACTCTGCCTTCTTTGCATCCTCTCATACCAGAGTCCCTCCTCCATTTGGTAATAGTCCATGTAATCCTTTGTTTGCCTCTTGTTATTGATGTATTTGAAGAAGCCCTTCTTTGTTGTCCTTGACCTCCCTGATAAGATTTCATTTCAGGTGAGTATTAATCTTCCTTATCTCATTTCTACTCACTCTAAGACAAGGACTTCAACTTCCACATTTCTCGCTCATTACCCCAGCTTTTACCATTTAGTGTGATGCCATATGGTGTGAGGTACATCTTTGCACAGCTGGGGTCATTTGTCACAGGTGTCCCGTCTCCCAGCCATCTTGCTGTTAGGTAGTCTGGGAAGAAGAAAAGGCCTTTATACTGTGTAAGCACTGTTGAGCAGCACCTAAACCACTGCTGTGTTAACACCATTGTTCTCATTACAAATATAAAAAATAGCACCATACAAGCTACTACGAAGAAACTTAACTCTGCCCCAGGCAAAATTAGTACACCAACCTAAATGGATTAAGGAGCAATGGCATTCATTTATAAATAGATTACAGCTTTCATAACACCAATAGCAAATGTGGTCTTACTAAAGCCATTAGTTTCCCTAACACATCCATACATTTTTGTTTCTCACTGTGTGGGTTGCAGCTTATTGCTCCCAGTTGCTGATATTACACCATTTTTTGCATAAATTTTAATTTGCAATTAAACCATTTGAAGTTAGTTGACTCACAGGAGTCAATTCTGATTCATGAAGCATAGCAGATACTGAAATTAGTCTTCCCACACCAGAGTCAGAAGACATAAAAGAAAAATCTTTCAGAATCCTATCTGAAAAGATAAACTTGCCCCAAAATTTGTTTCAGTCTCAGAAAACATGTGTGTTTTCATGCTGGAAATCTGACACAAACTCAGGATTGGAAAAGCTAGATTTCAGATATCTTATTTGCTTTTCTCTCATAACACAAGAAAAACAGCCCTGAATCTACACCCCAGGCTAGTAAATTTTACTTGGTTTTGACACAGTGGGGAGGAATTTTAGTCATTATAGATCCTCCCTTTAAATGTTTTTTAATCTACATTTGCTCCAAAGCCCTCTGCATGTCTTTTATGATATAATTTAGAATGAAAAAAATTCCATGATTTACAACTTTATCTAAAGCATAACATAATTTCTTGAAAGATTATGGTTTACTGTCCAGCCTTTCCAAGGTAATTAGTTTATGTTTTCTTTATGGAAAAACAGTTAATTTGTTTATTCACATTAACAGTACTATTTTTCACTTTATTCCTATACATTTCCTTAATTTAAATGAGTGTATAGTTCAGTCAGCTCACATAAATAGTGGAATGATGGAAAAATCTGTAATCTACACTGTCCTTTTTAAGTGGAGACATAATTCTGCATTTGCAAAATAATTCAAGTAATTCGTTAACAAGTCAATAATACAGTATGTTTTTCCTCTTAAATATTTTTTAGTCCATACTTTGAAAAATTTCTTAAGAAATATAAGTACCGGAGATCAAGGCTCAGATTTCATTAAGATTTGCATTTGTGTTAAATCCATGTTTGATGACTACAGCAATTATATAAACTAGTAGTGTCAGTTCCAAGGGAAAAAAAAACCCTCAACCAAATCCCTTCTGACAAACTCTTATTCTAATCCCATCTGTTGTGGTTTAACCCCAGAGAGCAGCCCAGCCCCTGAAAGCCACTCACTCACTGCCTCACCATTAGGATGGGGAGAGAGTTGGAGGAAAATTACAAAAAACTCCAGGACTGAGATGTAAATGGTTTAACAGGGAAAGCAAAGCCTATGCACACAAGCAGAGCAAAACAAGGAATGAATTCACAGCTTCCCATGGGTGACAGGTGTTCAGCCATCCCAGCAGAGCAGGGCCATATCACATGTAGTGGTGACTTGCGAAGACAAGCCCCATCACTCCAAACATACCCCCTTTCTTCTTCTTGCCCCCACTTTAGACACTGAACTTTATGTCACAAGGTCTGGAATATCCCTTTGGTCAGTTTGAGGTCACCTGTTCCAGCTGTGTCTTTTCCCAGCCTCCCAGGCACCCCCAACACTGTCACCAGTTTGGAGGTGACGGGAAGAGCAGAAAAGGCCTTGGCTCTGTGCAATCCCTGCTCAGCAGTAACAAAAACATATCTGAATTATCAACCCTGGGTTTGGAACAAATCCAAAGCACAGCCCTATACCAGCCATTGTGAAGAAAACTAAATCAATTCCAGATGAAGCTGGCATGTAATCTCTAAATCCTAAAAAAAGTGAAGATATTTTTCATGGAATAACAAATCCAAAAAGGTAATTTTTACTTAAAAATTAAAAAGTGCAAAATATTTTGAGATAAATTTATCTCTGAAAATTGATGACAGCTAAGCACAGTGGACTTTCACATGATTCTCCATTCTTATTTATCCAACAAGATAAATTTTAGACCATAAATGAATCAAAACACATACCTTAAATGCAGTCTTTATAAAAAATAAAATAGTTCTCTCCACTTAGAATTTGGTTTGCTATGAGTTTAGGTGGTGGTCATTTGAAGATATTCTGGTGCTTGTTATGTTGCTGGTTACAGAAAAACAAATAAGATCTGATATAAGATATCAAAGTATTATATCTGGGAGGCTATACAGAGAACTAAAAGCCATGAATACCATTCTGAACACAGATCTTTTGAAATTACAGAAGTCAGTGACAATAAACTGTGTTGCTAGGAGACCACAGGCAGTGAAATATTGTCTCCAGTTAAAATAAGAATGCTGATTAAAAAATATTCTCAGCAAATAATGAATAAAGGTGTCAGAGGTATCTGTTATGCCAAAGATCAGACGGAACACTTAATTTGTAAGCCAGAGCAATATATCCAAGCCTTTAACAGCTGGCAATTTGCCATAAGAATTTCAGTACAAGGACAGATGATAATAAAACTTCAGATACTGCTTACATCCAGAATTGTTGTACATCATATTGCAGCTTCATGAATTCTTTATCTGTATATTGATGTTACATCTTTAAATTAAATTGAGAATGTTGTGAAGGAAGAACTGTAAGCACTCTTAGTTAATGTGATTTAAAGAAGGGTCTGAAGAACAGACATGACCTCAACTGTAAAGATATGACTATGAAAGTTAAAAATGCATGCAAACAATTGTATTTTCTTTCAGAGATGAAGGAATTATGTAATGGTTCTTTTTTATCCCAGTGGGTTGACAATATGGATGAATATATTACAACATGTAGAGAAATTCTATACAAACAAATGGAAAACTTCAAAATTTATGTTTCTGTGGAGAAGAAATCATGCTGCTGAAGAAATGTCACCGTGCACAAGAGAAGAAAAATGGATGCATTTAGTCACCTCAAGTGCAATATCTGAATCTAGAAAAGTACTGTATAGATGGACTAATTGCATGGTTCTCCTTCTCTGCCTGTTTGCTGGTTTAACAGATTGTTTGATGTTTTAACCGGTTTTTCTCTGATAAATGCACAGATGCAAATGATTTCTGTATATTCAAAGGGGTCTTCTTTTGTGTGTCAAATGGCTCTAGTTGCTTGTTACTTCTCCTCATACACTGGATTACAGCATAGCTCTAGGAGTTCGTAAAGTTGGTTTTTTTTTTAAAGGAAGGTACTTTCTGAGAGATGTTTTCCTATTATGAAAGCTTTTTACCTGGTTTTCATTGTTTTTTTAGCATAAAATGGGGAATATAGTTATATATTTTTGCAGTATTTGTGTGTGTGTGTGTGTGTGTGTGTGTGTGTGAATAGCATCTTGCCTGAGTATTTCGGTCGTTGCAATTAAAGTTACTAAGTTCCCCTCCAACACCAAATACTTCAGAAAATCTGACTCACTTATCTTTTTTGTCATATCACCATCATTTTTACATGTTAAAGTGATTCCAAGATTTTATTGTAAATCTGCAGATTTACTTTAAATAATTACTAATTACTTTAGGTAATTGCAGTTGTATCCAAGAAATAAGTATATCAATGATATTCATAATTGCTTTCTCACTGTATCCCCCAATTTATAATTTTTTCTTTGGACTGCTTTCAGAATTAGGAGACATGACAAAAAAAGTTGTCATCTGATTTTTTCAAAAAGGATAAAAATTTCTTTCTTTCTTTCTTTCTTCTTTCTTCTTTCTTTCTTTCTTTCTTTCTTTCTTTCTTCTTTCTTTCTTTCTTTCTTTCTTTCTTTCTTTCTTTCTTTCTTTCTTTCTTTCTTTCTTTCTTTCTTTCTTTCTTTCTTTCTTTCTTTCTTTCTTTCTTTCTTTCTTTCTTTCTCTCTCTCTCTCTCTCTCTTTCTTTCTTTCTTTCTTTCTTTCTTTCTTTCTTTCTTTCTTTCTTTCTTTTTCTTTCTTCTTTCTTTCTTTCTTTCTTTCTTTCTTTCTTTCTTTCTTTCTTTCTTTCTTTCTTTCTTTCTTTCTTTCTTTCTTTCTTTCTTTCTTTCTTTCTTTCTTTCTTTCTTTCTTTCTTTCTTTCTTTCTTTCTTTCTTTCTTTTCTTCTCTTCTTCCTTCCCTTCCCTTCCCTTCCCTTCCCTTCCCTTCCCTTCCCTTCCCTTCCCTTCCCTTCCCTTCCCTTCCCTTCCCTTCCCTTCCCTTCCCTTCCCTTCCCTTCCCTTCCCTTCCCTTCCTTCCCTTCCCTTCCCTTCCCTTCCCTTCCCTTCCCTTCCCTTCCCTTCCCTTCCCTTCCCTTCCCTTCCCTTCCCTTCCCTTCCCTTCCCGCACCTTCCCGCACCTTCCCTTCCCGCACCTTCCCTTCCCGCACCTTCCCTTCCCGCACCTTCCCTTCCCTTCCCTTCCCTTCCCTTCCCTTCCCTTCCCTTCCCTTCCCTTCCCTTCCCTTCCCTTCCCTTCCTCCTTCCCTTCCCTTCCCTTCCCGCACCTTCCCTTCCCTTCCCTTCCCTTCCCTTCCCTTCCCCGCACCTTCCCTTCCCTTCCCGCACCTTCCCCTTCCCGCACCTTCCCTTCCCTTCCCTTCCCTTCCCTTCCCTTCCCTTCCCTTCCCTTCCCTTCCCTTCCCTTCCCTTCCCTTCCCTTCCCTTCCCTTCCCTTCCCTTCCCTTCCCTTCCCTTCCCTTCCCTTCCCTTCCCTTCCCTTCCCTTCCCTTCCCTTCCCTTCCCTTCCCTTCCCTTCCCTTCCCTTCCCGCACCTTCCCGCACCTTCCCTTCCCTTCCCTTCCCTTCCCTTCCCTTCCCTTCCCTTCCCTTCCCTTCCCTTCCCTTCCCTTCCCTTCCCTA